>NC_050735.1:6079747-6717751 GCF_014529535.1 Bradysia coprophila
GAACATATTTCGTCTGTTTTAGCTTTATTAGATAGGTATTGACCGTACCAATCAGGGAAAAAAAAGTTCATGAAATTATGTTCTCCGGAGCAGGAGCTAGGTCTCTTGAAGTGAGCTCTTATCTGGCTACTCGGAAGTACAGTGAACGTGGTGTATTTTGAGAATATCTCGAGTAAATTTTGACCGAATTTCATGAATTTTTTTTTGTTTGAAAGGTATTAACGAATGTAAAGCGTCGGTACTATTTCCGGTCTCCTAACAAAATGGCTGCCGGCGGCCATATTGGATTTTAGTAAAAACGATATAAAGTGGGAAAATTTGTACTTAGATAGTTTCTGTTAACATGGAAATAATTAGTTATGTGTGTGGGGTTTCAGGGATTCCATATATGGACATCTATATATACCTATATACAGCTATATTGAGCTATATACAGGCATATAGAGCTATATAATAGCATATATTTATCTGTGAAATGTTTATTTATAGTGAAATATAGTTAAATATAGCGGTACATAGCTGTTTAAATAGGAATTTTTGAAATTTGACTTCGTACGGGGCTGTCTATATTGCCTCCGGCAATTTAGTTGTATATGATAACAAGGAAAAGAGTGGATAATGTAACTGATTTTAAAGGGAGAATAGTTTTTCAGCAGAGGAGAAAATGAAATAAGAGAAATGAAGAGTTTCACATTAAAGGCTCTTGATACGAATAGGTGTTTCGTAGGGGTAGGGTAATCTCGCACACCACACAAATTCATGGTGTGCGAGATTCACCTCTAACTGGTGAATCTCGCACAGTCATGACTTTTCGTTACATGTCGTAAAAGGACGCATACTATGATCGCGTGTGCGAGATTCCCCGACACCAACACACGGGTCGGCGTTAGCTATGTTTTTGGTTTGGTAAACGCGATTGATTCTTTACTTATAAAGGACATGTGCTTAGACTAACTCCCTGAGTTAATGATCCTGATATCGGTTGACAGCACATATTTTCCCCGACACACATCCTGCTTATTTCCAAACACATTTTCTTTCAGAGCTATAACAATCAACGTCCTGTCGCTACTTTAGAATACCACCGGTTAATACATAACAGTAGTGAAATATGAAATTGCTAACTACAATTTCCGCTAATAGTATGCAATTTAATTTAATAATTTATCAGTGGCAAAAGAGATTCATTCTGTCGACAAAACTGTTAGCATAATATATAGAAATGTATCGATTAAAGGTAAGGCAATAAACGGATACGACATTAATTATGTTGTTCAGAGGACTTTTTTGTCCACTTCTGTAATGTGCTGTATACGTTAGTATGTATGTGTGTATAGTAGGGCAACTATGGAGTTCATTGAAAGTTTGTATCGAATTACAACAGCAAAACATGTTGTTTTCCATTCAATATAAGTTAAATAAAGGGTAGGTCGATTATACCAAATAAATTATGTGCTTTTTTGACGTCGCCAACAACAAGCCAACAAGTGTAAGACAATTGGAAAAACCTTGGACGTCACATGCACATAAATAATATTCGAAAAGAAATTTTCTCTTTGTACGATTTCATCTGTCGATTTTAATAAACGAGAAGAATGGTGTGTGGCAGGAATCACTCAATATAGACAATTCATATTTCAACCGAATAATTAAAACAATTTGTATTAATGTCACAGTGAATTTTCCGATAATTTATCAGCAACGACTTTCTTTCTTAATTACATCTCCGAAGACTAAGTCATTCAACTCAGAACATTGTGCCAGTTGATTTGCCAGTGGCGGATTCAATGCTTTCTCTTAACTCAAAATACTGGTTATTAAGTAGCAGTAAATACTCTATGAAAACAGTGTATGTCTACGCCCGTGCCACCATGACCATAGCCAATAGCAACCATTAAAAAACAGTATAAAACAACCGTTCATACAACAACATATTTCTCAAGAGTTTCGACCTGTTGATCCTTACCTGTTCCTGAGAAAAATGATTCCTAGATAATTACTACTCGTGTTGAAAATGTACATTTTTGCTTGGAAAAGAATCCTCCAATCAGAGTTATGTGTCCTCGATAAGTATCTTTCTCTATGTTCCATACGAATCTTCAAGAATAACGAATCCACGTTTATTTCACACAGTGATTACTTGACTTGACACATGCAAATTACAATAAAATGAGAAATTGAACTAGCGAGGAATTAGTAGAATAGGGATCAATTATGTGATATGAGCTTGAGTGGTTTTATGCAACTGCACAAGTTAAAGTAACAGTTTCCAAACTTGATGGCTCAGAAAACCCTTTTGTCAGTTCACAAAATTGCTCCAGAATTAAGGAATTACTTCCACTGCATTCAATGTAGTCTCATTTAGTCGCAGTCCATATAATTGTAATAAAATCTTTCCGGATGAGACAGCGATAATAGTACATTACGTTTCTTGTTCCAAATTTTTATTGTAACGAGTCCTACCCGAAGGGGAGGGTAGTACTTCCACTCATCAAATATTTGTAACCACGAACGTACTGTGCTTTGCGTGATTGGGCAATGTAAATACATATTGCATATGACCGAAGCGCCTCTGTTTAAGTAAACATTGATAACATTTTGCATAACGAGAGCAAAACTCTTGCGTTTTTATCTGTTGCATGTAACGTGGTAACAATTCCATTATCTCCGCAGCATTCCTATTTTTTGCTCATTTGACACAATTATGTATATTAGTAGTAGCGGTGCTTGACTGTTTGAATGTTGTTTAAAAAAGCAATGTTTACTGTTTACATGGTGCATTTTGCTGAAGCTTTGCTTATAGTAGATCCTAGTCACATGATTGAAGTATAAGTGCAAGTTGTTCTTAACCTTTCATTGGGGAGCAAGCATATCATAATTTGTCGAGTCTAATGTTTTCTTGTTCTATATTGTTTTAACAGATTGTTGATTCATTAAATAGTCTCATTTAGTTTTAATGTTTTAATGCAGACGGTTAAGAAACAACAATGTTTGCGGTTAATTGACACTTTGTGTGTAAGCTGGCAACACTATTAGCAAAGATTATGATGACGCCATCGTCATACTTATAATCTGAAGTCTCAATAAAAAAGTTTCTCGTCGAAAGTAGCATGTCTGATCATTCGTTCCAACAACGCACTTCAAGCATGAGTGGTACTCTAAATAGGGTATTGAATTTAGTCATAATTGTATAATTGTAAAATTCACGTAACCGGGTGGTCTTCGTTGCCTATTTTAATTGATTTGAATTAAGCTTTCGTCGGACCATTAAAGCAGGCAATCAACTAATAAACAAATTGAAAGTAAATTGATCCATTGGTTAGGAATATGCATTTATTGCATGCAATTTGCCATTCTACCATTCTCTTAATTGTTACCATCAGAATCAATTTCAAAGTTTATTAATCAATTTTTCAACTATTTTAATTGGAAAGACAATCTGCAATGTATTGCATCTGGCTGCTTGTTATGTTAGGAACGTAGTTCATACCTACAATCGTTTATAATCCCTTTTGTTTCCTATATTGCAGGGTGTTTATTCACTAGAACTATTGTTAAGTATTCTATTTTCAGAGACAAAGCTGCGACATGTCTACCTTTGTATTATACTTATCGTATTTCCATAAATATGTTCCGCATGTAACGTTAAAAGATTTTCGAATAGCGTAACTCCAACACTAGCCAGTAACCTGATACATCGAGGTAGAAGTATTGATATAGTTCGGAGAATTAAAACGGTGTTATGGTAAGAATGAATTACTGCTAGTACGTCATCACAATGTGCCAGTCAACAAACAGATTACCGTTTTTTTTTTTTGTACAAAATGTAAACTGATCGGGCAACACAACATAAAACACCTGTAATTACAAGACCGCAGATTTTTTTCAGGAATGTAATATATTCTTCAAAAACGTTCAGTGTGAATTGTACGTTCTATCGAATTTTCAAACGTTAATTCAAAAAATTTACAGAACGAAAAAAGTCTTTAAAAAAAAAAGATATTTGATGATAGACCGCAAAACCGCAAGCTATACATTGCAAGGATTTGTAATTTTATAGTCATTTGCAACTAGGGAGACACGTTTTTGTTGATACAAGGCGAAGCTGTGGCAAATAAACACGTGTGACTAGCTCGTGATCTCATGAGCAAGACTTGAGATTTATGTACCTGAATTTACAAACACAAACTTACGCCGTACATATGAACTACAAAACAAGAAGCACATTACAGCCCTATAAGGGCAATTAGTTATTTATATGACTAGGAATAAAAAGATGAAAAGTAAAGTTTTCGTGTGAATTTTGTTGATCCGAGGCGAAGCCGAGGCCAATAGATACACTAAAACAAGACTTTTTATTTTTATTCCGAGTTAGGTTACGGATTTAACATGCTAAGGGCGTCGAAAGTGGAGCTCGAAACATGAAAAGCACGGTTTTCGTAACATGAATCATGTAAAATAATGAAAGTCGATTACATCACGATTTGAAATTTTTTATTGTTTGTAACCTTATATTTTCACTTACCTTAGGCTTGAATTGCAGCCTACACACTTAAAAATAAAACCAAGCACGTAATCTACTATTAACCCAAGCATGGTTTAAAGACATTTGTGCTATTTACCGATGCAGAACTGACATGCTCATATTCTAAGATAAGGTTACAGAACAAACATAACAGTTATTTTCAATGAAAGTAAGCAATACGCGCGCAACTGTGTGCCTTTGTCGAACACAATATACTACGCGCTCCGTTTCTTATCAAGGAATTTGAAATTATTAATTCTAATTCTATTTTAATCGCCATCGTGAAATATGAACCTATACATACCAAATTATGAATAATTGTCAGCACGATGTGACCTTTGTGCTTAAACAATTTTTTTCTTCTCTTCCTAAAAGATAATGCTGAATCTGCGTCATACTTTTGACACATGCCCCGGAATTTATACTCGTCCCTCTTCATTACCAGTTCACTGTAAAGTGGTAAAAAAACGATGACTAAAAAGTGGAAGTGTAGTGTGCAGGTCCGTTACAGTAACTTAATAATTTGGTTCTTTGAGCCTAAGAGGATATGCGGTTATATGATCAACTATGATGAGTGATAATTCAAAAATCAATTCCTCAATTAATACTTGGACATTAGTGCAGTGCTACAAATTCGATGTTGTACCAAACCATCACCACAAACTAAATATTCCGGTTCAATCCCTGTATCAACTTTTTTGATATTGTAACTTTTACCAACTCTATTTGGATCGATGAGCGAAGAGTGATTGAAGGGAAACGGAAACAAGAAGTCGTTTCGTGATTTACATTTTGAGTGAGTCAGTTTTCTCAAAAGTTCGTGAATGTGATTCGCTTTATACTCTTTTGGTATGCTAATGAGAAAATTCAAACACAACACCGCAGTTAATCACACGAATTTCATGAACAGAACTGTTTGTAGATTTTAAAAAAGTAAAAGGAAATATGATATCCCTCACAACGATACTATAGACAAAAGCCTGACTTAGCACATTTTCGTTTCGCTACAATCATTGCAATAATATCAAACTTTACGTAGTGAAAAACTTGCAGAGAGAGAGAGAGAGAGAATGTCGTCATCATAATATGCCGGCAGACTCTCTTTGTCGTCTCATTCTCTCGCGCTCTCACTTAACATTATCGAAATCTTTGATATCAACAGACTAGCGCAATATGAAATAGTTTAAAAACACACTATGCAATAGTCAACCGAAAACCGTCAGAAAGTCATGTTCATTATAAATATAGAACACAGCACATTAGATGGTAAATTTAGTCGCCGAATGATTGGCGGATCATCAACTCGAATATATTAGTGAAAAATTGTAAAGTTTTTTTTTGTGTGGTTGATGCAATATATTAATTTACTTTTGATAAAAAGCCATCACAATCAACGGTATTTATGAGACGAAAAATGTTTAACGTGTCCTCGCACATTTCAATGTGTTATCTCAACGAAACGAACCTTTTTAATGAATGATATTACACATAAGTACCGTACATAATGCGATAAAAAAGTGGCAAAAAATTTTTCATTATTTTTTTTGGTAAATTGTCTAAAAACATTGCTTGCATCAACATTTTTGTGATTGTGTTCAGAAATAAACCGAAAGTGCATTTATCAGTAATTAATTAGAAAAATTTAAGACTCATTATTTGAACAATAGTTGTGCTCTATCACAAAACAGTGTGGAGTGTTTTTTTGCGAACGTTATGCGTGTACTTATCTTTTACTGATACATGACAAAAGCAAAATTCTTGTTATTATGGCCGATGCAAATCTATTAAACTCTAGTGATAATACAACCAATGATGTGTCCATTGTGAAAAATGAAGCAGCCAATAAATTGTCCACACGTGCAAAGGATCAAAAATACGGTGAACCGCCCGATGGCGGTACACGAGCGATATTGGTGATGTTGAGCGCGTTTCTGTGCAACAGCATTCTGTTCGGCATCATCAATACATGGGGCACCATTTACATAAAATTACAGCAGCAACTTGAAAACCACGGGGATACAGAAGCGTCCAGTAAAGCATGTATGTACCATTTACGATCCATACCGGACAATGAATGGAATAATTTTTTTTTTTCGCTTTGTTATCAATTTTTATACGTTTTGATGTGCTATTGTTGGATCGAGTAAATTAACCTCGAGTTTAGTAGTCTATTCGAGTTGAACGCATGTATTGATGTGATTGTAATGGATTTAGTAGATAATAGGCGATAATAATACACTTCAATATGATATTGCGTACACGAATTAGTGTGTATTATAGTGTGTAAACAGTCAATGTTATCGATAATCCTTTTTATTAATAAATACGTCGCGTTGGTGCAAACATATGGAAAGTGTGAGGTCAACTAATTTTTGGTGGGGGGAAAACGCAATATTTTGGTCTGGGAATTTCGTCATATCGAAGATCTATAGCATCAGCGCCACCATGTCACTTCTCGAGAGGTGCTTGAGGATGTTTTGGACAACTCTCGACAAGAGATATGTAGAAGAACTTGAAAATCTGTAGAGGCCACAGAGTTCGAAATAAATTAGAAAAACCTCAAAATTCATAAAGTTCTAAATTTGTCATTTTGGCGCCAAATTTAATACTTGTCATGCAAAAACTACACCCTGTACATAGACAATTGGCGCAATTAATTTGCGTGTAAGGAATAAACTTCAGCGTTCAAATTTACTTGTAGATGGAAAAATGTTTTTCACTTTTCACTAATCAGTGTTAGTTTGTCAAAGCTTTCGGCGTAATTACTGTGAAAACTACCCGATCTAGCATTTCCTTTGATAACTGAACGTGCAACTAGTAGATTTTGTGCATAACGGAACCCCAGTAACCTTTTGAAGTAGTTGAAGACAATTTTTATTTTACAACTTTTGCAGCTACTTCAGGCGGGTTAACCCAACAGTATTGAATCTTTTACTTCTATTATTTAAATATACTCAGCTCAGCAGACTGAGTTTGTAACTAACATAGCATAAGATAGAAAAAGATAGAGTGAGAGAGAGTGGAGTACAGAACGTTAGAACTCTTATGTTATTATCTCTTATATGGTATTTAGTTCTCGTAACTAACACAGGGCTCTTTCGATAGTGTTTTGCTATTGATCAATACCCTCTCTAGCAATCAAACTACTTTTATTAAGGTGGTGAAAGAATCATGTAGCCTTTGGAATTTACATGAACATCACAGCGTAATCACAGAGAATTTGACACAGAGAGCTGAGAGTTTGTTTGCTATAGAGAGTATTGCATTGATCGTTTCCTTCTCTAGGTTAAACTTTCATTTTGTTACATAAAAGATGACATTGGAAAGAGTTCATTGCTTACTTCTGTCGTAGTTCCCGATAACAGATAAAAAAGGCGTATGCAATAAAGCCTTGCAAATCTATGCAGGCGTATCAGTAAAGTCTTTGTTACGAAGTGATTTCATAGTTCAGTGCTACAAAGAACCCAGCATTTTATCAATGTTTATTTTTTCACTTTTATTATCTTGCACAGAAATAACATATGTAAATTGTTATCAACATTTCCTTATAATGGTTCAGAATTGCTATCGTAAACTGACTGAACGATCTATATTAGAACCGAAGCGGGATTCGTTCTAAACAAATCGTGACTGTATGTGCATCGAGGTTATTTGGCTTGACCAATATATGTTCCCATTTTTAAAAGCTACGATATCTGATTTGTGTCTTATCTAATTTTTACTGTTCGTTACAAATTTTGATTGATGGTAGCAAATAATGAGTTGATATATTGACAGGTTACTCAACGGTCTGTTGCCGACAAATTAAAATAGAAAACCAGCTATAAATGGCCTAATGATTTGGATGGATTTCGTTGACATAATGTTTTGTCGAAAATACTATCGATCAAAAGTAGTAAAAGATTTGATAATGTTGATATCCCCGACCTTTCACAGTAACCTTTGTTTTATGTGATTTCTTGAAAGATTAAATACGGAAAAGTTAAGTATATACAGACGACGTGGATGTTTGTGGCATTTCATTACGATTCAGTCTGTTAAAATATCGGCTAATGTTTCATGTAAAATCTACTACTTTTTTAGCTTTACTATACGTTTCTGAGTTTTGCTCGTTTTGCTATAGGTTTGTTCCAAGTAACTGTAAACACGAACTTTGACAACCCGAACAACGACAATTTCATCCATAGCAACGTCGCTTTCGTGATATTTCATGCAAATCGACCAACGTCGCCTACGCGATTTACACAGAGGTATTATTGAGGTTATGGTTATATGGATGAAATTTGACAATTCATATGGCCTTGGAACAAACCTATAGGATAATGATGTTTAGAAACTAAGAAGACATGTAATAGAGTTTTCTCATATTTTAGTACGTTCTGTCATAAAATTACTGCTGTCACTGCGCTTATTTTCATGTGAACCAAATGGTGACATTTGTTCTGTAATGACAAATGTGAAGTTGGTCCACATGAAAATAAAAGCTGCAGAGAATGAAGTATTATGAAAAAAAAAATGTGCCGACTCTCCAGGCCCACTCACTTGTCCCATATAGGATCGCTTATCGGTGTCATCGTCGATATGAAATGACAATGACCACGGCAGAGTAAAAGTAACCCAGGCAGGAGCGCTTGTTTTACTATGGACCTGAATTATCGCGTAGCCTTATTTATTTTGCGAATTAAATTTTTCAACTTATGTCAGTGTTCATTTGAGTTCATTTTACACGGTGTATTAGGTCCCTCATTTGACTTTTCAATAATGAACCGCTCTGCCAGGTTTAATTTTACTCTGCCGTGCAATGACTAACCGTTTCTTGAAGCACTCAAAGTTTTACTTATTGGATAACATTTTCAGAAAAACTCGCTGAACAAAATTGTCTTCTGAATACAATCTGTAGCACAATATATTGTAGCTCCACATTTTTATTTATGTTAGGTGATAATTGGCTAAATTACATTTCATGGCTCGTATAGTCTCTGTTGGGCAATTATACCCAAAATAACAACAAAATATATCATCGAATCTGACTGAAAATAACAGAAAAATGTATATGCCGAAAACCAGACTGTTTAATTGAAAATTAAACAATTTTTTCGATAAATTTATGCTAATCACACATTTGATTAATTGAACCCTCATTATGGCTCCAAATTTATTTTTAGACTGTTTTGTACTAAATTTGCATTGTTTTAGCGTAGCTTTATTTGACTTTATTTTGTGATATAAATATATCGGATCGCAGGTGCTACGTAATAATTGCTAATAAAGGCATTGGAGCATTATAATAGTCGAAGCAGTTCGTATAAATATTCTCCTTCGGAATATTTATGCAACTCCATTCCATACGCTTCAACAACTCGTAGCATTAAATTCCTATACGAATCAATGGGAATAGATTTGTTCCCTTGACTGAAAGTCAGAGGTCTTACGGATGATAAATACTCTAAAATGTTTGTCACACAATATTCACTACTATGATTGAAGATACATGAATAAATGCCCAAAAACTTTAAAATGTTTGTCACACTTGTTATGTAATTCCTTGATAACACGATAACTTGAGTAATCCTCAACGAATTTCCAAAAACTTTTCTTTTATATCGACGAGAAATACTATTCCTAAGGTTAAGTTCGAAGATGGGCTATGACGGACGGGTGGATCCCTGTGATATTGACAAAAGAATTTTTGTCTCGTCGCTTGAAAACGCCATAATTCTTAACGGATTTCTAAAAACTTATTTTTGTTCGACTAGGAATGAAATTCATTCGTTAATTGCAAGTCTCGGAGTAATAATCTAGGAGCTATTCCGAATTTTGTATGCGCAATTTATAAGAAATCAAGTTCTCATACGTTCGTAATTTTAAGAATTCGTTGACAGTCCCTCTGGGATTTTATACAGGCAACTGTCAAGTTACGAATATTTGGAGTTACGATCGCATGAGAATCGAGGCCAAGTTTTATGATATTTTTGTAACAATATCAAAAATTGATTGAGAAAATCGGTCAGTCAAGGAACCTGACCATCCTAAACGGTGGGGCCTAGTTAGTTTAACAAGGTACGAATTGTATCGAACCATAGTGAAATTGATACATTTCATAGCAACGATTCCATAAGCAAATAAGGATGAAAAACACGTATTATGTTGACGATGAACATAGTATAGTATTCATTCTGAGCCATCAATGAGAAAATCAAATAAATCAGAACTATGTTACGTAACTAAGTTATGGTAACTTTGGTATAGCATGCATCTAGATGAAAGAATACGGATGGCGTTGCGACAGATTAATTGTTTCGGTCCCATTGACTTCGATTCGTCCTTTAAGTGAATCAACGTTTTCCTTTGAAACGTGAGGTGTAAGGTGAAATTTTATTCACGGCAGCGAAACTTTACTTCAACTCACGTTTTTGGGTACCTTACTTCTCAAGGAAATGGAAATTCCAAAGCCTTCGAAAACATCACGAAAAATTACCATTTCCATCATTTGTCTCGCCGATAAGTACTATTTGATGCGATGATAGTGCATCAATTGGGAAGAATTTGAATCGGTTTTGCGCACCAACACACTTTCATCTTTTACTGTATTGAATTGCTGACCAATTGAACAAATAATGAAAATGACACTGCTTATGCAAAGTTTACCGATCTGAGGGCGACACAGAAGTCAGTAAACACCACGGCAGAGTAAAATAAACCAGGCATTGTGAAATCAGCGCTCCTGCCTGGTTAACTTTACTCTGTCGTGTAAACACACAAGAACCCAAATTACTCTTCGATGCGATGAGACAAATGTTGGAAATGGTACTTTTTGTATGAAGTTTACCGATACGAGGCAAAACTGAGATCGGTAGACACACAGAACGTCATTTCCATTTCCATATGTTTTATTGAAAAGTGATTTTGTTTCACTCGGTGTACCTTGTGTTTCGAGCTATATCAAAATCTTTCATTACTCAACCAATAAACTAAGATTAGGTTCTCTTTATTTTACGGCATGGCAACATGTCACTTCCCTTCCATTCTACCTCCTGATTTCATCTGCGGTTAATACGAAGCCTTGAAGTTCCGAAATGGTTTCCGCAAGTGATTGCAATAATACGACAGTGAGAATCTGTTTTTCCAATCATCTTGTCGCGATGAATGATGGACATTCATTATTGTTTCGCTAATGGTGCGACCAGATGGATATCATTCTATACTTTAACATTGAGTGGTGCTTGAGAAAATGACTGTTTAACCGCACCTGTCACTGAAGTCGCAGTATTTTCTATTTCATTTATTTATTTAATTTAATGTAACACAATCCGCGCTCACAAGGAAATCAAAACACATTTCAAATTAAATTGTGTGATAAATTCTTGCTTTCGGACTGTATAATCTATGCGGAATCTATATTATATGCAAATGACGAAATTGTCGCATTATCACAATGTATGGGTCGCATTTATTAATTTAACTTCAATTCATATTATTTGTTCAACATACCGATCAAGCTGTAATTTAATAACTGAAACTATTTAGTAAATGTGATTTGCATGATTAGATTCGCGTTAAAACGTACTCGTTTTGGTTTCTGAGATAAATTCAGTTTGCTTTTCTGCAACAGTGAGAAGTGAAACAATTAGAAATGTCTATGAATGTATATACGCTACATTTGAATAGATAAGCACGGGCTGATAGGAAGACGCAATCGCGATATTCATTAAAGCGTATAAACTGCCACAGCAAAACAAAAAATAGTAGTTTTCGATATGCAACTGCAATCCAGATCTAGCTGTTATATACTGCTTTAAACGACCCTAGAACGAGTGGACAGATTCGGTCTTCTAAATTCACTTGTACATCGTAAACCGAGTGATAAATGTTATCTAGGCACTAGATCTGATCCCGTAGGACGAGTGTTACAATACACATCGAGTTACATACATCGTTTATCTAAAAAAAAGTCTTACTTTTCGTCACTGAGTTGAGAAAATGGGGAATGGGGAAATTGTGAAATTATGTTAGTCATTGTCGCTTTGTACTTGGACACGGTACATGTAAAATAGAAACTCATTACAGTGAAAATAGGACGATAGCTCCACTACATCACTTCTCCGCGCTGTATTTATCTTTCGCAATTATTTCCTTACTTTTCTTCACTTTTACTACTGTTTGGAACGAGATACACAACAGCCACAACAATATTGCATCATTGGACTGACTCAGAAGATTGACCTTTTGCGCTCAAACAAACGTATTATTATCTATAAGCACTGTTGATAGCATAACTTGCAAGAAAGGGATTTTCTTTTCACATTGTTACGACAATAAAATGCGTTGTGAAACACATTAAAAAAAGATGGAAATGTTTTTGCCAGTTTTTTGAAAATATTATCTCTGGATGATTTACTGGCTACGCTTGACGTTGATGCAATTTTAAAATTATAAACACTCAGCGAAACAAGTATTGTTTACGTATCTAATAGTGCATCCAAATCGTAATGTGTAGTGTCTGATCAAAGCGCATCAAAATATATTCTTGTTTGTTTATTTTGCGTGATATGCAAATTTTATTCGTACTTCAGAGTATTATATATAAAATTAATAAACAAATGCTTACTTTGGCATTGAGCGCAACCAACACGCGTCTGTTTCGTTATGATTAAGCATCATTTTCATTTCAATTGCAAATCGTTTTTTTTTTGACGCATCAGGTGCGAAAAAAACGGCTTTGGCACCCCGTGGGAGCGGGAAATAGTTGTTTGTTTAAAAAGAAGACAAAATAAAAAAAAATGGAAAAAGTTCGAATTTTTCATTGTTCCGAACAATAGTTATTTGTTTGTTGAGTAAAGAGTAAAGTGTCACAATTTCGCTCGAGTTGGAATTTCATATTTCTCCCCTAAAGGTGAAAACATACAGTTTGTTAACCAAAGGCTTATGCAGAATCAGCAACAGCTGAACTTCATCAGCTGAACAACAAACATACTCTACCACGGCAGAGTAAAAGTAACCGTGGCAGGAGCGGTTCATTATTGAAACGTCAAATGAGGGACCTAATACACTGTATGAAAATGAACTCAAATGAACACTGACATAAGCTGAAAAATTTAATTTGCAAAAAACATGCGGCTACTAGATTATTCAGGTCCCTAGTCAAACAAGCGCTCCTGCCTGGGTTACTTTTACTCTGCCGTGACTCTACTTGTATAATTTATACATAGCTATAATACGATTTCCCGGTATCCTAAAAAAAATTTCAGAAATTTCCCGGTATCCTGTATACCACGGATACACATAATTTGCACATGCGAATATACAATCAAAACACATTTTAAACAACTACAGTCATACGTGTTACGTGCGCACATAGATGACCTTAACGTGTGTATGCACTGTATGTAGCTTGCCTTTGAATTATTATCGACGCAAAGGTATTGTCTTTGTCTATCAGCTGGAGATGGTCAGCTGTTGCTGATTCTGCATAAGCCTTTGATTTACAAACTGTAAACAAAGTGACAGCTCTAGTGAGAAAAGATATATTTTCTTCCCACGGGCGTGCTGATCTTTTCTCACTCGAAATGGCATTCCGATTGACAGCAAAACGTCACTGCCTTTTGAGTGGAGAAAGTAAGGTAAATGGATAGTAATAATCGAACGTTATTAGTTTTGGGTTGAGCGTTAAAAATAATTCCATTTACCAATATTTCCATCTAATTGGTACCAATTTGATGATAATAACGGTAGCGAGAATTAAAATATTTGTAAAAGGAAAAATTCCAATGGTCGTCGATCAAAAAATATTGGTCGAATATAATTTCCCTAAGGTAAATCACACGTATGAAAAACGTTTTTCATGGTTTCATCAATACGAATGACTTTCAACAAATCACTCTTTTTTAATTCGCACACACCACTAATACGAAAACGTCAACTTTGTAGGGATGGTAGACGTTCAAAATTATCGATAGTATCAATCGAAAGAAATTATCGATAATCGATTAATCATATCGTTATCGATAATTTGATAATTATCGATAATTATCAAAATATCGAAATTCGATAATTATCAGAATATCGATATTTTGATATTTATTTGAAAATCCATGATCATGTACCGATATATCGAAATATATCGATAAATATCGGATTTTCGGACCGAAATATCGATATATCGAATTATCGATATCTTGATAATTATCAAAATATCAATAATTATCGATTATCAATATATTTTTGATAATTTTCGATAAAAAAAGTCGATAATTATCGATAATCGATAATTATCGATAATCATTTTTATTATCGCCCATGCCTACAACTTTGCTTCTTTTGACGTTATGAGTCAAATTTTTCTTCTTTTGACAATAAGAGGACCTTTTTACGGGAGATGTTTTCATCACTTGATGTCAAACGAGCGAAGCGAAATTTCAAACTGGAATACAAATTAAATGGATATTGTCGACTCTTATTATCGTCGAAATGTAAAAATGTGTTATCATACATATATGGCTGATTCCAGCAGCTATACATTTTAGTTCTGTGAATTTTCTAAAATTCACAAGAGTTTCATCGGAATTCTTTTGTTGTTCTGTTGCAGATTTTCTGTAGAATTCCATTGAATTTTGTAAATTCTGCTGGAATTAGCCAGAAGGTAGAAAAGAGGGAACGATTAGAGAATAGATAGAGCTATCCACTGCAAATAAACAGTAGAAAATGATGATTACAAGCTATGCTTACCCACAATCAGTATTTCACATTTTCTGGCCTCGAGAGCACTGGAGTATATCTTATGAATGTACTGTACTCTTTTGATCTGTGTATTTTCACTCTTTGCTTTCATCTCCACATACGTCGAAATATGTCCATGCTTGGAATTTTTTATTTTGCCAAGTTGTAGGGCTACTGTATTCACACGAGGCAAAATATAAAGCTCCAAGAAATTGCGACAAGTATTTTCTTGCCTGCTTCATGCGAAAGTTGACTATTATAACACAGCAGTTTGCAGCCTGCGAAATGATCCATCATGCTAGGAATATTTTCGGCTGATTTTACGTGAATTCCTTTGTCGTAGTCAACCTTCGCACGTAAACCCGAATAGATTAATCCAATTGGATGCTGTTTGTTACGTTATTCATTTATTCGGAAGCAATCTTGTACTCAGTCGTGTGTTTTTGAGCCACTTCATTTGCATTCATAAAGGATATACAAACTCTACACTCGTCGGTAAAACAATGACGGATGCTTGTACCTTGTGCGTTTGCTATTATCACAATATTTATTACACTCATGTCATGATCTGCTAATCTGCTATTTTATTCACGAAGCCCCAGGGAGAAGAGTCTGGGTGCAGTGAATAAAATAATTTTTCCCACATGTTTGCGTTAGACAGTATCCAACGCCTCCAATTGGAGCTATACATATTTGCAGTTCTGCAGATATCAATCTATTATATAAACCAGAATTTGCATGATATCGTGGTCCTGTTGTAATTAAAATTATTTATAATCAATCAACAAACGTACGACAACAAATTTAATTTGTTTTTCCTTTTCTCAACAGCACTGGTCGGAAGCCTAACCGTTGGCACAACATTCCTACTTTCACCTGTTTCCAGTATTTTAACCGACAAAATTGGTCTGCGGAAAACTACATTAATTGGTGGTTTGCTGGCATCGAGCGGAATGTTCTTATCGTCATTCGTATTCCATAATGTCGAGGCACTATACTTTACCTACGGAATTATGTTCGGTTTCGGTGCGGCCCTAGCATACACTCCCACATTAGCCATATTGGGACACTATTTTAAACGATATTTGGGAGTTGTGAGCGGTTTTGTAACGTCCGGTTCCAGTGTTTTTACCGCAATTCTTCCATTTCTGCTACAGTGGCTGTTAACTAAAGGACTCAGCATTACATTTTGTGTTCAGGCGGTAATGTCAATATTTGTAGTTGCATGTGCACTCATTTATAAACCGCTTCAAGCACCACCGCCACCGCCGAAACGAAAACCCGGTGAGTCTGACACAAATGCCATGTTAAGATCATTGATAAACGTTGACATTTGGAAGAAGAAACGCTATATCATATGGGCATTTTCCATACCGGTGGCATTGATTGGCTATTTCGTTCCTTACACCCACATACCGAAATTTGTATCGATAACATATCCTGGCGAAAACGAAATCTATCCGATTATGTGCATTGGCATCACGAGTGGCATTGGCCGAATAATATTCGGCTTTATAGCTGACCTCAAGGGAGTGAATCGCATCTACTTGCAACAAATTTCATTTCTGCTGATGGGAGTACTTACAATGCTGATGCCGGTTGCAAACTCATTTGCGCAACTATTGGCCATTGCTTTATTGATGGGTGTCGTTGATGGATGCTTTATATCGTTGCTTGGACCGATCGCTTTTGATATATGTGGTCAGCGTGGAGCGACCCAGGCCATTGGTTTTTTGCTGGGACTTTGTTCGATTCCACTTACTGTTGGACCACCAATCGCTGGACTGTTGTACGATCAGACGAAATCGTATACTCTTGCATTTATGCTGGCGGGTTCGTGTCATTGTAGTACCACAAGCACCACACCACTCAGATTCTATATATATTTCCTTTAGGTATACCGCCGATTTGTGGGGCTGTAATGATGTGCTTAATTAGTTTCGTAAAGGATGAACCAACCGATGATGAAGAAGATGACATTGACAATCAACTTGAAATCGCACTTGCCAAACCGGCATGGATCGGAGGTAAGGGTTTCTCATTCAGATATATCCGTTTTGGACGGTTGATTTGAGTGTTTGGAGTTTATTTCATTTAACATTGAAACAGATGAAAAGGTGCATGTAAATGGTGGTGGTGCCGGTAATAATTCGTTCGATGCGTTGAATAGAAAAGCATCATTAGCCAGTACAGGTATTAATGCGAAATCAAATTTATTAACCAAAACAAATTTGTCGACTTTGGTGGTGGATTACAAACGTATGTTTAGCTTTGCAAACAGCACCAATACCGACTGCAAGCGTCGGTATGATTATTGTTATTTGTAGTTAATTAATGCTAATTCTTTTCCGTTTAACCTTTTAAATGTATAAGCTTTTAGTATGATGGCTTCATATTGTAGTTGAATTGCTTAATGCTTCCTTACGCACAGCTTGACTGAATTATGGAAATGTTCGAAAAGAGCATAGGAAACTGGGAACAATCAATGGAAAAGTGATGATTAAACTCAAGTTTCAAATTGTACTTAAAAAGTTCGCAAAAATTGCAAAAAAAACATGTCCGAAAATCACATGCTTAGTTTGAATTTGGGTCTGTTCTCTGAAAATAAAAAGCAAAAGTGAACAACATTCCCATATTAAACTATAGGTTTGTTCCAAGTAACTGCAAATACGAAATTTGACTGGCCGAACGAACACGATTTCATCCACAGAGCTCGCTTTTCATACAAATATTGATGAGGTTATGTCTCTATGGATGAAATTTGACAGTAGTTTGACAATTCGTATGGCCTTGGAACAGACCTATTGAGAGCTACAGGTTACTTACATCGTACGATATAAACGATTTTTGACAGGCCGAAAACAACCGACTGTCATCATCAGAGGCAAACATAACCGCAACTTGAACAAATTTGTTCGTTAAAACTTCAAAGTGAGTGTGAGTGGCTTCTTTGTGGATGACATTTTAAATGGCCTTGGAAGAAACCTACTGTCGAATGATTTGTAAGCAGCATTCTTTGTCAGTGAGAAACAGTTGCGTCAATAAAATCCCGTAAGAACTGGCAAGTTACGAATTCTTAAAGATACGAACGGCATGGGAATCTATGTCCTGAAAGGAAAGGAAAAGTTACTACACTCACAAAGACAATAAAATTTGAACGGTTCAGTGGAATTTCTTCAAGTACTCCACGTTAAAAAATCTTTCATACAAATGAATGAATGAACGAAACATTTAACGAAACTTAAGTGAGGTTACGTCTGAAAGTACAGTATCTTGAAGATGATATGTAGGAACAACTACAAAATTTTGATGACATTGCTCTCGTGACTGAGAGCCTTGCAGAGCCTTTACTAGCTTTGATAAACCAAAAATTCTTTTTAATCAAACCATTTCGGATTTACGAAAGAGGCTGAAACAAAATCAAATTACTCGGAGTCATGTGTATAGATGATGCAATAGATTCACGCTTGTGTTTCTCTAGCCCGTAGCCAATGCGGTTAGGTTCACGATCGCATCACTCAAGTTAGTTCTGTTGAACCAAAAAATATTAATTTGAATAAGTCAACGTTCTGAACGCACAGGTTAACGTACTCACGAAGGTAACTTGCAGCGGAAAGGTTCAGTAGCTTCTTCGGAAGTAAAAGGTTTAGGTACAACAAACGTCCTCTTCAAAGTAGACAGAATCTATAGAAAGTTTCTTTGGCACTTTGTTACATCAAAGATACTTGTCTGTATACATCAAGCTAGAGGTTCACGGCTCCTGTTAATATCTGATATGTTCAACGTGTATATTTTTCTAGCTAAATTCACACTTTAGTGGTTTCCTCTCCGTCCCGAAAAAACGAAGGTCTTTTATTAATGACGCCGAAATCCAAGACAAACATACAAATTTTGCGTGATTGATCTACTTTCATCGAATCGACGCCTTCATTACGAGCCTAAAAGTAAATTCGGTGAATAGTAAACCTGAACAGCGGAAAATGCATTTGCCGAAAACAAGTAAAATAAGGACCTAACTGTTAAAACTAGAGTTATAATAGCTATTTTCCTAACTTGTGCTGTAAGTGTAATGGAAATTTTGGATTCCACTTTAGGCACAAGTTAGAATCAAGTTTTTATGTACAGTAGTGAGATTCTGATTTTTACAAATGTCACTTTTATGCACGTAGTGCGTAAAGGTACATATGAAACCGTTATTTATGACATCGAGTGCAAAGTACATTATCAGGCTCTAGACGTATCACATACCGTGTGTCATAATACACATCATGAGTCTAATAAAGTACATTGCCCTGCGATTCATACGGCGATTTATGCAATAGAGGGATCTAAAGTTGCCAGTATATGAACATTATTCGAGTTGTATTTTCGTAGTACTTTGATCTCACTACTGTAGATTGTGAACGTAATATGGCGAATGAAACCTTTTACAAACGGTGAGCGGATCGGTACAATCGCCCAGTTTCAACAATACTTTAATAAGAGATCACTCCCTCGAGCCAAAACTCATAGCTTATTATCATCATCGTTTATACAAGGTTGTCAATTTAAGCTAATAATATTAAGATGTGAGTAGTCAGTTATGCTTTTATTGCTTTTCTTTAAGAATCGCTTTTATTGCAAATGCACTTTGAGATTAATGAAGCAAAAATAAACTTGGTGATGGATAACTTGATGCACGCTTCGCAGACGTTACTTTTATAATGTCAAAGTACAGTGACTCGTTTTACTTGAAATGATATATGAAAATATGTTTTTACTCACTGCACGCCCAGGAAATGTGTCATTACTTCATTGAGCGTTAAAACTCATTTTCCGGGGCTAAGTGAGTAAAAAGACTTTCGTAATTGTTTTGAACTTTATATTTTGCATTGTGGGTTGGCCTCGGCTCGGGATGCAACCCTAACACTTGGCGAAATAAAAAGTTACAAACAATAACGTACTGTATTGTTAAACGTTATTTGTGTGATAGGTTTCAAAGGATTGTTGGAAAAATTATTTTCTTGTTTCTCTCATTTCAGAGTCCCTTAACGAGAGAACAACAGAAAACATTTAACAAAAATGTAGCCAATAGTTATAAGACTGAAAAAAAAAATGTTTTACCGAAAGCGAAGCTTTTCTGTTAAATTATTTGTGTACAAAATAGTGAAAGGAAAGAATGAAAATGCGTAGGCTAAACTATATAAAATTTTTGCATTTTTGCACAGAAGGTGCCGTACCGTCTTTATTCGAGAACCAAATTATGATAAATTTAAGAAAAGAAAACTATTTTTTGTTAAATTCACATCCTACTATTTAACATTTCGACTTTGTTTTGTAAGATTCAATAGTTCATTAATGTGATCCGTTTGTAAATGTATACGCATCAAGATGAAGTCCTATATTTTGTTCGAGATGATAATGGGTGATAACGAGATGTCTTTTTTGTCTATTAAACTTGCTGTTAATCAAAATTTTATCCAACAGAAATTAAAATTGTATTTCAGTCTTACAATTGAAGAGCTTGGAGAATGTTTTTGTGAATTTTAAATAAAATTGAATGAAAGATTTGGATTTCTGTGTTTTACTTAAAAAAGTGTAAGAATCAACAAAACGATGGAATAGAATTTTTTCTATTGTAGAAGGAGTTAAGAGGCATCGGTGCTTTGCTGAAAAGCATACATTTGGGCATTTTTTTTATAAATACTGGATTTTAGTTTACTTTTGATGATATCTTTCCATCAGCCTTTTCGAAAAATGTACGACGGCAATTCCGACCACGAATGTGGTAGCTTTCAACAGAAAATATATTATATTTAATTGTAGCAGTTTGACCGGCTCTGAGAAACGTGAGCAGTTTATGAAAATTTCGTTAAACTGCTCATTTTTCTTAGAGCTGGTCAAACGACGAAGTTATTTCACAAGAAACGACGACGACGACAACTACTGCAAAAAATTGTGGCGCCTCTACAGCAGGGCCTTTTTTAGGGAAATAAAATAAATTCTCTAAAATTCCATAATTCCCTTGACTGGAATTGATGGAAATGTGATGAAAAAACGTTAATTGTTAAAATTTTGTGCCCTTTGTTAACACGATAACTTGAGTAAATCTCGTAAATCTCAACTGATTTTCAAAAACTTTTAATCGACGAAGTATTGACATCCTCAGGTCAAGTTCGAAAATGGGTGGTATCGGTTCAACTATCTGGTGGTAGTTCTCGAAAGAAACCTTTTCGACGAACAAGCTGATGTTGCTAACAGAATTTTTGTATCTATTTCAATAGTATTTTTCTTGTTATGTGTCTTTGCCTTTTATAAACAAAGTTTCGAAGATTTTCAGTGAAACTAAACAGAATTAAATCATCAATGAGCGATTTATTAGACCGTTCTAGTATGCATTTTTGTGGCCATCAACATACAAAATTACATTTCATAGAAATAAATCATTGCCAATAAAAGTACTATTGAGAAGCTCAGACAAACAGTCAAGGGATCTGACCCACCCAACAGGTGGGACCTAGAGGTGTGCACCGCCGATTTTACGCCGGCGCGCCACCGATTTTGTGCTAAATTTTCGTCGCGCCGCCGCCGAAAAATAATAGCTAACGCCGCCGCCACCGCCGATTGTATTTTCTTCGCTCCGAAATATTTATACGTTTATTGAAATTGAAGAGTGCAAAGTATGAGAGATCACATTGAAATTTGGAAATAAAATTTTTTGCTGTACACGCCCTAATGAGATTCGAACCCGAGACCTCTTGCGTATGAAGCAAGCGGTCAACGATCTGAACCACCGGACTTAGTTCGGCAAAAAATTTTATTTCCAAATTTCAATTTGATATCTCATACTTTGCACTCTTCAATTTCAAAAATTAGTCTAACGGTCGGTGTGTCCGAAGCAATACAACATACAAAATAATTTATACGTTTAGTGCTTTCAGCCATTTTAATGGGCGGCAATATAAACTTAAATAGAAAAATCTATACAAAAGTGTGTGCCTAAGTACAAAGTTTTAGCAAATGTTTATCTCTCTTAATTTATAAGTCAGGTTTCTATATGCTGCTATGTTTCTATATGCGTAGAAAGGAGTTTTTTGTTAAAAAATTTTTGTTGGAACTTTGGGTTTTTCTTCTTACTTGCACTGTACGACGGTGATTTTGTTTCTGATGCTACGATAACGTATCCTATTTCCATCAGTAGATGGCAAGTGTTTTATGCACATTTTTAAATACTAGTCCAAAGAAAAACTTTGCTGTTGTCCATCTATCGATGGATACAACTGAGGATGGTCAGATCACGCTGGCCTGGGACCGCCATCGATACCCGAGGTCGAAACAGCATTTGTCTTTTCTGTATCCTCACTTAACGTGAACCCTTGGGTACTATTACTCTATTTTCTTTGCAATGGAATGAAGCGCGGCAGACGGCTGACGACGTTTCTCTTATTGTCTGATTGATTGTCTGTTGATGCAGATAAGAGGAAGAAGAAAGAGAACAAAATTCAGTGAATCAGTCAAAAATGGGTGGCAAACTTAAGACCTTATGTGGAATTTGGGTGGAAAATGACGCAAATCACATATTTCAGGAATTTATAAAATGGAAAATCTTTCCGGTTTCAAGTTTTTTCGTCAAAAGACGAGACACGGGTATCTTTATTTTCAATTTTTAGCTGCTTTATGTAAAAAAGTTGGGAAAAAAAATCATTTTGGCGTAGTCTATACACTTATTACTTATAAATTTAAGTTTATCTAAATGTCTTATTTGCGAAAACCTTCTACTACGATCTTACTACTACATCGAAGATGGACTAAAGGCAACGGGAGCGGTTATTGTTCAAATCGAAAGATAATAGTAGTGAATTTGCGTAAATGACACTAAATTATAAGTTGGAAATGAGAAACCTGCAGAACATCTAGTATAAGTTGACTTACAGCTTATATGTCATTTACGCAAACTCACTAATCATTCTTGGATTCATTAAATTAGATGTTTTTAAAATAATAGGTCAGTGATTCTACATTCAAAATATAAAAGGTGAGATACGTCTCAGTTGATTACCCTTGTGTAAGTGATACTTCAGATCGCAAGATAGTAAGAATTCAGTGTGCGGAAAAAGGATTGCGCACGCTTTTTCAAATGTTTTTGCATTATTTTCGAAAGTTTAGATTTTTTGGAAATTTATCGGCGCGCCGATCGGCGCACCGCCGCCGACTATAAATTTCTCCCGGCGCGCCGCCGCCGATTCCTTACCAGTCGGCGCACCGCCGCTGACTATTTTAAGATCGGCGCACACCTCTAGTGGGACCTAGTTTTTTAGACGTCTTTTTCATTTTTCACTTCTAGGAATACACATCGAAAAATGTATAAATAAATAGTTGTTTTCGATCCTCTGATTACCATTCAAACGACCTTAAATATTTAATATTTTCTAAAATTTACGAGCAAACAAAGGAATTCTAATTTAGGAATTCTAATTCCTTAAAATGCGCCCTGCTCTACAGTAAAATGTAACCAGTAATATGATGGTAACAGTAGGTATTCAAAATCCCATGTAGCCGAGGCTGTTCTGAAATTTATTTATTGCTGTTTATTCCAGTTTGGATGAGTAATGAATTGTTCTGGAAATCATTAGATATCTTGACCGGAAGTCATATACAGCAATTCTACTGAATCGCAAAGTGTAACCTTTCGCAAACGCAAAAGCGTATAAATATCAAATCTATTACTTCTTCTATGTGTTCTCACATTTATTTTTGAATGAAAACGATGAAAACGTAGAACCTATCTTATTTTAGTACATTCTGTCATAAAATTACTGCGCCTATTTTCATGTGAACCAACTTCATATGGAAACATTTGTTCAGTAATGACAAATGTGAAGTTGGTTCACATGAAAATAAGCCGCAGGGAACGACGTACTATGAAAAAAATGTGGCTAATCTATAGCCCAACCCACTTGTCCCATGGCACCACCTAAAGAAAACCTCGATTGGTCTGTAGAGGCGCCACAATTTTTTCCAGTGCTTCATTCTTTACGCTCTATTTTCCGGTGAATTAACTTCACTCTGGTAAATGCCCATGAAATGAAATGTGATAGCAGTGAAGTTGGCTCACAAAAAAATAGTGTGCTGACATTAGTAAATGTATGACGAAATTGACAAGAAATGTAATAGAGTTACACCAAAATCTATTATGTTTGAGCTTTAGTTTCCACACAGCATTCACTAATTGTTCACGAAGACTAAACATACAATATGAGGTGTTTCAAGGTGTGTCTAAAATATAAATTGAGTGATTTTTCATGACTTGTAACTTGCTACGGGGTGGGTTATATGTTTTGTTATCTTATGGCTAACTCTGACCTAAGCGTCGCGTTCTGTTTATGATTTACGAGAGGGAATAAGATTTGCGTATCTGTTAGGCAATTTCGAGTTACATGCATCGTATCAAAAAAAAAATTGCAAGCAAACGAACGAAAACCCAAGAAAAACCGGACAAATACCTCATTTTCGACCCTCCTTGAAACATGTAAATGGTTACCTGCACGCACATTATGCACTTGGAACATCTGATTCGAATATTTAAAAATTTCTGCTCATATGCCTCTTACGTGCTGTATGTGGTGTGGTTGCTCACATCATATGGAGTACAAAATTTTAAGGAAGCCGTTCATAAAGCACTTGTATCAGCACAAAAGAAAATATTATTCAGCGAAAATCGTGACATTTTAAAACAGAACAAACATAACCTGTGAACCGTTGTCTGCATCTCCACCGAAAAATTGTGTTTTTTTCAAATAAATTCGAATAATTTGAGCATTTGAACAATGTCGGACGATAAAACTAAGAAAATTGAAGTGAAAAGTGATGAGAAAGCAAAGGAAAAGGTCGAAGAAAAGACTGAATTGGTAAGTGGATGGGCGAATTTGTCAAGTCATCGACGTTTCAGTAGAATGCAACCGCAGAACAAAACAATTTTTATTTTGACTAATTTTCGAATTATTCTGCCCTCTTTCAGTCTGAAGAAGATAAGCAGCTGCAAGATGAACTGAACATGTTAGTCGAACGATTGCAAGAAGCTAAAACGGAACTGTATATGCCAGCATTGACGGCAATGCGAGATCTGATCCGGGCATCTACAACATCAATGACATCAGTTCCGAAACCATTGAAATTTATGCGTCAACATTACGAAACCATGAAAGAGGTCTACAAGAAAATGCCCGATCAAAACAGCCGTCAAACTTGTGCCGACATCATATCGGTTCTAGCCATGACCATGGGAACTGGTAAAGAGTGCTTGGTGTATCGATTCCTTTGCGACCAGACCGATCAGATCGGTGAATGGGGCCATGAATACATTCGTCATTTATCCGGTGAAATTGCGTCCAATTGGAACGAAACATCCGGCAACTTCCGCGGTCGGCTTATCGATTTGGTGAAACAAATTGTTCCGTACAATATGACGCACAACGCAGAGGCCGAAGCTTGCGATTTGTTGATTGAAATCGAACGTTTGGATCTGCTGGAGGAGTACGTTGATCGCAGTGCTTACGACCGAGTTTGCTTGTATCTGCAGGGATGTGTTCCGTATGTCCCGGATCCGGAAAATGTGAACCTTCTGAAAACAGCATTGAAATTGTCGCAAAAATTCGAGCAATACACCCAGGCAATGCGTTTGGCCATGATGTTGAACGATATGTCGTTGATCGAAGAAATTATCACAACGTGCAAGGATAATGCCATTCAAAAGCAACTTGCCTTTATGTTAGGCCGCCAGCAAATCTGTTTAGAATTCCAAGAAAGCTCCAACCACAACGACGAATTGGTGGAGATTATGTCGAACGCCCATCTCAACAATTATTTCTTAAATTTGGCCCGTGAACTGGACATCATGGAACCGAAAACACCTGAAGATGTGTACAAGTCTCATTTGGAGAATTCACGAACGCCATTCGGAACATCGCAAATTGATTCGGCTCGTCAGAATCTGGCAGCCAGTTTTGTGAACGGTTTTGTTAATGCCGGTTTCGGTCAGGATAAACTGCTGCTGGAAGACGGAAACAAGTGGTTGTACAAGAACAAGGAGCATGGTATGCTTAGTGCAACTGCGTCGCTTGGCTTAATTCTATTATGGGATGTCGATGGTGGTCTAACTCCAATCGACAAATACTTGTACTCAGCCGAGGATCACATTAAATCGGGCGCTTTGTTGGCTTGCGGTATCGTCAATTGCGGTGTCAGAAACGAAGTTGATCCAGCATTGGCGTTGCTGTCCGATTATGTTCATCACACGAACAGTACGATGCGAATTGGAGCAATTTTGGGTCTTGGATTAGCCTATGCCGGATCAAATCGCAGTGCCGTTCTAGAGTTGATTGGAACCGTGTTCAGTGGAGATAAAAAGAGCGGTGCGAATGCAGAAGTGATGGGCATTGCAGCTTTAGCGTTGGGTATGATTGCCGTTGGTTCGTGTAATTCAGAAGTTACGAATATTCTCCTGGAAACCATCATGGAACGTACCGAAGCCGATCTCAAAGACACATATTCTCGGTTTCTACCGCTTGGCTTGGGATTGGTTTACTTAGGCAGACAAGAAGCGGCCGAAGCAGTTATTGCAGCATTGGAAGTACTCTCCGATCCCTTCAAAACAATGGCCACAACAATGGTCGATATTTGCGCATATGCCGGCACTGGCAACGTATTGAAAATTCAACATTTGTTGCACATCTGTTCCGACCACTACGAAACGACACCGGACAAAAGCGAAGAAACGTCGTCAAAGAAATCCGATGCAAAGGATAAAGAGAAGCAGGAAAAGGAAAAGAAGGAACAGGAAAAGGAAAAGGAAAAAGATTTGTCGTCAACACAGGCGGTTGCCGTTTTGGGCATTGCATTAATTGCTATGGGCGAAGAAATTGGAGCCGAAATGGCGTATCGTTCATTCGGTAACTTGTTGCGCTACTGTGAACCGGTGATTCGTCGCTCGGTGCCGCTAGCACTCGGATTGATTTCCGTTTCCAATCCCAAACTGAACATTTTGGATACGTTGAGTAAATTTTCGCATGACAGTGATGCTGAAGTGGCACACAATGCCATATTCGCAATGGGATTAGTCGGAGCCGGAACAAATAATGCTCGATTAGCGTCGATGCTGCGTCAATTAGCACAGTATCATGCCAAAGATCCAAACAATTTGTTCATGGTACGCATCGCTCAAGGTCTGACGCATTTAGGCAAAGGTACATTAACAATCAGCCCATACCACAGCGACAGACAATTGATGAGCCCTGTGGCAGTAGCTGGTTTATTAGCAACATTGGTATCGTTTTTGGATGTGAAAACCAGTAAGACTTTAACTATCATTGACCAAAATCATTTAGCTTAACGTTCGATATTTCAGTCATCCTTGGCAGGTCTCATTATATTCTCTACTCGCTGGCCACGGCAATGCAACCCCGAATGTTGGTAACTTTCGACGAAGACCTCAATCAATTGGCCGTACCGGTACGAGTGGGCATTGCTGTTGATGTTGTTGGCCAGGCTGGAAAACCGAAAACTATTACTGGCTTCCAAACGCATACGACACCGGTGCTGTTGGCAATGGGCGAACGAGCCGAATTAGCCACAGAAGAATATATTGCGTTGACTCCGATCATGGAGGGATTTGTTATTTTGCGTAAAAATCCGAATTACGAAACATAGATACAATGAGAGCGGCGAGTCGGCGAGTGTGTATTTTTTGTGAGTTAAACATTATAACCAATTTCATTCATTTTTTTTTAAATAAAAAGAAATTACGTACTGAACGGAGGGCGTCTCTTTGCTTGATTGAAATGAGCGCACAATTTTACGAAGCGGTGAGAATTAAGAACCGAAATTCCTTTGTAACTGGAGAACCGTGGGACAAGTTTGCAGAGTTACAATGTTTTGTTGAAAAGTGACAAGATTAAAACGGTCCATCCGGCCTGAAATGCTATACCATTAATGCCATGCTAGAATTGTGTACCTTACCTGTGTAATTGAGAGTAACACAAGTCAGAAGTCACAGAGGACAATATTTCTCTTCAATAATTAGGAACAACATTCATTGGCTCACACTGAGTTCGAAGCTAACCACGCATTACGCCATTTTAAAGATTTCTTGGTGTCTTCAAGTTTGACATTTCCGGGTGAGTAACGTAACTTACGCCTTGTTCAATATCTCAACAAAATCTCTACGAGAAAAATGTGACGCAGTCTTTGTAGTACAATTTCGAAAATGAATGATATCACTAGAGTTAACGCTTTCAGCTTCGTTACGCAAAAATTAAATTGTACACCCAATTACTTCAAACAAGCTGGGAAGGTGCGGGAAATCGCGGTTTAACCTAGTGAATCCGATTTAGATCAATTTTACTATTCTTTCCGATTTCTGCCAAATAATTTTTACCAAAAAAAAATTGACTGAAAACAACAAAAAATTTGCCAAAAAAATCTGCGGCAGATTTTTCTTCGTTCTTTTTTTGGGGGTTAAACTGCGTCAAGTCCTCCGCCATCGCTCCGGACACGATATATACGCTTTGCTTCTAACATATCAGACCTAGTTTTTCTAACTCACCCGTTCTGTTGAATTAAAAGATTTTCTTAAAAATCTTACAAGGGACCTCCTGATTTCAATTCATTTCGATTACGTTCATCCACTCGCTGGTTATTTTCCAATTCCAGTTTATTTCTCATTCTCTAATGCACAATCGCATAGCTGGAACGATTTCGGCGCATCTACTTTTCACCATAATCTCTGTTCTAATTAAAGAACTGTGACGAAGCGAACACTGTTTCCGCAATTTTTCGTTATATTTATAAGTTATAAGTCTGCAGTTTTGATATATTTGACGTAAATTACTGAGACAGGGTTTCCATTCGAAGCGAATTTGTACCTGTGCGACGCATTTCAAGCAAAAGTGCTTCGAGTGACAACTACCAAATAGAATACTATTTTGTATTAACAAAATTTCCAGCCTTTTTACAGTGCCAAAATTTGTTTGATACACTGTCCCGTTTCAGTACTCTTTAGAGTACCACTAATTACGGGCAAGAGTACCTAATGTAATCTCGATTTTTTCTCGATCGTGAACAATTCAAATGTAGTAATTAGGTTTTACTAGATTTATCGATCAACGAGAAGTAACAGGCAAACATTGCTTGAGAGAAATTTTAATGAAATTCATTTTGTCATTGAATGACGCTCAGTACTACTAATGCTTGAAGTGCGTTGATCTGTGTCAAAAAATAAACGATAATCCATTTTATCAATTGATTTAGCGCACTTAGCGCTGAAAATTCAAAATGAAAACTGAAAAGGGCTGACGAAACGCGGCGTTGAATGAGTCCAGTTCACGAGTGGCCTCATAGTCGTCCGTTTTCATTCCGTTTTGCCTCAGTGTACGTGACAGTTGTCATATCAAACAATGTGCTCTATTGCAAAGTTCTGAAAGAATCTTGCTCTAGTGGAGGTCCATCCACGGGTGTTTTTAAGCTTTTTGAGTTTTTACAAACTTTTTTTCTATCAATTCCTAGACTCTTACTTTCCGAAAAATGGTGTGTATAATACCTTTTTGCAATAACACACTTTTTCATTTTTTTAGAGTAAAATGTGTAATGATTACACACTCGTAGACTGAAGAGTGTGTAATTATTACACATTTAACGCAGCTCCAAATTTACTCCTTACAAATCACAAATTCAGCGTCGAACGTGGCTTCGCTTTTATCTTTCGTTGCTTTTCACAAAAGGAGCACTCACACAATGCGCTAAGAATCTGTTTGCGAATTGGAACGGCTTGTTCCACTTTTTCGTCTTCGGACGATGATGATTTCTTCGATGTATTGAGCGTCTGGATACTTTTTTACTCTTAGCTCTAACCAATTGTTCAATTTTCTCTTTATTCTTTCGAAAAGACTTGCAGTAATGTACAGAAAATATTAAAAGAGCGAAGTAAGGTTCGAGTGTCTCATTTGAAATTAAAAAATATTAATTATCAGTTAAATAGATTAAGCTCATAAAGCTTCGTTTGGAATGAAGCCTCAGTTTTTTTTGGCAATAAGTCGATTTTTAACATTTTTTATTAGGCATAGTGTGTAATTTTACACACTTTTACTACGAACAAAAAAGTGTGTAAAATACACACTTTCAAAAAGTTTTTACACACAATGTGTAAAATACACGCTTAAAAAAGCCCGTGGGTCCATCTTCATACAAAAGGTCATTTTATTGTGCATTCGATGACAAAGGCGTGAAAATTGCACCATCGATAAAGATTGAAATTCTGAACATTTTTGGATAGGGTGCCCAAAATTTCCTCCACAACTCCCCCGCTGACCCCCCCTTCAAAGTTTTCGATGTAGAGGTAACTTTAATGAATTTATGTGAAGCGATTATTGAAGCCACATAGGCCATATGGGGCTCAAATGAAAGCTGAAGGTTCAAAGTTTTTTTTAGTAGAAAAAAATTTCACAAATTTTCCGTTTTTCTCAAAGTTTTTCCAATTTTCCGAAAAATTGAAATTTTAAATTTAAGGTTAAAGTTAAAAGATTTTTAAAATTTGTTCTGAAAGTTATTTTTTTTTCTTTATATTATTGTTTACTATCAAAATTCCAGACTTTTCCCCATACAAACCATATTTCTAATTTCGCACATGGAGCAACCATGTTGAATTTTCAACGAAAATTTTAACCCTTTTGCATGGCAATTTTTTTCAGCAAAAATTGTTTTTTCGATTTTTAATCTGATATTTGGTGGGTTTGCTTAGAATGATTTGAAAACAAAATTAAACCACTTTTTCGATATAAAAAAAATATGTAGACCTCAAAATCTGCTAAAATGCGCAAATTTCCCATAGTTGGCGAACTTTGCCGAGCACTCCAGCACCTATGATGGACTCTGACATTAAAAGATTACTTGTATTGCAAAGACCCTCAGCTTTCAAATGATACCAAACACTTCACCTTTTGATAAAAAATGTATGACCTATGATGTGAAACATGTGGTGCGACCCTATTTCAAGCAAATTTCGAAATATTTGGGAGTTAAGTGAAAAAGGCAAAACTGAGCCAGTTATGAATATTTCAGTGGAAGATGTGAATATTGTCAAATTATTTTCATCAAAAATGTTCCCTTCCCACTCCTTCCTGCCCCTCCCAGGAGGACCTACAACTAATTTTCAACCATTAGGTCTGGAATAAGAAAAAAAATGATTCCTTTCTACATCATTATTGCTTCTGAGGCACCTATTCCGACTAAATCACACAATTTCAATGTGGAAGGACAATTTCTTGAAAGTAACTAGGTTCAGGACCTCGCATCCAGAAGGTTCACCACTCGGAACACTTACATTTCACTTTAAGTTCCATTGAAAAGTCGTGAAATGTAAGCATTTTGAGTGGTGAATTAGAATACTTTTGTGCGTCGAAAATTCTTTTTCATTTCTTTGTATCGTGCTCTGATTCATGAATAAATGACGACACAAGAACTAAGAACTATTTTTGGGAAAAACCTGATTTATTAGTAATCAGTGCTCTTGACACTAGACAATAAATCTTAATTCTGAAAGGGAATGTCGACGTTCATGATCAAATTGATTTTTTTTTATTTCTTTGATTTTACTTCTATAAATGGAGTCTCTCTGTGGAATAATTCAAAGAACATGTGCAAAAAGCCTTTATTTAAATTTACAGTAAATATGACTGTCTAAGCTTCAAGTCTCTAACACCTAAACTCGTGAATAATTGTGTTTAACATAATAACATATAAACAATTCACGCTATAAGTGCACCAAAAATTTCAATATTTGTAACTGACAGCTGGGCAAAATAACGCTGAGCGTTAAAACAACTCTATGCGGTATGTTTTGAAATAGAAGGCGCACTTAATGCGTGAATATGAGCTCCAAACCTGATTGACGTTATGTTTTTGCTGAACATATTTGCAATATCTGCCACTATTTGAAGTTCTGAAAAATGTTGAACATACTGTAAGCTGAATTTAGAATCTGTAAGTGTACCACAGACGTGATCATTCATCAAAATTAATGCAACGTTTGCAACGAATTTCATGTATACACTTCAAACGCATACCCTTGTAAATGTATCCAATGTGAGTGGATACAGTTGTAACTGGTCAATCAACTGGTGTGGTTTCATCAGAAATTCACCGAAAAGCAACACGTTCTTTTTGATTGATTGCCGTCGATCAATCCAACACGATTCATACAAACGATATGATAATCTGTCGCTTGCCAATGTTATTTCATTGCCGAAGAACATAATCATGAAAATTTCGACGATGCTATACAGCAGACCAGTGAGATAAACTAAGAGTACGAAGAAATTCTCACCACTGAACTGTAAGTAAATAAAATTCACGAGCGTGCATTAAGACTAGAAAAATTAAATCTCCTAACAAACGCTATGCTGTATGTTGATACACAAATGCATAAAGAACCAGTCGCTAACTGGACAACAAACAGTTTTGAGAGGAAAACTTCCAACTGACTCGTAATCCTATCCGAAAATTTAAAAAAAATAATTCAGAGTCTCCGGTTATCTACACCTCACCTATTTCATACCATTTCACATGACCGTGCGAATTAATAATTTCAGTTAACTCTCGACAATAAAAATTATCTCTTTCCGTATCGGTTATCGGTCGTTCATCTGTCGATCCTTCGACTCTGGTATGCATCTCACCCACTTGCGATATTCGTTGTCCCAGCACTTCATACTGCCAAGCGCAGTTTGCCATTAAGTACCAAACAATTGCACCGAATAGTACAGAATTGGCCGAGATAAACGCTTGACTGGAAATGAAGAAAAATCCTATCAAATACGCAAATTCGGTATTTTTCCAATCAGACGGAAACGGGATGTTCAAAAAAAAGTTTCCTCTCGATACCCATAAATGGTGCTACCAATGCGACATACGCTGAGCAAATGTAAGTCGTGGTTAAGAAAATGTGCACAAATTTCATAAAATCTGTCAATTTTTTGTTAATTGCCGTAAATGTGTCCCGATCGACAATACGATAATCACATATTTGAATCAAATGCTCCAAAATTTCCTCTCTTTTCCATATAATGTACCACAGTTTCAGCTGTAAGACGGAAGTGATTGTGGCCACTTCAATTGAAAATATTTTTTCACTTTGATTTTCACTTGTAACACCTCCTGCTGCTAATGATAATGGGAAAAGACAATGATAAAATGAGTAAAATAACTGAAGTTTCCACTCTCCAGCTACTCGATGCCAAAACCCAATATAATAAAAAAGGGACATCATTCGCCGTACTGTTCGGTGAACTTCTATGCGGAACATCTTCTGACTTCTCCTTCGCCGATAAGTTAGCTGTTATTCAATTTATTTTTGAAACCACTATGGAAAGGAGATTCTAAGTTGCTAAGGAAAATGCAACAAACGAACAGTTATATCGATTACAAAAATGGAAAAGGCAGTCGTAAAAGGGACATTTTCAAGGACTTCCATTTACGAATTGAACTGTTTGTGTTTGTACACTGTGTATCATGCTGTAACGCATTAATTATTTAGAACTGTGTCGTCCAATTTGATAGGAGTAAAGAAGTAGCACATTCCCTGAACATTCAATTGTAAATTTCATTGACAAAGATTTTCAAAGGGAAAATCCTTTGACGATTTTCAATAATTTTAAGAGGATATCTTTCACCATTTTTGCTCAAGGATTTTCTTGAATTTCGAAGCAAGAGCTCTTTTAGGATTTTTTAGCAATTTTTTGGATATGGAGGAATTTATGATGACATGATTTTCCAGTTTTCAAGAATTTTAAGTACTCGATGAATATTGAACAAGAACTCCTAAGAGAAAAATATGTGCCGCAAGTTATGTTATAATGTGAAGTTAAAATTACATCCGTGTACTGTTGAACAAAGGATAGAAAGGATCATTTTATCGAAATTTATGTACTATCTGTAACATCCAAAAATGGTCACGATCGTAGTTATAATCAACTCACTTCCCATATATTATGTGGAATGTATTGTATCGACCATTTTTGGATGTTACAAATAGTAAAGTATTCGTTACACCAGGCCCTATTTTTGAAAAAATTATAGCATCAGAACTGATTTTAACTGTCCCAGTATTTGCTCGCGTCGTTTCCCCCTCGAGTCCGATAGAGGTTGTATTCGGTGTCACTCATAAAATTTACACGTTCTTCAAATGCAGTAACATGCAGCAGTTTATACTTAATTGTGACTGTTTCAACATTTCTTATGAATAATTTATTGGTGCAGTATGGAAAAGTACTATATTTGTAGTCTAAAGTGTCTGAAATAAACAATGTCACCACTCTTAATCACCTGCAAATACGTAAAAAATTTCCCAAGAAAATATGCACATCGAACATATGGTGCGAAAAACAAATTACATAAAAATAGTATATTTAAACATACCCCAATACACACAAGATGTGTGTGCACGCGCGGGCGAAGCCCAAGCGAAAACACACATCGAGTGTGTATTGGGGTATTTTGAAAGATATTTTTCTGTAATAGTGAGAGTGTGTTGGTGCATTCCTTCCCAACCGTTACTTTCCTTCTCGACCGTTTACTTTCCCTACCGACCGATTAATATCATAGCTCACCAATACACTCTCACGTATACAGAACGCGTGCACACACATCTTGTGTGTATTGGGGTATGTTGAAATATACTATTTCTTTGCATTCATTTGCTTCTAATTAAACAGACTCACAATACGTCAGTTGATGAGCGTGGTAGGCCTGCGAACATCTGATATCGTTATTATTGAATAGAAATTTCACGAATAAAAGACAAGCTTTGATTTATGCGGTCTTATGTAGCAAAAAGCAGGCTCAAAAGAATGAAGTTAAGATTTAAGCACGATTGTCTGTCGTGAGAGTGTTAGTATGAATGACATGAAACGTTTGTATGTACCCGGACCTTGTTCCGTATCCGTGTCGAGTTAACTTTACTCTGTCGTTATTTAAGTGAATGAAGTAATAGATAGTAAAGCTGATACAGCCTGGGACAGTCAAAAAAGTGCATCTTTATTCTATACGTTTTTCATCGATTTCAGCTGTTTTGCCATTGTAATTTGTATTGTTAAAACAGCTGAAATCGATAAACACGAAAATCATAAAAATACACTTTTTTGACAGTCCTTGGCTGATACGTTTGCCGCTGTCTGTGAAAGGTTACTTCACATAACTGTCGGTCGATACATTAGATAAATAGATGCTTTTCAAATGTGTATGGTCAACAACACTTTTTTTCTTTATCAAAACAGGTGTTTTAATTTGACTGCATATCGGAAGACTAACCTACGTAGCGTGAGTGTGCGGTGCGGAGGTCTAACAATCGTTTTTTTATTTTGCGCGCTATTTGAATGATCCCTCACAGAACTCTATAACTGACACTGAATCCACTCTGGAGATAACTAACAGTACACGTTTATGTCTGGAGTCTGAACCGTAAATGTAATTTTTTCTAGATACAACCATGCAACTCGTATTGTATTTTAGTAGACGAGTCAGTAGAGTAGAATTCACAAAAGTTATGGCTAGGTTTTGGAAAATTATCTAATAAAAAGTACCGAATTTTGCTCGACTTTCCCGTAATCATCAGCAAATATCGGTAATTTTAAATGAGATGCCAAAGAAGTTAAAGGTACGGTCTCACAGTATTTGTAAAAATCTTTAAAAAAAAGGCGTAAGGGCATGCTTTAAAAAATTGAATCTTGAAAGCCACCGAACGACCTCCATTATCAACCTCTATCCATCGCCTAAAGTTTTGGTTGTCCTTCTATGTAATCCGGTGGTTCGTTCACGGTAAATTTTCAAAATCTGAAAAATCTCCTATCAGCGGACGCCTCAGACCTCAGACCTCAGACCTCAGCTTCTTGCAATAGTGACTAGTTAACTGAGATCAAATTTTCAACAGTTTGAGGCAATAGAGGAAGGATCAATCTAATGCCTGAAACTGCAATTCTTTCTTGAAACTAGAGTTTTGAATCTTTAATCTTGTTCCTCATCGCCGGAAAATATCCGCAAGAAGGATCGAAGGGACAAATCAACAGATTTTTGTTGTGTTGGCGGCTCCGTCACTTGTCTAAAGTTTTTTTTTAAATTACGACAAACACCCTTATTAGTCCCATTTAACGGGAATAATAAAAACAAAAAAAAAAAGAATCACGAAATTCGGTTGATTTATGGCTTATAATCTTCTCAGGCCACAGTGTTTTAAAAATAAAAAACAGCACCGGCACTGGCCTAAAGTCAAAAACTATTTCGAAAGGTGATTGCTGTAAAGCAATTTTTATAACTTTCAAATGACATCAAATTTGACCATATTTGTCACTGCAACTGGATATGAGGAATAATTTTCAGATGTTAAACCTCTGACTTTAACTGCTATAAAAGTACACATGGAAGAGTCTTCCATGTCGGTGTGTTTGGGACTAAACCTACCTACCTCGCTGATCCATGAAGCAATCGTCTCCTCCTCGTCTTTTCTACCTCTTAACACATTCATTCCTGAACCCAATACCACATGTGTCGTCTTAAGAGAAAGACGCAGAGGGCTTTAGAGGGTATACGGATTATCTGTGCAAGAAAAGAAATTTCACTTCAGGTTATACTCTTCAATGAGTATATAGAAGAGAAACGGGCAAGGAAGGTTTAGTCTAGTTTAGAAACACACCGTGATTTCGGGTACTTTTAAGAGGCAAGTCTACACAATAACTACAATACATCCCACCTAAACGATTTATTTTTACAGTCAAATGATATGCCTCAATATTTCATTGTTTTGTTGAACTATTGTTTTGTTCTGACAAGCGTCATGTAAATTGTCCTTGAAGATCAACGACATTAATGTTTTGGACTACTGGAACTCCTATTCTGGAACATTTCCCTCTTTGGCGAGTATAGCCCGCGATTTTTTCGCGGTTCAGTCCGGATCGGTCTGTGTTGAACTGTTTGGAGCTGTTGACGTTATTACACCCACCAGATGCTCTCTCACACACAAAACCAAACACGCGGTTATGTGCGTTAAATCGTTGTACAAACCTTAAGAGCGATCACCCCTTGGCAAATTTCTAGCCTACGTTTCTGCGCAAAAATATTCGTTTTTTGATTATTTCTCTGAAGCGAAATCTTTTTTTGAAAAAGTAAAACCATTAAAGCATGCAAAAATGTGTTACCTTTAAAAAAAAGTTGGTTTCTGGTTAATAACTTATCCCACTTTGAGAATTCTTTGCAAAATGTCTAATTTACACATTTTGCAAAGGTTTCGCCAAGTGGGATAAGTTATCAACCAGAAACCAATTTTTCCTTTAAAAGTAACTGATTCTTGCATGCTTTAATGGTTGTGCTTTTTCAAAAAAAGATTTTGGTTCAGAGAAATTATCAAAAAACGAATATTTTTGCGCAGAAATGTAGACTAGAAATTTGCCAAGGGGTGAGCACTCTTAAATTTTGTTCCTCTTCCGAAAATACTGAATTATTGTTTTTTATGTTTATGATTTCTACCGTTTAAAATGTTCGACTTATTTCTTCAATAAATCACGAAGAAAACAATAACAATAAATTGGCAAATCAGATCGTTTGGTATTCTCTTCAAAACAATGCTTCCTGACTCAGATCTAAGCTGAAAACGCCCATAATATTCAAATTTTTCTGTTATCAAATTCAGGTCAGATCAGGTATTTTTCATATTAGGTCAGGTTCAGGTCAGGTCAGGTTTGGAAATTACCTGAACCTGACCTGATTCCCTCAGGTATTTTTTCTCATGACCTGACCTGACCTGAACCTGACCTGTTCCTAGCCTTATGGAAGACAAAGTGTAGCAAGTTGTTGGGGCTCGTTTCAAAGCCACTGAAATTACCTTTCGATTGACACTAAACATGACCTGACTGTCAAATGGGGACGTTTTTCGTATTTTCGAAATATTTTTGACTTTGGGACAGTGCCTGCGCCGTGACGTGAGGGTTATCGAATTTCTTTGTACTTTATCTTACGAAAAAAGAATCACGAAAATCGGTTGATTTTTCCCATAGTTCGTGTGTAGGATATTATATACTTCAACAAACGCATCTAATCAAAAAGTTTATTTTGTATTTCTTCAACTAAATTTTACATAATTTTACTACAATAAATTGTTTATTTCATATTTTTTATTAAAAATTAACTAACGGTAAACATTTTGTATAAAAATTCTATAAATCAATTTTAACTAGTGTCTGTATGGGTTCCTTGTTGTAATACAAAATAATTTTAAAAGAAATTGTTTTCGTCATTTCTTGAAAGAAATAAAAAAAAACTTTTGCATTATAAATGTTAAACTTTCACAGGCGGCAAGCAATCATATCACTAATTTAATTGTCGAATCTTTCACTTCCGTTAACAAAAATACTTTCAACAAATCGACTTGACGAAAATTAACCGATAAAACAACCGTCTGCGAAAGGTTAGGAATCGACATTTTCTTACATCCGCGAAACTCCGACAATTCTATTCCGATTCAAGTTATTCATTCGTTCATTTTACATGCGACATCGACCTTATTATGGAATGAATAATCTGAATGGGATTTAAATTGTCGAGCTATGATCTTATCACTAATGTATTGTAAAGGTATTGCAGTCAATTCGAATTTTAAATTTCATTTAGTTTATCTGATCGGTTAGAAAAATCCGCGAATATCGAGGAAGACAAAAGCAATGAACGATGTAACAGGTGATTCGGTATGTCCGTCCACGGAAGATAAATTTTTGACGAAAGAACCGATTAACATTCAATTCAAATCACCTTTACAATCATATACGCGATCCTTGCTATTCGATTCGAAAATCGTTTCTCCTGTCTCACAGTTTGTTGCGGAAAATTAAAAATGTTAAAAATTCGGAAATGTTCTGTACATAAATTCATCGCTTGTTCACACACACACGCTGTGTTAGAGATATAGATATAAAAAAAGCCAATCCCAATCGATCAACAACTATCACACATTTCGGCCATTTCCAATCAGTGACAATGTTCCGTTACATCCACGATAACCGATTTACGCCATCCAAATAAGAAATATCCACCAGCTGCACCAATGACGACCGCCAAGCATAGCCATACGTTGTAGGTCATAAAAATTAACATCAGCAAAAAGGACACGGTCACTTGGAGTATGTGCAAAAGCGTTTGATAGGCGTGCATGGCTGATAGCATTGTTGGTCTGGAACGAAATGACCTTGAAAAGATTTTCGAAAAATATTTTTTCTGTGTTTATAAAGTGGTTAATTAGGCGGTTTCTGTGGTTAGTATACATGCACAGTTTTCGGCTTAGTTCGATTAGAAAAAAAAGTATCTCAAAAGGAAGCGTTGCTCGTTCTGCCACCATTTTTAACCGTACCACCTAATACTACTAATACATTGTTAGTGGAAGGTAAATCATGCTAAAAAGATGGAACACGTTTAGTTACTACGGAAACCCACTCTCAAGAGCCAAATTTTCTACGGATGCTAAGCCTCAAGGGTTTCAACCGGAAAGAAAATTCAGAGCTGAGGAAAGACTGTTTGGCAACCGCAACATAATGTTGTTCAGAATGTTCAGACAAGACTGTGCAAACCGCGTAACCCATGCAAGCAAATTAAAGGCGAAAAGGTAAGGAAAATTGCGTGCAATTTGAAAAAAAAAAACTGTAAAACGTGCAGTTTATAAACGACCAACTTACGGCTGTTTATGAATAACTTCTCCGACCATACTGAAATTCATAGAATTAAAAAAAAATTTAATTTCGAAACTCCCAAAGGTCGTACTTGGTCATGCAGTTAATGCTAATCAATCATGTGTCTAAGTTTGCTTCATATGTTTTACCAGCTGGTTTCCTCATATAAGCATGTTACTTATACGTATTTAAACTAGTCTCACAGGCACGCGATAGTAAGGTAAAACAAAATATGAGCACGCATAAGCAGTGCCATTGTATGAGTGGATCAGCTGATAAAACAGCTGAAGGAAACTTTGACACAAATTCGGTTGACATTAACTGTAATTTCTCACACATTTAAAATTCATTTCATTAGAAAACACTTACTGTACAACTCGCGACGTATCCTCATTCACTACCGGCTTGTCAGGCACTGAAACTGCTCTATACTGCAGGCTATTGTATGTCTTCCAAAACAAATATTCTCGGTAATATTTCAGGCCCTCGTACAGTGCTCCCATTAAAATAATAGCTACCATTGAACCGAGTAAACCGCCAACACTGTCTATACTCCACTGTTCAATCAGAATGGTTTCAGTGCATCCGAAATGGAACTGAAAAGTGTTTACAAATCATCCATGATAAGGTTCAATGGCGAAAATTCCCTGGCATTTGTGTAAATAAGATGAAGAAATCGAGTTATACTCACAGCCATTGACATACCATCCATTGAACCGTGACCGTGATTACTGTGATTTATCATGGGAGCGTCAGTGTTTGATTGCATTAAATGACCGCTATGATCCATCGAGTGTCCAGCTGGGGAATGGAATTTTTTGTTTTGGTTAAAATGAATCAATTGATTAAAATGTTGTCGGTCAAACCATGTCCACTGTGATCCATTGTTGAATGATCCATATGTGCGTGGTCCATGGTCGAGTGATCCATTGCCTTATTGTGATTTTATGTAAGATTTCGAAGATGATTGGTTTTTGCTGCAATTGAAAAATAAATTTTCACAGAAATTGTTTCCGCGTTGTCATTTTTGTTCGACGTGGAATAAAGGTGTTTTGCCTTTAGTTTAGTTAATCAACGATGTCGTGTCGCGTTATCTTTTTTATTATTTTTTTTTCTGTTGACGCTGCACTGTTAATGAATTAGGATCTAGTGATTTGTACTATGAAGCGAAAAGGGACAGATTTGTTAAACTTAATTGTGGATTGACAAAGCCATACAAAATTCCACTTAAAATTTCTTCTGTTCGAAGTGAGAGAACAGAAGAAATTGTAAATGATAAAACGATGATGATCATCACTGCCTATAGGTTTCATTGGGATTGCTATATAAATCCAGCCAAGTAGCGTTGAGACATTTTTACGATATAGGATTGTTTTCGTAACACATCCGCAATAAAACGCACATTTACTCACATAAAAGTTGACACGAAAACAGATCACAGACTTTCGTAAATTCAGGTAACAATCACACCAAATTACGTGGTTTTATGATTCGTTATGAAGATTTTCATGAATCAGTTCAAATGTAATATGAGAGCCATTTACACTCTCATTATCACTGATAAGCATTATACCTACTTGAAGTGAATGAAGTGAATTGTTTTGACTGTCTTATAACATGCGCGCAATAAGCGCAACAAAAATCGTTATCAGTTAAAATGTGAAATGTTTCGCGAGAAAATTGACAAAACTTCATTCTCAACCATCAGTCCTACAAACAAAAGCTAATTTGTTACAATTCCTAACAATTCCATTATTAAATGAAATGAATCCGAATGAATTAATTTATCTAAATTTGTTGGTACGACGCACATGATACCACCGAACATAATGTTAACATACAATAAACTTAAAACAAAGAAATCGTATTTGCAGCAATTTATTTTTAAATTGCTCGGGCTAATAACCACACCAACATCAAATTGATAAAATAATCGCATAAATGGGCGTCCGGAAATCACAGACAATGCACACACTCTGGTAATTTGGGGAAAGCAATATTTCTACAATCAACCATACCACTGCACCGATATGGCATTAGAGAACGTCGTTGTCTATGTCTATCAACTGATTATAAATGCGCACCTATAGTCAGAAAATATCTGGCTAATCTGGCGTCCAAAATGACATTGAAAAAAAAAGCCAAGATGCTTCAACTGGAGCCACAGAAGATCAGTTAACGCGAGTAATTCAGCTTGTAATTAAAATCTTTAACCGAAATCAATCGTCGGTCAGATAACTCCTCGAAGTGTCCGACCTAAACCATGCAATTCATCGCAAGATAACGTGTCTGCTGGAATACTTTGCTTTAAACACTGATACCATCATCAGTACGCACAACGATAACAGTTCATATCTTTCTCAGCATTCAGCTTCGGTGTGTACAATACATTTGCATTTTTATTTGTTTATTTTCGTCATTATTGACCTATAATTTCATTATACAGTGTGTCCCAGCTGTAAGACATTATACCCGTAAATAATATGGAGCACGAAGTCATGAAAATATTTCTCATTATTGGAATTCCTTTACTACCATCTTAACATTCATACGATTTTCCGTTGAGAAAATTGAAGATATATTCGCAAAAGCTATGCAATCGCAATATATCCATCTCGTATACGTTCGTAGAAGTGCTGTTCATTTTCAAACCGTATTGAATACAGTCAACCGACTTTAGATAGCACATGACACAATTATTTACAAATTTATTTTTCACCTGAACAATTTTTGAACGACAAGCTGATCAATATACAGATAGGTACTGTTTGGTTAGAGAACAACCAAAATAAAAAAAAAGTTTAATTCGCTTTAAAATCGATACAACGATCAAACAACGGAACTGTTGCTGTCGCAATGAATACAACTACCGAACTAATATATAAACACGGTCGACGTCTCTAAGATATTGTTAGCACGCAGTCAAATGTGTTGAATTCAATGTCAATTTTCTTATCACAATATTTAAATCAATAAGTAGTTGAAGAGAAGAAAAAACAAACCAAAACATCACAAAGGTCAGGACTGTATGAAGGGGAAATGTGAAACTGGGTTGTCGTTGACTTCTGTTTTAATTAAGTCGTGACTAATTTTGTATTATATCAACAACGTCTTCGAAAATCGTTTTTATAGGAAAATGTATTTCAAAATTAATGAATTTAAAACCTTTCTACAGATCTGTGAGGGTAACAGATGAAGTAGTAGATTATTTCACGATAAGCTTTGTCTTTGAAAAAGGTTGAATTGACAGGAAAATAGAAGTTATTGTCCTGAATTGTACAGAAATTGACTGCATCTCAAACTTAACCACCAATGATAGTAAAGACATGAAATCTATCATCTGTGGAACGTCACATTAAGCAAACTATAAGTTCCAATTCTTCATCATACAGTCAAAGGCAGTCAATTTTCAGCATAAATTAGCTTCAGCTGTTTTTCAGCTGATCCATACAAACAATCACAACCGTTTATACGTCTTTATACGGTTTTACCACTATCATGCGCGTGCGTGTAGCAGCTTCAACCGTATGAACAAGGAAAACCAGTTTTGATTGTATGTGTGGATCAGCTGAAAAACAGCTGAAGCAAATTTATGCTGAAAATTGACTGCCTTTGACTGTATCTACAAAATTGCACTTTTCAAAAAAAAACTGGTTCAGGAGTTTCTGTTAACAACTGAAAATTGTAGTTCAAATTAACAGATATCTTACGATTCCTATACGCGTGTGTTGAGGAAGTCTGTTGTGACAACAAATCATGCTATAATGTCGAGATTAAGTAGCTTTAATAGGTACGAGGCAACTGAAATACGTTTGTTGCTTACGATAATTCGCTGTGCTCCGCTAACGAAATGCTACCCAGTGGCAATTAAACTTTTGCCAATATCATGACCATCAGTCCAACATTCTACTTTTCTGTAAATAAAAATTAAGAGTAACAACCACGGAATACTAGTTGGGATCTCGTCAGAGTGTATTTGACAGAAGAAGGTACCATTAATAGAACTAGAATATTTTATCGGGAAATTAGGGCCTGGAACAGATCTGATTCGGGTCTTATGAAGTTGAGTCGGTGCCTCGTGGAGGTCTTGCCCATTTCCACAAGTGTGATGTGATTTGTGGTAGACAGTGGTGGCTTTCGATAAACTTGCCATGGCGAACAAAGTATTCTGTCTTAAATCATGAAACAAGTCAACAGAACTCAATCTGAAGTTGACCTGTTTTGACACTCTGTCTTGACATCTTAAGTGCGTTCTCTACTGTGACAATTGTATCGCAGTTGTTAGGTTGACAATCGTACCACATTTAACTCATTTCTGAGGTTGGCTCAGTTTCGCACGACCTTAGAAGGACCTGTTTTGCCGCCGAAGTATTTCCTGTTCACACCATTCATCATTAGATGCACGTAAACCCCCAACAGTTCTACACTGTTCGGGTCTAATAAGTCTTTTATCTTGTACTTTCTCAAAGTAACATTATTATTAGCCACAGACCACACTTTCGCTTATCAATACAGTAAATTGATTAGAATTGAATTTGTGAACAAACATTGTTGACAGTCTACGATATACAGAAATGTTTTTAGTTTATTTAGATGATTGATAAGACACCACAGTTTGTGGTTTATTGTGAGGTTTTTCATTATTTCTACAAAGAAATTTCAACAAAAAATTCTTTGTGATCAACATTCGCTCGACCGTCAAACGTTTTACCATTTGTGGGTCCAATAGTTAATCATGAATATGACTGCAAACACTTCTCATTAGAATTAATGTAAAAAAAATCCGGATTCGTGTATTTATATCTACGTTAATTTGATATAATCACCTTGAACGTATACAATCCACGTATATCAACTGGTTTCGGTTAAAAACACAGTTTCCCCACCGATCACAGCGTTATTTCAATACCACAAAAAATTGGTCCAAATTCTTTTACAGTTTTCGATCCGATATCTATTAATCTGATGGCGTGTGTAGTTGGCCAGAAGGTATTTTCAAAGTGAAAGTACTTTGAATTATACCAGAATTGTAAATAAAACTACGTCGACAACGAAAACGTTTTTTTTCCTTGTTCGTTCAACGATTCGTATGGAACTGAGAGACGTGTTTAATAAATAAAAAAAAAATTGTGCAAATATCTGGTCATATATTTGCGTTATAACGAATCGATGAAACGTTTGTCAGAGAATTTGCAATCCATTTGGTGTGGTTGCGTTGTGTGTGTGCTACCAGCTTATGATTTAATAATAATTAGATATGTTTGCTGAGGGAATGCGAATAACGTTGAATTAGTACAAGTGAATAGAAACGAGCAGTCGTCTCATTATAAAGCAATATGCTTTCAATTCGCAAACGTTTAAATGTTAGGATCATACCCCTAGTCCTTAGTCAAATACTCTACTCTACAAAGCTACATTACAATCTACTAAAAGACGAACAGCATGTTGTATGGGCGTTTTTTTTTTACAGAAATGAACATAAAACGGAAAACATTAACAGATCGAAGTCATGGAACGATTAACGTTTCACAACTGACCATCGACAGCGACATGCGATGGGATCTCTGGCTGCAAATGCAGTCTGATTCACAAAAATGTATTAATTCCGAATCATTATGATAGACATACCGTCTTTGAAGGGTTAATTGAGAAAAACCACAGTCTTATATACCGTGTTGTTCCTGTCAGCCTGACGGAACTCAATCGGTGAATAAGTCTTGGCGAGAGAGAATAAGTTCTAAGGTATACTTAATGCTTTCAGGCAATGTTGTAAGGGTTCGGGTTCATTGAAACATATTGAAAGCACAAATGGGCAACTGAATTCCTTGCCCTAATTTTTCGCACAACTCGATTGATCTTCTAATTGTTTTTGATTGAAAACTAATTGCAGACTGTTATGTAATGTAACATATTATAGTCAATTGATCCGTCTCTGTATACTTTTGCAACAATCTAATAGTTACATCATTCTCACAGTACAGTTAGACATGGCTTTGCAGAGTTAATGGAAACATTGCATTTATGATAAAATGTAAGAGGCCAAATAATGTAACACAGACTTACCGAAGGCGAATTTGGGGAAGTGACAAGTCAACGACAAGCTTGCAAAGTCACTGAAAACACTGTTTGATTTACGGATTACATTCACTAAATTATCAGGTTGAAATCAGTCGCAAACAATTCTTAAATTTAGGTAATGTCTTATGGTTGAACCAAAACGTTTCGACGTTCGACTTTCCACTTTCAATTACCACACACACATCCACTCTGAGACAGCTACGTTGACAGCTGCTGACATGAGATTAGTTTCAATAATTTCTGCATTGACGGAATGGCGGTGTGATCGTTTTGTTCGATTATTTTTCATTCAAACATTTCGTTTCGGCGGTAATTTCATGAGTTTTTTGAAGATTTATCGAAAAGAGACTTCAAGTTCAATCGTTGCTGAGGATTTAATTTGCATTCGATTTAAGTCTGATATCACTCTAATTTGCAATTTTACTCGCATATCCCTTCGGACACTCATTTTCCTTCGCGGATACTAATCTTAAAACTCATTTACGGGGATCTTAGCGAGCAATAACATTTGGGTTTCGAAGTTGGTATTATGACCAGTATGATTGCCACAACAGCTTTCCACTCGTCAAAATGTCCTAACAAGAAGGCAATCTACAATTCAGTGGCTTTGCGTGACATTCCTCAACATTTTTTTAAACGTTTCAATCATTCTCTGTAACGATGAATCGATGCATGAACCAATGAATTGAAAAATATATTTCAATGAAGTCTTAAGTCTGGTTTCCACTAAAAAATGTTCACCGTAAGAGAGCGCCGTGAAGGATTTCTATTGGTTGAAATTCGTCTCTCTCGGTTTTGAACCAATAAAAATCCTTCACGGAGCCCTCTTCTGACGAAATTTTTTAAGTGGAAATCAAGCCTTATATTCTCATAAATCTGGCGTTAACTAAATACAACGCTGCCTTTGATTTGGCTGTTGTGCGTTTCATTTTAAACTTGCAGCGGATTTACAGACGAAACTCTGGATAAAAGTTGAAAAGTTTCTTTTTTCGTGTGCATTTTGTTGATCCGAGGCGAAGCTGAGGTCAATAAATACACGAAATACACATCACCTTTCATGTAAATAACTATTCTCTATTAATCGAAATTACATTTCAAAAGAAAACCAAAGTAAACTTCTGCGATTTTGTCGCATTCTTCGAATTCGGTTGACTGCTTTCGGCTACAAATTTTCTTGTAAATCTCGTAAATTTTTAAAATGGAATCGGAATCGAACAACAATCTCGAACAGAATGAATCGACAACTGAGAAGAGCTGTAGTCAAGACGACCGAACACAGAAAAATGGTGGAAGTGAATCGAACAACAATCTCGAACAGAATGAATCAACAACTGAGAAGAGCGGTGGTCAAGACGACCAAACACAGAAAAATGATGGAAGTGAATCGATAACTGAGAAAAATTCCAACAATCTGAATGACCAAAACCAGAAAAACGACTGCACGGAAGCATTTGACTTGTACATGATCGATTTAATGGATTTATTTCGTCGTGGTGTCAATATGGGATTTCTGATAAAACGAGGTGACAATTACCATTGGAATTTAAATGGTAGCTCTATGTTGGCACGAGATTCCGTTATCTAGCTATCTACAAATTCAAAAGTCTTATGGAAATTAGAATTAAAAATATTGTGAACTTTGAGAAACGTCTATTCATATGCCCACGAAATCAACATGATTTGCGCTTGAAATTATTTTATTAAAATCTCTCATCCTCATGACCACTGATCTTTTGATACCAAGTAGATCGATGGGCAATGATTAAACGGACTCAAATGTTCAACATTCTCACCATCACGTTCTCTTTACTCATCCTCCAATTGCATCATCTGTAATTTATTATTTTTGACTTAGGTTTGCTCCAAGTAACTAACAGTAAACACGAATTTTCACTGGCCGAACGAACACGATTTCATCCATAGAGATCGGTTTTCATATAAATATTGATTAGGTCTATGGATGAAATTTGACGATTTGTATGGCCGTGGAACGAACCTATAACTCAGTGACGCATAAACCCAAAATTTAAATTTCGAGTCCTTCATATGCGCTTACAAAATTGCAACAAAATTTAGAACACATCGTGCCATCTGTGTTCTCGTTTACTCACTTTCGCTAATAAGTTGACTCGTAAGTGGAGATGTAATTCTTAGACTATAAGTCGAGTATTATATATGAGGTAGAGGCTATGGTCTACGGGTCTATCAATTTTTGTTGTTATTACACTAGCCGATACGAAAAACATTTGTTTGACGACTATTACTTTTGAACGCTTATGAACGTGAAGTCGTTCACTAGGAGCGCTAGTGTATCTGTCGTCACACGTCATAGAAAATTTCGCGCTGCTTCGATTTATAAACAAACGTGAAAGAAACAATACGATCGAACAGATAGTTTCGAAGATAATGTGACGGGAAGGTAGCAAACAATACGATCGAACAGATAGATTGGAAGATGATGTCACAGGAAGGTAGCAAGCACCCAAAAATCAGCGGTTCATTTTCGAAACGTCGAATAAGGGACCTAATCGACCTAATACACTGTATGAAAATGAATTGACATAAATTGAAAAATTTTATTCGCAAAAGATATAGAGCTACTAGATTATTAGGGTCCCTAGACAAACAACTGAAACGAAGTCATGTCGAAAATTCGATTAGGTTGTCGGGGCACGAGGGGCCTTTTTAATTAAAAAAAAAAATCCTTTTCATCATCTGGAACCAATACCTTTGGCTGCAATCTGGATTTTCTCTGCGATGTGACAGCCGAGACATATCAGTAATTATTTTAGAGAATTGTAATTCTGAAAAATTCCGAAAATTTTTGTCGACATTTTTCAGTTTTTTAGAATTTTTCAGAATTAAAATTCCCCGAAATAAGCCCTACGAGATATACATTATGCATAACATCCTAGAGGTATTTCTGTGGTTAAATAACACAAGTAATATGGTATATAGGTTTCAAGCCGTACAGAGTGTTCTCGGTGCTCTGCAATAATTTTTCTCTCTCTCCAACAACAATAGTAACGACTCATTAACAAAGGACAGCTTGAATGAATGAAAATTTCGTCTTTGACGACGACGAGGCTGTACTACTTGTTCGCCAATAAAATGTTGCGTAGCCCAATCGTTTAATATAAATCAAATAATTTATTAAATAAATAAAAATAAATACAAATCTCACTTTAAATTCACATTTCGTCCTTAATAAAATTAATTTTAAAAATTTTTAAAATTGCAACTGTTTTTTTTGTTTAAAATTTATTTTTCTTAATAATAGATGGGGATGGGGTTGCATGCGCTTTTCGTCCAGATGATGGTGGGTGGAGGAGATGGTAAGTTAAATTTTGAATGATCGGATTAAACGTTTCTATTTAATTCGACTCCTAAAAAGTAATTGTCAAAAATTTTGAATAAAAATAAGGGAAAAAAGAAACAAAATGAATAAATCAATCGAATCGACATCCCGCATTCGACCATCGAATCCGACCATTACAAATTCTCCTTCATAAACGGATGTTCAAGGGCATCCGCGGCCGATATACGATTTCTTGGATCGATGGTCAACAGTTTCGACATCAAGTCGTATGCACTGGCCGGATAAATGTCACTGGTAAAGTCCATATTCAAATCCGAATGCTCGCACAAGCATTCGAACGATTTCTGTTGGCAATTGTCGCAGATCTTAAGCAAATGTTTTTTATCGTCGGTCGGTGTTGCCGTTGTGGCCGATCCACTGTAGCTGGAACGATTTCGCAGGCGAATGCATAATTTACGCAAGTGTAGTGGCTGCTTTTTGCGACTGATGCACACGTGACGCGACAGAGATAGCGCTGTTTTTTTGATTATCTCGTCGCCAAAAACGGTGGTTATTTCAGCAAGAGCAGTGTAATCGTCCGATGCCTTGAAGAATGGATAACAGGCCGAGAGTATTGAGATCATAATAACGCCAATAGCCCAGATATCGACGGCCGTTGATTGGTTCTGATATTTCAGCAAAACTTCCGGTGGACGGTAACCTGTGAAGGGTGAAAAATGCACTTTAGCCTATCCGACCATCTCGACAACATCTTGATCTTGAGTCACGAAAATGTTTTCTCAAAATTCTTACCTGGAGTACCAGCACGTGATGCTTGGATTTCTTTCTTAACAAGACATAAATTGCACACCGTCGACTTTCCGTAGCAGTAACAAGCCACGTTGTTGCCACTGCGTCGATTGTCCGTTGTGTACTTGGTGGGATTTGCGGCAGTTGGATTCGGTGAAGACCTTTGGTTTTCCATTTTCGATTTAATACTAAAACCCAGTACCGCCGATTTGATGTGCCTGGTCAATGGTGCGTCTAAACTAGCCGATCTGAATATGTTCTTCGGCCGAGACAGTTCATTGACTTCTTTCAGCGGCGATTTGAATGGGGGCGGTGGAATGCTTGAGTTTAACAATCTTCGTTGTGATGCATTTTCATCGGGTGCAACAGCCGATGATTGTTGTTGTTGTTGTTGCTGCTGCTGTGACGGTTGTTGCTCTTGCGGTGGCGTTGCCGGCTGCTGCTGCTGTTGCGATTGTTCCTGCTGAGAATACTGAGTGCGGGCACGTTTTGGTGCAGACAATGCATAACAATTTTCAGTCTCTTCAATTTCCGAAGCTTTACGCTTCTTATCGTTACTTGTTTCGCCAAGCATATTTGTACTATCTTCTTTTCTAATTACATTTTGTGCCAATCCAAAATCGACCAGCAAATACTTTTGGTTTTTTCGATCATGTAAAAAATTGCCTGGAACGGAAAACAAAATTTTCTTTTAATGACAATCGAAACGCATAACGAAGGAATCATTCCAATCTCACTTGGTTTCACGTCACGGTGGATAATTCCAAAGCTATGCACACGTCGCAATGCAACCAGCAAATTTCGCATGTAATCCTGCAGCTCTCTGGCGTCCAACTTATGGAAGTAGTTGTGGAATTTATCATGGGGAACGTACGGCATTACAAATGCAACAGAATCGTTTCGACGGAGACATAAGTCCACACCAACGATATTGTCCACTCCACTGAAAATGGCAAATTTGATTCGAATTAGATGAATAGTCGGAGTGGGTAGAGCTTTGCTAACAATCTTATATGCGAATTCTAGTTTGGGTTCAATGTTTTTTGAGATTTTCTTTCAATTCCATTTTTCTTATTAGACTGCAATGGTCACCCTTCAATGTTCTCATTGAACGAATTTCGTACTCGCGAAAATTAGGTCGTGAATTTCGTTATCGCTACATAATCGAGTCTAATTTCGTTCACGTCTGTCTAAAGCTGCATTTTATGATTGAATATTATATAAGTCTCATTGAAATAAATTATTTGATTGACAAATACTGACTGGTGGTTAGTGAATTGCTATGGATAAATCTAGACAAGGTTTATAGATAGAATGAATTCCAGTTTTTTCAAAGAAATTTTCGAACAACGTCGTCGCTTGCGAAATCCAAATTGTTTTTATTTCGCTAAATGACTACATCGGCCCAACACATGTAAAGAACTACATAGATCAAGACACAATCATGTCAACTTTAACAGTGTATCATAGTGAACATATCGACATCACATTCTAAATAAAAGCTTGCGTAATGCAAATGCACATGCGCCGGTCAGTTTAGAAAACTAAATGGGAAAAAAATGGAAAACAAAATTTTATTTATCCACGATAGAGATGTGTGTTGCGCAGCTTTGACCTTTGCGTAAAATTTCGTTTAAAAATACATTTGTGACACATTTCGAGCAGCCGAGCATCGGTTTGAAAAGAAAAACAAAATCAGAAAAACACATTAGAAGACACTGTGTATCCAATGTGGTTCGCTTAGGATGGATCGAAGAAAATTTTCATTTGAAATAAGATAGACAAAAGCACTAAAAGTGCTTCGGATACAAGTGGTAGCAGTGGTAGACAAGTCACAAAAGCTAGCGATGACTTGTGAAAATTTAATGGAAAAACAATGCGAGTGTTTCGAAATGCAAATAAAAATATTTTTGATGTCGTATCAGATTGCTTGGAGGTATCACACACAGTCAATATATTAGTCGTTCTCGACCATCTAAAAATATTCTGACGAGAAAACATTTTGATTTGACAGAATGGGCTACACCACGAGGTTGCACATTGTGAAAATCACAATCCATTCATTCAAATCGAACACCGACCACCCTAACAGTGTACGAAAATATGCTACAAAACGCACACACAATGTGACCATGCCATTTTCTATGAATTTTTCTGCTAACATTTTTCTCTACCTGTCAACATTATTATCATAATTGCCTGTAATTATACCCAGCCGTTCGTCCCCCCGTATAATAAAATTAATTTGATTCACTCGAAATGTCATTAACCTAAGCACATCGCACTCACATTAAATGTTGTGTATTGCATTGATTTCAATATGAATTGAATGGAGCACACGAATGAAAAACCGTTTATTCAGCTGATTGCAACACACCAACCGCAGATTGATGATACTATTCAGTTCAGACACAATTTCACATGCATAATTCACTCACCCGATTTCCAGAAGACATTTCAATTCTCTTTCGATGCGATTCGGGTGGCTGGTTGGAATGAGGTACTTAACGGCAAACAGTTTTCGCTTGATGGGCGAAACATTCTCGTGACACTTAAGTGTTGCAAGGAACACGGTACTGAATGTACCCTCACCGATCCGACGATGAACGTTGAATATGTTCTCCACATCGGGAATATGAGCTTTCAGTTCGGCAATTAGTTCTAGATGAGAGAAAAGAAAATTGTTTGAAACATGTGCACGGTTCCGTATAACCACAACATGAGGAATGTATGAACTGTAAGTCTCAAGCACTGGGATTGTGAATGAAAAATGTAAAAAAAAACTTCTTCTTTTTGTGGTTAGACCAGAAATCAGTTAAATTCCAGCAGAAACTCACTCTCATCTTTCTTGTTGGCTGGATGATTCCGATTATTGTCATCTAATTTTTGATCAGTTTGGTCAGGTTTACTTTGACCACATTTTTCCATGTTCGACATAACCTCACGAATTCGAATGTTCTCTTATTTTATTGAAACTGGATTCACTGGATTCACGGTCTGGATGCACTTCTGATTGAACAGACAATTATCGGAGCAATAAGCAATTTATTGAACGGTCGAACAGTCCGACTTATATCGTTAACACACTTGACCAAAATTATCAATGAGCACACCACGATTTTAATTGAACGAAATTTTCACAATCACACAACAAAACAGCAATCAAAATGAAATATAATGTGTATATCTATCGCACTCGGAGAAAAACAACATCAACGGCCAAACTACGAGAAATTGTTTTACTTAATGTGTTAATTTATTGATTCAGAGAAACGGAGCGTCCGATGAGTGTGAAATTGACTAAAAGTTTTGTGATTTTGTACAAACGAAAATGGTTTGGTGATATATTACAGCTACGATGGGCACGATGTTACTTCTAGTTTTGCACAAACAAAGAATCTTTTATTACGTCATTTTACTAGATGTAAACATGTTGCTATCATCGATTTTGTAGGCAAGTGACGGAGATGCAAGATGCATTGACAACCTTATATTACTTTGGGCGACCTCTGTGCGGATGTTTTTCAATTACATCGTGTTCACTTCTTTTATTATTTGACATTTCAGTTTTGTTTTTCAAATAAAGTTGAACACGGAAAGCTTCTGTACGGGATAATAAACAAAACTTCAAACATCTAGACCGCGTAATTTACAAAATTGGGTTTAGTTTTTTGATTGATTCATTTATTAATGACAAAATATGTGTAAGGTGATCTACCTTATAAAATTACATATTATACGCGAAACAAAAACAACGCGATACAAAAAAATAGCGAAAATTTTTAGATCTGAAGTTTGTTCTGTGTTTAAAGACTTAAAGACTACTTTTCTACGCTCGGCGGTTTTTTTCTAGTGAACGGTTTAAGTTTCATGAATCGAAATGTTTATTGGTGGATACGAATGGAAATTTTGAAAGTGTTGAGCGTGTTGAGTTCAAAAAAAAGGTTTTCGTTTCGAAGGATCTTTTTATAAGCTTTAAAAATTCTACGAATGTAAACAACCGTGGCTTCCTCAACTCCAAGGAACCTGACACCTGATTGCAATTTTTGCGGTAAGTGATCTATGCGTGTTTGTAAGTAGTCTTTCTACCAAACTCTTAGGTGTTTGTTTGTTTTCCTTTGGACTGATTCAGAGGCTGTCCGATGCAATCGCGCAATTTTTGCAGTGTCAGAATTGTGTAATTTAAATTTCACCTATAAGGTGAATTCCTGACTAGTCATTGTAATAATTGGATTTAAGTTTGAAATATTTGTATTTATTGTCGGAGCTTTCGGAAACGAAACAGTTTCCTTCTTCAGGGACTTTCGTATTTGGGGCTTAAGATCAAGTCTTCAAGGGAGGGTCCACATATTACGTAAACACTTGAGTGGATGGGTCCTTAAAAGAGCAAAAGAACTTCTTACGTAGCTGATTGTTCGAAGGGACCCTACAACTTTGTTTCATAATATGTTAGTGAATCGCAGATATAACTTGGTTCCACCAACTAGTTACAGACCTATAAGTTTACTAAGTTGTATTAGTAAACTGCTTGAGAGAGTATTGTTAAAAAGGATCAACATGCATATTGACAACCATAAGCTTATCCCGGATTACCAATTTGGATTTAGACGATGTCATTCTACGACACATCAACTCTATAGAGTGACAAAACTAATCAGAAACGATTTTCGAAGGCTAAAGTCGACTGGAATGATTACCATCGATATAGAAAAAGCGTATGACACTACGTGGCATGATGGACTAATACACAAAATGTTGAAATCCCGATTTCCACTTCCGATAATCAAAATTGTCAAATCGTTTCTTTCAGACCGCTACTATTTTGTCCAAATTTTTGGTGAAAGTTCAGAAAGATTCTTAATACCGGCTGGACTTCCACAAGGAAGCACAATGAGCCCTAGTCTCTATAACTTTTTCACATCAGATTTGAAAACACCAAAAAACACGACTCTCGCTCAGTTCGCTGACGACACTAACATAATGGTTTCACACACACGCGCTACGCCGATTATTAATATTTTGGAAAATTCCTTTGACAAGATATGTCAATATTACTTCAAGTGGAAAATCAAGATCAATGAGAGTAAATCAAAAGCTATATTTTTTACCAGAAGACGCGCTAAACGCTTCCTACCCCATCGTCAACTTCAGATTAATAACCACATAGTTACATGGTCCAAATCCGTCAAATATTTAGGAATGGAACTCGATAAAACGCTCACTTTTTCAGAGCATGTTAATAATACCAGATTAAAAGCTCTTAAATATATTAAAATTCTGTATCCTTTTATCAATAGGAAATCAAAACTGAGTTTCAAAAACAAGCTTTTACTTTACAAAAATGTTTTTCACCCTGTCATGTTGTATGCTTCACCAGTTTGGGGCACTTGTGCAAAAACACATATACAAAAACTTCAAACCACACAAAATAAAATTTTGAAGTTAATCTTAAACAAACCATACTATTACAAAACCACTAAATTACATTCGAAACTCAATATGAAGTTTCTTCAAACAGCAATTTTAAATCGTGCGAAAACATTTTTAACTAAATGCAATCAATCCGACAACCCTCTTATAACAAGTTTACTTGATTAAGACAATCAAAAAAAAGAAAAAAAAAAAAGAAAGAAAGGAAATTGAAGGAACAAAGGTAAATCAATCAAGACTATTGAAATGCGCTAATAAAACATTAGCAATTTAGTAAAAAATGAAAAGCCAAAAATCTCAATCAAAGACGATTAGAGCAAATATAAATAAAAAGGCAACCGATGCTAAAGTCAAACGAACAAAGAAAAGAATCAACAATTTCGGAAATCTTCTAAATTCTAGTGTTTAGTCTGATAGTTACTCGAAGAGTTTTATAAGAGAAAAAAGACTAGATAAGGTTTTTGTTTTAAAAGAATTTTCCTTACAACCACGTTTAAACATAATTTGAATTATATAAATGACATTACAACACAAACAAGAAACAAAGCTGTAAAACCACGATAGGTTCAACTCTTAAATTATTATAAATTATATTATTATATTCTGTACATTACAATATTGTTAATAATAAATGATGATGATGATGATTATATGAAAAAAAAAACTTGGTTCCAGTTCTTTATAATATTTCTTACTCCTGCTGTTCCGTGTTGCACAGAGTGGTATACGTCATTTTACACTCTTATTGAATCAGAAGATCATTAAATATAGCAACACATTCACTAAGCAACTTATCTTCAGCAGCCTCCTTGTCTCGGCCCAAAGCGACGTACGTCTTAGGACGTGATTTTTGCTTCTCTTCTACTTCAGAGTTCCTCTGATCGACCCCTATTTTAGCGTTGTGCTTTATTTACAGCTCGTTAGATTTTAGACACTAGGCAGTCGAATTACATCTTCTGTCCAGTGTTTTGCCTGAAGACTCGCTGTGCGTTTTGTGACATTAGCGGCTTGGTTTGTTGCGAAATTGTGCAGCAATGTTGATATGCCCTCAAGGAACAGCCTAGTGGATATTGCTGGTCCTAATGTATGTTCACTGATCTTCACTGATTGTCGCACAGAAACTAAAATCCAGTGAAACTATTGACGCTATCGATCAATTTTGCTCAGCACTTTCATTTTATTATTCCACTGGAAATGGGGACTTTCTCGTTTTAATCTTCATTTTACATACCTCAGCCTCTGACTGTATTGAATTAAGTATTTTTTAGTTCTGTCTTGTAGAAATTGAGATTGAATAAATTTTCTTGCGATTTGCCCACAAAATCTTGAAATCTAGCCTGCAAAACCAAGACAAAACCAAATCCAAAGACGATTGTTGTTATCAAGGGTTTTTTACAATTTTATTCTCTTCTTTTAACTGATCATCCGAATAGAGTTTCCAGACAATTACACCAAAATAACTCGTTAAACAACAACTTATTAACATTCCAGCGATATACAAACCCATTATCAGCCAGTAGGTCGGCGTTAGAATATCAAAAAGGTTCAGAATCCACGGCAGCAAATAGACAATTAAATTTGCAGCCAAGCTTTGATAGAAAATGTACTGAGCTTTGCCTGTAGCCATGAAGAAGCTATTCACAGCATTATTGTATGCAAATATGACAAACACCCAACCCATGTCGTGTAACATATTTTCCGAGATCAAAGCAATTTTCTGATTAGATTTGCTAAAAAATGATGCCAAAGTTGACCATACAGTTCCCGTCACTATGATCATAACGATCATCCAAGCCAGCAGACAGATTCCGCTTTCCCTTATCACTTCCTTAATCGTTGATTTCGAACATTGATGACCGATTTGCACTCGGATAAGGTTTGCCACTGCGAATGCTGGTAGTAAAATGATTCCCCAAATGATACTGTTGAAGAGATTCCAGGCGCCTGATATATCTTTGCCCAAATGGTTGATGAATTTGAGGGTGACGAAAAAATAAAAGAAATTCCTTACGATCGAATCGGCAAAATTGCCCCACGAAACGCTGAAGAATTCTCTAAAATTCGTTTTCAAATCTTTTATGAACGATGTTTTCATGAAAAAGGCAATCGGTCCCATCTTCTCCGTCAATAGAACAAAGCCGACGCTCACCAGCATTGTTGCGGTACTTTGTACGACATTATAAATACCAAGTTTATCAACACTCCAATGAAGTGAAATCGATTGCCGTCCGAATGTGAAAAAGTTGATTGAAAATGAGACTAAAACGATAACAACTTGCGCGAGGGCTAGCCACTTACTTGTAGAAATGAAGAGATAGTTAGTAAAAGCAGTGGTAAAAAGTGCTGGAATAAAACTGAGCGCACTAGTGTAAAAGTAATGCTTTGTGGCATCGGATATTGATGCGGGCGTATCGATCAGTTTCACGAATTGCGGAGTGAACAACAGTATCATCACAGTGAGTGTCATTCCAGCGATAAGCAAAACAAGTAGCGACAAATTAAACGCTGATATCGCCAATGGTTTATTACGTTCGTAGTGAGCACCGACAAAGTGAAACAGACTGTTGCCCACTCCTTCGTGTATCACTTTCAGCACAATGTTGATAAACATGAATTGAGACGTAACGGCGAGAGATTCAGCTGCTGCAATGTTTCCGGCGAAAAACATGGGAATTAAACTGTTTGCCATTGACGGAATGATTGATGAAACGAAGAAACTGGCAAAAATTGTCGACGGAAACAGGATTTTGATTAGTAGACGCGGTAGTCGAATAATTCGTTGTCCGACGGTTGGAGGTGGAGATGGATTTTCTGGACGGTCATCATCTAAAGATGTGGATATATTGTTTGCACCTTTTACTGTCTCTGTCATGCCGAATATGCTGTGAATGTAACAATATATTTCGTCAAGCGTAGGTCTCACCTCAGGGCCTCAGAAGCTTTGTCTCACCTTTTGTTCGTACGAAATTCTTGCACGATCTCTTCAAACTTTCGTTTTCCTCTAAAACGTTAGCATCTCACATGCCCATTCTATTGGATATTTGTTTATGTTAATACAGCACTTAATCTCAATTTCGTTCAATAAATTCAATCAGTTCGTTGTATTAAATGCGGCACCAACATATCGCACACATTCGTACTGAATTACTAAATAATGCTCATCGCATCTGAACAGCAAACAGATTATCATAATGGACATGACTTATTAATACACACATAGGCTTACGATTAATAAGAGAACTAATTAGCTTACGATCTCTCAAACTGATATACATAAAGAGGTACCTGACTAGGAGAAATTATTTTGCTGAAATTGAAAATTTTAATCTTTTTACAACAACAAAAATGAAGTTCTTATCTCGAATTGTCGGATATCTACGTACTGATTGTTATAAACTCGGCGATTTCGTTGCTTTTGTTGTCTGCGGTTTGTTTTAAATGAGATTTCAAACTGGAATTAATTGAAACAAATCAACCGCAAACATCATACCTTTATAGACAACATGATAAATGTGGCAATGAAATAAATTAGTGATCGATCCCTCTTAGTGAACTGTTATCTGGAAAAAGAGCTGCCAAGTTTCAGATGCAAAATTTGCCCTGACTTGTCCAACAAGTGAGATGGCGTACAAACTGTTCTCGTAATTAATAACTTGTCATAATTCATATATGCTAACAAGAACGCCAAATTCATCCTGGAATTGACGATGATGTGAAAAAGTAAATAAAATCCGAAATGTTGGCAAATTTACGTCTTTGGAATTTCACTAAAGAAATGGTATAGTGCGACGTTAAGCATCATTTAATTAAATGTTAGCACCTGCCATAAATTTATCGAATATTATAAATACAACAAAAAAAAGCAACAGAAATAAAGCGTAATATTGAAATGAGAAGAAAAAAAAGTTACATCGATTCGTGATGTGTATATAATAGTCAACGGGGAACTTGTAGTTTTATTTTATTGGTCTTGTGTGCTTTTTTGTAAAACAGAACGCCCGTAGATATCCTTGAGTAGCCCTCAATATTCTCAATTCCTTTGAAGTTCTTTAGTGATAATACTTTGCTAGTTTGCTAGAGTCGAGTGGTGACTCACTTCTAGATTAAATGGATTAAATGGATTAAATGGTATTAAATGGATTTAATGGATTAAATGGATTTAATGGATTAAATGGAATAAAAATTGGATTAAATGGATTAAATCGAGGGGTGACGCACTTCCATTTAATCCATTTAATCCATTAAATCCATTAAATCCATTTAATCCATTTAATCCATTTAATCCATTTAATCCATTTAATCCATTTAATCCAAAAAATTTTTTTTAGTTTTACTGAAATAATTAGGCTACCCACCTGAAAAATTTGTAAAGTAATTGCGAAAAATAGATTTGCACGATCACCAGCTCGTTTAAGTACTCGTGAGGTAAAGGAATTTTTTTTTTTGTTAAAAATGGTATTAAATTTATTTAATCCATTTAATCCATTTAATCCACTTTACACCAAAAACTCCTAAAAGTGGATTTTTTTCGCTTTTTAACATTGTAGGATGAGTTGTAGTACGTGGTTCGATCAAAATCAACAATTTTTAAGACTTTTACAGTATTTTGTAAAATGAAGTTTTTTCGTATTTAATCCATTTAATCCAATTTTTATTCCATTTAATCCATTAAATCCATTTAATCCATTTAATCCATTAAATCCATTTAATACCATTTAATCCATTTAATCCATTTAATCTAGAAGTGAGTTACCCCTCGGATTAAATAGGAAAAAAGTTCATTTTACCAAATACTGTAAAAGTCTTAAAAATAGTTAATTTTGATCGAACCACGTACTACAACTCATACTACAATGTTAAAAAGCGAAAAAATCCACTTTTAGGAGTTTTTGGTGTAAAGTGGATTAAATGGATTAAATAAATTTAATACCATTTTTAACAAAAAAAAATTTCCTATACCTCACGAGTACTTAAACGACCTGGGGATCGTGCAAATCTAATTTTCGTAATTAGTTTACAAATTTTTCAGGTGGATAGCCCAATTATTTCGGTAAAACTAAAATTTTTTTTTTGGATTAAATGGATTAAATGGATTAAATGGATTAAATGGAAGTGATTCACCCCTCGGCTAGAGTGCTAAGTCACATCTCAAGGATTAATGTCAAGCAATGCGAGGAACATCACACCATTGATTTGATTTTTTTTATTCATGGCTTAGTGAAAGCCTAAAATGACCGACACTTTTCCCGAGGGATAAAGAAAATCTTTCATATCCGAGTAAATCCCAAAATAAATCTTTAAAATCTCAATAAATCCAACTACAGTTTTTAACAATCGCATAAATTTTAAAGAGTGCGGATCCTTGTACTTCCAGGGCTTACTTTAGAGAATTTTAATTCTGAAAATTCCGAAAATTCTGAAAAAATTCCGAAATTATTTCAGAATTTTCAGAATTAAAATTCTCTAAAGTAAGTCCTGTGTACTTCGATGTTTTATTGCACAGACGAGAGCAGGTTTTCTCTTAGTTAGATAAGTTTGATACTCTGCTGGAAACATGACAAAATTAGCGCATTGCTTACATACAGGCGACCGAGGGGAAACCACTGGCCAAAAGGGTGGCAAATCAATTTCTAATTCCTTTCAATTCCGTTTAATTACCTCAATTACCGGAGCAACTCGTCTAATTACCGGATTCGCTCTATTTACGTTCAATTCCATTCAATTCTTGTCAGTAGAGGTACATCAAATGTCATCACTTAATGAATTACTTTCATTAGGTGTTGCGAGTAAATAATTTATAGTTATTTTGAGTAGCGGCATTTGAGTCATCTTACCTTCGTCGTCCTAGTTAACTGTAAATGACTGTTACATTTGTATGCGTTTACACACGAAGCACATCAACAAAAAAACCTGTACTACCTTTCCCGACCCTAAATACGTACGAGTCTGCAATAAATTGCTGCAAACAACCAGCACATGAGCATGAGACATCGAACACTTAATACACATTTATAAAAAAAAAAAAAAAATTTTGTGTATTTGGAATACCAATTAGCACAAAACGAAAATGCTTCTTTTTTATTGGCAAAGAAATTAAAATAATTTTTGTGGAGTGTTATATGTACTGAATGTGTAGTTGAATACTGTCGCGTCCCATTCTGAAGGTCATTACAAACCGCATAAAATAATTAAACATTTTTATTGGTTTTTTTCATTTATTTAAATGTAATGTCACTTGTGGCAATCAACAATACGAAATTATTTCTTTGGTTGTGGAATGAGTTCACCACCGTTCACCTTAGATTACACTATGTCATCTTCAGTCGACCGTGACCAATCTTCTGAATTGTCAGGGCTCCAGTAAACAAGAAATATCAAAATTAAAACAATGAATGTAAACGGCGCTTACAGCTAGAATTGCTGCGATAGTTCACCCACGGTGAAAAGAATTGTTTGTCTTACGGAAACAATTAAGTAATACAGACTATTTAAGTAAATTAACCATTTTCATTGATGCAAAGGACAACCATTGTTTGTGTCGTATTGGGTCGATTTAATTTTTATTTAATGCTCATAACTGCCCGCGTTCTAATCTGAACCTGAAATGAGAAATGTAAATCGGGTCCGGTTCAGGATCATTTATATCATTTCAGTTTCAATTAGGTCAAACCCGTTCTATATTTACGAAATCTTAAGTCAGTTTCGAGATGATTTCAGGTTTAATAAATGTTGAACAGGTTTAGCAATGTTACCCTCATGGGTTCCGAACGCTTCGAGGTATGCAAACAATCTCTGATAAGTGAAATCTCGTCTAAATGTAGGCTAGACATTATGTACACAAATTCATCGTCACAAAAGTCTAGTTCGGGTTCTAGCTGATTTATGATTTAATGAATATTTAACAGGCTTAGTAATGTTACCCTACTGGGTTCCGAACGCCTGTAATTATGCAAATACCATGTGATAAGTGACATCCGCCTAAATGTAGGCTAGATTTTATTTACACAAATTGTATTCTGTCTGACATGGAAGTCCAACCCGAGTCATTTTGATGGAAGACCAAACTGTCGAACTTACCGCTGAATATAGTCATTCTCGCAACATTCATTCTCTGTAAACAACGTCTGCATTTATTTTAATTGAATTAAGTCGCACATAATTTTTACAAATACTTTCAGTATTACTATTTACCTAAGCTGCGCAGAGCTATAATTTATGCTAAATGTAGGCTTATTACATGTGCAAATTGCTGTTAACAAATCTGACTTAATGTGTGCAAATAAAAGCATCGAAATCAACATCAAATCGTTGAAACTATTTAGCGATAACAGATCGAATACAGTAAAAATATTTGAATGGATAAAAAATAACGTGGAAAATTTACTTTCTGTCGACATTTGTACAATTTAATTGTTTCTAGTAAAGAACACGTTGTAACTGAAACAACTGAAGTGTTTAATTGATTTTTATTTAAAAATGTTGTGAATTGTGGACAAGACGCTAATTGTCGTCGATTAATTTAAAAATAAAGAATCAAGAGAATTTATGGGAAAATTAATTCTTTAGAAACATGTTTCAGAGTTTTAGGAATAGTATTGTGTAATTTAACATTTGACAATGGGAGAAGTAAAGCAAACAGACACGTTGTACACTTTCCGTGTTAATCTTAATGAACACAATGCTTTGATATTCCTTCAATACAATTTTATGTCAATGGGGGATAGAAGTCAGTTGGGGAGTCAATCGATCGTAAACATTTACAGTGGCCGTCAAACAAAACTGTGTATACGGCTCACGGGTGAAATCAACGCACTTCAAGCAAAAGTGATCATAGTCGGCAGCTGCCAAACAGAGTACTATTTTGTATGAAATGGTTTCTTTTATAGTGTTTACAGTTAGATGACACACTGCCAAGTTTCAGTACCCTATTTAGAATACCACTCATGCTTGAAGTACTTTGGCAAAATTCCTGTCTTTTCACTGACGTTTCCTGTAATCAACTAAAACATTTGATTATTGTGAAGTTAACCCCAACCAAATCTGTGACGCATATTGCTTCAGCTGCTTTTAACCGCAGCTTAAGGCAGTGAGCTAGTACGTTTTTCTACGAGCTTTACCTTTCTTAGACAAGCAAAGCATATCAGCAGTTTACTATCAGATCTACTACTTCATTTGATCTAAGTATTTCCACCAGAGTTATTTCAAATATTTTACTTCAATTCTTTGAACATGTTGTTTTTACTGTAATAAGACCGCATTAGTCAGAGATTATTGTTGTTTATTCCTCAGGTCGTTATCGATGCCGGATGACAGCCTCACTGCTTTGATAGGGAATGTTGGTCACTGTCCTGTCTTCATGCAACTTTAAAAAAAAAAATCGTGCACTTTAGAGCTACCACAGAACCCATTTTGGCTTAGAATAATGTTTTACGTCGAGTGATTAAAAATGACTTGTGGAAGCTTCTATCCTCCATTTTCGAAGGTTGAATATCGGTTGAATCCTTTAATATATGAGACTTGCATCACCTTCTCTACGTCTACCTTGCGTCGTGTTAAATTTGTTTTGTCCATCGGATATATAAACCATTGTATTTGATGTTTATAAATCGTACCGGGGTTTTCCTGGTTTCAGCGGGAACACGTACGATTTTATTCAATGATCATTTGTACCGAATATATGCATATGTACTACGTACGCGTGATCGACGAGCAATGCTAAATGAACAATAATCATAATTCAAACTGAATCGATGTGTAACCAGAATAAACAATTCGAATGATGATCCTTGAGCAGAAATTTACATTTTCTTTTTCAACAAAACTTTTTATTTATCAAAAATGAAATCGGAACTGGTTCAAGACGACACACTGGCACTTGTTTTATTTTTACATAATTTCTTGTATACAAAATACAGAAAACAATAAATCCAATTAATACGCACAAAGCTAAAATTCGGTATTACATAGTATAGTATACCCATCTAGCTACAGTACGTTCATTTCATTGTCATGGTCATATGGGTTTTTGGTATGTTCATCGTGTCTTGTAATGAAATGTGGGAAGCCAGGAATTTCGATTTGGGAAAATTGAATTTTTTTTTTAGTAAACAGACAACAATCAACAATAAAAACTAAAACGAATCCGAGATTACTTCGAGAGATGAAAAAAATATTATTTTGGAGATGGAATAAATGAGTGGGCGAATGTTTGTCATTTAAAATGTAACTTCAAAAATTATAGAGCCACGAAATATTGAATCTAATCTCTGTTCTATTGTATGGAATTGGTGGAGAACGTAGAAAAAATACGAGCGACGTAGAATTGACCTGGCCAATAAAAAGAAATCAGAAATGATAAATGGGTGATTGACCAGTTTTTTTTTAAACTCCTACTTCTCAAATTCAATAAATTTTTCACTTTGTTTACTGCATATAGGGTTTCCGGTTATCTGACAGAGATATTCAAAATGTAGACCGATAATTTATGCAAATTATATCTTAACGACAGAGAAAAACATTCTATGGAAAAAACCGCTGATATCGCTGACTGTGTGTTATCATTTCTCAGCTTTAATTGTTTGAACTTTTGAGTTTCGAATCAATATCGAATATTTAGTGATCAAAGTGTAGAATATTGATTGTTATGTTGTGTGTAACTTGTAGGTGTACGACGATACGAAACAAGATTTTCATGTGGTTGTTTCTGCTACAAATGAAGCGACGAAATTATATTGTCTTATATACAAACGTCCATCGCCATCGTCTTGTGCGATGTATCCAACTGATACACAATCATTACAAAAGTGCTAAATCACAGACCACCGAAATTGAATTGTTTGCCTTTTTTTGGCAAGATGTGATGTTATAGAACATGAATGAAAATTTCGTTCTAACATTTGTATTAATGTGAGCAAATTTGAAGAATCTACACGACTAATTGTCCCGATAATTTCTGTTTATAACTTCCATCAGGAAATCAGTATTATAATCGCCATCGAAATTTTGTCACGTATGCTGATTTGTAACAAGTAATTTGTTGTGTATACGTAATTGTATAATGTGGAAACAACAGGAGTACCGACATAAATTCGACTTCATCTGAATTTGAAATTTTTCAATTTTTGCTTCGTTTATGAATAATGATTTCCTGTTCATCAAAGTGCCAATTATTCTCTTGAAATTTTTTCCCTAACAAATAAATTGCTGATAACATTTCATGGATTAATACTAAACGATGCTATCGTTACGATCTAATCTCCATCAGAAACGCGATCGTAGGCTGATATATCACACTTGTTATAATCATCGAAAATTTTTGCATATTCTGCTTGTGTGCGTGTCTGTTTTGATATTAATATCGATTGGAATATGAACGATATGATCGGCTGTAATATCAAAAACCAAAACACGTTGGTCGTCGTTAAAGGTGAATTTTGTTTCCTCTATTCAAAAATGTACGTTTTGTTTACGCTTTGTATACATACGAGTCTCTTTGAATGGAATTTACACATGATGCTGATGAATGGCTTTTGAAATGAAAACTTTTTTTGTTCGAATTCTCCTATTGAATTGATTGTAATAGTGGTACCACGTGCACATCCATAAACAATGCCTTCAAGTAATGAGTATAAAGTCTTGAGAGAACATTTTTATATAATTCATAAATAAGTTTTTGCATTGCTCTAAATAAAAAAAGGCAGACGCCTACGCTCTCATTTGAAGCGATCATTAATTTTATTTACTTTTTGTTTTTGTGTGTTTCGAGACTCAATCCTATAATTTACGCGAATGATCGCAGCGATTAACGTCGCAAATTTAAAAAAAAAACGAAAAAACATTTCACTTGTTATTCCCATTCAGATTAATTATTGATTGTATCAACCTGTGAAGGTATGTCGTATGGAATCCCAGATATTAATTGAAATGCAATCGGTTTTTTCCTAGGAATTTTCGGTGTCTCATTTTCATTGATTGTTTTTCATTGAAAAGTTTTATTTAAATAATTACCTTTTACAAACAACATACGCACAGACTACAGACGATAAGCATATTTCTATTATTCATATTAAACATGAAATATGTTTCTTCGTTTCTTAGCATCGCCTAGTTTCAATGCCAAATCTTTTACTTCATTTAATTTAACATAAGTACATTACGACAACTAGCAAGAACTCATCACTTATTTTGTTCATCGTTGTTGATAAGAGTGACTAGAGTCTTCTAAAAAGAGATAATGATGAAATGGACTTGTGTGTGCTCTCTTCACAAAATAAATGCGATTCAGTTACTGCGAAATATGTGTGAATAATTTTTGTTATTGAAAAAAGGCGACGATCATCGGACACATATTGACTGTGACTAAGAATCATAAAACCGTTCCTTCGAATATTTCACAGAAATTTTGTGGAAATGAATAAAATTGCCTTTTTTGAACGTGTGTCTACGTCGATCTCGTTCATTCGTCATTTGTTAATAATCAATTCTTTGCATAATTAATTTTTTATCCAAAATCGTTTATCGGTTTACGGCGCATCGTAAACAAACAGCCGCAAAGTGACCGTGAGTGAGAATGGCATCTTTTCAGGGCAAGATGTTGTTTTTGAGGGATAAAAGTAAATAGAAATGGTTTTCTAAGTGTACAGTCGAGATTAGTTCACTAAACAAAATCTCAGCATTTTGCTCAACTAGTTAGAATGTCATGTATACGGTTGGTGACATAGAGCATTGGATAGGTCTTGGTGCCCTGAATATGTAACATACCTCCGTTCGTACCAGTGACGTCTGTGTGGAGAGGTAACCCACTCGAATATATGACAATGAAAGTGCACCGATCCAGTCGGCCGTTGGTGTGGTATTCGGACCTCCTGAGTTCAAATAACAACTCCATTGGTCTCGATCACCTATCTGTGGTTCAGACCAGACATTTTTTTTTTGACTGTGTGTGACGCACTATGTCAACAACCGTGTACATGACCTGTGTTGCCTATTGTTATCAGTCAATATTTACCGTTTGTCAGTCGATATCAATCGTTTTTGAAAATATCGATAATCGATTCTTAGAAAATAATCGACATTTTGTCAATCGAATGAATTACCGAACATGTCTAGCGAGAAGCAGCTTCGACAGTATAAACAGTTTTGATTGTATGTATGGATTATGCTGAAATTTCCTTGTTTCTGCTGGTACGTGAGATTTCAAAGGTTAAACGATTCGGGTAAATGTAGAAGCTATATTTTTGGGAAAACATTTTCCTAGAATTTTCTTGATTTTCAACGAAAAAAAAAATGGAAAAATTCTGGAAAATGTCGGAAAACTCGGCACAATTTGGAAAAATGTTTTACCAAACATAATTCAAGGAAAATTTCCGAGGAAATACAGGTAAATTCAATGAACGATATCCTGTACATTGGGATGAATACCACGTATATTTGGCTAAATACTGAGTGTGGAAATGCGAGCGATACTACCAGTGCGAATTGACCGAAGAATGCCCTGAAAGTACACAGAAGCTTAGTTCTGTGCAGAGCAGATAAAACTACTATTAAATGCGTAAATTTTATATAACGAGTTTCTATGAATCGTGTCATCCACGTGACGTATGTTCGTGGAATCTTACTGTTGTTTTCTGCATTCATTGCCCTAAAGGTACAGTACAAATTTGGTGCATTCTCATCATTTCCTTTATATATTCTGTACCCTAAGAACATTAAACGTTTACCGCCATGGAATTGTAATTTCTTCAAAAATAAACTAGGCTTTCTAAACCTCTAAAGATATAATGAGCCAAATTTCTTTGCCGACATTACATCATTTGACTTAAATACTAAAAAGAATAGTGAAAATTTCGCAAAAAAAAGTTTTCGGCATACGTGTGATCAACAAAATTTCAGCGGGCGCAAACACACAAAAAAACCTAGAGAAAAAAAATTATTTTTAAATTATTAATGAGAGTCACAATTCAGATGTCTGCTGTCTCGTTTTTACGTTCGCTCTTTCTCTCCGCACTAAAGCTCTTTCCATTCAACAACAATTCCATATTTTTATTTCGCACTGTCGTCTGTTTCGTTTATGCTAAGTTTTTAGTTTGATAAAATGTCTCAACGAGCAGGTAATTGAGTTTAGTTCAATCAGACAGTTCGCATCATAAACAAATAATAAATTTGCTCTGTGTGAAACGCAGATAAAAAAAGTATTATTTATACAACGTGTTGGATGTTAAGTTAAATTTTTTTGTTTTAGTAAACATTATTAGGTACACTTGTACAATACAAAGCGTGAATATATTTAGTGAACGCGTAAAAAGTGTACAGTTTGAAGAAACAATTGAATTGATTGATTGAAAGTTAAAGTTTTTTTTTGTGGAAAAGTTTTTTTTTTAAGAAAATCATTTTCGTTTACAATATGTCTGGAACATTTTTCTACCAAAGTATTTCGATTGCTGTAGAAGAGTTGAATAAAATCAGTTTGAAAATATCAACCAAGAAGTGTGTAAATTAAGCTCCGAGTATAACCATCGGATTAATTATCATTAAACTCAAGTGAAAAACACAGTCAAAATTTTCATTCCAAAATGTTCAAAAAATACATGAACAAATTCACGAACACCATTGGCACCGTCAATTATTTGCAGAAGGTGACAAAGGAAAATAATAACAAATCGACACGGCACAGACGCTTAGACTCAGTTTCCGATGATGAAAATGACAATAATACATCTTCGACGAACGTGTTAACATCAACGCCTGATATCATTTTATCAACAGCTATAGCTGAACTACGAAACACTTTGCTATTTTACACGTAAGTTCATACATTTATGGTACATACGATAATACACACATGCGGTATTATAATTTCACGACGGTGTGTTACATGTTCTATCGATAAAAAAAAATTAATTATTTTGTGGCTTTGTCGATAAAGTGTTTACGATTTTATATTTAAAGTAGTTGTAATATTCCTATGAAGACTTTTTTACACGTTTGTGTTGTTTGTAAGTGTTAAAAAACAAGCGATAAACAAAAACATCTTTACGCGACCTTGCTATTTCCATAGGATTTAAAGCATATGATTCAAGCAATGTAGGGCTTAGAATTCAAGGCTTAAATAATTTGGTATTTTGTACTGGGTTATATCAGGAGGTGCTAAGATTACACCAGTATAACAAAACACTTCTTTTTGAGCAAATACACAGCGGTGACAATATCTACTTATCGTTCACCATTATAATTCTTCCAATTCTTCATTGCGGAAGAAGGTATAACCGGTAGGAACCGGCTTATCGATAGGTGTCCAGATCAGCTATTTTAATTTCGATTCGTATTTCTGACTAGATTCGAGTAACGAAACAATTTTGTTTTAAATCATTTGCAATTTATGAAGCTTTCACGAACTCTGTGGAAAAATACAATTTCGTTGGACATTGGCACGCATTGTCTTTTTATATCCCATCAAAAAAATTGCCGACAAAGTATAAACAACCGAATGCAAGTCAATGACCAAATGGGCTTTGTTTATCGAAATTGTTAAGTGCAATTCACTTGAACTGTTTTTCTTAGGGACCATTCAAAAATAACGCATGTAATTTCACTTGGAGTTGCGGGAAATGGCGAATTTGTAACAAGAAAAGACTAACTTGGTCTTTACTTAAAAATAATTTGTCTAAGCCAAACAATGTGTTTTCCTTGACTTTATAGCATTCTGTTACATTTTTGTCAGAGACTCTCCCCCATGTAGAACTTACGTAATCTGCGAATGGCCCCTTACCAGTTAACACATAATTCGGTTTGATTCAAAAGTTCTCTTTAATCAAACAAGCGAATTTTATTCACCGAGAGATTATCACTGTCGTTACTGTTTGTTTCGACCAAAATCACGGCTAATTTCGATTAAGGTTTCATCATTAGCTTCAATTAGCAATTTGAGTAAAATGTGTTTATTAGGATTGTTCTTCCGAGAAAATGTTTTTACAAAAAAAAAGTTGCTAAATAACTTGAACATGGACAAGCCCCCAAAATCAACAGTCTGTTAAACGAAGTTGTTGATTGTGGATTGTATTTCATTAAGTCTTTTCAGAAAGACCTTCAAAGTTTGTTGGCATTGTCGTCGTTTTTTAACAACAACAAAAATCAATAAATATTTTCAAACTCCTTGATCCAGTGCGATACATATTGAATTGATGGCATATTTGTTCCTAGTTTGTTTGACGATCGTCTTCGGTGTATTTTTGATGATCATATTTGTTTTCCATTTTGTTTGAATCGATAAACAAATTTTTATCGAATATTTTACGACTCGGTTTTATTGGGAGACAAAACCATTCATTCGAATCATATTTGTGTTGAAAGAATTTGTGACGGTATCTTCTTTGGTGGCTGTAAACGCCTGACGACTTTTTCTGTAGTTTATTTTTGTTGGATAGGCAACGAAATTCTGAGAAGAAAAAATTGTTCTACGCATCACAGCGTGAAAATGCGCAACTGTCTCTCGTCGTTCCAAGAATTTTCCAACTGAAATTTAATTCTGTAATTTGTCTGGTACCTCAATTTTTCACATTGTTTTTGAGGAATTGGTTGATGAAGAGAGTGCATTGAGTTCAAGACAATTTTTTTTTTTGTCGAATGGGATCAGACAATTGGGTACAATTGGGGACGGGGAATCTGGCACACAGTGCAAAAACAACACACTTTTCTACTACATAAAGGGTGAACTCGCACACGATTTTTCGTTACCAAAATTTAGTAAAAGGAGACCGAGAAGGAGACATTAAGTTGATGACAGGGCTAGAAAAACTTTGTGTGACCAGATTCTCCGACACCTTCGCCATTCATTCGTTCCTTGCTCAAATTCAATCTGTTCCATAAAATGTCCTATACAAAAAAGCTCTTGTAGATCACACTAAATCTTAAATCCTAAACTTTTCTTTTTACATGGACGTTAGGATAATAATAGCACTTTTAAACAAAGGAATGGATCAACTATTATTTCTTGAACGCAATCTTTTTCGATTCAAAATCGATAACGTATCCACGTATCCTCTACAGATATTGGGTTTGTCAACCTTCTGTTCTTTTTTTAAAGCCAAATCGTATTCTGTTTTAATACACACGTTCAACTCATTTTTTCGCAGTGCGTAAAAAATGTAAATTATTTAATTAAACAAGTGTCTCATTGTACAAGTATTTGATGTATTGGAATGAGGATTATATCATCCAATTTTTCTGACACTCACATTCAACGAAATAACAAGACAATATCAGACACAGAAGTTAAACGAGTTTCTTGAATTCAAAAAAAATATTAATAACAGGTGAAAAAGCAGGAGCCATTCATAAACAACGCAAAATTAAACGGGGAAGGGGAGGTGACCCAAGCGTAACAAAATGTAATAATTATGGGAAAATTATGAGACGTAGATGGAAACGGGTTTAAAAATGAATGTATGCGACGTACAGTGTACATTTCGTCATTTATGAATGACCCCTAAGATAAAGACTTTTTTTTACAATTAAACTCTTTTGGAATGTGTGTTGTTACAAAGTCTCAGCTCGGTTTTATTACCCAGAAATTTTATTTATCATACCGCGTCGGAATTGCAGTTTATGAATCGCTGGCTTATGTCGGCAGTTGAGTTTGTTATTTATTGCATTACTATATTCAAAATAACTGCATGCCATTTTTGGCACGTTCTTCTAATTAATATTTCAAGCGAATGAGCCGGTCAGGTCCATTTTAGAACATGGAACTACATCCGATCGTATGGTTTCGCTGATTGTAGATGTTTTATCGTGTTGAAAACTTTGCTGGTATTGAAAAGTAAAAAAATCATTCCGAACTCATACAGTCGATGCTTTTAAATTTGAATATTGAACTAGGCACATTGTCAATGGTTTGGACATGTGTGCGATAAGGCAAAATTGATTATTCGCGACTGGTTCACTCTTATTTCCATTTTTTTTATTCTATTTTGGACCTCGGTTTTTCCAGGTCCACGAGTAATGACAATTATCAACTCTGAGCTCATCTAAAGAGGCAAAGAAATGTTTAAAAAAAGAAGTGATAGAAATGTGGCTAATTGGCGAAACTCTATTCTTTTACTCTCCAAAATGTTTATCATTTCCACTAATTACAATGTTAATCAAATCGACACCGTATCGAACCTGAGAGTCCATTTTAATTCTAATCAATTCTAATTCGATGCTAAATCATATATCATTAGCAAACTTGAATGATTCACTTAATTCGCACGAGAACGCAATTTATTTTGAACAATTCAGAGAGAGGAAAAAACGCTTCATACACTGTTACGTTGCATAATTGGTGCCTTTTTTTTGCTGAATTACAAATATTATACGCAAAAGCATGCTGAACATTATGCGCACAGTCTATAAAATTGAATGAATATGAGGAACAAACGCCAATTAGTCTGGTGCCAATAATTGCGGGCTTGTATCTAATAGCTACTATACTAGTCTTTTTACAATAAAAATGTTCCAGGACAATATGCACAACATGGTAATCGTACTTTGATACCACGAGTTCAAATAAAAAGTCTAACTTTAATGGAACAACTGTCTTTTTCCACAACAAAAACACTTGTAACTACACAGTTGATAGTCACATTTTTCTTCAATCAAGTCAATAATAATGTTAAACTTCTCCAAAACGCACAAGTCTCATAAACGTAATTCAATTTGGATGACCCTCAAGGATCTTGTATTTACCTTATTTTGCTCGCTGTTGTCAGTGAATTGTTACAGTGACTCGATGTTTTTCGTATTGATTTATTGAATGGCGTCGAACACAGACAGAGCTGAATGGGATTTTGTGAGAGATAAGTTTCATACGAAAGACTTAATCATGAATCATCATATGAGCGAGGTGGCGCTGATGCAAAAAAAAAGTAATTTTATTGGACCGATTAACAAAAAGTTGAGGGATAGTGTCGAGGGATGGGAGTCTCGCCTCATCGGATAGTAATGCGATTGTAAATTGAATATCTCAAGCTACAATAGCAGATTATGTCCTTGTTTGGAATTTTTTTATTTTGCCAAGTTTGGCGTTTGCAGCTCGAGCTCGAAGGCGAGGGATGCGGCCACACAAGGAAAAATGCAAAGTTCCACACAATTTCGCAAGTTATTTTACTATTGGGAAATGAGTTTTAACGCTCATGTCAGTGAAGTAATGAAGTAATGAAACCTTTACTCGCTAAGCCTCCGGGAAATGAGTCAAATGAGTCATTGACATGAGCGTTAAAACACATTTCCCGGGGATTTTGTGAGTAATAGTATATTACTTCCGAGGTTCCAAGTTGTGTATTTGATAAGTGGAGTGTTACAGACCGACCCGAAGGGGAGGGCTGTATTCCCTACTTGTCAAATAACAACTTGGAACCTCGTAAATGAAAATGAAACATGCCGTAACACGTAAAATAACTTACATAGCTGTTTGAAATTCTGTTATTTCTCTTATGTGGTTGCATCCATCGACTTCGGCTCGAGCTGCAAGCGCCACACTTGTCAAAATAAACAGTTCCGAACAAGGACGCAAATCTACAATTACTAACGTCTCAGTTAAAACTGGCACCAAAATCTCATTACATAACACCAGTGCATCAGATCTTTCCATTAATTTTTTTCCCAATGTTCTGACAATCAGCATGAGTTTCGTTTCTGTATTTGAGATTTTTTTTTTTGCTAATCACCATCAACCGCATTAATTACGACACCTACGTTGAATCTATTCATAAAATTAATGCATCTCTGTGTATGGCAGCAGTAACACACATACGACATATATTTCGCATTCGTTCATGATTGATACGATGATGCGATTTTAAGCATTTCATTGCGATACAATTGTGATGCATTATAATACCTACACGGTGTGTGTTGAATGACTTTGTTAGTACGATATCAGACTTTGAAGCGATACGTCTGCATTTGTTCGCTCTCAGTAATTCTAAGCGATAATTTAAGCATTTTCCAACTTTTTGTTTTATTTCAATCACAACAACGAAAAATCTGAACAAACTATTCTCGCATTGTTCCAACAGATGGTTCCATGGCAACATATCTGGCAAAGAAGCCGAAAAATTAATCCTAGAACGCGGCCGAAATGGATCATTTCTAGTTCGTGAATCGCAAAGTAAACCCGGTGATTTCGTTCTATCCGTTCGCACTGACGACGACAAAGTTACACACGTCATGATCCGCTGGCAGGATAGTAAATACGATGTGGGCGTCGGCGAGAAATTTACCACCCTATGCGAATTGATCGAGCATTATAAGCGCAATCCGATGATTGAGACATGCGGTACCGTAGTGCGTCTGAACGAAGCATTCAGTGCTACGCAAATGACGGCAGCTGGTATCAACGGTCGTGTGGAACAGCTTCAGAAAGAGAACGGTGGTCAGGGCTATGGACAGGTAAATGATTAATGAAATGCCAAAATACAATAAATTCAAGGTGAAATTTGCGTGTTGCACAATCATCATGTCTTTACACAATGTGTGTGCGCGCGCTCATTAATGCATTGACATATCGTCTTGATTTAAAATTCAATGTCAATGCTCACCACATTCGTGTGGAATACACATTATTCAATTCAGTCATTAAAATTGTTTTCGTCGTTGCACTGAATGCACAGTAACGGAACTGCATCGTAGAAATTCCTTAGTTTATATTTCGTATTCAAGGAATCTTCTTAAAAATTTCAATTTATCAGTCTTCCGACAATCGAACCTCAATGGTATGACTCAACAATGTTAACAGTTTGTTGTATAATGAGTGCAACAACTAGCAAATTTTCAATTGCAATTACCCACTAATTCGAGCTGAGTCACATGAATATATTGGATTGTTTGAAGGCATAGCAATTTTGTGGCATCGAACACGATTTCGTAAAGTTACCACCTTTTAGATTTTTCGGAGACAAGTACAAGATTTAAATTTTGCGCCACTCATGTTTGTGATCTAAATATTCATTTTGGTCCACAAATGCAAGGTAAATATACATACTGAAGGTAACGCAAATCCTCAGGGAATAGCAAGAAATACGGACCCCAATATTCCGGGTGAATATAAGATTTGTTATATTGCATCCGTGACGTTTGGTGTGATAATGTTGGTGGAAGTGTGTTGTTTAGTATTGAGTTTTGGCATGTGTTGCAACCTAATAAAGTGAATATGACTTGTGTCCAACATTATAAAAACAATATTCACCCGAAAGTAGGAGTCCGTGTGTTCTTGCAGATTTGCGTTACCTTCAGTGTTTATATACTTTGCACAAATGTACGTACATGTCGTAGTTGACTAAAAAACCGTTTTTTGTGACCCCAGGGCCAATTCATTGGGCACTTGCGCAAAGTGTCCATATGGAACAGGCGGCACTGAGTTCTGTTCTTAGTCCGTCTCTTTTTTATCGTTCATTAATCGTTGAATTGTAGCTCATTCTTTTAACAAATTTCTGTCATTTATCACCTCCGCTAAAATTCAATCAATTTTCCTACAGAACGGCTTTTGGAAAGAATTCGAAACTCTGCAACAACGTGAGTACCGCAACACATTCTCCCGTCGTGAAGGACAAAAAATGGAGAATCGATATAAAAATCGCTACAAAAATATACTACCGAGTGAGTAGCACTATAGTCCCCATCATCCCTGCAAACAAATAATTTTCGTAATTTTCCAAATTCTACAGTTGATCACACACGGGTCAAATTGAAGGACGTCGACACAACCGTACCCGGTTCCGAGTACATAAATGCAAATTACATTCGTCAAGCAATCGATACCGAACAGTGTGATCGAACATCCTCGGTCGAAAACATTTCCATTCAGTCGTGCTCTGGCTGTACAGCCACTCAGCAACAAAAATTATGCCAAAATTGTAAAATGTTAAACAAAACCTGTGTCCAATGTGCCATGAAAGCAGCAACATCACCGTCTACCGCCTGCCATAAATGCGACAAGGTGAAGCGATCCGATTCGACCATATCGACCCGATTGATCATCAATTTGTCCGACAACAAAGAGGAAAACAGTGCGCCAAAGAAATATATTGCAACGCAGGGATGTTTGCTGAATACGATAGCCGATTTTTGGAACATGATCTGGCAGGAGAATACGCGTGTGATTGTAATGACTACCAAAGAGCTGGAACGCGGCAAAGAAAAGTGTGCGAAATACTGGCCGGATGAGGGCGAAACAAGTGAATGGGGTTCAGCGACACTGACCTGTTTGAATGAAAGTTCGACCGATGATTATACGTTGCGTGAATTTTCATTCTCCTGGAAGAGTATGGAAGAACGACGCATCTATCAGTACCACTTTACTGCGTGGCCCGATCACGGTGTTCCCGGTGATCCAGGTATGTTCACATGAATTTTATTGAATGATTTTTCGACAACTCTAATCGATAATTTTGATTTATAGGATGTGTGCTGAATTTCCTGCACGACGTCAATGCTAGACAGGTCGAAGTTTCGGTCAACGGCGTAACACCGGTACGACAATCAATTTTCGGTCAATTGATCTTTCTCATTGATTTCGTGTTTCGTTTATCATTAGGGACCGATATGCGTTCACTGTTCCGCTGGCATTGGACGAACTGGCACGTTCATTGTCATCGACATACTAATCGATCAAATAATCCGTAACGGGCTGAACACCGAAATCGATATTCAGCGTACCATACAAATGGTGCGATCACAACGATGCGGCATGGTGCAAACAGAAGCCCAGTATAAGTTCGTGTACTATGCGATCCAGCACTACATTCAAACATTGTTCCCAGTTAAGACAGCCGAGCAGCACTGTAACGACTACTCTACCATGAAACATGTCGAAGAAATATATGTTTGAGTATCGGTGTGTGTCGAGGTCTACGTAAATTCGTGCTGTTGATCGGTTTAGACTTTTTTGTATTCCGTTTTGTTATAAGTTGTTTGTTCATCACAAAATAAATGTTGGAACCTTGATCCTATGCGTAGTTAGTTCTCACCGCTTTGGAAGTCGTTGATGGATCACTTGTCGGTATGACTAAGAAAAACACCAACAAATCTACTTCGATGAAAACGAAATTTTATTTAAAATTTGAACCGCAGTATCAATGATTCCTACATCTGGTCGCGCTGTTCAATTTGCATCTCAAGTCCTTCAATTATCGCTTCCAGTGAAGTCATTCTCAATTCCAGATAGTACATTTTGTCTTCAAACTGCTGATTCTTCTGCTGCAGACTCTGTACTTGGTCCTTCACATTCGTTAGTAAGTTGGGGCGACTCTCGAGACTGTTCTCAATGTGCAGTATCGTCGGTGGACACTTGACTGCCAAGAGAAATTTCAATAAACTGATTCTGTCCGGAGTCGATGCCATGTCACTAATGCACGGATTGCTGTAGAATCGGATCTCAGCAGAGTATGGCAAGACAAAATCGTGTCCGACGTACATAATTCGGTTGAATTCAAAGTTAATGTAAGACATAGATGTTAAGCCAGCGAATAAGTTGCTGTCAAGTGAAGTGAGATGATTGTTCCACATGCTGAGAAATCGTAGATCGGGAAAAGGATTCAAATGGCTGTTGTTGATGTGGGAAATCATATTTTCACCGAAATGTAGCGCCTTTATGTTTGGAAAGAAATTTTCGACATTCACCGGAAATGTGGTCATACTCTTACTGTTCATACGTAAGGCTAGAACGTTACCATTGTTTTTTCCACTCATATGACCTGCGACACTGTACATTTGTGTCACTTTAGCACCTTCATTGATTGTAATACGACCGGTACAAGTGTAAATACTGCCGATTGTGTCAAATGGGTACATTTCAAAGTCGCAATTAAGCGTGGTAGTACTGGAATAACTGCATTGTGTGGTAAATATAAGCACTGCAATGATCAGGCGAATCCTGTGCAAGAAGTCAAATTTAAAAATTTTGAACTTGAATTTCAAATTGGTGCTCTTACATTGTCACTTTTGTGTTGCGATATAGAACTGAAATATCGGAATTTTTCCATTTCATTATCAAGTTTCATCGCAAGGAAGTTAATCTGAAAATCTTCCAAAGATAACCCGAACAACAATTGCAAAGACGGCCTGTAGCGATTGCGAAAGACTCGCAAGAGTAAAATGTAGCCGCTTTTTCTGGGATTCAAGGTTTCCGTCGTCAAAGTTTCGGAACGAGTCAAGCCGAGGAACTTAGACACTTTTCTTAGAAAACGTATGCTACCAAGCCGAGAGTCTATATTTATTAGCTGAGCTTTTTTAGGTCTTGTTCGGTCTAGCAAGAAAATCTAGCTAACGCAGCGTTGAATCGCTCCCATTCACGACATTTACGACGGCGTTAATTCAGGTCAAAATGCTGTAGTAGTGAACGTAATAAAAGTGAAATCTCTAAACAGGTCAATTTCAGGTTCAATCTGATAGTTAGTTAGTTTGAAAATACATTTACTATTGTAGCACTATCAGTGGTGCCGACTTCCATAGGTCAGTAGTTTCGAGTGCTACACCGAAGCTTTGGTCGCCATAGCAAAAATTAGAAAAATCCGAAGGCAAAAAAGTGGCAAATTCTAGGACTTGTCACATCTGAATTTGGAGGAGGTCGGCGCCACTGAGCACTATAACACTATTTTACTAAAAACGTGCAACGACAATACTTCGGTTCACTACAAATCACACTAAATTCGATATGTAGCCAAGGTGTCTCTGAGAGACGATTGAATTATTTTTTCGTGACCTGAATTTGGTCTGTTCCCAGCAGAGAATAGCTGGGTTATCCGAAAAACCGGAAAACTTCGTAAGACCAAACCGAACCGAAAACTCCGGGTAAAACAATATGAAATGAAGGCAGACTCGTCAAAATTGATTGATTTGATTATAAACTCACCGAAAATAAGTAGACGGAGCAATTGTATTCGGATAACCGGCTCATCTCTGGTTCCCAGCCTTCCCTTTTTATACACTCAAATGTAATGAAGTTCTGGAATATCGCACGACCCGGTCAAAAAACTTGAATTTTTTATGCCAATTGTTCGAGTAACTAACAGGTTTGCCCTGATTATGGCTTCCGGGTAATTTAGGTCAGATTAAATTAGATCAAGTCAAAACAAGTTCAGGTTCTGTTGGAATCACTTAAAATACCCATAGCTGGACAAGCTCATGTAAAACGACCTAATATTCCTAGCTTCAATTTTATGTCCTTCACCAATTCTAGCAATGCCCAGGACTTCAGTTTATAAGTGTACAAAATTTAGCACCATCCTTGAACCGAGACTGAAGCCCCGTTTCCAAATTTTTTCTTTCGCTTTACCATTAGATTTCCGGTTTTATTTTTAAACTCTAACAATGAAGAATGTTATTTCAAAAACAAGATTTCTTATCGTATTCGCAATTTTTATCTTAGATTTATCAACGAATATTAACGTCAGGCGTCACAATTGCCAATTACTAATTCAAAAATTCTTTGAATTTGTATGGCTAACTGGCTAACACTAATTGCGATAATGTGTCAGTTTCTAACACCAGAAGCGATTACCGATTTGATCGATTTTGCTTTATTCATTCGACTATTGAGTTGGATATATTAGAGGAAAATCAATATGTTGTCTACCTTCCACTGTTATTGTAACAGTGACATCGACACCACCGTGTAGCCCACTCAATCGTGAAATTGCCTTGCGAATTTTCATTCATTTTAGCGAAAATCTTTTAAACATATTTGTACGAATATATGCCCTGACTGCCATGCCACATTCTACATTAAAAAAAAAAACATTTTCATCCCGATGGGCCGGCCGGCAGCATTTAGATATGGATTGTGGCCGATTTGAAAATTTTTGTAAGGGCCCTAAGGCCTCATAAGAGTTAATGAATTACAGCTTCGAGTCCCACTTTTCTTTATTTAATTTTCACAATAACTTTTCCTCTCAAATGGCCCTTGACCACCTTTTGGTAAGCCAATTTCATGTCTTTAAACTCATAAACGGTATCAACGATCGGTTTCAGTTTCCCGCCTTCAGCCAATTTGGTTAGATACTCAATGCCTTGTGGTGCTGGCGTAAATATACCCCACATAATGAAACCTTTATGTCTCGACAGGGTTGCCAAATTGTTGTTCAACAATGTATTCAAACTCTCCAACGATCCCAGTACGACTCCATTCGAATCAATGTTTCGCAGTAACGGCGGAAACAGTGTTATGTATTCAGTAAATTGCCATGGTACTTTTGTCGCATACTCTGCTCCTAGACCAGCACTGTCAAGGATGATGTCAAATGATAAGCCACGAAATTGTTCGGTATAGTTTGCCTGTGTATAATCGATTATATTGTCTGCGCCGAGACGACGAACTAATGGCATTGCGCTTGTACTACAAGTGGCTGTTACATTGACATTTTCAGCTTTCATCATTTGAACAGCTATTGTCCCAACGCCACCTGATGCTCCTAAAATGCAGACCGACTTTCCTTTACCACCACCTTGGATTGAAGAAACTGAGTATGTTTACGCTTCTTAAACGAATGAATCAAATTACCTTCGGCAGTTGTTGCACCTTTTAGACCACCAAGCAATCCCCAAATGTAAAAACTCGACCATGCCGTTAAGCCTGCATACAACAGTCCTCCTGCTTCAATGTCTGATAATTGTTCTGGTTTGTGTCTCAACTAAAAATTTCTTTAAATTAGATGGCCATCCGATATAGCCGACTCGTTCTTACCAATATCTGATCAACTACGACAAATTCTGCATGACATCCTCCTTGTTGCGGTAACGTTACTCCGTATACTTTGTCGTCGATGTTAATATCGTTGCTGACACCTTTTCCTTTGCCTTTTACGACACCGTAAAACTCCAGTCCGAGGGTAAGAGGAAATTCGGTATTTTGCATCTTCCAACGTAACAGATTCAAGAGCTTACTACCGTAGCCATCTGATTCGAGGATAGAAGACATTATTCCATTGAAAGATAACAAATGGAATGAGAAACATACCCATCATCATAACATCAAGTGGGTTGACAGAACTTGTATGCACTTCCACAAGGACATCAGTTGGGGAGTTTATTTTTGGAATGGGTATTTCGTTGCTGAATTTAAGGGTTGCTATCCCCCTGTATTTATGAATTTGCCAACCACTCATTTTACCTCTTACTAAACTTGATTCCTCTTGAGACGAGTCATCTCCTGTAATTGTTCGGAAAACATTTGGTCACAAACTTTAAGTTAAAGAAATTGCGGCAACAGCTTATATCAACCGGATTTCGCAATTAAATTGCGTGAAAAACAATGAAAATATTATTCACTGCTAGCAACTAATTATACAAATATTTGATTCATCTCAATAAACTGACCGTACGAAGCAACCTCCAACAAAGCCGTAACCATAAAAATTATAAAACTGATCCGCCTCATGGTATAATTGTATTTAATTCTCAATTATTTTCGCAAAAAGTCCACATTTGAAATAATTGTTCCGCGAGTGAAACTCTAACACTGAATGGTAGACCGACTTGTGACGACTATTTCACTTCTAATGATGACGATTAGATACTAACAATACCGTGAGAAGTAAGCTCAGCTCACACTCGAATCTTATTTTCCTTCCGCTAAATTGTTCAAAGTGCATACAAATACAATAGTTGTTGTAGATCGGTTACGTTTGTGAGGCTACGTTTATTTACATTTACACTGATGACTAGGGTAAGTAATTTTTTTTGTCGATAGTTTTTCTAATAAAATTACAATTTAAAATCATGGACGAATGACTGAGTTTATAAAATTGAACAGATCATGCAAGGATGTAGCCCCAATGTAGCTACGGCCCTGAGATGATTGCTCAATCTGAGCCTGAGAGACTAGACCAAATTTCCCAACTAAACCAAGGAATCGTGATACTAGAACCCTGACTCTAAACTGATGCACAGATTCGTTAAATGTAAAGACTACATTCATATTAAGCTTTCACAGACAAACTTTCACTATCGAGTTTGTTCCTACCTTTGCTCTAACCATTTTCGACAGACTAATACAAAATATTTCTCACTTCTTTGTGGCAAGATTTGAAAAATAAAATAATTTTGTCAACCTAATCGTTTGTTTATATGTTTCGACGGTGCAAAGTAAGTTTTGCCATACCACTTATCACAATTTAATAAGTATTTGTGACGTGGATTCAATGCCATAACAAATCGCAACTATATCGTGGTATGATGAAGATAATTATGTGCTGAGGCCGGTTGATTACACAATTAAAATTACTGAATTAAATTAAATCGCTTATTACGTTCGACAGCATATTAGATGTTTGATAGAGAAGTTGTTTTGTATTGAAAAAGCACAGAGAGACGAACAAAACGTGACTGTTTCGTTGTGGTGTGGGTCATGAAAGATTCATATTTATGCAATTGACCCGGGTCGGTACGGTATTATTATGGAGTAGATGTTTTAATTCGGCTTAAATTTTCCAGAGAAGAGGACTAAAAACTTTAATTGTTTAATTTGAACTATTCTTCCAAATTCTTATGTGACACTGACTCCTAGTAGAACATTTTGAAGCACAGTCTCACTTCTCCAATATTCTATCTCAATCCTACATCCATTAAGATTAAGGCACACGAGGCACACTCTTTACAATAATCAATCGTTCTAAACTGAAAATTTTCTCGTATTGATTTTGGACCAAGCTACACCGAAAATGTTCATGTAAGTCTTAGGGACTTCTATCTATTAAAGATGAATGATTCAAAACACTCGAGTATTGATATCTCTGAATAATCTGTTACTCTGGAACACTCACACCTCTTGAGGAATTAACTAGGGATTTATAAATTATAGGTTGGGCCAAATTTTGCGAGGATAGTTACACGTTTAGAGGAGGGCTGATAAAAGAAGCAAAAACCGAAATTGACACAGCCATCTGTTCAGCCTAACTTTTATTTTATATGATTGGTCGATTGATCGATTTAGCACCACAATCCCCTAATAATTCCATATGCGACAATGTCGATTTTGTTCAATAATTGCGACCTCCACAACGTACCTGTGGATATGGGTGAACTCGCAATGAGGCAAGAATTCCATCGGAGTATATTAGCGGATTAGCGCGCTAATTTTCATACAAAATAATTAGTTCAAAAGTAGCGCAACCCAACACTGCATCGGAGCACTACATTTAAAATTTCGGTGGTTTATTCGAAGAATTTGTGACTTCACACTTAAATATTTAAAAAAAAAACACTTCAACATAATTGATAAAGTGGACGAACCTGTTTCATCTTAAATCATCTGATTGAAGAGCCATGAATATTTCGATCTTATTTTAGTAACACATCTTCTCATGTGATCTTAAGAAGTTCGTGATAATGGACCGCTTGCGTGTTTTCGTAATTTTTTCAATTGTCTTCGGTGCAGCTTCTGGTGCCCTTCTAAATGAAGATGTTAGAGAAGTGAATTTCAAGAAATTATCTAACGAAAGCAATGGCTACGAGTTTGAGTGAGTTGTGAAGCTAAGGTCGAAGCACCAAATGGATAAGGTCTAATTTTTAATTCGATGAAAAAAAAAAACTTCAGATACGATCTGGATGACGACGGTGAGAAATTTCACGGTGAAACATACCCTGTGCTAGGTGGTACTTACTTCTTCCTTAGCATTGAAAATGAAACGTACTGGACCGAAATTAGTGGCAATGCGTACGAAGAGGGTGACAATTTTACGCAATCGGTTCGGAAAGGTAATTAAAATTTGGGAACGAAGGAAACTTTGAAAATTTGGTAATTAAATTACGGATAGTAATAAACGGGAGATATAAAAATCAAAAAAGGAAATATAAAAATAAAAAAGGAGATATAAAAATCAAAAAAGGAGATATAAAAAACAGAAATGGAGGTATAAAATTAAAAATCGAAGATAAAATATTTGAAATTGCAGATAAATAATTAAGAACAGGAGATAATAAAATTAAATTTGGAGTCATACCGTCTCCTTTTTTGAATTTAATATCTTCATTTTAATTATTTTTTATCTCCATTTTTGTAATATCGTTATCTCCAATTTTTAATTTAAAATTTTCATTTTAATATATATTTATCTTCAAAATTAAATTTTTTATCTGTAAAATATATTCATTTATCTCCAAAACTAAATTTTTCATTTTCAGAATTTAGTTTTTTATCATCTTTTTTATTTTATTTATTTCCAAAATTAATTTTTTTAATTCCAAAATTTAGTGAAAATTATCTCAATTTTTGAATTTTATTACGTCATGTAATGTGCATACAAATTTTTGAAACTTGAGTCAGTTTTCATAGCAAGCGCTCTAATTGTGCAAAATTGTAGTGGCAGGCACAGTGCCGCATCCAGCATATTCAGCGCCCTGGACCATTTTGGTTTCTAGGGCCTCTTTTTATGAAACACCTTTTTAGTTTTCATGATGTAAAATAGATTGAGGAAATTGCTCTCGTCACTCCTTCGAGTCAGTCTTTCCAATGTCCATACAATCCGGAGGAAATAGCGATTTTATCTAAAAAATTCACCTCTCAATTAAAATCATTGAAAGGTGAGTTTGTTTATATGAAATTGCTATTTCCTACACTCCATAGAAATTTTGACATTAGACCATACCTGGGAAATTCCAGCGTAAGTCATGTTACCAAAACAGAATTTTGTCTCTTTTCAATGTACGAATATGCACCAAAGAAGATGCGAAAAAACACACCGTAAGTCATGTTACCAAATGTGAAAATGGATATTGTAGAGCGCTATCGCTACAATACAGTGGTGATGTTGTGAGAGTGAAAGAGAAAAATCACTGTCACAAAATACGTGGATTTACCCACCTATTGAGTATACTTTCATTGGGTTTTTACTGTACGATGAAAGAAACCTATAAACAGTTTTGTTTTTATATTTGGATTAGCTTAAAAACAGCTGAAGCAAATTCATCCTGAAATTGCATTGTCTCTAACTGTATTGATACAATATAAAATTTCTAAGAATCTATACCTTAAAGTATTGGTTTTAGTAATAGTTGTTCGACTTTATAAAAAGCCTAAACTTTTAAAGTTTGACCCTCACCGCAAAATCTTACTTTTTTTTTTCGTTTTTGTAAAAAAAAGTTGAAGATCGTTATCATTAGAGACGAATCTAGCACACATGAGTGGTAAATCGAAAAATCTTAAAAAATTAGCCTGCAGCGCTTCAAGTTGTTTACTTGAGTTAGAACAGTGGAACTATATATCTTAAGATGGATATTAAGGTGACTTCGTGCCACGTCGCATCCTAGCAAGCTAGACCGGGCAGACACCTGTTATTGAGAAACACCTGTTCGAAAGCAACTCTACATCTGCTTAAAAGAGATATACGAAAATCGAGGGGGTGGTCAGTAACACACAATAGCTCAATAGCTTACACTTTGGTCCCTTCCACACAACCACTCTTTCAATACAGAATAATTCTTTGCCGAAGAAACTAACTCTGCATCTGCTCGAGGGAATGGTCACTAAAAGCTGATTTTGCTTTATGTAAAAAGGCCCTTTAAGGGTTTGTGACTAATAAACACTCCATCTGCCAGTCGCAGTAATTTCAGCACATTTCTGCCCCGGAAAAATTCTTAGACGAAGCGAGAGAAAAAAAATTAACACCTAAGTTACCGACACCGTTCCGGCGCCCGGCTCGCATTGCGGCCCTCCGCTGCGCTCCGGGGCAATGGGCCGGATCGCTCGGCGTGTTAAAACGCTTTTTATTTGCAATGAGTTACACAGACTAATTATTAGACGAAGCTAGAGAAAAAAAATTAACACCTAAGTTACCGACACCGTTCCGGCGCCCGGCTCGCATTGCGGCCCTCCGCTTCGCTCCGGGGCAATGGGCCGGATCGCTCGGCGTGTTAAACACCTATTATCGAAAAACACCTCGTTCCCCGTAGACATTTTTCCGTTTCACGTACACATTTTTCCATTTCCCTTTGTTGAAAACCATCAATTTGGTGAAACCCGTACCCTTCTACACCCCACACCACAACCACTGTTTCAATACCGAACAACTTTGCCGAAGAGACCAACTTTCCATCTGCTTCACACAAAAAGTTAAAAAAATCGAGGGGGTGGTCACTATTACATAGAAGCGTACACTGTGGTGTGGTCACTTTCAGACAACAACTTTGCCGAAGAAACCAACTTTCCATCTGTCAAACCGCTCCACAATTGTAAACGCGTTAAATATTTATCTGCAATTTCGAATTTTTTATCTTCGATTTTTACTTCCATTTCAAATTTTTTTATCTCCATTTTTTGAATTTTATATCTCCACTTTAAATTTATTTTATCTCCATTTTATTAATTTCGGTATCTCCCTTTTTAAATTAAATATTTCCATTTTAATATATATTTATCTCCTCTTTTATGTTTTTTAACTTCATTTTCAATTAATTTATCTCTTTTACTATTTTAATTATTTCCAAAATTTAAATATTTATCTCCAAAACGAAATTATTATCTCCAAGATTGTATTTTCTATCTCGAAATTTGATTTTTATCTCTCCTATATTAATTGTTTTTAACTCCTTTTATGAATTTCATATCTCCAATTTTTTATCTCCAAAAATATTTCCCTTTTTGATTTTTTTATCTCCCGGTTTAATATAATCCATTAAATTACAGCTGAACGAGTTGACGACAAAATCAAATTTGAAGACGATTACGCTAGGTTTTCTATATCGTTTGATGGATACATTACCATAACACCCTACCAGGTTTAGTTGAGTTATTAAAACACCGATCGTAAAGCAATGTCCGTTCGTTAATAACAATCGATCTATTTTCAGCTGGAATGTGAAAAATATTTGTTTTACCAAGGCTGACAACCAAACGTTTAATTTTTCGTAAGTTTCTTTTATTCAATCTTCTACAGGCTAATGATATGACCAAATCTGTCCATTCTGTCTGCTAGAATATCCGCATGGAACACCGAGCGAGACTACAAATCTACAACGTATCTCGTAACAGACGATCCTAAAGTTCAGCGCCTGAAAATCGACAGACTGAAATGGGGAGGCAGTAGCCCTATTGGTGTGTTCGAAATGTACTTCACGGATGACGAACTTCTATCCGACGAGGAATTCTGTCGGGGAGCCGACAAACCAATTAAACGTGAGTTATTCGGCATTCTGTTTCTGTAATTTTTTCTCCGATCTGTTCACGTATGCTTTTTAAACTAAATTTCAGTTGAGATGATCTTGTATTCGACCTCGGTGGGAATGCACATAAATCCGTCTCTTTTAAAGACATTGGTTGGATAAGAAAGAAAGTGTTCAGTAAACTAAGTTAGACAAAGCGATTGGTTCGAGATTGGAAAAGTGTATGAAGGAAAGAAACTTTAAACTATGTTCTCATATTGATTTTGAACCAAAATACACTAAAAATTTTCGTATAGAAGATTCGTGCTTCAAAATTCTCGAGTATTGATAGCTCTTAAGAATCTGTTACTCTTGAAAACTCACACCTCTTGAGGAATTATTGGAGAAGATATGAAGGATTTAGAAATTACAGGCATGTGTCAAATTTTGCAAGGATACTTATATGTTGAAATGAGGGCTGACTGACATAAATGTCAATTAACAAGGGTTTAATTACTTCAAAGGCGCAACTGATCATGTTTGTGTTCAACTTACGAGCTGAGTATTTTAGTATTCAAAAGAAAACTTCAAAACTGCGATTTTCTTCAAAATTGCCAGAAGTAATTCATTGTCGATGGATGCAGTATGAAAAGATTACCTGAGATTTCCTTTGGATTTATTTAAAATAAAATTACAATCCGTCGTCCTCGAATCATTCCAGAACAAATTCTCTTCACAACAACTTGACTATCTTGGCAGACAATTGAATTCTTTCTGCCTGTCAAGATGCTTTCATTATGATGCCAAAAATACCTTAGACGAATTCTGAATCACACAAATTCCAACATCACGTGTTCAGAATTTTCGACGTATTTGCTTTTATGTTCCTCAAACAATTCTCTGATTTGTTTACAAAAAAGTGTATGAACTTCGCTGACTTCTTCTTCAGTCGGACTGATATTTTCTTCCACATGAATCGGTGCTCCAACGACAGTATTAATTGGAACACGACCTCTAAATGACAAGATTTTCCAACTATTTTGTTCGAATGTGTTGTTTTCACCGAACGAGATGGCCGGCACGAGTGACGCTCCAGTCTTCAAAGCAATTCGCACAAATCCCTTACGGGTTTTCAGAACGAATTTATATGAATCATGATCGGTAAGTCGCTGCTCTCGCACTCCACCAACAATTAGTCCTGCAGCGTTTGAGGTAAGTCCATCTAGATTCAAGTTTTGGTGCGGGTCATTTGAATGTCTTAGGATATGGGTCAGTGATTTAGCTGATGCTGAACTCATTCCCAGACCCAGCAGTAGTTCACGATAAATGGGTAAGTAATAGTTCATACCAAGTGTCGTAAACCTTGGCCGGATTCCTGGGAATAGTGTAGACCATTTCGAATGATTTGAAGCGAAAATCAGGAACGCACCGATGCTAAATGAATTTCGTTATTGAGTTTCGATTTCAAAATTTAAATCTTCTTCACCTCAACCATCCGTGTGGAAAGATGCAAACGAGATAATTTCGATCCGGTGGCAGATCGGCTGTCTTAACTAAATTGACCGGAAAGTAATTGAGAAACCATTTCCACAAGCCCCAATTTCTCACCCACTGACAACTAACAAAATTTATTGGTTATTTTAGGTAGGAAAATTGATTTTTCTTTCCAATTACTTACGTCCTCCTTCCACCTTGATCCGTTACATTCTGTACGCATTCAAAAATATACCACACCACATACAGCAAAATAACTGCTTTTATGTAAGTGTTTCCCACGATCTGGAACGAATTATAGACATTATTGTCTACATATTCAACGATTTTTGCATTTTAATCACCAAGAAGACAATTAAGATCGGACCGGAACCCACAAAAACGAAGAAAATTGTAAGAAATGTTAACGTTCCAATAGTAATCCGCTGCAAATCTTCGTAAAAGTGGGTCATATTGTTTCGAAGACACAAAAATGTAGCCAGACTCTGGGTCAGAAAACTGTTCGCAAGGGAACTTTTGTGTACAATCAACGCACTTCACTATATATGGCAGCTGTCCAGACTATGATCACTTTTGCTTGAAGTGCGTTGATACAACAGTAAAACTTAAATTTAGTTGTGTTTACGTTGAGACGTTTCACCTGAAAGTTTATTATCATTTCGGTTTTACATTATCTTTCAGTAAAGCGATAAGATTTGATTGAGCCTAAGATTTTGAATAATGAACAAGCAGAAAATTATAACGAAATGAGAACTAGATGTCATTGCATTCTGACTGTTTGACATAATTTTTTTTTAATTGACTCAAAGACATTTTAAACTGTGATAAGATATTCTATACATTGATAAGGTAGTACAGTTTACAGTACAATTATTGTGCTCAACAGACAACAGCCTGCACTAAAAATATAGACCTAAAAGTACAGATGAGCACTTAACACTAAAATCAATATTTTACTGAAATGATTGAGCAATTCAAGTAACAATTTATTCTGTTTCACTAAATAGCCTCAATACAAACAACACACACTCTACGGATAATAGCGGCAGAGTCGAAATTTTGCTTGATTTTTGCAAATTTAGCCGATATAATTTTGGGTCATTTTGACTCCTGCCGCTATTATCCGTAGAGTGTGTGTTGTTCGTATTGAGGCTATTTATGTTTCACGTTGAAACTTTCAACAAATCGTTTCAAGATCTCAGTCAGCGTCAAACTAAAATAGCCGAATATTGTGATGAATATTTAAGCCGTGGAATAGAGTAAATTGAACATCTCTGCGATCTCTGCGATTGCGCCTTCTATCGAATTCAAGAGACATGTGAAACATAAACAAATTCATGTGAATAACAAAGTATCTCTTGAACAGCATATGGACGACGGTGTTGTTAAGTAAATAGAAACAAGTCGAAGAAGATTACCGATTGAATGTATTATCATGACAGAAATTTATAAGATTATTTCGATAAACAGTTTTCAGCCAGAGTACTTTAGCGTAAGTTCATGTAAGAAATTGTGCTCCGACATATATAATTACACGAATCAGGGTTTTCCCGTTTCAAAAAAAAAATTCTGATACAAAAAGAGAGAAAGTGACTTGGGAAAATTTACTCTTCAAATAGTAAACAAACATTGTGGTGAGTATGGCACACGAATGAAAAACTTTGTGTTTCATTGAACTCATGTGACATTTTCATTCATATCTGCACGCACACATTCTCATACGTTGTCCGTAAATTTTATTTTTACATACACATCCAATTAGCTCTTTCGAGCTTTCAAAAATTGTCACAGCGGACTGCATAACAGTCCACACGACGGGGTATTGGTATAAAGTTTTCAACTAGCAATAATCACATCTCAGTTTTCACTTCATCGATTATGATATTGCCTCCTGCGCAAAGCTAATTGGATCAGAGTTCTCTGTAATACCAATCAAATCACAAGTGGTAATAAATAGTGAATTATAGCGAAAATAACGAAAGATTTGGAACCATTTTTGGTTTACTGCTGAAATTATTTGTGTTACGGGGAAATTACGATTCACGACAAATTGTGGTAGTATTTCACCACTTTAGCAATTTAATTTCAATTATAGCTCGTGATTAAACCATTAACACTAGTTGATACTCAAGCTTTTGATACGATCATGGGTTCTTCGTGACTCTAGAACTGTTTTAGTCTTTTATCGTGAGTTGTGTTCTGTTGATACACAACTTTAGACACATTTTTAGCATCATTAGCTTTTTTTAGTTTTTCAGAACTCGTTCAAAGAGAATGTTTGAGGCATTTCTTTAGTTTCTTTCCCGTTGTGAAAAAAAGGTACAATTTTTAGTTTTTATTTCAAATTCAACAAAACATTTCGAATTCACGGAATCACTTAACACTCTTATAGTAGACATTCTGCAGCAAGGATGTTAATGGTGCTTCGAAGAACATGTACAGGACGAAGCCAGCAGTAAATGATAGTGCCAAAAATCCGATGTATGTTGTGAACTAAAGCGAATTTGGTTCGACATAACGTTACTGTTTGAGTTTTTCAATTTTTAACTGTCGAGGTGTTCTTCTCAGCTAGACCCGTGTGCTGCAATTTTCACGACGAAAAAATCACGGGTCTTTATTCAAAGCCCGAAAAATTCCTCGACGGTTAAAAAGATTTCGGCAAAATTAGCAGTCATCTGTGGAATGCAGCACATTATTAAGATCTAGATACTTACTAAAATGGCTAGAGACAAGTGAAATATTTGCTCGGAGTCGAGTATTATCAGTCGTGTTATCAACGGATGAACCATTAAAATACAATTGGTTAGCTTGCTCAACGGAATTAATCGTTTCGATGAAAGAAATCGGCCAATGAAACCTTCGAAATTAAAAGTCTTTACTTTGGTCAACGTTGCTTATGATTCCTGTTAAAAGAAGACGAAACGCAGAATGGTTTTACCTTGATATTGCGAAATCGACGATAAAATGATCCAAAACAGAATCATCGGCCCAACAGTGTGCGTTGAGGAAGAAAGTGCTGCCTCTATCCATAGGTTTGATTTTACCAGAAATATGTTCCTAAATGAGATGCCACATACCAGTAGCACCGATGCAATCCAACCTGTTGTTATCAGATCATTGTCGTTCATTTTTAACCAAAATTATTGACCGGAACTTACCGGAAATGATGACAAAAATGTTCAATCGAATCGTTTCGTTCGTTTTGAACAAAATATATCCGAGACACATGCCAAGTAGGAAAGGAGCAATTCTAGTCCATGGTTGATCGTATACGCTATTAAATTCAGCGATCTGGTCCTCGTATGTTAGACTGAAACAGGCATTGCAAAGAACAACTTGGGGACAACAGTGAGAGAATGTTATACCTTATCTTTGGATGTTTATTGTATCGAACTATGGTGGTTGTTACAAATGAGCTGACAAAGAATGCGGTACAAATAACAGTAGCGTATCGTGGATGGTTGTTTGCAATCAATAGAATAATTGAAGCTGCAACGAAAAACTGACAATCTAAACTAAAGAACCACGACCATGGCATGCACTGTAACGATATAATTTCATAAAAATTTAAATCATCTAAATCTATTGAATTGAAATTACTCTTTCTTTAATCGGAAAAAAGGTATCGATGAAGAGCATATTTCGCCACATATTTTCCTGACAAGTCATGTGATCTTGCGACGGAATTTCTACGATACTGTTGTGATAGAAATACTTCATCACGATCTGAAGCATCAGCAGTACGACTAAGTAGGGAAAGATTAACCTGTGAACGGAAAGTTTTATTGATAATTTGACCGACAGCGCGTTGGTCATCCAAATGAAACACTTTTAATACCTCAACACTTTATGTATGATCATTGCTGCAAAGTGTATGACCTGGTCCAAAGTTCCAATGGAATGGTCGTTTAGAATGGTTTTAATTGTCTTGTAAAATGTATAGGTAATCTGGACGCCGCTACGGTAAATTCGATTTTTTAAGCATTAATTTCGTATATTGGGAAGTGAGCGCATTTTAAATAGAGACGGTTGGAAGTGTCGAAGAAAAACGGAACAAAACGGGACAGGAGAGAAGTAACCGACAAAACCATCTTGCTTTAAAATGCATTTTTTAACCATAGTTTTCATCAAATCCGTTAAGTAAAATTACCTTAGGAAGAAAAAGGTGTCAATAGAAAATGATCCGGTGTTTATTATGGCTGCCAATATACCAAAATTGTATTTACTGTTGCGGTAGACTTTGTTGTCTGAAAAAAAATTAAGTAGATTGTTCGTACGTGACTCATTTGTACTTAACACTACAATCTATCTCATTGCTCGTCTTCAGTAGTACAGAAACCGTCAGTGAAATTTAGACATGAATTCGCCTCAGCTGTTTTTCAGCTGGTGAACAAACACATCTGAAGCAAATTCATGTCTAAATTTCACCGACATCGACTTAATTCGTCGAAAAGACGCTAAGGTTCTCATATCTTCCAGCTAAAATATTAATCGGAAATGGCTTCAACCCTGTCAGGAACTGTATTCTCATGGGTGCACAATGTGTTTGGTGTGTACGAAGACGAGGCCCTAATTCATCGTATGACACTGATTGCATTGATTTACACTATAGTCGTGGGAATCGTTAGCATTGTGCAACCAATCGCTTACGGAAAACTTAGTAATGGAAATGCGTTCACAATGAATGCAAGAGTAGCCTGGAGTGTGAGTTTTTTTTTTATTCTGCTCTATGATCTTGGCCGTTCTGTATTAACTGTTCAAGGAAATTTCTATCCTCAGATTCAAGAAGCTCCAGCGTTTATTGTTCCACTTTTGTTAATAATTCAAACACCTTGCTCGGCGCTCATCGAAAGCACTGGCAATAAAGTTGCATTATTTTGTTTCATGGCTCATTATTTTCATAGGTATGATGCTGCGCTGATGTTGGGAAGTTACCACGAAAGAAGAATAATTTTTGTTCATTTAAGGGCATTCATTTACCCATTTCGTTTCATTAACCCGAAACCAGCTCCGATTATCAATTTCGTCATGGCGTTCATATTTTGCTACTTCAATGGTCTGCTTCAGGGGTTGCACTTGACCAACGTGCACACTATCGAAAAAACGACTTCGACTATTTTAGGTATAATTACAGAAGCTGCTACAATCGTTCACAGTATCGTAAATTCATATATTTGTCCCGTAACGAACAGGAACCTTAATTTTACTGATCGGCATGGCAATCAATATTCAGTCAGACGGAACTTTGATTAACTTACGAAAAACGTCTGGAAAAGTGCCGAAAGGAAAGAGTGAATACAAAGTTCCGCGTGGAGGACTTTTCGAATACATTTCCTGTGCGAATTACTTTGGGGAAATTATCGAATGGTGGGGCCTGTATATCGTAACATGCGGAATGCCTCAGGTATTATGGGTCTTGTAAAAGTCAGTGGAATGATATTAACAATTCTCGAATTCTGTCTAGCTAACGTTCGCTGTATTTTCGAATATCTTTTTGGGTCTGAGGGCTGTACATGGTCACCAATGGTACAAGAAAACATTTGGAAGCTCTTACCCATCAAAACGACGAGCCATCATTCCATTTATATTCTAAACGTTTTGATTTGTAATATAATCGGAAGAAGAACAGGATTTGATTCAGTTTACATTTGAACATATTTGTCGGTCACTTTCACGGGCACTATTTTTACCAAAAAATTTTCACATTTTCCGGAATTCTCCCAAAAATATGTTTTTTGAAAATTGTGGAAAATGTGAGAGAATCTAGGGAAATATGGGAAAATCTAGCAAAATGTTTTAGGATTTTCAGAAAGTAAAACAAAAAACTGAATGAGGCGAGTTCAACGGCAAAACTGCGCCTTTTACTTATTTCAGTGGCTATCGATCAACTCTATCACAAATACAATGTTTTGAGACCTTACTTACCGCAAACATACGACAGAACCGTACAAGTATGGACCAACATTATCCACATAACACCCACAACCTGTACTCCACAAACAGCTGCGATTTCATTGCATTCAAACTGATTAGCGTTCATGAGATGATTGAGGTTCTTACGCCACGAGAAAGCCAGCACAATTTTCCTCGCCGTACTATTGGATTTACAGTTTTGACGGACTTTGCCGTTGTGATTGACATAGTCACACTTTCCTGCTATAATGTCCAAGCTGATGGTGGCTGAGGCTGAATTCTGCGCTTTAATCTTTTTCACTTGAACCAGATTGACGTGCTTGTTGGTGTTGATATTGTTGACGGTCATGCTTTCAGCGAATGGATCCATCTTTAATTCGGTCAGGCAGTTCGGTTGTTCAGAATTGTTTAGTTTCGTTAGTTGTTGGATTGCTGATTGAGTCCTTTTGTGGAAATGGAAGCAGATTCAAGGTAATTTGTTTTGGAACTCATTTAACATCTAAAATACATGATAGTACTCTCTGGTGATCTATGGAATGAACGTCGGTTGGAAGTAATTGAATTATCATTGGAATCACCATCGAAATTGGTAAAGTGGTCGTAGAGCCATGCGGCAATGCTTAACATTAAAATCAGTATGGTGAGAACACTGTAAAGTAATTCATTACAATCTGTACCATCCATATCTCGTCAGACTCGGTAAACTTACGCCAATACATAGAAGCTACTGTCTTCATAAATCGCGTACGTACTGTCCATTAATCGTAATTTCACCAGTTCACCACTGCTCAGAAACAAACCATTCCGAAGATTCGGTATCTGCAGTCGATACGACATAACTTGAATTAAATCGTGATATGTGCACGATTTCGGCAGGCATGCATTTGTGACAATATTATTAACAGCGAACGGTGAATTTTCGATAACAATTTTGTATGTCGCTGTGACGATTCGAACCGGAAATGGTATTATCGATTGGTTCAGTATTTCCATCTGATTGTTCAACTGGTAGTTTCGATGGAATTCAGAGTTCAATTCGCGACAAATGTCCGGACTGCCATGGCGAATTTCATTACCGTAATATATTCCACCGGAATAGTATCCGGATGCATCGAATACTGTAAAGTATGATCAGATTAGTGTAGGCGGTAGAAATTATGGGAAACTTTGATTGAAGATAAGAGTGTTGACTGAATCAATATGACTGAATTCCGACTCCAATTTTTCTATTTTTAAATTGAAACGTAACATCTAGCATACGATGAGATAATTTAATTCTCAGCATAAGAGTGACCTAGACATAATTTCTTTAATAACAAAAAAACGAACATTTCTTTCGTATATACATATGATATGCTCAACAACGCATAAAATCACTAGTAAGCACGTAAAAGTTTCATTTTCAATATTTATTTGTATTATGGTGCGAGATGAATTATTGTAATTGTTTTAACGCATTAAAATATTCGATTTACTTTCTCGAGATGCATAAACGTTGGCCTGCAATTGAATTATGGGTATAGATTGTGTAGCGAAGCTAATTTTCTTTTAAATTGAAAATTTTGTTGTTTCAATAATGGAATCACGAAAAGTTCGATAAAATTTCTTAAAACTTGACTTGATCGGCGATTTTTTGATTGGGAATAGTAGAGAAATGTCACCTGACACCATTTCAGGCAAAATTGGGGCGCGGAAAGCAATTTCAATTTTGTCACTTTGTATAAGGAAAATTAATTTGAGTCAAAGAAAAATATTGTTTGTACAAGGAAAATGAAAAAATTAAAATTTCTTTCCGCGCCCTAATTTCGCCTGAAATGGTGTCAGGGGACATTTCTCTACCATTCACAGTCAAACAATCGCCGATCCCCCCTGTTCACCTATACTGCATTTTAGCCTCAAAAGGTAATGTGAGATCTTGGATGAGTCTGTATACCATAAAAAATCAATTTATATACTGATGGTGGATTTGATTAAGTTTCTATTTCACTACTGGCTCTTTCATAACACAACACAGGGAAACCGCACTCGAAACCACATTAAAAGGAAAGAATTGCCAAAAATTGTTCCTATGAGTTACCATAGACTAGCAGCGAAACAACATTTTTTAGGATGAAAGTTTGCAAGAAATGTAGATGCACTTCAGGTAGTTTTGTGTTAGTTGACTAAAAGACATCAAAAGCAACTGAAAAATACATAAAAACCACTTAGGATTTCTATATGTGACCATAGGACTGACACTAACAAAAAAACCGTGTAAAGAATTATCATTTTTATTAAGAACATTACAATATTAACTGTGACTTAGGGTGGAAATCCCATAGCCCAATGCCCATAGCTTCCAGAACATACAAAATGAAAAGCGACCATTAAAAAAATTAGCTAGGCTAGGATGACCTCTCTATACTCGTCCGGACTTCATTATGTTGATTTAGATGGTGAAACGAATTATTTGTTAACTGTCACAAATCTGCGGAAATCGAAAGTTTCTAATCAACGAGTATCTTATTCTTGAAAGTTTGTAATTCTCGAGAGTCTAATGCCTCTGATCCTTAAGAGTTTCTAATGGTCGAGAGCTTCTAATGACCTCGAAAGTTTATAATTTCTTATACTCGAGAGTTTCTAATCCATGAGAATGTTTTATCCTCGAGTGTTCTTAATACTCTATAGTTCCTCGAGTGTTCCTTATCCGCTTGAGTTCCTCGAAAGGTTCTAATCCTCTAGAGTTTCTAATACTCGAGAGTTTCTAATCTTCGAGAGTTTATAATCCTCGAGAGTTTATAATCCTCGAGAGTTTATGATCTTCGAAGTTTATAAATTTACATTTCATCTACATTCTTAGTAGATTAAATAGCAGAGCAGCATCTACTTACATTTTACAGCCCAAAAAATATCCCTATGCAGTCCGTCCAAGTATAGAAACATGTCTTGAATGCAACTATCGCTTATATTGTACTCTTTATCATTGAATTCGTAAAACTGCACCATCGATATTGGATTAAATGTTTCAAATATTAGATTAACATTCGAAATAATTGTTGAATGCACTAGCAGGGGTATTGTCATCGACCAAATTACCCAAATGTTCGAACGTTTAGCTTTGAGACACATAGTTTTGCTTGAGGCTTAACACTTTCCGTTTAAGTATAATAATTTTATTGCAAACAATGCATCTAATGAGCGCAAGAACGTAAAAACCAAAAAAAAACAACACTTAACACTTTCGAAATCAATCTTCGTCTGACGAGAGATAAACTTAAAATTATTTCTTTTCAGAATTTACAACAATAAATGAAATTAATTTCAAATGTTTTTACCATCTTTTTTTCCTTCTTTAAATTCATGTTTGTTAAACTGAGAAGAGTGGTGATCGGTTTGATCATTAGAGCGCCATAGTAATTTACATTGATATCTCGCATTATTTATAATCAAAAGCAATACATATAATCACTGACCAAATGCTGAAGCACTGTACCGTGTTATGCTACACATTAAAATTGTACAGAAAAAAAAGCGAAATGCGTTTTTATGTGTAATACAAACGTATTCGACGTTCCATGTCCACGTAAATGATCACAAAGCACAAATAGACTTTACCGCGATGAAAATGCATCTTGTTGTGAACCAGAGTAGTTTTTGAGTCCCTGCTTTTATAATCATGTGAATAATGTGAATCTACCTGAAATCTGAAAATCAATGAAAAGTGAGGTCACTGGCCGGGTACCAGAACTGTTCAGGTATATATGAAGCAGGGAAGGAACATGGTTCCCCGAATTTCCACCTGCGAATCCAGATTTTCCCACAAGAAAAGTCATGTTGATCTTTCTTGAAGTAATCCAAAAGAAACAAAAATTCAATCAAAAATTTGCCTTCGGTGCTTCCAACTTCTAATGCTTTAAATCCTCACTCCTCACGGTGGGGCTGAACGAATTTTAAATAAACATGTCCACTTCCATATCGGTTCTTTTCATAGCTGAGTTATGGGAGACATGTACTATTCAACGGCACATGTGGCAGGTCCAACCGCAGAGCCGTTTCTGAGAACTAGGAATATCGTCGCCTGGCCCAGCGAAAGTTGCTGGACCAGTGTTTGAAACTGGAATCGGTAGAGGGACAAATTGTAAGATCAACCATGTAAAAATTATTTCTCTCGGTCACTTGGTCGCAGAGCGATAGAAGCTGAAAGTCGCGATTTTACCTTCTTTAAGGGGTGATGTCTCCAAGGGGTGATGCTTGATCGCTATTACAGTGCTGGGTTGGGCGCTTCGTCGTGAAGACATCACCACTTGAAGAAGGTAAATGAGCGACTTTCAGCTTCTTTTGCTCGGCGACCAAATGACCGAGAGCAATAATTCTTATATGGTTGATCTTAGAATTTGTCCCTCTACCGATTCCAGTTTCAAACACTGGTCCAGCAACTTTCGCGGGGCCAGGCGACGATATTCCTAGTTCTCAGAAACGGCTCAGCGGTTGCGCCTGCAACATGTGCCGTTGAATAGTACACGCCTCCCCTAACTCAAATATGAAAAGAAGTGAGATGGAAGTCGACATGTTTATTTAAAATTCGTTCAGCCCCACCGTGTCCCTTGAATGAAAGTCAGGATCTTTCGGATGATAATAAAAACATGAAAATGTTAACTCGATAACTCAAGTAATTCTCATTGGATTTTCAAAAACTTTTTTAATCGACAAAGAATCAAATTCTTGAGGTTCGAAAATGGGCTATAACAGATTGGCGATCTTAGTGATATTCCCAAAAAATTTTTGGTGTCGTTGCTTTAGAAAACAACGTGAGACATTTTCAATGAATTTCCTATAATTTTGCATGCAATTCCTAGGGTTGAGTTGGGCGATGCGCTACATTGGACCGCGCGATCTTAAATATATGCCTAACAGAACATATGTCTCTCCTCTTTATAATACGACAATTCATTTTTGAATTAACTGGATGCGTGGTTTAGTAGGGTGTAGCATTTTGACAAAAAATATTTTGTTTTTTAAGGCCTGCGGGTAGATTCGATGCAGAATGGTCCCTGATCACGAAAATAGCAACAACAAAAAATTTGAAGTTCGAAGCTCCCATGAGCACATCTGAAAACTAACCTTTTTGGTCACAAAGTCATACTGAGATTAGTTCTGCACACTGTGTAGAAAAAAATGTGTTAAGTGTATATGGTTATGGTAATTACTCGTAGGGACCGTGAATTCAATTTGGCATACTTTAAATTGTAAAAAAATCGACTCACCGATGAAAAATTCAGAAATTTTTTGGATTTAAAGGTTTCTAAAATCTGTGTCTGGAAAGCAAAATAATCGTGTCATAGCTCATTTTAAAGGGAATTTCAAGAGCTTTCCAATGAACAAAGAAATTTCACCGCGTTGCAGGTTCGTTGACCTTCTAGTGTGTATTAGGAAATGGTACGAGAAAAACCATATTTTTTTAGTTTTTCACAGAATTCATGCAAAAAAGTCGGGAAAAAATAGCCGACTTTTGGGGCAACTTTAACTGTCGTATCTTTATGATAATCGAAGAATCATCAAAACGCAATTTTTTTTAATTTCTCCTGACATCGCTCCTTTCTTCCGCCTTAAAAGTTATGAGAGTTGATGGGGACTACCCATTAGGAAAGAAAAGACAATTTCTTTGGGAATCCGTTTCCAGGTCAGCATCTTAATAAATTTCCCTTCAATATTTTAACAGCTCGGAAACCTTGACCTTTTCAGTATATTTCTGAAATCAACTTCTATCGCGTAAAACTCACATTCATTCACAAATTAGTCGTCATCAGTGAAGTCCAAAAATGAATCAGCGGGAACTTTTCAGGCGTACAAAACATTAAGCAAACCACCTTCAATTGCTTGCAAGGAGCATTGTCGTGATCACAAATTCTATTTTTTATGGTCATCGTTGATAAAAAAAAATCTGAAACTCGAAAAATTTCGCAGCCAAGATCATCAAGCCGTTTTATTTCCAAGATTTGATGTGTCGTCATCGTCATTCTTTACACTTAATTTTTCTAAAAGAGCACCCATCAGCATCAAAGCGTTCTTCTGTTGTTCTTGTTCGGTGATTATAGTTTCTAATTTTGATTCCAACTGTATTTTATCATCTTCCAGTGTATTTCTTTGGTTTCTCAGTTGAGAGCATTCATTCAATAGCCGGCCATTCAATTTCCGTAGATTAGATACCTCTGTTTGAGAATGTATTACTTCTTCAAAGTTTCGAACGGCTTCGGTTGTGAATTTTGCGTCAATTTCTGTCTGTACCGACAACAGTCTTTCTTCAAAAGTTTTTCCTTGTTTCTCAAACTCATTCTCTAGTTTGACGAATTTTTCTTCCAACCGAAGATAGTTCTCGTTGCACTCGTCCACCACTCGATGAAGGAAGTTGGTAGCAAGCAAAAATCTGTTCCAATGCACAGGTAAGTCAGATGCCTTTCCTAGGGCTGAGCTCAAAGCGTTGATAATTCTCTTCGTTGCAACCACATCGTTGAAATGATCCAGTTGTATTTGTCCTTTTAATATCTGCAATATTATTAATTTATTGTTATTAATTTGTAACCGATGCCGATGAAAATTTTACTAAGTTTTTGACTCACATAACAATGCCAGACAGCTTCATTACAACCTTTCACCGTATCTTCAACACTTTCTAGAATTTCTATTGCCTTCCTTTTGTCGCTAATAAAATTGGTAAGAACACCTACGATTTCAACTAGTGCATATGGATCTAGTCTGAAAATTGAGTTGAAAAAATTCATAAACTTCCATTTCATACGGTTGAGTTACAGGGATGCGCTTTCCCTGAAACCTAAACGTTGTTCCACTTACCTTTTTTCAAATGTTGAAACGAAATTGCTGTAGAATTCGAAGGTCAGACAATCTTTATTTCGGAATGCAGGATGACTGATTAGCGCAAGTATCTTCATTGTTAACTCTTTCCATGATCTATTGAACAGTATACAAATGTTGGCTTGTTTTCTTTTCAAATGAAATTATTTTTTAATTGAAAAATGCTTACTGCTCATTAAACAATGATTCTATTTCAATCAATTCGGCTGTACATTCTGCGTTTGTTCTCTTCTGATCGTTCAAGTAATTCAACACTTTTATTTCGCCCATAATTTTATAATTAATTTCAATGCTTTGATATTGTTTACCGTCCGCTTGTATCATTACAAGCATCACAAACGTTAAAACTGTCAAAGACAATTCATAGAGGTTATGTTTCTTGCATCAAGACATCACATTAAACGTCATCTATTACACGGGCGCGTAATCTTCGAATGGGGAAAATAAAACAAATCTAGAGACATCAAAAGAACACATTCTTTAACACATTAATTACAATTACGTTCACCAAGGAACAACATCCTCTTTGACATTTAGCGAAGAAATACGCTACTTCCAGGACGATTCAAATCAATTACAGCACCACATCACAACAAAGTTTCGCAGTTCGATTTTATCGACTTTTGTCGTAGATATACAACGTAGAAAATACTCAATTCAAAAGCAACAATTACTGACCAAATGCTGAAGCACTGTACCGTGTTATGCCACACATAAAAATTGTACAGAAAAAAATCTAAATGCGTTTTTATCACGGTTAACTTTACTCTGTCATGGTTTTTATGTGTACATATATACAAATGTATCCGACGTTCCATGTCCATTCAAATGATGACAAAACACAAATAGACGATGAAAATGCATCTTGTGATTTACCCAGAGCCAATTTGATTCCCTGCTTTTATATTTTATCTCATTATCTCATTTATCTCATTTGTCTCATTACCTTAGAGTAATTATAAATAGAGAAACATCTTGTACGACGAAATGTGGTCCCAACATCAGTTTGTATAAGATACACATTTCGTATACTTTTACACAAATACATGTATACGCTGACCCTATTTCGCTTTTGATAGTTCAATTTGCCCTCTTAATTAAGAAATTTCCTCTCTAGATATAATTGCATTTAGATTTAGATTTAGATTTAGATAGCAATCTGTGAAAAGTGAGGTGCCTCACCTGGTACCAGATTTGTCCAGATATACATGAAGTGTGATCGGACTGATTATAAAATTTCAGGTCAGGTCAGTTGAATTTCACATTCAGAAGAAAGGATGCAAATACAGAATTTGACCAACTTCCAGATCAACATCTTAACAAATGTCCATTCAAAATTTTAACAACTCGACAACCTTGCCTTTTCTAAAATTACCTTACAAAAACCCACATTCATTCACAAATTAGTCGTCATCAGCGTACTGATACTTAAATTTCATTCATTTTCATTTTTCTCATTCATAAATTCATAAAGTAACATAATGGTCTAAAATCTACGCTATACCTATCACGATATTCATATGTAACCATATGAATCACTTGAAATATTTAAACTGAAAACAGAATTATACGTGTTGCGACCTAAAAGAGTAATTTTATATAATTTGTCTTAGCAATGTAAATGGTGCGGTGCTGCTCTCAAATGAGTTTAGATTGTCTAATCATGTAAAGCACAGTACGCACGTGGTTCTAAATTTTGTATTTTGACTCTACAAATTTTTTAAAACCACTGAGTCATTATTTTGTAAGCACCGCATGTGCCGTTCAAGTTCAAGTCCAGATTTGTTTATTTGCAAGCGCGCGATAAAGTACAATTTACGTCACTGTTTACTGGACGCTAGCATGGAATAGTACGAGTTTGAATGTGTTATGCAGTTGAAATCATGACACTCACTGTCATTACAATTGTAGTAACAACAGTTGGTAATGCCTGTTATAACAACATTCAAGTAAAACACATGGTGTAAGTCGTTACCATCCCAGGTACACACCTGTAACGATCACAGGTACCTGTGATGGTAACGTATTTACAATCACAGTTAGAATGGTGACATTATGTGTTTGTTACCGAAGTAGCTATCATACACAGCAAACATAACATAACGTAAGAACCTACGGAAAAATTACTCCCCCTCGGGAGTAAGCAAAGTTTCCCGCAGATGCGAAACGTACTATTCTACATTTCAGCCATTTCTCTCAGGACGTCTGACTCAAGAAACGCCTAAAAACTCCATAAATGGCAAAGAAAACATGTCTTCTAATACCCAAAATTTGCGATGATGATAAGCATATTTCGCAATGATATCGACTTTTTCAAATTAAAAACACTCTTTGTTGCTTGTTGCCTTTTAAGGTCGACCACTTTATTTGCTTTGTATGTGTATAATCTACTTGAAGATAAAAGATTACGTGATATGAGCTGCAATGAAATATTTACGGTCGAGTTGGCATGTAACATTAAATATTCCAAATGCTAAATACATGTATCGAAATAGTGCATTACTTACCAATGGGGCAAATAATGGAAATGATACTTCTTGTGTGAAATTTACCGGTAAACACACAAGAAGTACCATTTCCATCATTTGCCCCATTGCCAAGTAAGGTATTGTATTTGAAAACTTGAGGTAAAGTTTTGGATCCGTGAAGTAAAGTTAACTTTAACTCACGTTTTCATCTACGCCTCGATCGGTAAACTTCACACAAGAAGTACCATCTTTTGCCCCATTGGTAAGTAATGTACTATTATTCAAAAACTTGAGGTAACTTTACCTCACCATTGAGTACAATGTACCTCTGTGCGCGCTTCTGTTCAGTAACGTGCAGGTCAACTATTTTAATAAAAAAAAGAATTGGAAAAGATACTTTTCATATTTCGTGCACGTCCTTTGAAGCCTTCAAATCATTTACATAGCTCGGGATAAGAGTAAAAACTTAAAAAGTAAAAATAGACTTTACAACTTTTTATCACCAGTCTTAAGTGCCCATTCCACTTAAAAAAAGTACGCCGTGAGAGAGCCGTTAGAGCGCCGTGAGAGAGCAAACTGTCAAATAAACAAAGAAAAATTGAAAAAATTCAATTTTGTCTCTCACACGGAGTACTTTTTTTGGTAAGAGGAAACTAAGCATTAGCCTTTCTGGTATGCTGTGTATGGTTCTTTACACACAACAATAAGTAAAAATGAAATTTCATTTATCTAATAATCTCCGATTTTTTTACCATAACAACTATAAATAAAATCGACTATAGTGTGGTCGCGACCGTCGTAGACCACATATATAAATTACATTCTGTTGTGAGTGGAAAATTTAACTCAATTCTTTAAAATGGGTTTTCTTTTGGAGTGCCATCGCGTTGGTTTTATACGCAATTTACAAATTCGTAACGCTGAACAATGATTACTTTCAAAAGCGAGGGATCGCCCACATGAAGCCAACGTTCTTTTTGGGGAACATGGGCCCTTTTCTTCTTCGTCTGCAGACGCCCTATGAGTTTGCAAACACTATGTACAGAATGTTTCCGCGACAAAAGTGAGTTTTTGGCATTGATTTGGTTTGTAAGACGCACAAATGAATTTCTCATTGTTTTAAATGTAGAATAATTGGAATGTTCGACATGCGTAAACCGACTTATTGTCTACGAGATCCAGAATTACTGAAACAATTGGCAGTTAAGGACTTCGAACATTTCGAGGACCATCGGTCTTTCGTTGATGAAACAGTCGATGCTATGTTTGGGAACAGTTTAATTATGTTGAAAGGGTCCAAATGGCGAGACATGAGAGCCACGCTGTCGCCTGCGTTTACAGGAAGTAAAATGAGGCAAATGTTTGAATTGGTCGCTGAATGTGCCAATGAAATGTCGGCCACACTCAAGAAGAAAGCGTCATCGAACGGTGGTGGCAACGTTGACTGTGAAATGAAGGAATTGTTTTCTAAGTACACTAATGACGTAATCTCAACAGCGGCATTCGGTTTTACAAAGTCAATTCATTTGAAGATCCGAACAATGACTTTTACTTAGCTGGGAAAAAGTTTATGGAATTTGGACCGTTGGCTGGTTTGAAATTCTTGTTAATGCAAGTGTTGCCGAGGGTTGCAAAGCTATTAGACATTAATTTCACCGATTCCAAAGTAATGAATTTTTTCCGTTCGATGGTTTTGGGAAACATAGAGACAAGGACGAAAAAAGGACTCTTCCGACCAGACATGATCAATATTTTGATGAACGTTAAACGGGGAAAGTCCAACGACTCGAACACCGTCGAAGAAACCAATGCTGAAGGCTTTGCTACCGTACAAGAGTCAACAATCGGAAACAAAGTGGTTAAAAGAGTCTGGACAGAGAACGGTTAACGTATGATGTGTTGCAAAAGATGAAGTATATGGATGCATGGAGATGCATGGAGATACTGGCCACCTGCAGCAATGACAGATCGTCTTTGCGTCAAAGACTATAACTATGACGATGGGCTGGTTGACTTCAAAATCGAGAAAGGAAAGTTCCTATTCATTCCAATTTACGGTCTGCATCATGACGAAAGGTATTGGAAAAATCCTGACGTTTTCGATCCGGAAAGATTTAGCGACGAGAACAAACATACCATTAATACTGGTGCATACATTCCGTTCGTTTTTCTATTCGTATTATTCTACTGACAGAGATTGTTTCATTATTTTCGGATGGATTTCGGATCGGATCAATTCGGTTCGGATCCAGTTTGGATGAAAAGAAATCGGATCGGATTCTTATAAAATCTTTTTCGGATCAATCCGAAAAAAAATCCGTTCCGAGCCCTAGCCAACCAGCAACGAAACTGTAACTTCGGAAATATTAAATTCTAATTTAAAAACTGTATTTCAGGCCTCCTAATCATTATTTTAACACAGTTTCGAGGGCCGTCTCCGACATATAATATGCCAAAGGTACAAAACTTAATTTTACCTGGATCATATACTAATTCCAGAGTAATATCGTAATCGACCGCTATTAATTTACACTTAACGTGAATGCTTAGGGGAAAGGGAAGAGCAATCAAGAGGCTCTGTTAAAAGAATTTTCATTTTCATTTTCATTTTTGTTTCGGGCTTTCATAAATGTTTCTCTAGTCCGTTGCTAAACCATAACGTTAAAAAACCCGGCTGTGCCATTGATGACATTGATTATAGAATTTTGTTTTGCTTTGAAGAGAGGACAATGGGGTTGATGTTCTAGGATATTTATCAAGTTCAGCTGCGAAGCAAAAAGATTTGTTTTTTATTTTTTCAAGAATGGATTGAACAAAAAGTTATAGAATAAATTTGTTGAATACAAAAATGACAAATTTGTCTTATTGATAAATTTCAGAATTACTGGCCGTCTAAAATCAAATATATTCAACTCTGAATTTATGTAATTAAAATTGTCAGCCGTTGTCGACAGCAAAATTAATGCATCTTCGATGTAACGATCTTCGTCTTCGGTTCCTGATGACCCCAAACCGAATATCAACCAATCACTTCGCTTTGTGTTTAGGTACTGTGGGTGTGCTAGGAACTTATTGTTCATTCTCAGTGTATACGTTCGTATGGTCGATCCAACCTCCACGAAATTTCGCTCTGTATTTATCATGATGTAAATACCATTGTCGGTGCACGTCAGCGAGTTGTTGTAAAATAAACTCATTTGATCAAGTACTGGATGTCTCTGTCCACCAGTTATATCACATAAATGACACAAATTGTTCAAGCACGGATTCATTCCAGGGCTGACATACATGTTGTTTCTCGCATTGAAGATCGACGATTGTTTTTCGCAATTTATATTACGAGATATGTCCACTGGTAGTGGTAGTGGTTTCTGAATTGATTCAATGTTGATTTTATTGAACGTAATGGAGTGAATCGAACTATAAATAAAAAAAAGTGTAATGAGACAATCAATCTCAGTTTGATGACTATTGGGGCTGTTATTAGTTCATAATGTTAAAGTTCATAAGTTAATATCATGTATTTTCGAATCAGTAAAAACAAAATCTAAAAAATGAAAGTAACGCAAATGCTTGTGTCCACTTATAAATTAATTGATATCGCTAGGGACAAAAATAATGACATATTCTGGGTAATGTGGTCCTCTATATAGTAAAATGCATGTTAAAACAATTGAGCAACTAGATTTGAAATCAACCGATCTGGTCATATGCTTGCCGTCTGTAACAGGCTAATTATTCATAAAAAGTACATCTTCATGACAAGGGCAGATTAGCACCATTCTAAAACGTAGTACCTAAATCTTTCTATTCAAAGTAACATAGAATTTATACACTCGATTACATTCGAATATATCCATGTTTTCTGATTTAGGATTTGTTGTGGCTTGTAAATGATTCCACACAAAATTTCGTTTAACAAATGACAGTCTAGATTTTTATTTTATGAACTAGTAGTACCCGAACCCCCACGAGGCTATAATAATCCCTAAGCAACAGGTTCTCGTTAGCCTTCGACGCTTATAACGTTTGTATAGAACGATTTACAAACCACAACAACCACAGCCTATTTTTGGAAAATTAAATTTCCCAAATTTCCCAAATTTGCTAAAATTTCCCGAAATTTGCTAAATTTCTTTTTAGCAAATTTGGGAAAATTTTGTGAAATTTTAGCAAATTTTTGGAAATTTTTTAGCAATTTTGGGAAATTTAGCAAATTTAATTTTGCGTTCGCGTTTCGCGTTATTTGACGATTGGTTGCCGAGCCATTTCGTTTAATCGTCGTGTATATCGTTTTTATGACCGTGTTGTATGTTGGAGGACGATGGGAGATGATTCGCTTTTGATTGTGAATAATTGTCTTTTGCTCGCTTCTTTTCGACATCGTGATGGACTGCAATGAATCATTTATGATCGTCGTCACTGGAAAGTCGGATGGTTCTTCATATTTTTACCATTCGAAAAACGCCACACTTTTATAGATTCCTCGTAATCCTGGCTCGGTTCGTAGTAAATGCAAAATTTTACGTCGACTTGATTTGTTTCTTCGATCAATCACGTTTAGAGTGCCATTCATACGTGAACGTGTCAAAATGATCAGACTATCTTCCAACAATAGGTCCCTGATACGATTTCCGGTCGTTGGGAAAGCCGCGAATGCCCAATTTGTAGGTCCATCCTCGAAAACAACGAACATTAAACATTTTTTTTGATGACAAAATATTTGGAATTCAAATTGGGTTCGAATGCAACTTCTCCAGTATTAAGACCAATAATATACTTAAGGCACTGGTAGAAGCAGTCGTTAGCCTGGCCGTCCTTTCCACATTCACAGTTGCACTTCTCAGAGTCGGTTGTCTAAGTTTTAAAAGAAAATCTGGAACCTCGCGTTCGTGGCATGGAGCAGTAGGATCAAAGTAAATGGAATCCTTGACCTTACCATCGAACTGTGATCGCACTGTGTATACACACATATGCATCTCCAAGTTGTTGTCAGTTGCTCTTTGATTAATATTCCGCGTGGTATCAACAAAAAATGAAGCAAACTTTTCGACAGATGACGATGCGCTCAGTCCTTTATAAATCAATTTTCGGACAGTGTTTGGTTCGTTGGTGGCTAAACCTTTCACTGATTCCAATAACCGTTTTTCGGTTAAGTTACCGTAAAAGCTTCCGATGTATTTTTCATAAACGTGATGCTGTTGTGAATTCAACTGATTGATTAGAGGCTGAAAGATGTTCTTAACAAAATTCTCTTGATGTTTCACAGCAGTTCTAACGTCGTCACATCTAAAATTTGAAAAAAATTGACTAAAGTTAGTTTGCAGTTTCTAGATTTCTTTTTATAGTTATTGACGAATCTGGCGTTTCTTGAATTACTCACGAATAAAATCCAATATTTGGTAAATATCGTCCAGCACCTTCTTCCACGCGCAAATAATCGTCTAAAATAGCCATTGCTCGAGCGAAAGACTCATTGAGTGAAACCGTTTTTGTCATGTAACTCGTGACGATATCTTTCACTTTACGCTCCGATCGGCGTAAAATTAGCGGTCCACTAGCTTGAGACGCTGACTTAATATTGGGCATTTGAAATAAAATCAAAATTGCAGTATCTTTCAGACTGTATTCTGGCTCCAAAGTATTATATCTGTAGACATTAAAATAAACGATTCGAACTGCCACTTCAAATTTAACGGATTGCTGACAATAACTTACTCATCTTGGTAACCAATCCAACGAACAGTGTAAAAATTTTCAGCCAGTCCAACAAATTTTACTTGCTGAACTATGGAGTCAGCATACTACCAATGTCCAGCTTGCATATTTCCCTCTCTCACACAACCCGGATGACAAAATGGAAATCTAGGATATCGTCGGGGAATAATTTTCATTTCTTCCGGTGTTTTGAAGCGATAATTTGGTGCCAGTTTCGATGAATCGCACTTAAACACATAATCCCAGTCTATTGCTTCAAATTCGTCCAACGGCAAAGGAGGTGGTAATTTGAAACTTTTGCACAACGTTTGAAATTGTTCGAACTTTTTCTGTTTGGGCATTGGACGTTCAGCCAGGGCTACTTTCGATACATTTGTACCAGCTCGCTCTTTATAAATTAACTCGTTTTGTGCTTCGTCTGTGTCGTCATAGCTCATTTCCACCCCTTGATTTAACTCATGAGCCTTGTCAATATCGAATAGTCACCGTTGGTTGAAACTTCCAATCTGACAAATAATGTGCATGTGGATCCACCTAGTTATAATACAATTGTTTGTGGAAAATTTGTTTGTGAAAAATCAAAATATCTCACCTGATCTTCGGAATCACCTGGTATATTCTGGCCATCTTCATCACAATTTGCTGAAATGACCTCTTGTTCATCATGCCCTGCTAGAGTGGCACATATTCCATCGCTCGGTAAATCTGGCGAGATAATTCTTATGTCCGAAATTACAATGTCATTGGGTCTTTTCGGTAGAGAAATCTGCGAAAAACACGTTTCGTTAGTGAAAGGATTTGAAGCAAAAAATAATGATAAAATATTTTACAAAATTATCAATGACAACAGGCAGCATATTCTGGTCATCGTCCTCATCATTTTCTAAAATCATCTCTTGTTCATCTTGCACTGCTGGCAGTGTGTCAGCTGCAAGAGATTGTGGCAATTGATTATCATGGTCAGCTATACAATCCACAATAACGCCAAAGTCATCGCTGGGTGTATCGAAAAAGTTCAAAATTAATTTGATTCATAAACTAACGAAAACATGTCCAGGGAACATCACTTTATACCTTGGTTTCCTCTTTGGTGGCTCAACTTCGTATATGGCTGTCGACGAACGTTTGCGGTTGTCTTTAGAGATGTGCGGGCCGCCCGAAATTCACCTACCCGACCCGGCCCAGCCCGGCCCGACCGGGCTTGGGTCCGGGTTTCAAAAATTGGTCGGGCTCGGGCGGGCTCGGGTTTCAAAAACAAAGGTTCGGGCTGGCCCGACTTTCTTCGACTTTCAAAAAAATGTGAAAACTTAAACAAAAATTTAAAGAAAAATTGCAATACAGTCCGAGCGTAAGCTTACTTTCAAGTGTTCTATAGATTTGTGAAACTAAATTATTAGAGAGTTTGCACAAATTACGTATAACTTATAAGTAAACTTATAAATCAGAATCAGAATAAGTCAGCTATAAGTTATAAGTCTTGGTCTTATAAGTAAACCATCTATAAAGTGAAAGTTATAAGTTCAGACGGTTATAGGTCAAAAGTATGAAGTCGAAACTTATAGAGATAAGAAGACAGTGGATCATATAGAGCAATTAAACTTTAGGAACCAGCCTACAACGACGTCAACAATCCCAAAAATAAAGAAGTCAACTCACAAAATCATTTAAGAGAGCAATTCATCTTCGTGCCAGTGGCATCAGAAACCACAGGTGTTATCGGAAAACTTGGTCTTAAATTATTGAGGGAAATCGGCAGCAAAATTACAGAAGTTACAAAGGAAAAACGTGCAACAAGCTACCTTTTCCAACGGTTAGGAATCGCAATTCAACGCGGGAATGTTGCTTCAATTTTAGGTACAATTCCGCCATCCAAAAATTTGAATGAATTGTATTATCTGTAAATCCGATTTTTATTAAAAGTGAAACAAAATCATGTAGAATCCATCAAAATGTTGAAGTTCTTGGGCTGACAAGAGCTTACGTAAAAAATCTGAGACATACCATCGAAAATGATGGTCCTGACTCTGTTGGCAGTTACAGCTCTTCAGGATGAAGAGCTCTCAAAGCTTCGGAAGTTTGGTCGGCAAGGTTATCCCTAAAGTCAGAAGAATTACACTGAGCAAATTATTTTTCTTCGTTACCTATTCCTAACTCTTCTCAGTCCAAGAACTTCAAGATTTTGATGGATTTTACATGATTTTTTGGGTTGACTTCTATATTTTTGGGATTATGGACGTCAGTGTCAGCTGGTTCCTAAAGTTTAATTACTCTTTATGATCCACTATCTTCCCATCTCTATAACTTTGGACTTTTATACCCTTTCTTGACCTATAAACTTATGAACGTATAACTTTTACCTTATAGGTGGTTGACTTATAACTTATGACTTATAGCCACCTGACGTATACCTTATAACTGACTCGCTTATAACTTATAAATTCGGATTTATAAGCTGACTTATAAGTCATACGTCATTTGCGCAAACTGTCTATTATAACGATAGGTAACCGAACGATTTCCTTTTGTTAGGCGCGCCAATTTTAGGTTTTTTAGCTCATTAAAAAAAATACGGGCCGAGTCGGGCCGGGCCGGGCTTTGCTACAAAATTCTCGGGTCGGGTCGGGCTCGGGCATTAAAAATTAGTCTGGGCCGGGCTGGGTCGGGTTTTGAAAATAGGTCGGCCCGCACATCTCTAGTTGTCTTGCAACTGAGATATGCCCTGTAAGTAATCGAATTACAATCGGTAATAACTGTCTGCCGTAGAAGTCGGGCGAATTTTTGTGAAAATCTTTTCCCAAATTTTTTTGAAATTTTCTTTAACTTTGCTAACAAATATTTTCGGTAAAATTAAGATAAATTCGAAAAATGTAGGAAAACTTGGGAAAATATTTGCACAAAAATAGTCCCTGGTTGAAGTATAAGTACATTGTTCGTTGAACGTTCTGGTGAAACAATTGGAGACTCCCGGCTCAATTCTCCGATTCGATTGAAGAAATCGTCACAAGTTTGAGACATTGCTTGTGGTGCACCATACTGGTCGATGAGAGTATCGCGTAGCAAATAGTTCTCATTCATAGCGACTGTATGTTATGTTATGAAGAGTATACAATCTTAAAGTGTTTTACGTTTTTTAAAATAATTTAAGACTGGTTCGATCGGTTGTTCAACTAGGTTATGTTGATGACAATAGTTATTTATGACATCGAGTGCAAAGTACTTTATTACCGGCCTGCGGCATCGTGTCATAATTACACATCGTGAGCCTAATAAAGTACTTTGCACCGAGATTCATACAACGTTTTATGCAACAGAGGCATCTAAAGTTCGCAATTTTCGAACATTATGATGCTGAGTTGCATAAACAGATAAAATGTAACGTTACCATAATATAAATAATGACTTCAGGAATCAACTACGAGCTCTGAATAATGCGATATTTTACTTATAAAACAAAATCATGTTGGAGAAAATGAAGTAAAAGATTTGAAATCAATATCTTCAAAATACTTCGATCAAATAAAGCAATAGATCCGATAGTGATACTGTTGATAATACTTCTCTTTTTAGAGAAAATTGCAGAGAGTTATGTGGAAGTTTGAGAATTTAATTACCTTTAAGTAACCGAAATGATTCAGTTCATATTCATGCGTTATGTCGCGTTTTGTAAAGTTTTAAATAAAGTGAACTAGGTCCCACCTTTTGGACGGGTCAGGTCCCTTGACTGACAATTTTTTCAATATATTTTTGATCAATTTCATTGTTGAACTTCTGAAGCATCACTGGTTCGGCTTGATCTAGTTATCATACTTCCATTTAAGTGGGTGAGATTTACAGGTACTGTAGCTTTCCCCCGGTACAGTTTTAGCAAACATCCACTGCATACGGCATTTGGCAAATGTTCAAAGGTTGAGACGTCGTACGCGAACAGTTTGTTGATTTTTAGTTCAATTGCTCCGCCTGGGCTAATATTTCTGAATTTGCTTTTATTATGCCGCGTATCCGTATTAAGCATCGGGATAGGCCCTCGTAACTGCATAGGTAATTTAAGCAGTGGTCAGTTCCGAAGTTCAAAATTTAAAAACATTTCTTTTCCGTAGGATCTCGATTCGCACTTATGGAAGCAAAAGCAGTCATTTTCTATTTGCTGTTAAACTTTAAGTTTGAACCAAATGACCAGACGCAGATTCCGCTTAAACTTAAGAAAGCGCCGTTCCTAATTTCCGAAAAAGGTGTAAACATTCAACTCAAACTACGGAAATAAATCGAAAAAAAAAAAATTAATCCCGACTGATGTGTTCGTAAGTCGTAAGTTCGTATCTATCCAAAACTTTACCAAAATGTCTAGCAAACAAATATAAGGAGTATGGAAGGCTTAAATAAGTTAAGATTTTCATCGAATGTGTTCTAAAGTGGCTAACCGCGGTGACACAATATCAGTAGTATGAGTCCATTCGTCAAAAACTAAGATTTGATAAGGGGCCTGCGCCTGAGATAATGAAGATAAGAATCGATAAGACTGCATTAAACATTATGTGGTACGTACACACTTTTAGACCTCAGTCGCAGGTGATCACAACTGTATCGAAGTGAAACTGCTATACATGATCAGAACCACTAGTGCCGAACTGGGCGTATAGTGAAATCGTACAAGCGTAATGCTTCTTGGTTTTATCTAATGAAATTGCTGTATTGGCGCCTATCTCACATAATTTTGCGTTTTTAGAGTACAGCCTGTAAATATTTTTCATATGCAGAATGAGCTCCAGCTGATATTCAGCTGGATCTGCTAACACACACTTATTGTATGATAAACAATCAAAACACATTCTTGACAATGTGTTTACTTCATTCATACGTGTTATGTGCGCGTAGATGACGTTAACGTAGAAATGCACTGTGTGTAGGTTGTCTTTGAATTGTATACAATACAAAGTGTTTTTGTTTGTACACAAGCTGGTGATATTCAGCTGGTGCTCATTTTGCACAAAAGAAACTTTTATCAATTGTAAGATTTTGCTGCCATAGACTAAAATGCACAGTGTGCCATCAGTCAGTCCTGCCCTGAGAGCCACTCAAATTTCTTGTTTTCAAATTAGAAATTAATTTTATTGTCTGCAAGACATATCTAGTATATCTACACAGGAATGGTGAATAGAACACAAATTAAACATTTCAAGTATGACTTTCTCGACACTTCCTCCGGACGTTAAGTCGATACTTTGGTTTTGCAAGCTTCCACAACATTTACCGACCGTTCCTCATCAACAGTGGTAACATCAGCGGCACGCCCAAAAATGATTCTGATCGCAATTAACTGGGTGTTGTCCTTCCAAGTATGAGCTAGAGTAGAACTCTAAAAATAAAATTTTGGACCTTCAACTAATCTGGAATAATGTCACCTACTTCTCTTTTAATCCAATCCAATGCACACATAAGACAATACGATGGAATAATTCCACCGTTTCATCCTTGTCTTGTATATGCATTAGATTGGATTTAAAAGAGAAAGAGTGAGAGGAAAAAGGTCACATTATTCCGGAACAGTTATACTAGGAAAGTTCGTCAACTCGAAGATCAACTAAGGAAATTAACGAGCAGAATTCAAAGCGTCCGTAATTACCACAATGTTAGAAAATTCCAGAAGAAGAAACATAACGAATGTTGTTGCCAAAAATTTCATCTCTGATCACCTTTAACGTAAATTTTGAACTAACTCTGTTTTACACATAAAATCTCTTTGTCGGAAACAGTCACTAATTTATGATTAAACCGAACTTTTTTTGTGTTAATAAATAGTCCAGTAAACACAAACGGCAAGTTAATCATGCTTGTAGTAGTTGAATCTGTTTTTTCTTGTTTGAAATGTTTGCGAATCCTTAGATGCAAAATCTTCTACTTCATTGTACTGAAACATTTTTCTAATAAAAAGGAACAACATAACCAGAGCCGACCGTTCGTCGTTGGCGATAACAGTCAATATCACCCTACTATAACTGTTAGTTGAATGAACATTATTACCGAAGGCAACCGACCGGTAAGATTGACATCAGTTCGAATTATTATCACATTATCATTTCACTTAATGGATCTCCCATGTCCAAAATATGATTATGACGGGCGCATACATCGTTTTCATAGTAATTTTTTGGAATAAAACCGTGAAACGATTCGACCAATGGCTACCATCAACTACTATTGTATCGAAGAGAAAAATGAGAGATTTAATCAGGCTACTTGTCTCTTCTCTAATGTGGAAACTGATGCATGAATCCACTCTTTATAAATTACTACGTTGCTGCTCTTTTGTTAAAGCAGATTCCGTTTCATGAGTTTCCTTCTCCATTCATTAGACTTCTAAAATTATTGTCTGCCACTGCCATGCACTCAAGTAGTAACTCACCCATAATAGACACCTTCAAAAGTGTAATTTTCGAAATGTCTCCTTCCAATCATCAGAGAAGGAGGAACCCAGGAACCTTGCAGATCTGATCCACAGGGTCTGAAAGTCAATGATCGACTATGTGAAACCGACTATCTAACCTCTGAATTTCCGTGACGTCAGAAACTAGAAATATTGAAAGCCATCAAGAGTACCAATCATGTGCAACAAAATCTCCGTTTGACGACCGTCCAGGCAAAACACAGGCTAATTGTAACTCTATTGAAATTAGTTTATATTAAAGAAAAGCAGGAATTTAGCTTACAATAAGTATCAGTCGAAAACATAAGAAATAGAAAACCACAGTTTTCCGATTCACCCGCGCATACATAATGCTTTAGTGGGTACCGTCAAAGTTTTCGTCAGATAAGAAAGAATTGTTTAGAGGTGGAAGATCTAACTCTTCATCTGTGGTCTTACGTTGACAGTCCCAGACCGGATCGAAACTGAAAAAATTCCAACAATGTTCTGGTAACGGCATTGGTGACGGTGATGGTGGCGGTGATGATGGTGGTGAAATTGAAGGAGGACTCATTCTCGGCGGACTCATGAACAGCAAATCGAACTGATGATCGCTCAACAACTGCTTCCGGTTCCATATTCCCACTTCGTCCACGTTCTTCAAACAATCGATAGCGTTGCTGTTTGGCACGGGTGTCGAATCTATTGTCTCGTTGAACTGAATTGACGATTTGACTTTTGTTGTCGACGGTAGAAATAGCGCCTGTTGTTGTTTCGTTTTCTCGACCGTTCCATTCCTCATCGGAGTAATTACGTTCATGGAATTCTTTTTCACATCGTCCAGTGCCATTTTGGGTTTGTCGGTGAATAGCGTTTTACGGGACAAAGCGTTTTTGTTCTGCGGCGTGACAAAGCCTACCGAACAATGGGAACAATCGAAAGGTCATCGAGAACATAAGACAATTTAAAGGCGTGTTTTCGCTTACCAGCATTTTCGTTTTTAGCTGCACTGGCAATCAATCCTCTGAATTCCAACATTTTGAATGATTCAAGAGGGTAAAATGACAAAATATAAGTCGGACGTTTCACAAAAAAATAAAGAAAATTCACAAAATAGAAGAGACTGAACAAACCGTTGCACTTGAACCTCTTGAAATGAGTTTCAGTTGTGTAAATGTCATCGTAATGCGGTTACAGTAATATTTCGGTAGATGGCGCATATGCTAATTTTAATGAATCTTTGACATAGAGATGGAAGCAGAGGGTCCTATTTTAAGCGCAACAAATTTAAAATTTTAATTTGATTAGGCGAAGCACTAGATAGGTAATGCCCTTAAACGAAAACAATAAGAAGTTGTAGATTTAATGATCTTGAGCACAAACGTAAATTACGTAAGGGTTTCAGGTCGAGCCGAAGTTAAGGGCTGCATTTACACATTTTTTTGATACCAACATCGAAAGTTGATACTTTCGCCCTCGAAATCCGGGGCGAAAGTAAAAAAATGCAAGTTATGTGTTTGAGCGGGGAGAAAGAAAGAATACATAAAGCGAAAGTCAATATACATAATGCGAAAGTCGACTACATAATGTAATAGTCGACTCTTGTCAACAAGTGTACTGCGATCAAAATTGAAATAAAGCGTGCGCCAGTGCGCTTATTGAAATTAACATACGAAGTTGATACTTTTTGTTGCTGAATGATTTGTTAGTTATTTGTTAATTTTTGTGTGTGTTGTTGTTGTGATGGCTAAATAATTAAATTTTTTTTATACCAGGGGGCTGCCGCCCCCTGGACCCCCGCATTTTCTGGCTAAATGCCTTCATATTTCAATATTTTGTTCTGCTGTTTGCGATACGTATCAACTTTCGATGTTGGTATCAAAAAAAATAGTATGAACGACTCGGGGCAAAAGTAAAAAAATTCAACCTGTGCGATTGAGGCCCTTGCCTTCGGCGCGGGCATCAACTCTCGCACACGGTTGAATTTTTTTACTTTCGCCCCTTGTCATTCAATGTACTATTGTCTATAATAAATAACAAATTTCCAAGCGAGAAAGGACCAATTGTCCGGTGGTGCAATGAGTAAAGGAACTTTTTCAACTCAATGAGAAAGTTTCGTTGTCTTTTCTGAAAAAGCTTTTTATGTGGCCTCAAGTGGTAATCTGTCGTTGTCGGTAGAGTAAAGGCTAGCTAGTTGTAATGGTCGATGGAACGAAATGGTGTGAGACCCTTTTCTCGGATTACTGAAGATATTTTAATAAATATTTCTTTTGAGAAACGGAATCGCGTCTACATGGAGTGTCCATAAACTTAAAAAATATCGAATGGTTACCGTCAACAGGTAATTTGAGACAACTTCCTTTTATGTGATCAAAATTTAACTCTTCCGGCATGAAGAAAGTCAATATTTTTAGTTATGCTCCTGTTTTGCTAGCTTACCTCTTTGTTTCCAATCATCCGGTTATCCGTACATATTTTGTTGATCCGCTTTCCATATCGATGACATAAGTTTTGAAGCTTTGGAATTAATAGACCAGGAGCATTTCGACAGAATCGCCAGAATGAGAAGAATCGCCAAGGCAAATAAAAAAAGCCGCACAATTTTTCTTGGAAATTCTTCTCATTTTGGCGATTTTTATTGACGTTTTTTCACAATGTTAATGAGGATTCTTTTGAATTTTGACTGACCGAAATCGGCGCTATATATTTCAGGACTATTTCATATATGCAAAGTTAGGCCTTGGTGCCTAGGCCCCAAAACCAGTCTCAGATATTTTTGATCTTACATGCCTGGCTGGTTGTAAGTGGCCGAAAGTCGAAAAATTAGGTTTCGTAGTCCGGATTTCATTTCCGTAAGGTGGCGAGGACATGGGCGTGTATGGGTTCGTTGGTAAGCTGAGTTCGAGTACTACTGGGGCAAATATTACCTTTAAAAAATTTGATGATAAACGGCAGAAAATATGACTTCCGGAAATTTATCAAAATCGAAGTAACCTCGGTGAACTTTGATGAGTGCTGTGACCTCACTAATGCAATAATTTGATTAAATTTTTACTTATTATGAATGTGGAGGACCTCAGCTTTACAGCGATATGCATATTTAGTAGTTTAACGGAGTGAAACGTAGTTTTCAGCTGTTACGTAGTCACGTGCCAAACTACTAAAAATGGGTATCAATGTAAAGCTGAGGTCCTCCGGTATGGAAGATCGAAAATGTCTGAGACTGGTTTTGAGGCCTAGGCACCAAAAAGTCCTGGAATAAATAGCGCCGATTACGGTCAGTCGAAATTCAAAAGAATCCCTCAATATATTTGCGTCACCACTGGACTTTTCTCTTACTAAAAGTAAGGGCAAAGCACCTGCCCTTTTTTCCTAATGTCATTACAAAATTACCATTAAGGCTGCGAATGGTATTATTGATATCAAAAATCTACTCTATTTGACGTGGTAAAACCTCCATTACCCTGCTAGGTGCTTTGGCAAAGGCGTTTCGTGCGATCCTAGAAATTTTATTCTTTCACAAAACTTAACGTGTGGGCATTTCGTTCGATACTACGGACTTTCTCTTTCTACAAAAAAAAAACGTTTCGTGCGATTTTAAAGTACTTTCTCCTCCCACGAAATGTAATGGGAAGGCGTGTCGTGCGATCCTAGCAACTTAATCTTTCTACAAATCGTAACGTAAGGTCATTTCGATCGATTAAAGGGACTTTCTCCGTCTGCACAATGTAATGTTAGGGCTTTTCGTGCGATCTCGTTTCTTTACACTCTTGCGATTTTTTCTGGTGATTAAACAAATCGACAAAACTGACGGATCGCCAAGAAAAATCTCCAAGAAATATTGCCAAATGAGAAGAAATGAAAATTGGCGGTGTCAGGCATGGCAGTCTTCTTTCACACACAATATTATTTTTCAAATTCTTCCTTTGGGGCTACTACTTTCATTTCGACACTAATTTCGATTTTCTGATGTGTGTTGGCTGAGATATACACTAGGGCTGCCTTCAATACCCTTTCTAGCTACCTAAAAGAAAATTCGCAGAACAAATGTTTTTCACCAAAATATTTGACCAATCGCCATCCGCGAACCGATGAAGGACCGAAAAGTCGGTGAGCCTAGGGTGTACAAGTCTATAATCTAAATCAACGGAATGGCATGATAGGGAGCAATAGAAATGTTTTCGTTGGAATTACAAGTTTATTATTTTTTCAATTAATTTACGATGTAATTGTGAACTGGCTCTACGTTGACAAAATAATGTAAATTTTAATTTAAATTCATAAAAAAAGTTTTACATTTACAGTGCGATGCGTGTTCCCAATTAACATCTGATTCCGAGTTCATAAAAAAAAAATTTGTTCCCCGTTCAAGCCACGCGATGAACCGTATAAATGAACGAAACAACAACTGGATTCACCCGAACAGAACAGTAGCTTATAGTCACATTGGTGACACACGGAATTCTCTTTTGCATTTCAGTTTGTTGCTTTTTATGTCTTTTTCATTAACAAAGCCAAAAAAAAACAATTGGGTCGTGCACTCATCCCATCCGAATGAAAAATCTAAACAAATTATACAACAACATTCTCGTTCCACCTCTTTCAAATGTCCTCCAACCACTACATTTCCGACATAGTTTGCCGCCACGTAGCCGAATACGGCACCTTCAATATGGAATACCGAAGTGTCGGTAAATGTTGCGACAGAATATTCTCCACTTTGCTCAACGACAAAATCTCCACTTGCGGAACATCGGAATTCGATTCATTTTGCTGATCTTCCTCGGACAAACCGGGAACGGGTTTCAGTACGGGAATTTTATCTTCAGCCTGTCGTCGATCTCTTGGCGATACGTCACACTGATCCACGTACAGTTCGGTGACGCGTAACAATTCCAATGTTACCACCCATGTCAACTGTTCCAGATGCTCTTTCAAACACAAAATGCCACTCAATATTACATTGTTGGTGGTGGCCGACTGTGAGATGTATGTGGGAATAATTAACAGCCGTTTGATTGTACGGCATTTGCTTAAGTGATCGTCAAAGTGTGGTTTGATGTCGAAGTTTACAAGTTCCAGTTGGGTCAGTTTCGGTAATGTTGCCAGTGCGTCGAGTATATCGAAGGTACAACAGTGATCCGTTCCCTTTTCCAATCTCAGTTTCTCCAATTTCCGCAAACATTTCAACGATTCGGCAAACGATCCGCTTAGCTTTGGACATTCACCCAATTCTAACGACTCTAAATTCACCAATTTACCGATAGCGTTTAAGCTGTCAGTCTCTGATAGGGTTGCGGACGTTAACGATAAATGAGTTAGTTGTGCGAGACCTTCCAGTGATTTAACATTACTTAGTGTCATTGTGTTCAGCGACCTTAAACGCAATTCCCTCAATTCACTCAATCGGCTCAAATTGTCCAGATCCAAACTGTCGGTTTTGATTGCGACGGCGTTCAGAACACGCAAACTGGGATTCGATTCGAACAGACCAACAACAACGGTGGCCGAACATCGACACAGATCAATGGTTTCCAGGTTAGCCACTTTGCCGATATTACTGGCAAATTGCTGCCACGTCTGTTCGGTGTCACTAGCGATCAGCATTTTCCGAAGGTCCAAATGTTTTGTCTGATTCCGTTGCAGTGTGTTCGCTAATCCAGACCAGTCGTTCACCTGGGAGTTTTTCATGCGTACCGTTCTCCAGAGCTTACTGTTCGATGCTGCTTGATTCCATAAGCGGCAAACACACGATGCGCGTAACAGTTCCTGCAATCAGAAAGCCAATTTGGACGGTTAGATTCATGTGTGTCTCCTCTTGAACGTAAAATAAAATGGGAAAACGAAATCTACCTGAACTTTGAGATACTGAAAGGTGTCCAGTAAAACTTTATAGCCAATGGCGGCGTTGCTCATAAAATTAGATGCAAGAAGTGTATGTGACAACGGTTCAACCGAATTGATATTATTCCGTTTGATTTTGCTGGCATCGCTACCAAAATTGACTCCGCCCGACGATTGTGCACCGGGTGAATGTGTTGGCGAACTGACCGGCGTCTGGGCCTTGGACGAGCTTCGGGATAGCATACGTTTTTTCGCAGGCGGTGAACCATCTTCACCGGTTGTTAGGGCTGCATTCGACGAATTTTGATTGGATCTGATAACGAGATTAAAGAGAATTATGGTAAGACGTTGTTTCAAGTGTGGTTGCGCTGGTTTGAAGTAAACGAAACAAAAATTAAACAAATCATTTGACAAAAACAATCAAAACAAAAAAAAATAATTTTCCAATTGGTGTGTGGTACAAGGAGGGATTATTGAGGATGGGAATATCGGATGTGGTATTATTATAATGGAGGATGCGGTTGGATATATGATTTGGAATGAGCATGAAAAGTCGTATGTTGAATAGTCAATTAGGCGCAACATCTGAAATCAAACAAAAATTATTGTTTAATGTTTGCGGATGCAGAACACGTACGCTAAACTTATTTTTTTTTATCTGATGGATGCGTGGGGTAGGCGACGGTATTCTTTCATACAAATCGTTTTTATATTAAAATGATCGGAAGTGAATTCGTCGACATCATCGGAACAGTGAACTTTTCCGAATTTCGCGGAGTTTTTTTTTACGATTCACAAAAAATAGGCCATGTGTCTGTTCGTTGTCGAACGAGCCTCCTGACCTTGAATAAAATCAATCCGAATTCTTAACCTTCCAATCCTCTACTCGTTAAGAATCCGTTGAAGTAGAGAACCTTCGACAAATAGTCTCGTAATGACCAGGCAATTCGTTGCTAATTTTTGTGAATGAATCGTTAATTGAAGTAGACAAATAAAGTCAACTGAAGTCTCGTCGCCACGTTAACAAAATGAATTAAATTATTTAAAAAAAAAATTGTGAAAATAAACGAAAAAGAAAACAAAACCAAACAAATCCAAAGAAGATCGGCTCACCTCTCTCCATCAGCCACATAGTCCAATGGAATCCCATTGTTATCACCAATTTTAACATTGCCATTCGGCGACACACTCATCAAATTCGTCTTCGGCACCATTATGTACTTCCGGCCAGCTATTATGGCTATCGATTGTGGCGGCGTTACGCTGATGTCCAGCTGGGATCGATTCGATATCAAATTAGCCGTTGGTGGTACCCAAGTGGTCAGACCGTCGATGACACTCTTATTCTCTTTACTGTCAATCGATCGATTCATCGCCGATTCGGAATGCAGATTGGCCGACGGTTTTTTCATCATTTTGTCCATGGAATTCGCGTTCGGTTGGGATGATGGCAGTGGCCGTTTCAGTGGCTGGGCGATTGAGTCCGAATGGATTTTGTCGGAATAGCGGGTTGAATCGATAGTTGATGTGGTTTCGGGTTTCGATTCGTAGATGCAATTCTGTGCGTCGCGACAGGAAGAGACAAAAATAAAAACGGTGAACAAAATGGCGAGAGAACAATATCTACGGTTTTCACTCACCTCACAAATGTACTGATTGATCGTCAACGAATAGTTGTGTAGTCCGATGCATTCCGGATGGAATAAGCATAAACATTTCTTGCATTGCAGCGTTGGGATTGTACCCATTGCCAAAACACATTGGATGCTGCAAGGTTCACCTCTGAAACCACCAGAAGAACAACAACCACCATTCATGAACCGGATGAGATGTGAATTATGGACAATATTTTTTTGTTTTGGAACGAATGGGTGGAAGGGAGGAAGACACAAGGTGCGGGATGAGGGGAAAATTTCGAATTGGAAATGTTAGTTTTAAGTAATTGGCATTTTTGCGGCTGGTCGATTTGGACGTCCAACAAAAATGTCAATGGAACGAGTGAAACAATTCGATGGGCAAATTGTTACGCAAAACCTGAATCTCATCTGAAAATACCTGAACCCGTTTTTACCTGAACGTGATTTTATCGATTCAGGTAAGACTGTAACTTGACCTGAAATTTTCGAAAAAAAAATCAGGTTCAGGTCGGGTCAGGTATTTTTATAAAACCTGACCTGAACCTGACCTTTCAGGTAACTCATTCTTTTAGCGCGGTGACCTGTTCCCAGCTTTATGCAATTGAATGGGAAAAATTCACTAGAAGATGCAATGGTCGATGCAGTGAATTAAGACTTCTCGAAAGTCAATCGATTCTTGTAATTCTGCGCATTGTATTGTCCCACTCGGACTCATAAAATTTGTAAATTGATGACACAACAGACACACAACACATAACACATTCAGTTTTAAGGTGCAAATACCCTCTGCAGCATGTATTGCATACCAAAAGGATTTTGATGAAACAGTTTCAATTAAAGTGTCGGTTCCTCGAATCGAGCAACTAACTCAAACCGAACGAGGACATAACATCTTCGTGCAGAGCCAACGAATCAGCTCAATATCGAACCCATTTTCCAGGATCGAATGTTTCGGTCGTTTAACAGACACACACGACTTAGACTCTCCAATTTGCCCACGAAATGTAACAACAGATCTAGCACATTACTCACTTCAATTTTGACGACGATTTCGGTGTCTTCACGTTTTTACTGTCGACATCGGCTGGCGGTTCACTGGCCTTTCGTGCATTTGATCCAGCTGGAGCGGCATTCTGGATACGACAAACGAAATTAATTAATCAAGATGAACGGGACAACCAAAATGTTTCAATATTTTACCCGGTTGCTGGGCGGTGGACTGGCACCTTTGGGCATTTTCGGTTTCGGAACTCGTTTTCCGAATCCCAGACTAGGATCTGCTTCTCCCAAATCTAAGAAATTTTGCACGGGCACCTTTCGTTGAGTCTGTTGTGTGTACGATTTAGCGCTGCGCACAATTTCACAGTCCTGACCGACGCCCAACGGATCTTTAGCGAATGTAAACATATTCAAATCCAATCCGTCTGTTAAACACGATTGAATTTCACTCTTTGTACGTAATTTCTTTCCTTCCGGTGTGATGTAATAGACTTCGGCTTTGTCCGATTTGGTACGAGTGTCTGCCATTTGCGATCGATAGACCAGTTCCCGTTTCCAGCCGAACTTAAATGGAATCTTGAATCTGTCATCGTTTATGTCGCACGGCACTCGTTTCTGCTGAGCGGCGGGCGTAAGTGGAATTGCCTGTCTTGAATTGTTTTGATGTGGTTCGTCGATCACTTCGGTTTTCACTTCCAATTTAACGTTGAATCCACCAAGGTCTGCAGCTTCTGTGTCGGACGTTGGTTCTTCTTTAATTTTTGGCGGCTTGAATGACTGTTGTTCTATGTAAAAAAAAATTAGAAAAAGTGAGGTTATGGTGTACAAGACACAGACACAGACGGGTATTTTACGCGGGTCACAAAATAAAATCAAATTTTACCATTCTTACAATCACCAAATCCAGCAAAGTCTTCATCGTCACTATGCACTAAAATTACCGAATCATTCGGTATTGTTTTGTTAATGTCCGACGACGTTGTGTTGCCATTGAAGCTTGAGCTTCCATCACAAACATCCATTTTTTCACTATCTGATTCTTCGAATTTATGAGCACTTCGCGGTGAACTTCTGGTGGAAAAACGCGAATTCGCCGATCGTTCCATGGCTACACTTTCCAAATTGGATTACACAGTTTGAAAGACAACTCAAAAATCTTTTTCTTTTTCCACAATAAGAGTGAACTGATTAACCACAAAAACTGAAGCTAAGGTTAAGTGTGTGCTCCGAATTAACAACAATTTTTCTGCAATTTCATTGTCTCGCTGTCATGCAATCTAAGAACAATCAATGGTCTTTGCCAACGTGTAATGTTGACAACGGAATATATGCCCGGCACTGGTTTCTTCGATAATATTTGATTTGAACAAACACTTTTTAAAATCCGAAAATTAATTGGCGTTTCTGAAACCTTCAAGCCTCTCAGATATTATTTTTAACAGGTGTGAAGTTAGCAACGGGTGATAATTGAACGCCGGTCACGCCATCTGTGTGTCAAGACTGTAAACAACACTGCAGATACATGGCAATGTTGTAGCTCGAGAAATGCAATAATTTTTCAGCAGTGAAGAGAAGTGTGAATGGATATACTCAGTATATTATACTGGGGTAGTTAAGGTGGCCTCACAGTCATCCGTTTTCACTCCGTTCTGCTTCTAATAAGTAATAAGTTTGAAATGTCAACTGTCAAGTACAAAACGGAGGCGCAACAGATACTTACATTTGATTTCTACCGCAATTATAAATCCTATTATAAGTACAAAGTTCGTGAAAAAAACATGAAAAACCGACCGCTGCTGCAAAATATGACAAAACATAGCTAACGCCGACCCGTACGAAACACCTATTCGTATCAAAAGCCTTTACTGTGAAACTCTTCATTTCTTTTACTTCATTCTCTACTGAAAAGCTATTCGCCCTTTAAAATCACTTACATTATCTTTCTTTGCCTTGCTAGCATATACAAATAAATTGCCGGAGGCAATATAGACAGCCCCGTACGAAGTCAACTTTCATAAATTCCTATTTAAACAGCTATATACCGCTATATTTACCTATATTTTCCTATAAACAAACATTTCACAGATTAATATGCTATTATATAGCTCTATATATGCCTGTATATAGCTCAATATAGGTGAATATAGATATATATAGATGTCCATATATGAAATGCCTGAAACACCCCACACACATAACAAATTATTTCCATGTTAACAGAAACACTCTAAGTACCATTTTTCCCAATATATATCACTTTTATTAAAATCCAATATGGCCACCGGCAGCCATTTTGTTAGGAGACCGAAAATTTTACCGACGCTTTACATTCGTTAATACCTTTCAAACAAAAAAAATTCATGAAATTCGGTCAAAATTTACTCTAGATATTGACAAAATACTCCATGTTCACTGTACGGCCGAGTAGCCAGATAAGAGCTCACTCCAAGAGACCTAGCTCACGCTCTGGAGAACATAATTTCAAAAACTTTTTTTCCCTGATTGGTACGGTCAATACCTATCTAATAAAGCTAAAACAGACGAAATATGTTGAAATGTGGCCGACCTACAAGCAAAAACTGCTTGCCGCCCTGTGCCTGTTTCACACCAAGGGGTCTAACCCAAGGAGTCGGTCATCCGATTTCCATAAACTTTTTTTTTTTGTCGATCGGTATTGTATATACCTTATATTTGACGTATCAGTTACAAGTGTAACGTTTGAATGTCCGGAGATATCTTCGAAAAACGGTAAAGCACTTATTGGGCCACAGCTCGGGAAGGGTCGATCCAAAATCACTCATCTTCGAACTTAGCCTGTCTTTTGACATTACCAAACGGGAAAAAAAAAGAATTTTCAAAATCGGATGCGTTTTACTCAAGTTATCGTGCAGACGGACAGACGGTCATTTTTTTAAAACTGATTTGGCATCTCTAGACAACCACAATAGGTTTCCCCTTACTCAGGGAGTCCAATTCGACGTGTTACGGACGTATGCGTAAACGCATAAGACCCCAGTACTTCGTACGGGTCTAAAAATGTATGAGATAAATGTCAAATGTATTGCAAGCACAGTGTAAACATTAGATGACATTTCTTATTCGGCTCATACATTTTCTGTCATATTTTGCATTTATCCATTTTTCACGATCTGTGTACTGTGTACTATGAAGTAGTGCTCAAATCTACAATCTATTGTATCATGAATTAGCATTATTTGAGAGGTGCCGCAATTTTTGGTCTAAATTGTATAGAGTTAAACGAGGGGTGATAATAATCCTATTTTATACCATACATACGTTCTAGTTCAAGAAATGCGGTACCACTTACCATGAGTTGTTATATTGATAAGCCATCGGGAACAATTTCATAGTCATTGAGTGTTAAGTTCAACGGACCCTGTAATGGTTAGTTGTTTATCAAGAGGATAAAATGGGATATTCAAACAAGACCGAAGCGAGGGGCGTAATTGCTCGAGTTGGAATTACCTATTTTTCCTCCGAGGTGAAAATAACGTTTATTTACTGCCCTATGCGAAAATCAATCATTAACACTTATCATGAGTTGTTCTATTGATGAGCTATCGGAAAATGTCAATGAAATTTCGGTGCTGAGAGTAAAATTAATCTCACCAGACGAACGAAAAAATTGAGTTGCCAAATTACTCATGGAAAATGTTGCTTTCAAGGTCCTATCGGCATACTATGCACTACATATTGTTAAACATTCAACTATTTTGTTTTGGACACTGATTGAATACGAAGTATACAAACACCGAAGGTAATGCAAATGCTCAGGCGATCATGGGAATTGCGGGACCCAACTTTCGGAAGTTTTTCCAATGATGCCAATACATATATTTACAAAACGCTGTACGAATGCGTATCGATATATAAGAAATTCGTCACAAATTCACCCCTACTCTGACTCCCGCTTGTTTTCGAGTATTTGCATTACCTTCAGTGCTTATATACTTTACATGACTAGGGATAAAAAGATGAAAAGTAGAGTTTTCGTGTCAATTTTGTTGATCCGAGGCGAAGCCGAGGTCAATAAACACACGAAAACGAGACTTTTCATTTTTATCCCGAGTTATGTAATGGATTTTACATGCGGAGGGCTTCGAAAGAAGTGCTTAAAACAAGAAAAGTATGGTTTTCGACGCATGTAGCATGTAAAATACTATTGGGTTGAATATTATTTAGACTCTCCAAGCATTTCACCCATTTCACGTACGGGGTGAAGTTAGCCAAAGTCAATCTACCACCGTTGTAAAATTGTAGGTGGTGCTTTCTTCAAAGTTGTGAAAAACAGGAAAGGACACACTTCGGAGTCGACCACGAAGGCACATAAATTTTATTGTTATTCGTTGTGTTGCTGGTCAGCGGAAACACATAAATTTTGACAATTTTTGTTAAACACACTCTGTTCAGATTATTTGAAATGTCCAAGGTGCTGAAAGCAAGGCTGTATGCTTTGAGGCGGTCACACAGACCGCCATTTTATTAGATACGCGGGAACACACCACTTCTGATGATTTTACATGTAAAAAAATTCACCACATCATCAAGACGACGAGAATCATCAGAGTAGCTGAATTTTTGTATGAAATCGGCCATTTTATCATCAAATGTGGTGTGTAACCCGCGTCAAAGTATGCAGCCTTGGCTGAAAGAACCAATGAAAGTATAAACCAGATATGGTCTGTTCATACAAACCGGAGGTATGGTCTGTTCATACAAACCTCATGAAAGGTGAGTTCTTTTATATGAAATCGCTATGTCAATCCTCCGCTCCATACAAAGTTTGACATTCGACCATACCTTGTGTAGACGTTCATTGGAAAGAACAGGTTAAGACACTTTTCAGATGATCACGAATTCTCACACAATATGAAATGAGTGCGTTTAACACCTGCCTTTGTGGGTGTTCTAACCTGTTTTTTCAAAACTTTAGAAATTTCAACTTGATAAAAGTAATTTTTTCATACAATTAAAATTTCTGTGCCAACCGCCTTCGTGGGTGTCTGAGCCGGACATTTCATTACCTTGCCTTTTATTTGCATATACCTGGCATTTTCAGTAATGCTGTCAGCTATGTAATAGACTATTTTCATGGTCTATGCTGTAATCAGTATAGTTGAGGACGCCAGCTTTTTTGGACAAAAACGGTAATGTCCAACAATAACAATAATTCCCAACAATAATGCCCCGTCAAAAATGGCGACCATTGTGAATGGATACACATGGACAAGTCAATTTTCTATTTATTTTTGATTTTTATTCTAAAAGTTCGTCCGGATCTACATTTTATTACTGCAATCCGTAGATCTAATTTGTAGGAAGCTAAAGACATTGAGCTGGAAAAAATTGTTTCACTTTACAACACGTTGTACGACGACAAACATTATATGTTCCGCTTGCAGGTTAAGCACGTGTTTGTTGTGTAGTGGATGATGTTTGTCGTTGAACAGCGTGTTGAAAGATGAACATATTTTTTCCAGCCTAATGTCGTTAGCTTCCTACAAATTAGATCTACGGATTGCAGTAATAAAATATAGATCCGGACGCACTTTTAGAATAAAAATCAAAAATAAATACAAAATTGACTTGTCCATGTGTATGCATTCACAATGGTCGCCATTTTTGATGGGGCATTATTGTTGGGAATTATTGTTATTGTGGGGCATTATCGTTTTCGTCGAAAAATGCTGGCGTCCTCTAGTATCAGTATAGTCTGATCAAAAATTTGAAGCCAAAAGACATCCTGAACTACATTGAACATTAAACGTCTAAGGTCTTAACAGCCAGCACGTGCTGCAGTGGATGAATTGTATTTTTTTTTTAAATCCAGTGGAGCGACAACGAGGAAAAAAACGAAAGTCACGTGTTAAAATACTGGCGACTGATAATCAGATAATTTTAAGTCTCGCAAATGCGACAGCACAATATTAACGACTAGTAAAAAAGTTGAATGTACGAAACAAATTCGCATACACGATAATCACTGTTACTATAATGGACAACTATAAATGGAAAATTTTGTATTTAATAAATATATTAACTAATTTTGTGCGCATAAAGCTAGATCGTACCGAAAAAAGGAAAAGAGTAACGATTGAAATTAGCTTCATCGACATCGATCCAACTTAGCATATTTAGATTGAGCAACAAATTGCAAGTGCAAATTATTTTAATCAGTTGAATAAGTAAAAATATTTGTTCCGCTTTGATCTTAGAAGAACTGCTAAGAAGAGTGTACTGACTGTAATAAAGACATTATTGTCATAAATTCAAAATCAAACTATATCTAATCAAATCACTTTTGGTAATATTTATACATAACTCAATGCATGAACAAAAATATGTTGAAATTTAGTTGCTTTAGGTTCTAAATCCTGGTGTCGAAACGCAAAAGGTTTTTTTATTTAAGTGTCTAGCTCAAATCTCTGTATCTCTGAAAGCACCGAAAGGGTATGCACTTAAAGCCACTGTTTTGATGTTTTTAAACATTTATTCAATTAATTGGCCGAGGCTATTCGCAGATTCTGCGAATAGTCTTTCTTGATGACTAATCGCACAATCTGCGAATAGTGTTTCGTGGTGACTAATCGCAGAATCTGCGAATAGTGTTTCCTGGTGACTAATCGCAGAATCTGCGAATAGTCCCCAAGAAACACTATTCGCAGATGGAAAGAGTGGCGTAAGTATCTTACGCCACTCTTTCCATCTGCGAATAGTGTTTCTTGGGGACTATTTTTATTTTATTTATTTTTTCACTATTCAAACTTTAATTCTCTCATAGACCGACATGAAATTGCGACCAAACGATATGACTAAATGTGGTACACTGTTATTGTTTGTGTCCACATGGATTGTAGCGTTATATGGTCACTACTTCGCGGAATTCGGTCACTAGTTTATCCTAGTGGTACCAAAGAAATGGCCAATCCAAAACATTTATGTCGATCCTACGGAATCAGAAAAACCGTTCCGTTGCGTAGAAGAATAATTTCCAAGAATCGAAAAAAAGTCACCACAACCATTTATTTTCGTATCAGAATAGTATATGGATGATTTGACTCTTCACCACCTTGGAAGAAAGAAATTGACAGAATGGTTAACAAATAAATTTCAGTCACCCGAAATGAAAAATATTATGAATTCACACATTTCAGTTGGGAAGTTTCCTTTGCGGAATTTGGTCACTACTTCAAAGCTTAGTGCTTATTTTATTGGTTTAGTGGTTTATTTTTGGAGTTCGTGGTCGCATATAAGGAATGGTTATTTCTTTGGTCACCCCTTCAGCATTAAGGTTGAACTATTGAAGTAACGAAAAAATAAATTTTCGTCCAATTTCTGTATTTTCAATGAAAACGTTCCTGCGAATAGTCACCAGGAAACACTATTCGCAGATTCTGCGATTAGTCACCAGGAAACACTATTCGCAGATTCTGCGATTAGTCACCAGGAAACACTATTAGCAGATTCTGCGATTAGTCACCAGGAAACACTATTCGCAGATTCTGCGATTAGTCACCAAGAAACACTATTCGCAGAATCTGCGAATAGCACTGGTGTAATTAATTTAGTTGTAAGTTTTGATTAAAATTTGATAATACAAATGTTGTTAATGAAGCCTTCGCGTTCATCAAGAGTTGTCTACTCTTCAGAAGAGCTCAGCTTATGAAAAAAAAAGGAATTCTAGTCACACAATAATTATATTGATCTGCTCACTCGGTTATGACTTCGTGTAGACGTAACTGGTCCCAAAATAATTTTTTACATTGCTCAAAATTATTTCCTTTTTGTGGACGATTGTGTATGTTATGGATTCGAATATCCAATCGCCAATGTCGACGTAATCGGACAGATGTGTCGGAACAATTTCATAGTCATTGAGCGTTAAGTTCACAGGACCCTGGAATGGTTAGTTGTTTATCAAGAGGATATTCAAACAAGAGCGAAGCGAGGGGCGTAACCGCTCGAGTTGGAATTTTCCTATTTTTCCTCCGAGTTTTGAGATTTTTCTCTGGTTTTCGGCCTCTTACATGAATTTTTTTTGTGTATTTGTTTTGGACTCATTTCGTTCAAAATCGTCCAAAACAAATACACAAATAACTATTATTTACTGCCCTATGCGAAAATCAATCATTACATGGCAGTTTGCCCCATACTAAGTTGATCCGTTACTAGAGTAATCGGTTAATTATACGTGAGTTCATTTGTGGTATGCTTTCGGATGAGGCAGGCAATAAACCAGAATACATTGGATACGTAATTGATTAATTCCGAAACCATTTCGTTTTACCTCACAAGAGTGGTTTTTGAGCAACGAGCTTCGGAAACTCCGGTCGGATAAACAAACATGTCAAGAACGCAGTCCCCAAAGTTTTTTGCGCCAAAAACACTCTTGTGACACTCTATCTCAAATTAGTCACCTCGTCTAATGAATTACTTTCGCAGCATCCAATGTAATCTATTATTTTCATGTGATCATTTTGCAACAAATTTTGCCACAAAAACCTGAATTGAAATAAGTTATGAAATTACTTTTATGGGACAAGAATAGTTGACTACTTCCTTTGGCAAGTTCAAAAAATTCGAAAAGCCAATGACTTTTGCTCCTCTCAAAAATTGTATGTATGAGCAAGCATCTTCATCGATAAAGACACCGTGTGGATGGTATTGCGTTCGAAATTTGTAGTACGTTGTCATCCGAATCTATTTTATTTGAAAGAAATTCTATAATCTTTGTGCAACACTGTAACAAGAAAGGGTGTAACGCACACGTAAATTGTAAACGACGACAGGCTTTAAAGATACGTGTATGGAGTACGTTTGCTTTTTCCTGTTAACCAGCTTTATGCCACAAGTGAAATTGTAGAAGTATTTCTTATTAAATTCGTTGCAGATCACATGTTTACCAGCAAAAACAAGATCTCTTTTACTATCTACAAAGTAAATACCACAAATTAATACAAATATCCAGAACAGTTTCATGGCTTAACAGTTTAGAGTTGCAAAAAATTCTCTGGACTGCAATTGTACGCAAAAAGTTTTAATCGTTTTCAAGCAGATTCAGAACAAATGTAATTCGAAATTAAATGCTTTGTGAAACATTATCATAAATGTTTTTGCATTTTTGCACCTTTTCCGTTTGTAATGGACCTATACACATTGGTTAAGTCATTATTGTTGAGTAGATACCAAACAATCAACAAATATACCGACCAGCTTGGAAATTTTGAGTCCACCTAAAATACTTCGAAAATGAACCAGTTGAAGCATCACAATAGATCTTCAAGGCCAAAGCCTATAAAAAATCACGAACACGAAAGCTTACAAAGAGTCACGAAACCATGAAAATTCGGCGATATCAGAATCACGGAAGGCCAAAGTTCTGGCCGCCATTTTTCGAAGTGTTTTCCCCTCGTTCGCATCTTTGTGTGAAGTTCTGATAGATTTTTCCTATGCAAATACCAGAAGCTATAAAGTGATCTGTAGACAAAATTGGTTTTCTGTTTTCACGATTTCATCCACAGAGCTCGGTTTTCATACAAATATTGATGAGGTTATGGATGAAATTTGATAGTAATTTGACAATTCGTATGGCCTTGGAACAGACCTATACCTTATCAAGGCTGTATACTTTGGGGAGGTGACGTAGATACGCGGGAACACACCACTTCTGATGACTTTACATATACAAAACATAGCTAACGCCGACCCGTACGAAACACCTATTCGTATCAAAAGCCTTTAATGTGAAACTCTTCATTTCTCTTACTTCATTTTCTTCTCTGCTGAAAAACTATTCTTCCTTTTAAATCACTTACATTATCCACTCTTTGCCTTGTTATCATATACAATTAAATTGCCGGAGGCAATATAGACAGCCCCGTACGAAGTCAAATTTCATAAATTCCTATTTAAACAGCTATATACCGCTATATTTACCTATATTTCACTGTGAATAAACATTTCACAGAGGAATATGCTATTATATAGCTCTATATGCCTGTATATAGCTCAATATAGCTGTATATAGGTATATATAGATGTCCATATATGGAATCCCTGAAACCCCACACACATAACTAATTATTTCCATGTTAACAGAAACTATCTAAGTACAAATTTTCCCACTTTATATCGTTTTTACTAAAATCCAATATGGCCGCCGGCAGCCATTTTGTTAGGAGACCGGAAATAGTACCGACGCTTTACATTCGTTAATACCTTTCAAACAAAAAAAAATTCATGAAATTCGGTCAAAATTTACTCGAGATATTGACAAAATACTCCACGTTCACTGTACGGCCGAGTAGCCAGATAAGAGCTCACTCCAAGAGACCTAGCTCACGCTCCGGAGAACATAATTTCAAAAACTTTTTTTCCCTGATTCGTACGGTCAATACCTATCTAATAAAGCTAAAACGAACGAAATATGTTCAAATTTGGCCGACCTACAAGCAAAAACTGCTTGCCGCCCTGTGCCTGTTTCACACCAAGGGGTCTAACTAACAAGTCGGTCATCCGATTTCCATAAACTTTTTTTTTGTCGATCGGTATTGTAAATATCTTTCATTCGATGTATCGATTACGAGTATAGCGTTTAAATGTCTGGAGATATCTTCGAAAAACCGTAAAGCACTTATTGGGCCCCAGCTCAGGAGGGGTCGATCCAAAATCACTCATCTTCGAACTTAGCCTGTCTTTTGACATTACCAAACGGGGAAAAAAAGAATTTTCAAAATCGGATGCGTTTTACTCAAGTTATCGTGCAGACAGATCGACGGACGGACGGACGGACGGACAGACGGACATTTTTTTTCTTGCTGATTTGGCATCTCTGGACAACCACAATAGGTTTCCCCTTACTCAGGGAGTCCAATTCGACGTGTTACAAACGTATGCGTAAACCTATAAGACCCCAGTACTTCGTACGGGTCTAACAAACGTATGCGTAAACCTATAAGACCCCAGTACTTCGTACGGGTCTAAAAATTCACCACTTCATCAAGACGACGAGAATCATCAGACTAGGTGAATTTTTGTATGAAATCGGCCATTTTATCATCAACTGTGGTGTGTAACCCGCGTATCTGTATCTGCGTGACCTCCCCAAGTATACTGCCTTGATACCTTATATTGCCAAACTTGTCAGGAGAACAAAAGTAAAATTTGAATTAGGACTTTTTCACGGCAGTGTATGGCTACTACTGTTACAGGTTATTCACAAGTTTGACTTCGCTGTTGTCTTCGCCTGTTATATTTCAAAGCCAACAGAGGTTCCCTATTATCAAGTTTTCGAAATTAAACAGGTGAGGAAATTTTTGTTCCAATGATAGCCACAAAGTTCCTTTAAAATGGGCTAAGCAGATTATGATACGTAGGGTGACATTCCATACTTCACAATAAAAATTCACCACGTCGTCATAAAAGATACAAATTCGATTTCGGTGAAAATTTATAACTTTGTTTACTAACTAATACAACCTGAAGATGTTCTGAAAGAACCCGAGAAGAGATAGACTAAAGCTTGTTCAGGCGGTTCCATCACACCGTTCTGAAAATTAATTTTATTTTCAATTGATGCCGCAGTACTGAACTACATCGGCGACAGTGTCATTCAAAGCCTTTCTGTACAAAATTTCTGTATCAGCATCGAATTCTAAGATCAGCTTCGGCCGTTCACCCTTGCATATTCGTTCAGCGTATTCATCCAAATCCAGTATGTGACGTTCGTCGGCAAAACGAAATGTTACCGATACGCAAGCGAAAATCAGAGCGAATCGATTGAATTTTATCAGATCGCTGTCGAATGTGCTTTTAGGATACACTATGGAAGCATCGCTGCCGAGTTGTTCGATACTAGTGCTGAGCAGGGAATGGTATTCGTTGAGTAAATTCGTGAAATGTTGGTCTCGAAACGATTTGTCCGTTGTGGAAAGGATGAAATACAGTAGATCAATGATTGGAGGCCCGAAACGGCTCATTTGCCAATCGATGAGCATAGCGTCGATCGGATTTTCCTAAAATTAAATTCAAAATATTTGCTCTGAATAATTCGATTTTGAACATACGTTGGCTTTGTGTTGAAAGAGAACGTTGTTTGTCTGACAGTCACCATGCAAAAGAACGCCACTTCCTCCAACAAATTGTTCATTCGAAAATTTGTCCACCCACTCAAGATAAGTCGTCTTCAAATCATCGATCAACTCCTTATGCTTCGCATTTTCCAACGCATTCAGGGAGTGCTCAAAAATATTTAATATTTCGTAGCCCAAATCATCTTTCATAAATTTGCTGGATAAAGTTCCACTACGCACGATTTCGTTAAACACGCCCAAATTCTGATCTTTCATTGCGAACGAAATGGCGTGAAATTGAGCCAACTTTGCCATTACCAGCCGAGCATGATCGTACGTCATGCTGGTCATGTTACTTGATCTGGAAAACTTTTTGTAATTTTTTGCCCGTAGATCTTCCATGACAATAGCAAAATGATCGTTCTCTTCATCGAACACCGTTGCATAAACGTTCGGAAGAGTTAGAAGTTTTTCATCGGTTGTTATGCGTTTCTCGTCTTGGAATGCAATAAATTTTGGCAATACTTTGGTGTACATCTCCACCTCACATTTAAATCCAGTTACCGCTTGAAATACCAGGCGCTGATTTCTGTTCGATGGAACTGTTTTCAGCACCAATTGTATTTTGTCTGGTGCAGGATTTTCGTTTCGTCTTCCAGCCAGTTGAAGGAATGTCAGTTTGCCAGTGAAATTTTCACCTCGTTTAGTTGCATCACTCGATTCAATACTATAATCGATAAAATGCTCATGCTTGGCAATATCGTCGACGAGTTTCACAATATATTCAGGGAACGACATTGTTTCTCTTTCCAAATACCAACTTAACCAACAAACTGATGAATGGCGAATGACTCAAAATTTTTGATTATAAAATTGGAATTTATGTGCATCTAACGATCTAACCGCATACACATCCGGTGTAGATGTCATAAATATTAAATTCTGTCCCGCTACGATGGAGTAAAAAGAGACGTATATGTTAGTGCCACAAAATGCGATTGGATCAGTTTATAGTTCTGTACACATAATGTTGAGACCTCATCCTGTCTGATAAAAGTCTACAAATTGTATTAACCTTTTAGAAAAAGCTAATAAAGTGATGCTGGTGCCATATTATATTATTATATGATCCCATTAGAACATAACGAAGTGCTTCTAGGATGAGAACGTTGATGCTCAGAGCTTACGATGACAAGACCAATGGTTGTCTCATTTTCGTAAATTATGCGAGTACGACGTAAAATACGAATTAGATGTACGCTTTATATACAAGATGTAGCATTCGAGTTCGAGTCTCACCAATACTCCAGCATACAAGCTGGAAAAATTAGTTTAAAAGCACGGCAGAGTAAAATAGACCAGGCAGGAGCAGTTCATTTTCGAAACGTCAAATAAGTTGAAAAATTTTATTCGCAAAAAAATATAGGGCTACTAGATTATTCAGGTTCCTTGTCAAATCAGCGCTCCTGCCTATCAGCGCTCCTGACTGGTTAACTTTACTCTGTCGTGGTAAAAGCTGTCAAAGAAAATTCGAGAAATTCGAGAAACTTTAAGAAACTCGAGAAATTAGTTTCTTGAAATTTCTTGAATTTCTCGAAGTTTCTCGAATTTCCTGAATTTTCTGGAATTTCTTGAAATTTCTCGAATTCGAGAAAATCAAGAAACTTTGAGAAATTCAAGAAATATTTCTCGAAGTTTCTTGAATTTCTCGAAGTTTCTTGAATTTCTCAAAGTTTCTTGATTTTCTCTAAAAGTTTCTAAAAAGTAGGTCCTGCACTACACCGTACGAAGTTTCTATCCAAAAATTAGCGAAAATGATTTTTGCAGTAATGGCCATGTTGTTGTAATGGAGCAAAAATTTTAAGCAAAAAATCACATCAGGCGAGACATCAGGGCCGATGGTGACCTCTGTCCAACATGAATAAAATTTAAAACTTCTTTAACAACACTTTATTATGTAAATAGTTATTGCTTCATCTTCATCGATTAAAAAACAATTTCTAATAAAGGCTCACGGTAAAGCTCTAGCTTTCCCTAAGAGATGTGTACTGTGCATTTGTACCAATCTTCTCACTGGATGTCACATATCTGTTTCTTGATTTATGACTTCGTGTAGACGTAACTGGTTCCAAAATAATTTCTAATATTGCTCAAAATTATTTCCTTTTTGTCGACAACCGTGTATGTTATTGATTCGAATATCCAATCACCAATGTTCACGTAATCGGTCAGATGGCTCGGAACAATTTCAAAGTTACTGATAGTTAAGTTCCTGGGACCCTGAAAAATTTATTATTTTCATAATTTCCTTCTTTGACAGTGACTAACATTCGAAACCCAGCCAGTTTGCCTTACACTGGCAAGAACGCATTTACTTGAAATGTGCCGAATCCTGACATTTTGCGAAACCCTAAATGTCAGCCCTTCCAAAAGTTCTCTGAATTATATTTCACTCTACACTGTTATGATAGGAACGAGAGTTAAAATACCTAGCCGAATTGTATTATACTGTTATTGGTATTCTCGCTCCACACAGTTTCACACAAGAGGTGGCATGGTGGCACTGATGCTTACCAAAAATTACATTCGTTTAAAAATGACAGCTCCACCTCCTACTGTAAATCACTGACATTTGACATTTTAAACACTGAGATTCTCAAAAAGTTTGAAGAATTTAAGTTCCATGCAGCGGCTGTTTTAGAATGTTAGTCACTGTAGTATTTGGTTGTAAAATTACTTTTATCGGACAGGTAATGTTGAATATTTCCTTTGGTAAGTTCATGAATTTCGAAAGGTCAATAACTAACGTTCCTTTCAAAAATTTCATGTATGAGCAAGCATCTTCATCGGTAAAAATACCGTGTGGATGGTATTGTGTTCGAAATTTGTAGTACGTTATCATCCGAATCTGTTTTATTTGAAAGGTTAATAACATCGTACATCACCGTAGAAAAAAGGTGTACCGTACAAAGAACATTAATTAGGAGGATACAGCCGCATTGAACAATTCCATATTGAATTTGTTGCGAAACTGCACGGTGGCGCCATAATTTCTTAAACGACAACTTACGACATTTTGAAGTAGTCCAGAAATTTGGTATTTTAGGTGTGCGTAGCGCCACAGTACTTAGCATCAAATTTTATGCTGTCTTATTTCTTTGATACGGCCGTACCCTCCTTTAATGCTACCTTACGCGAATATTGTCAATGACCACAGGCTTTAAAGATACGTGTAAGGAGTACGTCTGCTTATTTCTGTTAACCAGCTTAATGTCACACGTGAAATTGTAGAAGTATTTCTTGCTGAATTCCGTGCAGGTCACATGTTTACCAGCAAACACGAGATCCCTTTTACTATAGACAAAGTAAATACCACAAAAGAATGCCAATATCCCAAACAATTTCATGGCTCAACACTGTTGAGTCAACAGTATAGAGTTAGAAAATTCACTCGACTGAAATTGTTCGCAAAGAGTTGAAATCGTCTACAGCCAGCAAACACCGAACTCTCCGCTTTTGTGATTCGAAATTAAATGCTTTGCAAACCATTTAAAAAAAAACCTTTTCCGCTATTAAGTATTTCACTTATACAAATTGATCAAGTCATTGGCTGTACCTGTTTAATGAGTCTCACACGTGTATATGTCCATCGATAATACAACGCACTGACAATGCTATGATAAGAGTAATTAGACCTAGAGAGGAAATTTCGAACAAATTTACGTAAAATATGTGGTCCCAACATGAAATACGAAATGCTCGTTTTTTTGTGTTTGCCCCATCGATATAATATACTGTAGATAATGAGACACGAAGAACGAAATTTCGGAAATACATATAGCACACATACAAGTGCAAAAAATACGAATCAAGAGAAAAAAAAAATTGAGAAATGCAGAGTTTTAAATAATTATTTTCAAATATTTGTATGACATTATTTCGCGCGCTTTCTCAAAACGTAAGTTACGTTACACATACCAATGAACGTCAACACAAGGTATGTTCGAATGTCAAACTTTGTATGTAGCGGAGGACATAGCGATTTCATATAAAGAAACTCACCTTTCATGAGAGGTGAGTTTGTTTATAGAAAATCGCTATGTCCTCCGGTCTGTATGAATAGACCATACCTGGTTTATACTTTCATTGACACATGCATCCATGTGATCTTTCCGCATAAAGTTGCTTTGACATTACTTATCTACACTATATTATATCGATGGTTTGCCCTCTTAAGTGGGCAAATTGAACTATCAAAATAGTGAACGCGTGCATGTGTTAGTGTAAAATCGTATACACATTTTATCGTACGAATTACCAGTCTAGGTATAATTTGTCTAAGAAAATTTTCCGATCGTTTTCAATGATTTTCCAATTATTTTCTGAAGATTTTTCCAGATGATTCGATTTTAAAAGGATTTATTTTTCCGTTTTCCGCCAGATCTTAATATCGATTTTTTAGAATTTTCTTTTTCTAAAGGATATTTTGAATTTTCTTTTTCTAAAGGATATTTTTGTCATCATCTACTTGGACAGTATATTCAACCACCCGTAAGTTACGCATTCGTTTAAACGGAAGCACTTCATATATATTTCAGTATTTATTGTCAGTGAAAAATTGAATCAACACCCTGACATAGACTGGCATTTCGCACAATAAAATGTTGGCTCGCCTGGTCCTTTATAGTAAAGTACATGTTACAAAAATTGAAGTAAAAGATTTGAATCAACAGATTAAAAATACTTATATTATTCATATGCTTGCCGTCCTAAACAGGTTAAACTGACAAGGCGCCGAACAAAAGTCAATTTCTATAATCACATAGAATAGATTTCGACCATTTTGACAGCATAGAAATATATATCCAGAACGAGCTTATATACCTCGATCTGATCGATAATTTTAACTTTCCTAAAAATGCGTTGAGGATCCGAAGAAAGTTGAAATACATAGCTAAGACTAATTTATCTTTCTAACAGAGACTTTGTTAGCACCTATAAGGGGTGCGTCGACACCATTGCTGTCTCTTATATAAATCAAACTTCAAAAACCGCTGGGCTGCAGCTAATTTTGCATGTTCAAAGAAGGAGGATTTATATGAAGAAATCATGCAGAATTATCATTTCTTAACTTTTGCTGTCGAGACTTTGGGATCATTCAGTGAACCTGCAAAATTATTTATTAAAAGACTCGGACCTATTCTTAACCTGTCACAGACGGCAAGCATATGACCAGTATTATTACCGGGTCTATTACTTCCATCGATCAAAGTATTTTTAAACAGTTGATTACAAATCTTGTACTTCAATTTCTTTACCATGCATTTTACTACAAAAAGGACGACATTACCCAGAGCTTGTCATCATTTTTGTCGTCGTTATCGATAACAGGTGAATAGCCGTATGTGACAGGTTAATTCGAAGTCTGGGAATATTCACGCTAAATCATTCTTCATACAAAAACTAAGTTTCGCTATCCAGCGTGGAAACGTATCTGCGATCATCGGAACGATTCCACAAAAGAAGTCAAAAGAAGATAAAAGAGGTTTTTTATTTAAATGGTTAAACTTAAATAGAAAACTTAGCCGCCGATTGTAAATTTTGATAATTGTTAATAAAATTGTTTAATAAGGGGTGCAAGAACTGTGTACTTAGATTATAAACTGTACAACGTGTACAACAGGGGTAAACACACGTAAACATCCGCCTGACAATTATTCACGCTTTTCATGAAAACGAAATCTGCTAACTTTATAGCGAAAAAAAATTTGCCCATGCCACATATGCCTTTGATTATTCCACATTTAAATTTTTTTTCGGCTTTAATTGTCAATACTTAAGGTGTATGCTGTTCATTCTTAAAACCACCTTTTCAGTTGAATTTTAAATTTAAATTGTCAACAGTGTACAAACAGGTATGAACAGTTGTGGTAGATCATTTCCATTTTTGGTTCACAGACAATGAGTGTGAGACTAATAATGATTTTTTTTCAGTAGCCAAAAAGTTTATAGGTAGTTGCTAGTGAGGATAAAATATGTGTCGCAACGATAGAAAGTGAAAAGAAGTTCTTCTAATAAATCATAAATGGTAGTTCTACAACAACCATGTTTAATATCCTGTTGCATCGAGATTCATGGTGTTCAAACAAGTAACTGAAGTTGCAATAAACTATTAAAAGGAATCTCAAAATCAACAACGATTTTAATCGATTTGCAAAATAATTGTTATTGAGTAATTCAAGTGTATACTACCTCTCAATGTAAAGACGGTTATATACATAAATACGCTAAATATACGCTACCATTATAGACGCATCATAATATCCATGTTTGTCTTTCAATTTACAATATTGATGTTTAAAAAAAAATGTTCGTATAAAAACCGTCCAGTCAAACAATAAACTTTTCATTATCTCCTATTCCGTTTTGCTAGGCTTTTGCCACTTGAAAAGCTCGTCGCAGTGGTTAGTTTCGAATGAAGTGTCGCTGTCGATACATTGGCGAGTCTTTGTCGTGAAGTGTTTTATTTGTTTTGAAAAGTAATGTTAAATTTTCACTGAATTGTTGTGAATTAAAAAGATTTTTTGTTTTGTTTATTACACCAATTAACCGACCCACAGAACAGTGTAATTGGGAACAGTGTATTCGAAACACAGCAAATAATTTTCAATTCACATTGGCACTTTGTGCGTATAATAATTATTGAATTTCGTGAGAAAATTCAAACTATTTCACACGGAAAATGCAAACTCTAAGAATGATATAAATGGAAATTAAAAATCGAGCTAATAAATTAGCTGAGTATAGAAATTGAGTTTCCGAGTGAGACACGGTTAACATTTCTAAATTAAAACGAAAGAAATTTTATCGTTTGTGTGTGATTACTGATTGTGGTGCTTGAGTCTGGTTTCTATTCTTCGAAAATGAAGCGATTTCAAGTGACTTCTGTTGATAATCAAGAATCCGGAACAAAAAATGAAGTACAATTGAACGCTTGCAATCTGTACTCACAATCGAATCCTAGCAATGGAAAATTTACGAACACAAATTCGGACATTGAAGCCGCCAGGAAATTTAGTTTTGCACAATTAACAAGGTACGTCAATTATTAATTTATTTTTGGCTGGGCAAATAAATGAGATTTTTGCAACTTTCTTGTGGATCCCAATTAAATATTTCATTAGGCAATCAGACGTCTTAATTTTGTGCTTAAATTATTAAAGCTCTTAAGACTCTTAGCAATCTCAATATAAAATTCAATTACAATCTGCTTCATACTGGTTATCCACACCAGCTGATTTAACTATTTGGTGTGTAAGAGTACTAGGCAGAATTTGAATATTATTTTTTTTTAAATTTTATTTTGATGTTCAAACAAATCCAATAAGTGACGTGCAACTGTTTTAACAACATGTCTAGTATTTGTCTAGAAAGAATAGCAGAACATTTCTGTCTGAATTCCATAAATTTCCGTAAATGCCTGAGAAGTTATTATTTTCGATTTGAAAAATTGAAACTGTCTCATGTCCCACATTTGTATTTGTTCTGATAAAAATTCTCATTCTCAAGTAGATTTGTATCAACAAGACATTGTTAAACACTGTTACAGTTCAAGGGGCTCTATAGAAAGTTTTGTAAGAACAGACGATATTTAACGAAACGCTTAAGACTATACCACGATAATTACTCTTCAGATGACGTCAACCTATTCTCTGTAGCCAGGAATTCCCAAACACACATTAATTTGCACACATCTTCTGATTTCAACTTATTTTTCGTCTTCATTAAATTTCGAATTTACATATCGTATTGAGTTGATTGATATTGATTGTCATTTCACCTACGATTGGCTAATTCGCCAAAGGTATTTGGATCGGATCGAATCGGTCATGACTTGTCGTATAATGATAGACAAGCACGTGAAACGGTCATACCATGCAAACAGACACCTTTCATAAGTTTCTAGGTGTTCAAATTTTCAAAGAAAAGTCAATAACGTATTCTCATCGGAACTACGATGTAATGAGGCTACTTACACTACCGTTGATCGTCAATTGAACTGATCGGTCATGCGAACATTAACAATAAATTGGTCTTACCTTGATTGGTTTTAGAAGAAATGCGGAACCACCCGTTGAAAATCATTGTAAAATCATCGAAGCTTCTGAAAATCAGAACCCAACCCAATTATTAGTCTATGAAGTCTTGAAATTTCGAGCAGCATATGGAATCCATGGATCCAATAAGTTGAAAATGAACTGCGTTTTTCTCGTAAAAATCCATCAACTCTATATTTAATGATAAAGTTCATGAACAAATAGACTTATATAGAACCATACTATGCCATATGATATGCTGAGTTACGTTGTTTTTCTTTTATTATTTACTTCACCTGACCATCACGATGAGTTGACTCACATTATTAAAATCCAGTTAATAAGAAAAATCAATGAGAGACATCGAATTGTTAAAAATCTATGCGATTTACACCTTAGCAACAGAAATTTTAATCCACATCATTGTCGCTAATTGCGTTACATATTAAAATATGAATGATTGAAGCGAACTACGCGCGATGTTCATGGAATAGATATTGACATTGAATTTGTTTACAGATTCGTAATTAATTTTCACTAAAACTCCACTGTAGCTGTTTAGTTTTGTCTAGGGAAGATCTACAACTAGTTTTTCTATATTGAGCATACGAACAAGAGATGTTTTTAAACTGGAAATGCACGACAACCGGTGACATAATGAACAAAATAGTTTCAAATTTACGAAAAGTTGTTCATTATCTTGCATAATAACATCACTAGTTTTAAATGATTGGCCGAGTTTTATTGACATTACACTTTACACAAATGTAAAGCGAAAAGTATAGCGATCTCAATAACGATCTCTTCTAATTCTAATTGAATACATTGACGTCAGTAGAACAGAACTTTTTTTTTATTTAACGAACAACCCTTAACGATAACATTACTCATAGAAGAAGAGAAGTCATTTCAATATTTGTTGGATCGAGCGCAACGATATATGCAAAAACGAGGAGGAGTTTATGAAAAGAATTTTGTTAGAATGTCCAGGTTTTCAGCCAGGGCTTATTTTTAGGAATTTTAATTCTGAAAAATGTTTGAAAATTCCGACAACTTCGGAAAAATTTCAGAATTTTTTTTCAGAACTTTTCTGAATTTTCAGAATTAAAATCCCTAAAAATTAGTCTTCTGTTTAACGTAAGAAATCATTCAAACCGGAGAAAATCTACGAATTATTTCGAGTTTATTACAGTAGGTGACTTTCAAATGAGTGGCTCAATTTATTTCAGCTGATCTACTCATACAAATGTTCTAATGCTTGTTTACAGGGATGAATAAGGGACACGCATGCGCGTGGTAATTGTAAAACCGTTTAAAAAAAACCATTTTTGTTTGTGTGAGTCGATCAGCTGAAAAACAGCTGAGGTCAAATACGTCACTTTTTCATAGTCGCCGACTGTACTGATCAAAATTCCGTCAAAATTTTTCGAATTCTGCCTGAATGCTATTATTTCTATTAACTTTCCCCCAGTAGGTAGGTTGTGATGACTTCACCCAAGTATTTTTAAAACTTCAATAAGCTTATCCCGTAGGAGTTTCTGAAAATGTTGGGAGGGATTCTTTTGAAAATCCACCTATCAAAATCGGACCCATTTCGTCTGGGATGGATATATACATGGTTTGAAAGGTCTTTGCCAGTAGACCTCAAAACAGGCCTCACACAGTCTCGAGCCACACCTGGTTGCTGGTGGAAGATCTCCGAAGTTGGAAAAATAGTGTTTTTTATCCGAAATTTTTGGCCGTTATAAATGATCGTTCCGGGTGAGAGTGGGCTCGTTGGAAACTGAGCTCAAGTACTTTCGGGTCATGCCTAGTTTGATTAGATTCATTGATATATGTCTATTAAGGTCTACTGGCAAAGACCTTTCAAACCATGTATATATCAATCCCAGTCCGATTTTGATAGGTGGATTTTCAAAAGAATCCCTCTGGAGATGTATAATGGGGTCAGTAGAAAAATTCAATTGAAAAGTATTTTAATAGTGGGAGGAATAAATGAAAAGTTTGGAAACCTGAATTGAAAATATTTATGTCACAGCTATATCAAAGTTCAAAAATGAGAAGTGACGCGACATCTCAATAATTTTTAAAAAACCCTGTGTGGCTAGCTAAGGGGCTGGCTATCGCTATAGTTCAAGGCAGTCCTATTTGTAACGTCGTATCTGTATACGACTCGCGCCAGGAACACTCTAGGGCGGGGATCTTTGTTAGATAATCGGTATATCATAGTAGCCAATAGGATATTTACCCATCTTAAAGATCACACAATAACGCCTAGGAATTTGCACGGTGTCGGGGAATCTCGCACACGCGATCATAGTATGCGTCCTTTTACGACATGTAACGAAAAGTCATGACTGTGCGAGATTCACCACTTAGATGTGAATCTCGCACACCATGAATTTGTGTGGTGTGCGAGATTACCCTACCCCATTTGCACATCGACACTAATTTGTCATTATTTCCTTAACTCAACTTAAACCACAAGTATTCCAACCGAAATCAATTACTTGATAAAACACTTTTTACTGCAGACAAATTATATAAACTTGCTAATTGCTACAAAATATTGTATTAATCAATAACAGTAATTGTTGACAGTATAACTCGCTTGCTAATGAGTAAGGTAAAGTTTGCATACTGGCGCTTGGCTTCTCTAAGTTGAAGCTAGATTTTATTTCGAATTGTTTTTGGCTGAAACTTAGGGTAAAACATCTAAACACGAGCCAAGCACCGAAAACGACTATAGTAACAAAAGATGACGTCATCAATACAATTAATTGAATTGTTGTTTCTAATCGTAATGATAACCAATGAAAGTACAGAACAGGTATGGCCAATCGGCAAATTCACCTTAAACGCATTCATAAATTATGTCAAAATAATATGAAAATGAGTGCGTTTGAGTGCGTAAATCAAATTTTTATGTCCTCCGGGCGAACGATCGACCATACCTGCTTTCCACTTTCATTGATGATAACATCATGTCACAAGCCTCCTGAACAAAAATAGAGACTCGTAAGAAATGAGCTGTGCTCGTAATTAGGTATTTTACCCCACATTGTCTAGTTGTTCTTAATGGAGCGATCGTATTCCTTAAAGTGGTACAGTTAGCTTGTATTAAGTACTGACGTTCGTTGAGAAATCTGAGAGCTCGGCATCTTTGCGATTATAACTACGTCTTGCTTGCATCTTATGTCCATTAATCAATGTCTTAATACTCTCAAAATAAGTAAAATTACAAAAATTGTGTAGCGAAAAGCATTAAACTAATTTCACATCCAATGCTGCAAGCCTGGTCCCATATTAAAGCTTTTGTGCTTGGTAATTTTTTTTGTCGAAACATTTTTTTTTTCTACACATTTTGTGTACGCACTTTGTTCAACAAATTGCTCTCATAAGCAAGCATTGTCAATGCAAACAAATTAATTAATAAAATTATCAAATATTGTGAGACACCACACACTAATTATAACATGCTTGCTAATGTCTGTTTCATCGAATAAATTTCAGAAAACAAAAACAAACGAAAACGATTTTGTTTTGTCTACCAAAAACTGGAAGTGATCGGCTACTAGTATGTACGCAAACAAAACCGTTAACCCCGAACTTACAAATTGAATAAGAATTTCAATTGTTCATTGAGGCTTTGAAGCAAACGTATACGATATTGTCGCCGAATCTGTTTCTTTCTTTTTTTAAAGGATCGCCTGATGTTAAATACCAAATCTGATACTTCATTTGTTTTAACATTCATATTACTATACTATAACATGAGTCAGAGCACATAACAGACGATCGGTTGATGGATTATGCCATAGTGTTCTCAACAATGTCATTGGCCAACAGGCCAAATTCTCAAGTTCTTGACATACTCGGAACAGAGACCTTAAAACTTTTATTTTTTTCTATTCATACTAATTCATCTGTTATCGATGACGACGACAAAAGTAATGGCAAGCTTTGGGTAATATTGTCCGCTTTAGGTTTGTTCCAAGTAACTGTAAACACGAACTTTGACAACCCGAACAACGACCATTTCATCCACAGCAACGTCGCTTTCGTGATATTTCATGCAAATCGACCAACGTCGCCTACGCGATTTACACAGAGGTATTATTGAGGTTATGGTTATATGGCTGAAATTTGACAATTCATATGGCCTTGGAACAAACCTATATATTAAAATGCGTGATAAAAAAATGAAGTACAAGATTTGAAATCAACCGATTAAAAATACTTTGATCAATGAAAGTAATAGACAATAATGATACTGGTCATATGCTTGCTCACTGTAAGAGGTTAGAACTTCAATTTTCTGCTCTAATTTTGTTGTTCTATAAACCCTAGTCTTCCCCAGTGCCAGAACTAACATGTTTCGTTTCAAGTATTCCAACAATATGTTCTAAACTATGTGAAGCACATAAACATTCAACCTGCCACTTAGCGGTTTGAGCATGGAATCTTCCTTTGAAAGTGTAAACAAATTCTCGTTCCATCGAACAACATTTCCACATTTGTTTACTTCTCGTTTAGAATGAAAAATTGCGACACTAACTAACCCATCATAAATGCGACATGAAAATGCGTTCTAGACATTAGATCAGATAACATTGCCATATAAAGAACCGTTGTGTTTTTCCATCGACTTTTCTACCCTTGAAAATAAGTGTACAATCGTTTTGTCATTGAAAATCGAAAAAAGGGATGTCATTTTGTGTGTGATTGAAGCTGACAATAATTTGAAACTTTTCCGTCGTATAAGGCAACTTTGCAGAATAGTTATTTGTTAACCAGGGGAAAGAAAAGTTGGAAATTTCATTTCAAATGGTGTGATAGCCTGGGAAAACGAAATTTCCTTTGCTGTAGGTCAACACAACAAAGCCTTTAGAAGTTTCAGCTGAGGTGAGAAAATTACTATTTTCTTGCCTGTGTTGTCAAAAGTTATAACCTATTTACAAGCAGTAAAGATTTCCGCCTACATAATTACAATTTTCCACTGTATGACTAGTGAATACGTTCTAAAATCTAAATATTTTAAAATCTTTGAAAAATCACTCGTACGTCTTTAAGGGTTGTATGAGGACGGAGTGTATACTATTATCTATTGTCTAAAAAAAGTTAAAGATATAGAGAAGGTTGTAATCGTTTTCAATCAGACTCAACTTCAACAATCACGATTTGCATTTTGGTGACATAATGCAATAGTAAAGTTGATTTATTAAAATTTTTGATTTTCGTAAAGATTAAACGATTCGCCACATTTTATACGCCCATTAAATAAACATACAAAAAATTACACGTTAAGATTTAAAAATCAAAAAGATGCTATGATGATAAGGCCTATTTTCATAATATTTTTTTTGTTCTTAATTGCAGAGAAGCTTTGCCACGTTTAGAAAATTACCGCCGCTCATTACGTGCCTTAAAGCGTCCATCGTTGGGAATACTTCATGGAGAAGATTTTGAGATAAACCAAGTGAGTATATCATTAAAACAAAACATTTCATTAAAACAAAAATTCTCTTATCTAAGTGCCAGTATTGTTTACAATACTCGTAAAACCAGTAATTGAACTTGTTAGAGGTCAGCGAGTTAAAATTCTTCAATTTCGTCTGCTGTACCTGTGAATTGTTGATTTTTTTTTATAGCTTTTTTTGTCGAATAAATTTACCGTTCTGAAGATGTCGAAAATAGGCGCTTTCCAAACTCATGTTATCCTTAAATATGTAATTTTTAGCTGAGTTTTTCACACTTAATTCGCTCAAAAAGTCTTTTTGTGTAAGTTAGGTCTAATCTAAGCTAAGTACAGTAGTGACAAAGTCGCAATATTTCAGCACTATCTAGGAAAATGAATTCAAAAGCTTTAAGTTTCGTTTGAATTCCATTGGAAAAGTGTAATATTTTATCCAAAAGAAGCTTAACCTGTCACAGACGGCAAACATAATAACAGTTTTACTATCTGATCTATTACTTCATTTGATCAAAGATTTTGATTTCAGAAATCTTTTACTTCATTTGTTTTGAACACGCTTTTTGTTATTATAAGACTTCATTAGACAGAGCTTGTCGTTTATTACAGCTGTCGTTGTCGATAACGTATGGCAGCCGTCTGTAACAGGTTAAAGCTCTCTGTAACAGGTTAAAGCTCGCAAAAGCAGGATAAACGCAAAGACACAAATGCCGAGACAAATGCAGTACGGTGTTTTGGCCTAACATGCTATAGAGAGCTTTTCACTCGGCTACAGCAATCTGTTGTGAAATTTCAACAATTCTGGTGAGAAAATTTCTATTTTCTCCCTACGGAGCAGAATCAATACCATTTTCAGAAGGCACTTCGAGTGGAAAAGATATTCCAAGATATTTTGGATTGAATATCTTCAAATTCAGCAGACACTTTGTTTATATGCATCTCAGGCAGACCGCAGACTTATTAAAGTGTTTAAAAAAAAGTTTTCGTTTTCAAATTGCGCCAAGTCTAATGAACTTAATTGCACTTCACCTTGATATGTTTGCCAAAAATTATGGTTAAAAGTTTAAATTACTCGCTGGAGGTTGAAAAACCTTTTTTTTCAGTACCAACAACTGTATTATATACCATGCAAAACAGTCGTTGATGATCAGCCAAAAAAATATTCACATGTTGAATGAATACAAATTACAAGTGAACAAAAAAATTTATATTTTGATTGATCGTTCAAAATTTGATTACATTTATGTGTGATGAGAAAGTGCGGATTCAACTGGTTAAAATATGTTCGATCTGAAAACGTTTAGTTTCGCCGTTATTATTATGAATTTAGCGAACGTGTTAAACAATTAAACATGCCCGAGCATACAGTAACGTCGAAAGTGCTCACATTTCCACATCAATCGATGTTTCATATTTTCATGTTATTGATTACATATATTCAGTTGGAAATTTGTGAGAGTCTAAAAGAAAATTTATTTTTATTTTCTGTTCGTTCTAGAGAAAAGTTTTTTGTTGACGCAAATTTTGTATGTATCAGTTGAGGGCTGACTTTACTACCAAGAAATTGTTTCAGCTAATTTTAAATAAAATACGAAAATTCCAATTAACTTGTTTCCACAATTGCATAAATGGTTGCAGCGATACAACGACTAAGAAAGTATACTGTTTCCGATTCTGTATCGCATTGGCAGCTTACTCGAAATGCTTACGATTGAATGTGCTTAGACATACTAGGGTGAGCGTACCAATCCTCGGACAAGAATGAGTCCTCGGACACCTATTGTTCTTTGATTCATAAACTTTTTTTATGAATGAGAGTACAATAGGTGTCCGACGACTCATTCTTGCCCGCGGATTGGTACGCTCACCCTAGGATGTGTATGCCGGTTCATTCATTGCAATAAAAGAGCTTTCAGAGTATTGGCTATGGTCGCACAAAAAGCTAATCATGGTGTGTTACGTACCTGCGTACCCTACTCACGAGAGAGAAGTTTGGAATATAATCCCAAGAGTGAGCAAATTTTTCCGCAGGTACGTAACATACTATGACATGCTTCCGGTAAGCACTTTTTTACAGTCACAAGTAGTTATGTAAAGTTCAGGGGAAAAAATATCAAAATCAAGTTATCGTGAGTGTGCACAGATGACCAATTTATTTTTGCGGTTTCGTCATCTATGACCATGGGAAAATGCTTTGCACTGCCGTCTGCTTTGATTTCAACGTAGAACGGTCATAATAGCCCCAGGTCTTTTTTTTCTATCAAGGTTAGTTGGGAAAGTACTGGCCAAGCACTAAAAAAACATATTTAATAAGCTCCACAAAAATTCACTAGGTTCGACCTCTAATTTCCAAAAATCTGTAATGAAATTTTCTGGTTTTCTGCTCGTATTAAACTTAGGTAAAATTAGTCGGCAAGAAACTGTTGATCGGGATCTGTGTTTCTGGAGTTTTCTTTGTAATATGAAGGGTATTGCGATATTCTCCATATTTGTTAAAATCAACTTCCTTCAAAAGCTTTTATTACCCGGAGCTCACCTTCATCTAACTAATTTTGTTCTAAATATTTACGAATGAATATGTACTCATTCTCAATCAATTTATCCAGGAAGTAACAAAAGAACCAGAGGCCACTGAAGAACATCACGGTATCAAATTAGGATGGATTCAAGGCGTACTGATCCCGTGTCTGTTAAACATTTGGGGTGTGATGCTGTTCCTTCGACTGGCATGGGTTGTTGCACAAGCTGGAATTGCACAAACATTGCTGATTATATTCATATCGTTTGTCGTCTGCGTAATTACAACACTATCCTTATCGGCTATTAGCACCAACGGTGAAGTAAAAGGCGGCGGTGTATATTTCATAATATCGAGGTCGTTAGGACCAGGTAAGGTTCTATTTTTGTTGATAAAAGTTATATCGCATGTATGGCGAATTCCATGACCTGTTTCGTGACGAACCAAATTTCGGTTTGAAATCTGTAGGACTTTTCTTAGAGCAACATGGAACTTTATGTCATTCTGAAGGATTCAAGATGTTCTATAAGAAGTCTAAAAGATTTCGAGCTATTTTAATTTGAGATATGGTTGGTCATGGGACAGGTCATAGATTGCTTTATATGAGCCTTTGAGCTTGATGGTAATTCACGTTTGCAATACATAGAATTCGGAGCTTCTGTTGGAGTAGTATTTGCTTTCGCCAATGCGGTTGCAGCTTCAATGAACACTATTGGGTTTTGTGATTCAATGAATGACCTACTAAGTATGTACCTCTGTTACGTTTAACTCAAATTGTCTGAATTTTAAGTGCAGAAATTGTATTCAAGAATCGTATGGCGTAAAAATTATTGATGGAGGAGTAAATGATACTAGAATAATCGGTACGGTTGCACTAGTCATAATGATCGTGATTTGCGCGGTCGGAATGGAGTGGGAGTCCAAGGCTCAGAACTTCTTGATTGCAATTATTGTGGCAGCCATTGTCAATTTTATCGTTGGATCGATAATTGGTCCTAAGGATGATGATATGATGGCACAGGGATTTGTAGGAATAAGCGGCACTGTTTTAGTGCAAAATTGGGGATCAAATTATAAGTTTAGCGAAGGAGTTAATCAGAATTTCTTCAGTGTGTTTGCCATCTTTTTCCCCAGTGTTACGGGCCTCCAAGCCGGGTAAGATAATTGTACTCGTTATCAGGAATTTTGCATCACGTAACTGTATGTTAATTGTGTTAACAGTGCTAATATATCAGGAGATTTAAAGGATCCAGCTAGTTCCATCCCCAAGGGGACATTGTTGGCGCTCTTGATATCAGCTACGTCGTACATAGTGTTTGTGTTCTTCGCAGGAAGTGCGGCAATTCGTGAAGCTAGTGGAAATACAACAGATCTCATAAATGGCAGTATTATTGATGTTGTTCCGCAGTGTTTATCTAACAACGTAAGTTACTAGAAACTAGTTTCGGAAACAATTACCTACCACAATTGTCCATATAGTCATGTACGTTTGGCCTACAAAATTCTTACACCGTTATGCAATTGATGGCTGCTTGGGGACCGCTGATTTATGCCGGATGTTGGGCGGCAACGTTAAGTACAGCTTTAACGAATTTACTGTCTGTTCCGCGTTTGATTCAGGCATTAGGTCGCGATAGAATATACCCTGGATTGATCTTCTTCTCGAAAGGTTATGGAAAACATGGAGAACCCTATCGTGGTTACGTGCTAACATTCATCATTTCGACCATTTTCCTTTTAATTGGTTAGACGTGCCCGGATGTGAAATTAATTTTATTTTAATTTCGTTTCTAATTTATTATTGACAGCTCAATTGAACTTAATTGCACCGTTGATATCAAACTTTTACTTGGCCTCGTATGCACTTATCAATTTCTGCACTTTCCATGCGGCCTTCATCAAACCATTAGGCTGGCGACCCACATTTAAGGTTAGTATTAGACCAATTTGGCTGATAACAGAAAAAATCCGGATAATTTTGTGTAATCGTAATCAATGCAATTTGCACTGTTACAGGTGTACAATGCATGGCTGAGTTTGTTTGGCTTTGCTTTGTGCGTTGGAATTATGTTCTTAATTGATTGGTTGTCGTCGCTGATAACGTTTACTATAATTTTTGCATTGTACCTGATTGTTGTGTACAGAAAGCCAGGTAAATTGATAAAAATTCAAGTTCGTACGATAGTAAAGTGACACTAACGAAATGTAGGCAATGTCGGTAAACCTAAAAACTATGCAAGGGTCGTGGATTTAAGCGAGTTCTTTTCTGTAAAATCGTTCTGTAGGTCTGATTTGACAATTAAACCTGTTAAAGTCGTAATATCTTACTTCTCTTGGTTAATATAAATTGCCGTGTGGTGGTGTTAGTTATGTATCACATCTCGTACTTCTTTAATTTTACTATTTGATTTGCTATATAAGAGATCATGTCAAGCCTAATCTGATCTTTTATTTTTGTTTTTATTGTCGATTACAAATGACCACAAATCTCTGGTATGAATTGACGATCCCTTTTTGTCAAACTTTAAAAATTTCTTCAAGTTCTCGCAAGTATTACCCCATTCAATGAAATGTAGTCATACCACAGTAGCTTAAGCTTATGAAGAGTACCAATACTAGTGTGAGTTCCGTAGTTATACAATCGATTGATATCAAGAAATTCCAGATTTAATGAATTTTTTTGGAAGTCAAGACTAGCGTAGAAGCTTAATTTTTACCCTCAATTAAATCAAAGGTTAAATATTGTTTTACTCTAATCAACTCACTTAACAGACGTTAATTGGGGCTCATCAACTCAAGCGCAAACCTACAAAACAGCTTTACACGCAACATATCGTTTGCAAAACATTGGTGACCATGTGAAAAATTACCGACCTCAAGTAAGAAAAAGAATTCGTTTTTTTTTTAATCGTGAACGAAACATGCAAATTACGATTTAAAATTGTCACACTTTCAGGTGCTAGTCTTAGCTGGATCTCCGCAGATTCGGCCAGCTATAGTCGATCTTGCAAATTTAATAACAAAACATAACTCACTAATGATTGTTGGAAATGTTGTGTCGGTAATGATATCACAACTCATTTTTGTTGATCTTCCATTTTTGATGATAAAAAGTGATAATTACAGCCGGACATCTCACATAAGAGGCGAACGTATGCGATAAAAGAAGGTCATAAATGGTTACAGGCAAGAAAGATTAAAGCTTTCTACGACATTGTGCAGACGAATGAATTTGACTCGGGTGTGCGAGCGTTGATTCAAACGTCAGGAATTGGAAAGCTGGCACCGAATATTGTTCTGATGGGTTATAAGGCTAACTGGCAAACTTGCCCGACATCAGAATTGCTCTCGTATTTTAATTCAATGCAGTGAGTATGCACACAATTTACGATGAACCATGGTGAAAATGAAAGAAATGAACAATAACTTGTGGTGGTACCAGTCAAAACCCTCAATAAGGAAAATGTGACGCAGGTCATGTACTTACTTCCAAAACAACTGATATCATTTTAGGTGACACATCAGTAGTTTTAGAAAAATTATTTCATTCTTCACGTTAAAAGTAAGAGATTGCTCAGATTGTTCCCGTGATATAAAACAATCACCACTCATTGCTTAATGAAAGCACACTAAATAGCAGTTGTATTATTATTTGAGTCAACTGCTGTGTAACCCCTCAATATTCTAATGATCTAGAAATGGGATGTTGGTGATGTAATGGAATTATAGGGAATATGAACCAATCTCAATAATTTCGAAATTCTCGACGAGAACCCAAAAAAAACGGCAAAGCTCTGAAATTTCTTAGGTTTTAAAGGTGAGGGCAGTGGAGGAGTAACCTCTTTTTAACCTCAGGAATGCAATTCCTACAAGAAATCCTGGATTACCAACATTTTCTGTCACTTCTGACCGAACCATATTCACAGCTGTATCATAAAGGTGGACTAGAAACCCACTTTCTTTGATAAGTTCGCATGACCAAAGCTACAGAACACATAACTAGAAAGTTACCTAGCTGGGAAGATTTTCAGCCTTGATTCCCCAGTACTTCGAAATTTCGGGAACAAACGTCATTTCTCATCTTCACCTGTATGTGGACTTGCGTCACGCCCACTAATGCGAGGGCATGATCGGATCATTGCTTTTTAAAACGAAATGACTATTCACACGCTAGTGCGAATAGTCAATTGACATACTATTCGCTGTTCTCTATTCGATTTCTGCGAACCCTATAAACTCAATTTTTTCAGCAATGCGTTCAACAACCGCATGGGCTTAGCAATTTTACGCATGCCTAAAGGAATGGACTATTCGTATCTGAATTTGGAAGTCAACAATGATTTAACGTTCAGCGGCATAGATTCACCGACTATCACTCAATCACATTCGTCATTGCCTGCAACGGGAGATCTCATTCTTAGCGGTAATCGAAATTTGATGCATGCCGATTCAAATCTAAATTTAGCTGGAATGGCTAGTTCACAGACGACAATTACAACGCCTCAACCACGTAAAAAATGGCGTCGAACCAACAATCAATTTTGATTTTAATTTCTTTTTTCCATTTTGCTATCTGCAGCACCGCTTCCGAATCAGAAACGTATGGCAGAATTGAAGGCCCAAGAAAAGATTATTTATTCGACACAAGGAGGATCCACCGTGCCGAAGGAAGTGCTTGACGATTTGGGCTATTTCCATTTGAAAAAATCGGATGGTCAAATTGACGTGTGGTGGTTATACGATGATGGAGGACTTACCATCTTAATTCCGTATATCTTGTCGTTACGTTCGCATTGGAGTGGATGCAAGATTCGAGTATTCGCATTGACCAACCATAAAATGGAACTCGAATTCGAAGAACGAAAGTAGGAGCAATTCCTCAATGTGCTCTCCAAACTCTATCGCTAAATATTCATTGATTTTTGTAGCATGGCAAATCTTTTGCATAAGCTGCGAATCGATTATTCAACGTTGACCATGCTGCAGGGTATGCAAGATCCACCGCAACAGAGCACAATCGACTTCCATATGCAACTATTGGATGGATTCAGAGAAGGTCAGAACAATGAGTGTTTTGTTCCCGAAACGGAACTCGAAACTTTGGAAAAGAAAACGCATCGTCAATTGAGATTGCGCGAATTACTGTTGGAACATTCGAAGGATGCGTCGCTGGTTGTGATGTCTCTGCCTATGCCCAGAAAGGTAGCACTTTACAATCGATAATCGACATCAGTGTTCGTGAAACTTTTCTTCTTCTTTAATAGGATGCTGTATCGGCACCGTTGTACATGTCATGGTTGGAATTACTTACGAACGACATGCCTCCGTTTTTGTTAATTCGAGGGAATCAATGTTCTGTATTGACATTCTACTCTTAATATTTTTGACAACGACTAGTCACATGTTGTCAAAGCAACATTATCCCCGATCAGTTTTGTTGATAGCCTGAAAGAGAAGTTTTGTTTTTTGTGTTCTATGCTGGTGCAGTGATTGTATCACACATTTTATTGGTACTCAAGACATAGTATTAGCATTGTTGACGAACTCATTTATTTCAATAAAGAAAATTTAACCATTTTGTGTTGGTCAATCCTTATTTCAATGGATAGAAAATAGGTATTCAGGACAGCGACAGAGACAAAACACGGGAAGCATCAACAACATTTACAGGTAAACGACTGTTTGGATAACTTATCACTTCATTTCTGCCATGTACACCACTTCATCTAGCCATTTTATGTATACTTTTTTTTTTGGCTAACTCACCACTCCATATAGCCATTTCTACCATTTCCATGTATTTTGGCTAACTCACCACTCCATATAGGCATTTCTATGTTTTCCATGTATTTTCGCAAGCTCACCACTCCTAACACACGTTTCTAACAAATCCATGTACTTTGGCTAGCTCACCACATTTCACACATAATGTGGCGGATTAACCTATGGGAAATTCGGTACCGTGCCCATAGCGCTAGAAATACTTGGCGCTGGCGAAATTCTTTCACTATTCAAATTTATACAGCTATCACAAAAAAGATAAATTTACGCTGCAATTGCGCTACAGAGGAAATAATGTTCTCTAAATGCAAAAACAAAACAAAATTGGCGCTGAATTTTTGAAATTTGGCGATGAATTTTTATATGCCAGTGGCGCTGAAAACCTTAATCCGCCCCTTAATTACGTTTCAAAGAAATTTCGTTTTATTTCTTGATGTTATACCTTTCGTTTTTTAATGGAGTTATCTGGAATGAACGGTTTACAAACTTGTCCATTAAAATCTTTGAGATTTGAATTTGAGGTAAAAATACAAAAAAGATTATTTTTCATACAATCGAAGATTACTAAGATTGTGCAAATTTCGCTTCGGGCACCAGCTGGTACACGACAAGGTACACAATTCATTTGCCAAAAGATTATCATTTGAAGTACTTGATTTGGAATACACATGAATCAATGCTCGCGCTACTCAAAATTTAAATCTAATACTTCAAACGATAAAAACTTGAACAAATGAATGTAAATTTGTAGACCAGCTGGTAGATAGCCCCGAAACGAAATATTTGCACAATCTGAGGAATCCTCGATTGAAATATTTAGAATTTTTTGCAATAAAATAAGTGTTCCACACAGAAATATATTGGGATGATAATAAATAGATTATTTAAAAAAAAAAAAAAATCAAAAAACAGGATGTTATTAACATCCAAGCTCTGTTTTCCGTTTCTCACATGCCGTCTTCACGCTTGTCTTTACCAAACCAGAAACGAATACTCCAGCATCAGGGATTTCAGTCAAGGGATCAGCGGTTGAATTAGCAATCGCATCGCAAACACCCGGAGCACCCCATCCATTTTGCAACGCTGCAAATACTCTAGTTTTAACATCCAAATATTGTTGCTTCTTAGCAGGATCATTGAAGCCAACAGCACCAATTGTTATAGCCGCGTCGACTATGGCAGCGATACTATTGGCAAGTTTTACGGCTTCTGCTTGTTCAACTGGATTTAGACAAACAAGCGGTTTTTCAGTTGGAGTTGGTGTCGGAGTAGGATTAACAACCGGCCCGCCAGGTACTGCTACAACTAACCCAGCATGAGTTTGCCATTTTGGATTGTCAGGCTTAAAAGGTCCCTGTGTATTTTTCAGCCAGCAGGCCTTCAAGTTATTGTATACAAAGCCTTGACATGTCGGGTTAGCTTTACAAATCTCACAACAGGCTTCCCACGAAGCAATTCCAGCTTGCATTCCTAAATCATGTCCAGGATCGAGATTCAAATTAATTGCCATTGATACACATATTTTCTGTTGGCCGTTGACAACAACTGTAAGTGAAAATATAAAAGTTTGAATAGATTTATTAGATAGATAAACTTACAAAGCGTTGTAGCCAGAATGGAGACAAGCAAAACCCCTTGCATTCTTAGTCTTCAATCTAAATAACGAGGTCAGATAATTTTAATGTAAGTCCTTGTTTCGATGTTATTCTCCAGATTTTCGATTTCAACGTCTTGAATTACTGAAAAACAATATTTTATGTAAATTCAAAGCGAGACTGAAAGATATTAAGTTTCTCATACAAGATTCATGCTTTAAATACTTTCATTTCTTTTATCAGTTTCAACATAATTAAAAGGAGATTAAGTAAGCACCAACAAATGTCCTAATTGACTCATTATCAGCAATAATTAGGTTATTAATAGTAACTGGTGTACTTCCTGCTGTAGCAAACGTGTATTAATTATAACAATGAAAAGTGAACCTCGTTTTTTAATAAACTAATTTCAAGACGTAAAATAAACCAGATCAACAGACGGCGCTTCAAAGTGAATTCGTTTGTAAAATGTTGCAGACCTGCCAAAAGTCAATACTAAAGCGGTGTAGTGATGCAAAAGCGGCTTATTCCATTATAACGAAACGCTCTCCAACTGCGCTGGAGAAAATCCTGCACCATACGCATTTCTAATAATTTTCTTTTTACGTGCAATAAAATGCAAAAACAAAACAAAATTGGAGCTGAATTTTTGAAATTTGGCGCTGAATTTTTAAAAGTTCGCGATGAATTTTTATATGCCATTGGCGCTGAAAACCTTAATCAGCCCCTGCGAGGACACATTTCTACCATTTCCATGTAATTCGGCTAACTAACCACTACATCTATAGGCATTTCCACCATGTCTATGTATTTTGGCTAACTCACCACTCCATATAGGCATTTCTGCTATATCCAAGGTATATATGGTATATATATATATGGGTAAATATATGGGCGGAGGTAGTGTCACTCACGCGCGGCCTAGCACAATAGTTCGATGCTAATGACACCTTTTTTGTGTTTCACAAAATGTTGTGCCTATCACAAAATGTTGCGAACTTTCGTGCCACTGTACATCTGATTCGGTTTTATATGGCATAACCACCGCCAATATATCCACTTTGACCATATCTATGTGTTTTGGCTAACTCACCAGTCCATAATATAACCATTTCTGCCTGTATATAGTTGCAACGCTGTTTACTGTTGGGGAGATCACGGAGAAACAGACACGCGGTTGACTTACTACACTTGACGATAATATGAAAGATACAAAAATTTACCTCCCGTTCTTGTGATGATTGTCGTCACCATCATGTGGTGAATTTTTTTAAAACTATAAACAACGCACTTCAAGCAGAAGTGATCATAGTTGACAGCTGCCAAATAGAGTACTAATTGTATAAAATTGTTTTTTTACAGTGTTTTACAGTTGTGTGATACACTGTCAAGTCTCAGTACCCTATTTAGAGTAACACTCATGCTTGAAGTGCGTTGATATAAAGCATCAGACAGAAGAAAATTGCGATATGCCCTCCCCAATCTTTACAGCCTTGTAGTTACAGAGTAGAAAACGTCTTCTTGGGAAATTATCAGATTAAATTAGGTGGCGGCAAACGCATCAGTGAGTGAACATTTTGCAAGTGAAAGACAGGTTTCCTTGTCAAATAAAGCTTTAATTTTATAATGAAAACTAACCTGATAAACATTAATGTGTAAATATCTTGCTAGTTCTCAATTAGTTTAAATTCATAATTCAATGACTAGTCAATTATGTTTCCACTTTTCTGTTTTATTATAATAAACTGTTGTAAATTTTTCCATTTTCTTTCTTTCTCTTTTTTTTGTTTATAAACGTTTGAAATATTTTTAATTTTTAATTTTCTTACTTTATATTCCTTTGTTTTTAGATTTTAGACACATTTTTGTTTAGTTATAATAATTCTTTTCGTAGATTTAAATTTCTTCTTCATTTTGATTGTTAAAATTTGTTTCAAAATAAAAATTTAGACGACAGAAAACTCCTGTCTTTTAAATAAAGAAAATGTTTTCGTTGAGTTCATTAGCATTGCTATTGCTATTTCATTTTTGTCATCTTTATATTACAAGGAAAATTATTAATAAAAACTTCAAATCTGATGTTCCAAGTAGATGGGTCGCATATTAATTGAAAAGCATTTTGTGACGGAATGTGTTCACGTTTCAGTTATAAAATTGGTTCAGATTTGATTGTATCGATTAAGTAGTTTTTAGATTCAAAACCCAAACGAAAATCTTTCGATTAACACATTTAACTTCGACAAAACATATTTTTGACCACAATATGGTCATTATTATCTAAGATAAATGAGATTTCTATTGTTCGTAAGCTCAAAACTTAATGCTAAGAGAGATTGAGGAAGCTAAGACCGAAATTCGCCAATGAAGCTGCGCTTAACTGAGCCATGGTTTGAGTTATGTCAAAAGGTGTTGATTCTGAAAGTTTTATTTCATTGCAGAATCTGTGACTTCATAAGTATGAAGATACATTTTGTTATAGAGGATCACACTAGCCAGATCTAATACCCGATTGGCGATTTCATGCAGTTCAGCCAACAATGAGGCGAGTTTTTTTATTTGCCAGAAATACCTCATCCTAAATTTGTTGCAGAAAATGGTTATCACACGATTGATGTGGTGGACAGAATAGATGAGTACATAGGATCGTTATTTAACACGACCTTGGATTCATACATCTGAATTTTCTTCGTGAAATTTTCTTTCAAAAAATATTGACATTCAAAGAAAAGTTAGAGCGTTTCTTCTGCCACTATCATGCTATGAAAATACCAATGTCCAATGACTAACGAAATAATTTGCTATAATAGCGATGGTTAAACTTTCGTCGCCAAAGCGAAAGTCAATCAATAACCAACATCCATTTCTGGTAAATTTATTTATAAATTTTTTTTGATAAGTTTCTCCAAAAATAGGCCCTGGACCCTTATTTACCCTGATCGATCTATTCGTATTCTGCCAGTTTATTTACGGACTTGTTTAACGAAATTAGAATTTTCAAGCTAGTAAGAAATTTATAGAGACTTATGCTTCCTTTTGTTGACGTACCCTAAAGTTAAAACGTTTTCCTTTTGTTAAATCTTAAAAATAAAATTCTTTAAAATAAAATTGTAAAAAAAAACGTAAAGAATGGTTGAAATCCGTGAAGAAATTGTTCTTTTCTCCTTTTGTATATTGCTTCCTTAACATATAATTTTTAATAAATTTAATTTAAAAATAAAATGCATCCTGTTTGTGATTTTGTTAGGTTTTGGTAGTGACTGAATTCCATCCAGCTAGGTTCACAATTAAAAATAATTTCTTCGTCATCTCTTCGAAATACTAGAACGTAAATATTTTTGTGTTACAAATTCTTATTACAAAATTATCATTCAATAGTTCAATTGTGCTCGTTCATGATGTATGTACCTGTTCAGCGTTCAAACGAGCATCAAATTTTGTGGATCATACGGTCTACTGAAAACAAAATCAAATGTTCTTCCGGTTTATAAACCCTAAGAGTTCTTTCATTAAAAGCAAAGATCGGTTTTTAAAGGAAGGCATTACGAATTGATAAAAAATTTGTTATTCAAACCATAATTTGACGGTAGTAATTGCCAGAATAATTTCTGGCTAAGTTTTTATTTGGGTGGATTTTATAATAGGCTTGTCTTAGTACGTTGATCACTCGTCTGATTAACGCTGATTTTATTTAATTATTATTTTAGTTTTTGGTGTATTATGCATGAGGTTTTATATATCCTAGAAATTTCATTTTAATTCACTAAATTTTATTTTAACCGAAACACCATATGTTTGGCAGTTAGAGTTACTGAGTTAACCTTTCATAAACGGCAAGCGTATCACGATATTTTCATTTTCAATAAATCTGCTACTTCTAACATTAAAAGTAATCACCTAGAGTTCGATCACGACATAGTAAAGTAAACCAGGTAGTAGTGGTTGATTTGACGAGATACCTGTTCATAACTTCTGAAAAATGAACCGCTGCCTGTGTTTACTTTACACTGTCGTGGTTTAATACAAAATCTTTTACTTCATTAGTTTTAACAAACATGTTGTTATATATAAGACCACATTGACCATGAATATTCGCTGTCGACAACGGATGACTAGCCGTTTGTAAAATGTTAAAGACATTTTTTATGTTGAATTTGAACATTATTTACTAAATATAATTCCTGAAGTAATTGCCAACACGGAAAAAAGAGAACTGTGATTTTCCGATTAAAGCAAAACAACGACAACATCACACAAACTTTCCACCCATGGAAAATATGATTTTTCATGCGATAATTATTCCTAAGTTTATAAATGTGGCAGGATTTAATAGTGAACTAGTGATGATCTCTCCTAAATAGCGTCAATACAAACGACAAACCATCTATGGATCTGTAGAATATGTGTTGTATTGAGGCCACTTTATCCTCACGTCACAAGTAGTTCTTCGAAAATTTAAATTTTTGAAAATTTGGAACGAACTAATATGACTGATTAGGGCTTTGCAACGAACGAAGAGTTTTTTTTCGCGCGACAAAAATCCGTTTCAGCAAATGAGGAGTTTTATTCGAACACGAACTTCATCTAACGTGGCTGATAAGCGAAAAAAATCTCCTTATTGCCGCATCGGTCGCTCTTTACAGGGCCTATGTTTAAGAAATTGATTTTCTAAATTTGCTTACACTGGCCATATTGCAAATTTGACAGGTTCTCACAAGATTTGGAATATTTGAGCAAATTATGGAGAGTCAATTTTCCAAAAATGGGCCTTGCACTAAGCACCAAAAATAGTTATTTTTTAGACGAAATATTTGGCGAAATATTTCTCAGTGTTAGGCCCTGGTCTCTAAAAAAAATTCAACGGAAAACTATTACAAGTGACGTATATTTCTGATGAGGGCTTATTAATCGCAATTTAAATTCTTAGAAATTCTAAAAAGTTCTTAGAAATTCTGAAAATTCATTTTTTTTACAAATTCCCAATGATTCTTAAATTATTGAAAATTCCTAAAAAAAAATATTAAAAATTCTCAGAAATTCTAAAAGAAATTTAAAAAATTCCAAAAAAAATCCGAACAATAAGCCCTGGATGAGAAACTACTTTGGGTGGAATTGGTCAGTGGTAGCACAACTGAAATGATTTCGAAAGTGACTTGATTTGTAGAAATCTTTCCTTACCACAGTTCTTAAAAGGAAACTGAAGCTGTAGAACAGATCGTTTTCACGACTTCGAATTCGGTGCTGTACCTACTACAATCAAGTACCGCTGAATCAACTTGATCAGAAGCCAGCTCAGGGTATGATTATCTATAAAGAAACAAACAAACCGACGAATCAAAAAGGGTTCGCTTTCCTCGCTGTCTTGCTCTATCTGAGGTGTTTATTGCAATTCGACATTCGATTATAACTTCTCTTTCGATTTTTTCAAGTTTTCCAAACATTTTTACAACTAAAACATTGCAAAAGTGTTCACTTCCATTATATAGTTACCGTTTCATTACATTCGTTCAAAGCAATTTTATTTTGTTAAGCTCTACAATCGATAATTCCATGCTGCTGTGAATTACTTCAAGAAAATTCTCTGAAAAATTCGATTAAATTGATTGCGCATGTAACGCACTCTATATACTTCGGTATTATTAACGCAACTGGTGCGTTGGCATATAAATCCACTTTACACTAAAATCTAACAATTGAATAAAGCATCACTAAACAACCAACACGTAAATAATCACTCTGTCATTTATACTTATTTTATGTTATGTTTCCATGTTATATGTTTCCATCAGTTACACACTTAAAATTACGGGGGGGTTCAAATATATTAAAAATTCCCTACACTCTACCCAACGACTAGAAAGGATTTTATTTTAATTCGAAATTCATTTTCGATTCATTTTCTTTTTGTTCTGATTTGTTGTAAAAATTTCACTTTTTTGTGATGCTGCGATTAGAAAAATTAATCGAACCAATAAAAAGTTAACATCGTAAATCTATACCGTCGTACCGTATGCACTAAAAACTACTCTCGAACTGTCCGTATCGAGCGAGATATCCTCCGGACTGGCCAAGTCCACTCTAACCGCACCGGTATTGTTACGACGTGCCGTTTGCAGATTGCTCAGCGTCCAGTGGAAGCCCGGCGTTTGCTCTTGGTTGGATTGCGAAACCGTTGTGCTCACCTCACGGTTACCGCACGGTAATGTTTCCGTACCGTTAGCCACTTCCTCGATGCTGCCCCGAGTTCCGCTCGAACTCTGCGATTGTGATTCGTTCGATGTTGAGTCCAACGAATCTAAACTGGACTCAGCCGCTCCGCCACGATATCGTGATACAATGTTTGCGGGCTGCAATGGCAACAAAATATCTTAAGTCAATGGGAACAGGAAATGATAGAGAAGGTGTACGTACTTCTACGTCGCCGTGACAGTCTTCAATAGCTCTAAGGATGTCCCAGCACAGTTCCGAATCTAACGGAATGGGTTGCTCGGTGTCTCGATTGTGAATGGCAATGGCAATGTGCACCGGATGCGGTATGGGTAGCGGTATCATTAATTTTCCATTTGATACACGATCGGTTGGTTTTCGTTTCCATGGTCGCCACGACATTGTCTTTTGTGATTGTGTCAGAGATCGATGAGCAAGTACCCTGGGTGTAGTCAATCCAGTTTTTGTGTCACTGTAAATGAAAATCGATTTAACCTGTACAACTCCATGGTACACAAGATCATCCTGAACTTACGCGCGCTTCTCCGTTTTTCGAAAGTTTAACGTGATCTTCGATCTCGGATTGAATGCCGATATTTCCAAATATGGCGAGTTGACCTGGATATTTCCACGTGGCGCATAGACATTCCCTAGCAAATCTGGTCCATTCACTCCCATCGTGTCACTAGCATTTTGTACCATTTCAGTGTAACGCAGTAAGTCTAATTGTGGATGAGGTTCTAATTTGAATTGAGTATCCGCGTCGGTCAGGGGAGTCAAGAAGTCTAAGCTAAATATGTCGGCGTATAAATGTCCAGCCAATGCAGCCCAATCCCCAGTTTGTAAGCCCTGAGGAAAAATTAATTTTCATTAATCTACAGATGAAAGCCACGGCATCAATCTCCGTACCTTCGAGTCCCAAAATTCGTCTTCGCTCATGGACAGTCTGCCAAAAACGTGATCGGGATAGAATCTCTCGAGCAAGTGAGCCGCCTGTTGAATTGCAATCTAGAGGAAAGAAAGGAATGGTTTCCGGTCTCTCACATAAAATTGGTGGGTCGTACCTTCAATTCCATTGTGTTCAACTTAATTTTTGATTTTACGCCACTAGTCAGACCAGTTTGTAAGTCACGTCTTCGTTTTTCTAACTTCTCATGCAGAGAGCTCATCAGATCTTTGCCTTCCCGTTCCAGTGATCTGTACGGACCCACTTTTGAAAGCTGAGCCGAAAACGGACCAAAACAAGCCTCAACAAATTGACTGAAGTCTTTTTGTGGTTGCAAAATCGATGTTTCCGTAGCATGCTGATACGCTTGCAGTTCATCCAATTCCATTTTCGCTTCGAACGCAGCCAACGCTTGCTCGGGTTTAATCATAAAATAATAGTCAGACGCGAGTCCAGGTCCAGCTACTCGTTTAACGGCAAAACTATCACTAGCTGGTATGCGACCGCACTTTTTTATGAAAAGGTGAAAGGTCAGTGTGTCCCACGTTAGGCGTAACCAATATCGTGCAAGACCAACTGTAAATAAATTTGAAAATTAGATCTCTGCAGGTGGCATCTAGAATCATCTTCGCTCAACGCACTTCGTGCGTTGTTCGCTTCGTTCGTACCTATCAACACACAAATCGAAGCAATTGGACACAAAATAGCGGCAACACAAATGGCGGCAATGGGCTGAAGAAGTCCTTGGATTAGAATATTCCAAACAACAGCGGCCAGAACAACACAGTACCGATTTTCCGAGCTATCTGGACTGTCAAAGTCGTACACGATCATCATGTACAAATGGAATATCAATGCGGCACACGGCATCCACAATGGTGCAGTTACAGCCAGTAATATACTGCCAGCACACGCTGCCACACAGACAATCGGATAGAGGAACAGAAGCACGATGGTTCCCAGAAATCCTTTAAACACGTAATTCCACATACGATTCAAGTGTCTGGTTAGTCCTTTCCCGATGAACCCAGTATCCGGTTCGGTTTCGAAATGTGTCCGTGATTTCGATATGTGCCGCCACAATGCAATTAAACGGGATGCCAGCGTCTGCGTTATGCTGGTCTTACGAGGGAACAAAGTCCCGTTAACTTGTGACAATTCCAAGTCTGGCATAAATGGCTTAACACAACACAAGGCTCGGAAGCTCAACGGACTATCCCATGGTACGACGAAACCCAACAAAAACATCATGTTCCATGTCCAGCACCAAACACGTTGCAATAGATTCAGCAAACGCCATAATGGCCAACGTGTGCTTGTTGTACGAATGGTTTCCTTTTCTATAAGAAACACTGGCTGACTGGGATCTGATCTGGGCGTTACAATAGAAGTGGCTTGCTGACAAATAACTGTCGGTATGATTTCCGATTGACCTTGGAAATTTCGCTTAATTATCCAAGAACTCGGCGACCAAATGCGGCACGACCACTGAAAACTGCGCGTTGGCGTTTTGGCATTACGCAATTCCTTCAGCAGAACTGGTTCACGTTCTCTCATAAACGCCAGGTCACGGTTCAAGAAGTAGGCAGTCTGCTGGAGATTATGTTTACCACACATTTTGATCGCTTCCTCGTGAGCTGCCCATGTCGACTTGGAGATTTTCGATGATTCAGCTGCTCGTAATTTTGATCGTAGCCAAGGCGACACTTTTGATAGTACGGGATAGTCGTTCATTAAATATTTCTGGTTCTCGTGACGCGTCTTTTTCAATTCCTTTTGTGTCTTTTCAACGGCCCTGTAAAGTGAATTAGTGAATTAGCTACAGTGTTGTCGACTTTCAAACATATTGTACGACTTACCTGTGCATTATGACTACTGACTGAGCTTGTTGCACGAGTAGTTGGGGAATATTCTCCCCTAGATCTGCTAATTCAGTGTGATTCAAAATGGAGCTGTAAACCCGTTGCAAGTACTCCCGCATGACGGCATCATTCACTTCCTGGAATTGAAACCAAAGTTCATGCATCAATAGATGATCCAAAACTTAGGATTTCGAAAACACAAACCTCTTCAATCTCACTGTCCGTCATTTTCTTTTCGCGCAATTCAGCAATAAGTCTCTCTCGGAAGTGCAAAAACCATCCCCTAGTTTCCCGTTCCAATATTCCGATCAATATTGGCAATGCCTTCCGCATAATATCGCGCGAAAATAGTCTCAAATCGATTTCCTGTCCTTTCGGTGTTAGAAAAACATATGGAACGGGCTGGTTCGATTCACATTCAACATCAAATTTCTCCATTGTAGCTCTACGCAATTGACGTCTAACGTAGGAACATAAGGAGTCCATACAATCCTCATATTCCGGCTACATAAATTGATTAATTAATCGTAAGCAGTTGAGGTATCACAACCTTTTTGTTTTGTTACACTTACACGGCATACTAACTCCGCAACCAAGTAACGACATCGCTCCTCTTTAATTTTGTATTCCAAATTATGAGCCAACAGTGACGGTACTCCAATCACCATATCAACCAGGCGTAACAGTCCCTTCAACAAAGCATTAGCGGCATGAGCTACGGAAAAGAAGTGACCGGACAATCGAGCTTTCGCTGTGACAATGATAAATCGAGCAGCTAATGCTAAATCGTTCAGCAGCGATGTGTGTGCACGTAGTCTTCCCTTCTGGAGAAATTGAGACAACAGCCACTTGTGTACTTGACCGGGAAAATTCAAACTGGGCACATCGAATTCCCTGTTGGAGATGGGTTGAGAATGAATTTCAAATTTTCAAAATCATTTGATCGATGGAAATATAAGATGTGAATAGTATGTGCAAATGGAACACGGATTAACTGGATGTAACGAACGATGTGAACATTATAAGGCTGAGCATTCCTGTAAAACTTACATTTAAAACATCAATAATGCAATTTAGATAATAACGAATTCATGCGACAGAGCGATGGATATATTTTAACGCAAATGAATGATACATAAATGGGGGACACACTTTCGAATTGTAGCATCGTATACGAGGAGACACCACTTCTATGATTCTAATTAAATATTCCTCTCCAAAGTACACTGATTATATCATCAACCGACACCTCAAATGATCATCAAGCTCTACTAACGCTAAATGAATAAAAATATAAACAGTTGGCTAACAGGCAAGTAGGAAATTTAAATTTTTTCAGTAGATACCCCTGAGTTGTTTTACTATAGAAGTACAAGAATCGACCGACACAGAAGTACACACAAAAGTAAGTACAAACAGAGTACAGAGGACGTCAGTGAAATTGAGACAGAAATTTGCTTCGGCTTTTTTCCAGCTGGTCCACTCATACAAACAAGTGGATGAGTGGATCAGCTGGAAAACAGCTGATTTTTTTTATAAATGTCACTGACATCATCTGTAATGAACACAAAAAATGAAAGAAAATATACCGAAGACGTACGTGGCTACTGGATACATTCCATTTACTAAAATCCCCCAAATCACATTTAGAATCTTTTAGGAAACACTAACAGTAGCTAACAAACAATTGAATTTATTACCCCGTTAATCGTATGCTTTCCAATTGAGCCAAACTTAATTTTTTTGGTTTGCCAAACTTGTCCTTTTGCAAGCTTTACAGAAATTTTTATATTGGAATACGTCAGAAAGTCAATTTCTATTAGTTAGTATTTTAGTTCGGTGCGTATAATTACAAAAATAAATCGAGAAAAATAAAAAATTAATGAAAACCAAAAAAAAAAATCGTTTTCAAGGTTCCAAAATCTGTACAAACCCCTTTTCCCGCAACGATTTCAATTGTGTATTTGTCAGTCGTCTCGGTTCACCGGATCCGTCCATAGCCACCACATCAAGTTCGTCGAATGGTGGAGCGATAAATAAATCCCTCAGATTTATCGGTCGATATCTTCTGCTTGTATTCGTCCCATTGCCCGTCGATCCGGACAATGGATGGGGAAGAACTTGATTTAAAAAGAAACGACAAAAATTAGCTTCAAAACTAGGCAAAGCGCACAGTTACTTACTTATTGGAAATGTTTTCCAATGGTACAGAAATTGTTCGGCTACGGATTTGATATGGTCAACGAGTTGTTCAACTTCAGGCGGAGCATCGATTAAATTTATGCTAAAATTAACCGGCTCCTTTTCCGGACCGAGTAAGCTATTCGGCCGTGATATCACTTGATTTGTGGATGGATGGAAAACTGCTGGTTCACCGGATTCAACCATTTTCAGTGGGTAATTGTGTTTAACCGTTCAATGATATGTTGTCATATGCAAATGTAGAATGGAAATGGTTGCATTCTGTTGGATGAGTAGATTTCGTTCTGAAAGGAAACAGAAAGCAGTTAGACGTGGTCTATTTTTCGATTTAGATATTAGACGTTTCGCTGGGATTTTTTTCGTAAATGTTCGACTGTAAAATATAGAAAGATTTCCAAACGTGACACGTGTGTTTCCAACTCATTACCTGTTACACTTTTACCATTATTTCTTCAGAAGAGACTATTTTCGGGAAAACATTTTCCCAATTTTCAACACATTTTCCTAGATTTTCCAAAAATATAAGATTCTGTGAAATTTTGGAAAAATGTAGTAAAAGCTATGGAAAATTTGAGAAAAATTAGGAAAATATGGGAAAATGTTTTCCCAAAAGTAGTATCTGCTTCAGTGAGATTAAAACCTTCTTACCACAAAAAAATCATTAAATCTGTTACTTCATTCGTTCGACACAAAATCTATCATTTTAATATGTCATGTCGATGTTGTCCATGACTAGCCGTTTCTATATGGCTAAATTAGGAAGTAACTAAATGGTGGTTTTTGTTCATTTTTGAAAATTTAAATTTAAAAATTCTGAATTTATCTTAAATGATGTGCAGTCAATGATCACATCCGTTCTCGCATGTACAGTATTATAGTGTGAATGCCTTGGCGTATGCATTTATTATTTCAAGCGCACGCACTGAACGGATGTAGAAAAAAAACGTGTTTTGTAATGAATTTATGAATCAAAACAATTAATTGTTTTCGGTTTTGGTTCTGTATTCATTTAACCAGTCCGAAAAGGTTATTCAGCTGTTATCCACAAAGACGACAAAAATAAATATTGGGCTCGAACTAACATCTTATAGAGAGGAGAGTACGTTTATGATTATGTTTAAACTGAATGAAGTAACAGATTTTACATGTTACGGAATATTTACTATGCCAAGAAAGGGTAGTCAGGCTAAGCCGTCATTCCAACCTAATTATGTTACGGCATGTTTCATTTTAATTTACATTGCCTAATCACGTAAAGCATTGTACTTACGAGGTTCTAAGTTGTTATTTGACAAGTGGGGAATACACAACTTGGAACCTCGGAAGTAATATACTATTACATGCAGCATGCGTCTAAGACTATGCTTGTCATATTTTAGACACTAATTTCAAATCCACTACATAACTCAGGATAAAAATGACTTCGCCTCGAATAAACAAAATTCACACGAAAACTCTCCTTTTCATCTTTTTATCCTTTGTAACTATTGCATTAAACACTATAGGCGATACTTTTAACTAGATTCTAAAACTTTAAACTTGAATCTAGTTGAAATTACATTGCGTGGTCAACTTCCGTATTTATTGCAGCAAATTTTTGATCAACATTTACGTAGTCCTTCCACTGTCCGTTTCGTTGCATCTTAAACCCACTCAATTACTGAATGAACTTCCAAATTCATAAATTTTATAAACAAAATCCCAAACTTCAACACTACCTCTTCAATCCGTCCGATATAATGTAATGAATTTCGTGTAGTCATGCAGAGTGTTCAAACAAACTATTCACTCAGCACAATAGCCTATATGTCTCGTGCTCGATCGCATAATGATTGCAGATCACATTACATAAAGACGTAAAATATATCATCAAAAGAGAGCTCCCAGTAAATGCTTCCATTGTTACTGGATATTTGAATTTATACTGTATATCAATGCATTCGAAAAGCGTCTTTTCAATTCGTATAATAATTCATACTCTCCCGTTTACGATATGAGATATAATACACAAATACATTCCATTTAGGAATTCGAATTCGTTCAACTTCTAATAGTTGATACTGGCTCTCGAAATAATTTCAATTAATTATTCAACTCGCTGGAATTTGTCTTGTGATGCATAAATAAAAGAATATCCGCTTCAATTATGGTGTCGAAAATTTAATAATAAATGGAGTGACGGAATGTCATTTACCAGTGCCAGTAATTGTTTTGAATTCTTTTTACTGTTTGTTGCTGGCTTTATGGGTTATTTTCAGTTTTAATAACTTTTTAAATTGTTTGGAATTAGCCTAATACAATTAGGGAAAAATAGTCACGTAAAGCGGGCGCAGATGCGTAGTTGGATTTCCCCAGTGCTGATCGACTCAATCAAATTACGACTATACTGATTGAAGATGAAGATTAAGGGCAAACTTTCTTTTCGAAATAGTTCGAAAGCCCCAGGACGTTTATTAGACCAACGTTCATTGAACTTTATCTCATTCACTATGTTAACATTCATATGTCGTCCGCAACACAGTATTGCTAGACGTTATAACTCAAGAAATAAGCATCTTTGGAAGTTAAATCTGAACTCTATCCCTAATTAAAGGATGTGTTTTGGGGTCGGTCATACATTTGACCACCATTCACATTTATGGCGATATTAAAGATTTAAGACCTGCATGGAAACACTGAAACAAAATTGCAGACGTCCAGAAGAATCCAAGATGCTTCAAGAAAAGTAAGGTTTGGAATAAGTCGACCCAGTCAGGTCAGGTAATTTTTTCAAGATTAACTGACCTAAACCTGAATTTCTGAAACCTGTCAGTTCAGGTTTCAGGTATATCTGATAACTTGCAGCGGTTGATCTGAAACCTGACCTGATTTACCTGATCTGACTACCACTTTCAGTTTCAGGTCAATGCAGGTCAGGTCAAAATTTTTAGAATCAGGTTCAGGTCCAAAGAGGTTTCAGGTAATTTCAGGTCGATTTCAGGTAAACCTTACAGGTAAGGTATCAAGTCTTAAAAAAAAGTCTAAGAGAGTTCGAGGTATTTTCGTTTGAAAGCTCGTTAGTCATGGAATAGGTTTCATTTAATTCTTTCACTGGTCAAACTGCACATACCAACTTTAATCGTTTATAGAAATTTTATTTCGCACAATTCGTAATAAGACATAGTAAAATGCATTTTCATACTTTTCTCTTTTGTTTTACCAAATAACTGGTAATTCCTATTAGTATTGAAGCGCACTACATCGTCCCCATCCAATAGTTTACATGATGGGTACACATAGCATATGAATAGAAGTCATTGTTCAAGCTCTGTGTATTTTTTATTATTTAAAGAATTTATGAAACTAATGAGTGTGTAATGTAGGCCAACAACACAACGAATTTCAATTCTGGTAAATTGCTGATTTGCCATTCAGACTCTAGAACAAATTAAATTTTTACACAAATGTGCTAGTCGATGTGCAAATAATTAGTTTGAAATGCAGCCCGATGCAAGCACTCCGGAATTTCGGACAAAAGTTAAACGAACGACCTACTTTTGACGGATTTTCGAAAAAGTTTTTGAATTAGAAGGTAAAAGCGTTGCATCTCATGATGTAGAGTGAAATAATAAATTTTAAAACAAAGTTTTGATAGATACTCGGAGGTATACAGAAAGAAACATAATACTAATGAATGAAACCTAAGCTTTAAAATTTGCAACAAAATTTGTCCAAGGGAAGACGATGTAATGACGAATAACTAACAATTTGGAGAATAGTTTCTTGATACCGAAATTCACGGATAATTAATAAAATGTAAAGATTCATAGCAGTGTTTGATTGATTCTTGAACCGCACTTTCGCACATTACACTGAAGGTAATGCAAATGCAGGTTACGGAACCCAAGTTTCGAGTGAATTTTATATGCCGCCAATGTACAACATATTGTACTTGTGTATATCGATGAAAATACCGTCCACAACAGATACGTGAATAACTATAAAAAGATTGAAGTAAAAGATTTTAGGATTCGTCATCTGTTTGATCGTAAATTAACGTTGTGCGATAGTTACTGGTAATCGAAATATTTAGCACAAATAAAACGAAATCAAACATTGAGTTAATTCCAGCTTTTTCTTATGAAAAAACACGACAAACATCCTGAAAGATTTTGTACCAAAAACAGACGATGCTGTCAACAAAAGAAGGAATAGATTCAATGACTATACACCGCAGGGTCTTATATTGAGAATTATTTCAGTAAATTTTACCAATTTTCACTAAATTGAGGATTTTTTGTAGTGAAATTCGTTGAAATTTAGTGAAATGTTTTTCAATATCAGGCCATCATACTACGGCTTCTAGAAGATCAAAAATCTGACTTAATTCTGTAATTTTTTTTGCTATTCAGAGAAATTAATTATGAACTTTGTAATTTGACGATACCATTGTACCACCAAGACGTTACATCAAGCAAGAAACTTGCTTGAGTCGAGTCATCAATAAAATCAGAAATTAGGAATTTAAAACATCGCAAAGAATCTGTTCTCATTTTTATAATTTAATTAGTCTTACGCACTATTCGGTGAAGACACACATACTCCTTATAGGTGCATATTACTGACCTCTGATGGCTTATATGTTTTACAGGTCTTTACATTGTGTTTAGAAATTATAATAGAAATTCGATCCTTGTGGATGATATCAGTATCACTTACAAATCAACCTTTAATATTTATGAGACGATACGCGACGATAGTTTGGAAACCGTGCAATGTGTATAAATGAAACAGTTTTTTTTTTGTTTCGCAACACTTGCTTAACACGAAAAATTCATAAAATTAACAGAGATTGGTTTTCATACAAAAGTTTTTTTTTCTTACTTACATTCCAGTGTATATACAGGCAAAATCTATTTTTAGATCAAGAAATCTGAATATTTCTGAAAATTAAATGATAAAAAACTGTTCAGCCACACACGTTTCATTTCACCGATTGTTTCTTCATGGTCCAATTGGATTTTACTTTATTTTCAATATTTTTTCTTTCTTTTACGGATGTACTTGTACACGGAAGAATCTTTGACTTGTAACTTCCTAGCGCAAAATTTAATCAATAATTGTGCTGCAATCAACAACTCTGTTTCAGAGTTTCGTCCATTGGACAAAACAACTTTGATGGAATCACATACGAATTAGTTTTATGCTAATTAGATATGGCTAGATGGAAAACGAACAAAAACATTGATTTCTCGATAGATGAACTCACCAATCAACCAAACTCATTTTATTGATGAGTGAGAAAAAAACATGACCACTTTCTTCTTCAATTTTTGATATCAACTTTCGTTTGTAGTATTTTTTTCTTCTTCGACTGTTCCGACACAAATCTACTATGGGTTCACATTTAATGTCACGTCTGCACAATCATATCAAAATATTCAAGTTTACCACTTTGTTTCAATTGTCTCTTAAGTGACCAAATTTCTTTTAATTTGCAAAAACATGCAACAAAAATTTTACGACCATCTAACATAAAGAAAACTGTATACACTGACGGTTCCAATAAAGGACGGTAGAGAATCCGTCTCCAAACAGAAAAGTCAATGAGAATTGGTTAATCCATCATTGATAATGTTCTTTAACACCAATACCACCGAATCTGAATTCTCTTTAAATTTTGACTTAATTCGGATTATTTAACATTTAATTTCTTGGATTATTTAGGTTTAATTTGAAGTACAAGCAGATTTGTTCCATTTAATCCATCGGTCGTTTATTTCATCTAAAACACTAAATATACTCAAACATCGGTCATGCAGACCGAATTCAAAAGTGGTGTACATTGCGCGGTGTTTATACAGTAATAAAATTCGTTTTTTAGCGACATCTGTGAGTCACTATGTGTAAGGAATTAGTGTTAGCATAATCTCTAGGCTCTGTAATATTCTTGATATTCTGGAATTGACACGTAAATTCACGACAGAGCTTTGCTCGAAGGGTCCGTAGTTAAGAGAACGATGAAAATATTGAATTACATAAAACTATAGAACCATCAGACATATCATCTGTTATCGACAGCAACAACAGAAATAAAGCGATGCTAGTTTTCTTTCTTTTATATTAAAATCTATGCTGAAACTAATGAAGTAAAATATTTTGTAAGGAACAGATTTAAACAATTACAACGCGTTATGCTTGACGTTCAGGAAAGGTTGAAAATCGATATAGATTTTAATTATCTTCGTAGAAATCACTCTGAATAGCGAAATGTTTTGCAATCATCTAGGACGTTCCTTTGCAGAAGTTACAGTTGCCCTAATCAAATAACCCAATAAGTAGTCGTATGATACTTCTTGGTTTTGTGCATTTTTTCAATTAAATCTTGGAGATTTTCTGGCATAAACTTTTTGAACTTCGATGTGCAGAATGCCTTTGATGGGAATGGCATCTGGAATCTTTACGTAGTTTGAGATATCCGATTACCGAGTACTATTTGGGCTTAGTGCATTTTATTAAGAGGTACAGCGCCTAATATTAGGCACGGTGGGGCTGAGCGAACTTTAAATGAAAGTGTAAGTTAACATCCCGGGGTTTTTTCATAAGTGAGTTGGGGGAGCTAAGTGCTATTCAAGTAAACAAGACTTAGCAAAATCCCCTGAGCTGTTTCTGAGAACCATCATCAGAGTCAGCCAGGGCTTGTGATACACTGATGACTTAAGACTGACATTGTAATTGATAGAGGGACAAATTGTAAGACTTACAGTGTAAAAATTATTGCTCTCGACATTTTCTTCATTGAGCAATAGCAGCTGAAATTCAAAATTCCAGCATGTTGAAAGACTGATATCTCACTTACGAAGCAACTGAGGAAGCCTCTCTTATGAAAAAACCCGGAATGTTATCTTACACTTTTATTTAAAGTTCGTTCAGCCCCGCCGTGTAGGAATTTTATTTACTAAAATTATGGAAAATTACTGAAATTTACTAAACTTTACCGAAAAGATTTTCGGTAAATTTAGGTAAATTCCAAAATTTCGGTAATTTTCAGTAGTTCAGTAGTAAATAAAGTTCTCCATAATACGCCGTTCCTCCCAAACTCTCGGTCATCCCTCGTTATGGGTTTAGGAGCCTTTAGATGATGATGATGACAGCTCTTTCTAAAATCTTGCAAATTGATTAAGTTTTACATCTCTGTTCACATAACTTTGATGGAATTTGATAGAAAATAGAAAATTTGTGTTTTGCAGACGAAAGAGGACAGTGCGTAGTAAACTACCTCATTGATTTTTCGTTTTTTTTTTTTTTTTTTGAATGAAACTACTTCTAATTGATTGTTCACAACAAAAATATTGTTGTGTGGCTCATAAATTATTTGTTATTACCACTCACACCAATATTACATCGAATTATAGCATTGTACAGGTGAGCGTAAAAAATTGTTAAACACAAAGTATCGCGACGTCTATTATATATGCGTATATACGAGGCATATGATGATGTTATCAACAACAATGATGAAATATTCCAAACTTATGGTGAATATGAATGAGTATAAAATTCAGTTTTATTCCGGCCGCTTAGGGAAGAGCAAGTGTATTTGTACAAAATGATTTTTGCATTGTTAGCAGCCACAGCGGTGGCATTAATTGTTTACGTACTTCATAAAAGCTCAGCGAATTGTGCGGAATATTTTAAAAGTCGTAATTTGAAGTACTACGGATTGTTTCCCATAATCAAGGCTTTGTTTAGAGTACTAATTACAAGAGACGACTTGCTGGAGATCAATAAACGATATAAGACATTACCAAATGAACCGTAAGTGATGACTCACTATTGATATTGTGATAAGAGCGCAGAGCTTGACTTTATCGACAAATTATTTATTTCTGCAGCATTTTTGGAATGTATGACTTCGGCGCTCATTCGTATTATTTGCGTGATCCTGAGGCCTTTAAACGAATTACCATAAAAGACTTTGGACATTTTCAGGATCACAGGGTCGTCTTGAGTATGGACGAAATATTGCGAAATATTTTAACACAAATGGAAGGACAGACGTGGCATCAGATGAGAGCTACACTCAGCCCAACATTCACAGGAAGTAAAATGCGGCTTATGTTTGAATTGATAACGGAATGTGCTGATCGTATAGTCGTACACTTCTCGGAAAAGGCTGCAAGTGGTGAAAGAATCAATGTTGAATTAAAGGACTTTTTTACACGCTATGCGAACGATGTCATTGCAACGTGTGCATTCGGAATTGAAGTCAATTCATTCGCTGATCCGGACAATGAATTCTTTGCTAGTGCGAAAAGGGTGATCAAGCCAAGTTTATTACTGACTCTATCGAAGTTTATCATCGCTAAATGTTTGCCAAGAGTAGCTAGAGCATTGGATATAAAGGTTCTGGATACGGATCCATTCAAGAAAATTATTCTAGAAACGATGGAAATCCGTCAGAAAAATAAAATCTCACGACCTGACATGATCAATACATTAATGCAGCTCCGTGAAGAACAAAAAACACTTGATGAATTTAAAGTCGATGAGAAATCAAATGAAAGCACGACTGATTTGGACGAGGGACAGAGTTCTGTGCCACGCAAGTGAAATGACAATGAATTGTTGGCACAATGCTTCATATTTTTCTCTGCTGGTCTTGAGCCACCATCCACAATATTAACATTCGCTGCGTATGAGCTCGTCAGCAATCCAGATGTCCAACAGAAACTCTACGAAGAAATAGCTGAAGTGAATAGAGAACTTAACGGAAAACGAATTTCTTATGAGGCCATTCAAAAGATGAAATATTTGGACCAGGTCATAAATGAAACATTGAGAAAATGGCCATCCGTTCTAGCAACTGATCGTGTCTGTGTCAAAGACTATGTTTATGACGATGGACAGTTGAATTTCAAAATTGAAAAAGGATCTGTGGTCACATTCTCGATATTCGAACTGCATCATAACCCAATTTACTACCCTAATCCGGATAAATTCGATCCGGACCGATTTTCGGATGAGAATAAGCATAATATCACCCCAGGCACCTTTGCAGCATTCGGACAGGGGCCTAGAAATTGCATAGGTAAGTGGAAAACACATTTTTCATAAAATACGTTCCACCTTCACATTGCATTGTTACAGGTTCCCGTTTCGCGCTGATGGAAATTAAGGTCATTCTTTATACTCTACTGTTGAACTTTACATTTGAAGCCAACGAAAAAACACAAATTCCAATCAAATTGAGGAAAATTGAACTGGCCGCGAAACACGGTGTACATTTGGAACTGAAACCGCGTAAAATTTCGATTAATTAGATGTCTAAAATGTGTATATCGAGGTGACTCACAAATTTAACGACTTTGTACAAGTATTATGTAATAAATTACACACAAAAAAATTGGTTGAAAACTATTGCGAAAGTGTTTCTTAATTACAAATTACTTAAAGAAGAACTGAGTCCTCATTGCTTTCCTACTACATCGACAGCCGACACTTGACATCAAATCTATGGGTCTCAAATTGCGCAGATACGCAGGCAACAAAATAAATAATTGGAAAATGATATCTATCAAGTGGTTGACCACGACCACTTTATCGCCCATAGTGCCACAAAAATGAGCTTGTTCAATGTGCATGGAGGTGCACTAAATACTGTTTATAACTACAATCGCCAATACTAAATAAATAAAATTGAGACGCCATTACTGCAAATTTTATTCATTTTAATAGAAGAGCGGAAAAGTATGTCACTGACACAAAAGAGTTGAAAATCTCACCTGCTGCTAATTTGTCTCCAGATGATTATATGCTGCACCTATTTCATTGCATGATGAACTACAGCTTTACTAGCTAGCATTATTGATTACCTAGAAACGAAGCTACCTGTGACAGGTGAGATTTTCATCTCTTTTGTCAGTGCACGATAAAACTATCAATTTTATTGATTGACATTACTATCACAATCACAATTTGTTTAAAACAATCTGTCTAATTGTTTCATTAACAAATTGAAATTATATCGTTCTGAAAACCTGGAAACCTAGTCGGATGCGAGCTGTCCTTTCGCTCATATTGAATGTGAAAAGCGATTTTATGGTTGATTATCGTAGGTGGGTCGGCCACGAACTCGAATCGCAATGTTGTCAAGCTGGGATCGGCCTGGTCTGGGTCAGAGAGCCGCCGTTAGCTAAAACTTCTTTCGTCTCTATAAAATTGAATTTTGATTCGAATTGAGTGGGAAAAAAATCCTGTGTTCCTTGAACCTTTCTGCATACGAGAAAAATATAAGTGATTGAAAAAGTATGCAGGTGGCGCTGTAATTCAAGATGGCGCCCATCAATACAAAAAGTGTGTAAATCTGGAAAATCAGATAAATGTTTTTTTTTAAAGTAATTAATGTTTTTTATTAACATAAAATAGACACCATTCGGAATATTTTCGCCCATGGAAACATGTCAAAAATATTTCATTTTATATTTTTAAATAAATTTTCAAAAATCAAAGTTTCATAGAGCGAAAAGAAGTGTCGGGCAACGTCGGTTCCCTAGACCAAACCAAGCTGATACCAGCTTGCCAACATCGCGATTCGAGTTACTGGTCGATCCATCTACGATAATCATAAAATCGCTTTTCACATTTAATTTGAGCGAAACGGCTTTTTTGGACAACTCTCACCCGACTAAACGTATTCTAGCTTAAATCTCCAAACAGTTAACTTCAGTTTCGACCTAACAGGTCAATCTGAAGTTGATCTAACTTGAGCCTACACCTCACTACATTAGAAAAAGTTCTATTAAAAAAAATGGACTTCACGTTGTGTATCAATACAGGCAGGGACTATTTTTGGGAACACATTTTCACACATTTTTCTAAATTATCTCAATTTTTTTTTTTTTTTGTGGATTGCGACTATGAATCAAAGAATTTGATTCGAGGTTTCTACAGCAAAAAAATCGTTTTCTCTCAGTGCATTTTTAGACGGATAATCGACCGGAAATATTTTTGGTAAAAACTTGTAGTTTCCTTATTTTTCCCATAGTTTCATCGACTTTTAAATATTTTCCTTACAGTGTGTTCATCTTTAAAAAGAACAATTTTAGATTTATCAGAGTTTAAAAAGTCATCGATGTTCCCAGTGAATTAAGTGTATCCCAGTCTATGTGTTAAAGCTGCTATATCAAAGCAATCAAATTGATTTTAATGATCACAGTAGTTTTACTGAAGAAAGATATCGCCCAAAACCACTTACAGTGGAGGTGTGACGCAAGTCCTGTTATCTACTTACAAAATAACTGATATCGGTGTAGGTGACGCTTACAGATTCGACACGCAAAAAGATATGTGTCACAAATGGCAGCTGCCTGATGAGGAAAGTACGTGAAAGTTTTATCAACAAAAATCTTACCAGAAAAATTTTAGGAAGATAATTCTAACAAAAAAATTGGTTTCACAAGTGGCAGATGTTGAGGAAGGATGTTGAAGAATGGAATTCAAACGGAAGAAAGCCGAATCACAAATTTTTCAGTGTGAACGGACTTGCGTCACGGCCGTTCACTAACGTAGGGCCATGATTCATTCAAAAGTGTGCATTTGAGAGATTCAGTTTATTAAATTATTCGTTTCTAAATCTGTATTTTATTCGTAGTAGTGTACATACTTGAGAAGATCCCGACAGGTTATGGGCCCAGGACACTTCAGGACACATCAATAGTGTAGAATACAGAAATAAAATAAAAGTGCATTGAAAATTGTAACACAAAGATTTGGCCTTTACTGAGGATTTATGTTGACGACTTATGGCTATGAATACGGACATGGTACGGATCTATCGATAGCACTAATGACTTTGGTACGAACACGACATGATTGCGGACAATGAGATTTAAGGAAATGAAGGTCTTGGAAAAGAATTTGAGCTGAACCAGGAAAGCAACAGAATTTGACCAATAGATGATGGCGACAGGATTTGAGCTGTGGATAGCAACAGAATCTGAGCAATGAGGAGGAGAATTGATGGAAGAAAATAAAGTAGAAGAGGGATTCTTTTGAAAAATAGCCTACCGAAATCGGACGCATTTTCTATTGGAATTTTTTATATGTGCCTAGAAAGGACTTTGACCCTAGAAGCCAAAACCACTTTCAAAAAAATTCTTCGAAGTTTGTGTGGCTGGTCAAAGGTGAGCAAAAACCGAAAAGTTGCAATTTTCTTACAAAAATTGCTCCAGTTACACGAGCCGTACAGGGTCGTGTGGGGTGTCATTAGAAAGGTAATCACATGTACTATTGAGCCGAATAGGGTCTTGTTGGGTTTAAAATTCATCCACACTGAAATATGTGCAGATAAAGTTTTTAACCGAAGACGTACACTGTTCTTACTGAAATTTCTCGAGGTACACAAAATGTACATGGTCGTGTGGGGTATCATTTGAAAGGTAATTTTATGAGCTTTTGAGCTAAATAGAGTTTTATGTGGTTTGGATACATATGCGATGAAAAAGAAGTTGAAATGTTTAAGTGTCCATATTTCATCATAGATGCATCCAAACCACATCAGTCTCTATTTGGCTCAAAAGCACATAAAATTACCTTTCAAATGATACCCCACACGACCATGTACATTTTGTGTACCTCGAGAAATTTCAGTAAGAACAGTGTACGTCTTCGGTTAAAAACTTTATCTGCACATATTTCAGTGTGGATGAATTTTAAACCCAATAAGACCCTATTCGGCTCAATAGTACATGTGATTACCTTTCTAATGACACCCCACACGACCCTGTACGGCTCGTGTAACTGGAGCAATTTTTGTAAGAAAATTGCAATTTTTCGGTTTTTGCTCACCTTTGACCAGCCACACAAACTTCGAAGAATTTTTTTGAAAGTGGTTTTGGCTTCTAGGGTCGAAGTCCTTTCTAGGCACATATAAAAAATTCCAATAGAAAATGCGTCCGATTTCGGTAGGCTGTTTTTCAAAAGAATCCCTCAGAAAGAATTTGGAACAGAACTTGAACAACAGAATTTGAAACAGAATTTGAGTGACAGAGTTTGACCAGTAAGATGAGATGAGTGCTTTGGTAAGATGAAAAGCAACAGAATTTGAGCTACTGAAGAAATTAAGTTGAAGAAACGAGAAATTGAGAAGTGGAAAACGACGAATATGTTTAAAGGTCCAAAAAAAAGTTGGAAGGAGAAAGCAGATGTAACATTCAGGAAGAGACGGTGAAGAAGGATTAAATGGAGAAGCAATTTAAGTGATGTCTAGGAACATTTGGAAATATACTGAGTATTGGTAATTACGACAGAATTGCAAAGCGGAGATCAAGGTGTAGCTAAAACGTCAGTGTTTTTTGATTTAAATGAGGACGACGCGATATTAGGCATTTAAATAAACCATTGTAATTTTCACAAAAAATATTTTTGGGGAAATGTGAAAAAATGCAGAATATTGTGGAACATTTAGGAAAAAAGAGAATACGCAAAAAAATGAAATTTCGAATGTACTTTCAAGCCGTAAAAAATATACATTTTAGACGTACATTCTACGTACTAGACGTAGTGATGCACGTCTAAGACGAAAAATGTACATATAAGACGTTAAATGTACGGATAACTCAACCATTGGTCTCATCGTCGAAATGTACGTTTTATCCGTACGACTTTTTTTTGCGTGAAAATTATCTTCCCAAAATAGTCCCTGCACTGACTGATTAATCGGAAATTAAGCGAATTAAAATCGAAATAACAACCAATCCATTTCGTAACATCTTTAAAATATTTATTTTTATTAATTAATCATTTTTTATTAACAAATTTTTATACAATAATATTTCTTGTATAAATTAAAATAATTTAATTCTTAAGTAAAGTAAGTAGTTTAATGATTTTTAAATTTTACTTTTTTGTTTTTACTTTTTTAAAAATGTTTTTTTTTTCTCTTTTTTTATACTCAAAAACCGCATTTAATATAAATCTATGATTAATTGTTTGTTTGTTTTTTTTTCACCCCAAAAGTTCTAATTTTATCGCCATAATGGTTGTTCATTAAGAATTGTTAAATTATGTTGGTATAATTACACGATATAGGTTCGGCACAAAAATTTTCACGAAAAATGATTGAAGATAATCACAAGTGGATAAGTTACACGAAATATTTTTCCTTTTTCTTTATAAAATTGGCTGGTGAGATATTTCGTGTGCCGTTTATATGTAATCCTCGAACCAGAAAATGTACACAAAAGAAAATCTTGTGAAAAGATTCCAACATTATTCCGTAAATGCTCAACAAATTAAATTTTCCACATTCCGTTTACAATGAATTTAAAAAAAAAAATCGAAACAAAAGGACAAAAGGTGAATTCATTTTGGTACAATCGGAGCTACTTTCTATTTGTAATAAAAATCGTATTTCGTATATCCAATTTTAGGAAGATCCATAATAGTTTCGTTTGTTTCACATTACATGGAAAAGTTTCCACAAAAACGACGTTTCGATTTTCTCGTCTCACAACCCGGATATCGATTCTCAATTTACTCGATATAAAACGTAAAAACTTATCCGAAATCTAATACGAAATTTGATTAAACGATTTTTTTCTGGCACAGTAATTTTTCTATTTTCTATTTTGTTTCTCTAGAGTCACACGTCTACATCTTGTGATTTTAGTTCACTTTTCACGAATTTTTATATAAAATATTTACCCAAAACGTTATTAATTCCAATTTTGATTTATTGTACATTTGGCAGTACAAATTTAGTTGCTGGTTGACACAAATTTTTTTCAATTTCCATTTGTTTTTCTTCATTATTTTCGTTTTTTTTGCATATAAGTTAAAACTCACTCTTTGTTTTCTAATAAAAAAAATCATTTTCTGTTTAAATTTTTGATTCGATCCGAGTTTCATTTAAAAAACAATCTTTCATGTTTAACGAAAGGCACTATAATATGTGTAATACATTGGCCATATGTCATTGAGCTTTTGCAGAGTTTTCATTCGACACTGCAAATTAATATAGTTCGATGAAAAGGTAGATTCTTTACAGCTCAGATTATAAATCAAATAATAAACAAATGAATCAATGGGACTATAAAAACACTGAAAATAAGAAAATTCTACAAAATTAAAATGAATAAATCGTCTCGTATATCAATAATGTGTAGCTTTTCCAACGTATCATGTATGTGCAGACTTATACCTCAGTTTACACGAAGACCTTGACAGACAACCAATGCAAACCCTAGCTGAAGACGAATTTGGCAACATGTCGCTATTAAGACACGTGTTACAAACACAGGTTTTTAAATGGAAGCTGCCGGTTCACATTTGCGTTTTAAAGTGAATTTTTCCGTGGTACGATCCAGTTTCAATTCAATTTTTTTTTACATGCTACATGTCAACAAAATTCACACGAAAACTCTACTTTTCATCTTTTTATCCCTAGTCATGTAAAATACTATTGTTCGACCGTATTACAATGTGTGTGCATCAAACCAAATCCTTGACTGTGCAACTTGAAATTGATTTTTTTTTAAACTTTTCACCTTCGGCACCTTGTGAATTAGTATGATCCATTACATATAGGTCGAATGAAAAACGATAAACTGCTTTTTCGTGAGTTCTCAGATAGACAATTTTCTTCAAGAGTGCAAGAGAAATATTGATTAATATACGATGACAAAGGATAAAAATTGAAGAAAGTGCAGCTTTCATGTGAAGTTTCATGGTCCGAGGCGAAGCCGAGGTAACCAATTAGAAGAAAATGTGACGTTTCATTTTTGTCCCGAGTTTTGTAATGTAAATGTATACGTGTTGTGTGCTCGCAGACCACTCCTCTTGTTTTTTCTAGTGATGTAATAAGTCCCTTTCCCTTTCAGTAGGAAATCCAAAGCAAGTATAAAAAATAGTTTTCACTTCTTTGAATAGTAAATAGTTGTTTATGCCACTAGTAGATGGGAAGATTATCACTCGAGGCCATAGTCCTAAAAAAGGACACAACGTTTTTGTTTCAATAAAGGCGACGAAAGTTTGACTTTTCGTGAGTTGGAACCTGCAGTCTCGTGTTTTAATTACACATCTAATGGTTAAAAAGCCATTCTGCTTAAATTTCTATTTCATTGATTTCTTCATGATTGTTCCTGGAGGATGCGACATGAACGTTTAACAATTCCCCAAGGGAAAGAACTGACGATTTGCTAACGTCTGCAATTGGTATACGAGATAATGTAGACATAATTTTTCGCCTAAATAAATTAAGCTAAGTTAACGAAAAATGGCAAAAGAAAAACGATTCTATTTACATAAATTAATGTTTTGTTTTAAAAATAAAATCCTCATGTTGGACAAAAGAACAAAAAAAAAGAAAATCAAAAGAAAATCGGTTATACTTTGTGTAATATAAATGATAATTATTTTTATCAACATAACAATGTAAGCATAATGTTCACTTTAATAAAATAAAAGGATTTCCATTAAATTAAAAAATAATTGTTTTTTTTTAGATCTGTATGCCACGGTTAAGTCTAACCCTAAAAGTTTGTGAAAACTTTTTTTTTTTGTTTAATTTTCATTTATAAAATATTACACTCCGGTTAGTACAAATTCTGTCTGTATTGAATAGTAAAATATGTATTTTCGCTTGTCACAACTGTATAATTCTGATGTAAAAGATTTTTTATGGTCAAAGTCTTGTTTCCATAACATATTTCGACAACATAAAGTATCTACTGGAAGATGTGTTGATTAATTTTCCTCTCCTAAATACACAATACCAATTTTTTTTTAAATTTATTTCTTTCAAACTGATGTCAACCTTTAGTAAATTTCTCTAATCAAATTTCTCCCGCTCACTTTCTATGTATTTCTCGCTACGAAAGTCGTTTACGTTGTTTGTTGGTTTTTGTATTTACTACTAGTACGATTTAATGATAATACTACCTCTCGAGTGGTCGGTGTAAAGGCAGTAGTCACATAGGTCAAACGATGTTACAATGGACGCGTAAAGTTCGCTGGGAATAGGCCCTTTTCGGTTGTTCCTTCTTTTTCGCCCATCAACCATCCTTCCTCCTGTTAGATGAAAACAAAAGGAAGCGTTTTAGTTTCGTCAAGTTCAAGTCAAACCATTTTTATTTAACGAAAACTACCGTCGACGAAGCGACTTCAGTGAAATCATGCCGTCTTTACCATTTTTTTTTTTGTATGACCGGACCGGCTGAAGCAAATGCTTGACTTAATTTCACTGGTGTCGAATTTAAAATCAGTAAATTACGTAAGCTCCTGTGACTAGTTGTTTGACTTGTCGTTAAGACCAAGCTTTTTTTGAGTGATAAACAGACACATTTAAGTTCAATTGTTCAATCATAAAGTCTTGCTCATAAGAATGACCAGCAGCTGAAATCGTGAAAGTGTAGCTGACCATTTGAGGGAAACTTTTATCGAAAATATATCGAAACTGCGTGACCATGCAACAACAACTATATTAAAGTTTAAGGAGATCCACGCGAAAAAAGCGGCTCTGGAAAATTTCGATGATTCGTTTATAAGGTTTTTACAAGGGATCTTCCATGGGATTATATCAAAATTCGTTTGGGCTGAAAAATTCTGTTGAAAATTCTGGGTGCCACCTTTGGTGGATGAATGTCAAGGCTTTCAAAATCTATGCAAATGCAGTAACAAATTAACTTAGACCGCTTTGGGCCTTCACTTTGAAGTAGAGATTTGAATCATTGCACAAAATTCGTTACCAATGAACATTTTAGCAACAAAGTCAAATTAGCGAGAGATCATACCGATTGAAATGCACGACTAGTCACTCAAAATGTAGGAACCTAACAAATACCAGAGAGTCATTGCAGATATATTTCTTAAATTGAGAAATAATTGCAACAACATTTCGATAATTGCGGACTACACTGACAAAAAAGTGTTGAAAATCTTACCTGGTGCAGGTAACTTTGTCTCCAGGTAATCTATCTTATCTGCTACAGCTGTATTTTTCATTAGGGGAGCTGCAGCTGTGGCAGTTATTGTAGGTTACCTGGAGACAAAGTTACCTGCAACAGGTAAGATTTTCAACTCTTTTTTGTCAGTGTAGACATCCGTAATTCAGTTCCTTGAAGAAATAATAGTGAAATCTCACCTGATCGTCAGGATCATCATATTCTATGACATTGATGGTATCGCCAACTTCGAAGCTCAATTCGTCCATGTCCTCTTTCACATATTTGTAGGTCGCCTTAACACGGTATAAGACACCTGGCGGAAGATCTGTTATTGTCGCACCTGGAAATTGAAAGGCGGAAAGTTTTTTCTTGGTCAGAACAATGTAATTTTCCCGTCCATCCTTCCTGTGTCATGTATAAAATTTTCGATTTACAAATAAAAAAAATTTTTGATTTAATTTTTCATTCAAAAGTACAAAAAATTAATAATTTTTAGTTCATACTTTTAGTGTTAGCGACAAAATTAAAAAATGCTACATGAAATACATGGAAACAAAAACAATAAAAAAAAATTAGAAACAAAGAGCAGTCAAAATAAAGAGACAAATTCCATCAAAGATTTCAAAGTGTGTGCAAGTAACAAATTCATCTATGCGGGGTTTACTGTTTTGGTGCACAATGTAGGTGTGTCAGATCGTTTTAAAAATGAAATTGAATTTGTCAAATTTATTCATTCGTACTTTGGTGTGTCGACTACTTACCCGCAGGTATATCATAGAGTTCTTCCACTTTATTGTTATTGTGTTTGGCGGTTACTGTTGGACCTGATAAGCCCGTAGTGCTACTTATAATATTGGCATTGTCGATCGTTTCATTAGCAGTTTTATTGGTATCCTCGTTCGCTAATTTACTCAAACTTTCGGCATCATTTGTTACGATTACATTTGCGTTCGTGCTGTTCTCAACATCATTCGTTGATTGCACTACAGCTTCTTTCACCGATTCTGCCTTCGATTTATTTAAATCATTGGCCGTCGGACTGGATGGTTCGTTATCGACGGGCGAGATACTGGCTGGACTATCGCCCAGAGATACAGACGAGCTGCGATCAGGTTGACTCGATGGCGTTGTTGGCTCAGTGGACTGGGCTGGACGAAGTTCTTTGGGTGAAGGAGAACTTGGTGGTGATGAAGCTGAAAACCACACAAACACAAAACATATCACACACATGCGCTACCGATGAATAGAATCTCCCTACGGCATTTCAACCCATCGATCTTTTTCGTTCCGTTTTAACAACGTTGCCTAAGTTCGGTCGTTTAGTTTTTGACTTTGAACAAACGCTTTGTGTGAAGTATAGTCGATCGGCATTTCGATTCCTTTTTCTTTTCTTTTAAATTCAGTCTTGTGTGAGAGATGGTGTTTCAGTTATTGATGGACTACGATAGAACGAAGAACCTCAACCTACATAATCTCCCCAGTTTAATGCAAGTAAATAGAGTGCAGTAGCCATTACTATGCCATTACCATTAAAAGAAAGACGAAACGCTGTGCTGTGCTTACAGAGAGGTAAGCGGCAAATGTTCCACAAATTTTGACATTGGAACGTACTTGAACCGCACTTTAGATATAGAGAGGAGTCCGAGTAGACTAATTGCTGGATACATTTGATGCCAATATAGGAGATTTTGGATTCTTTGCCATGCTTCTCGAAGCTTATCTACAGTGAGCATTTTAGAGTTTGTGTGGTACAATAGTAGCGAAGTTCCGATGTGATTGGTTTCAATGGAGTAAAAGCTCAGAAACTTCGCAGGTTATCTGATCATCGGTGAGAATGTTGTTGTATCTAACCATGTACCATCGATATTCGACGACAAATACAAAGAATTGATTCAAAATCTCAAACAAGGATCTTTGACGCTGTCAACTTGTTAAATATTTTCCAAATGAAATCGATATTATCGTTGAACGATTATGCAGAGGAAGGATAGATTCCTATTCCCGAAGAATGGCAAATCGAATGAAGCTTCAGTTAAACAATTTTGGAATTTTTCGCACAAAATAGTTCCGAATTTATCAGTTGTAAGCTTACCCTTCCATCTCTCTGTTAAGATTAATTTCTGATGTACAAGAACAGACTGAGAAAATGTTAGACAATTTGTTAGGGGAAAAATTATTTTCATTAATCGAAAATATGAAAAAGGGAGTGTCAAATTAAGCGCATAAAGTTACGAAAAAAGGAGAGAAGAAAATTACGTTAGCATTTTCCAAAAAAAATACAACAAAATCGAAAGCAAAACCAAACTTACGTCCATTTCCATTAGTCGAACCATTTGTCAATGTATTTGTGTAGCTGGTGTTGTTAACGGCAGGCGCAACAGTCGATGAAAGTTTTACCGGCGATTGTGGGGGGCTAGACGGATTTGAATTGCCTGTGGAACAGAATCATTTTCTCGATTGAGTCTCACTTCCAATCGCTTATCACATTAAAGTCACTCACCTGAAAGTTTCTTAATCGTGTACGATCCCCGCTGTGAGTCTGTTGCCAATTTATCAACGATAGCTTCAAACTCTGCAAAAATCTGAATCGAAACGGACATTTAAACATTGCGAAAAGAATGATAGGGGCATGGTGTCCAGGAACACTGTACCTTAGCTGTTTCATTATGAAATACTTGTTCGGATGCAAAAAGTGTTTGTAAATTTGTTACTAAAAATAGTATTCGCGAGTCGTGAAGGGCCGGTAGTTCGTCGTGCAATTCAGTGTTTAAAATTTCATAAGTTCGACGGGCTTCTTCAAGTTGTTCACGACTTTTCGTTACCTACAAGGATAATTGTAAGAATTCGAAAAAAAAATTCGTTTAATCATTTTAATATGGAGAATGACAACGAACCTTTGCATCATCCCTTCGTTTCGCGGCGTTAGCTTGAAGACTCTGAAATGAGTGCCTATTTCGGAGAAAAAAAAATTGTTAGTGTTGGTGCAATGAACTGGTCACTCGTTGCAAAAATTTGGAAATAAAATTTATTTTTAGAAAGGTTTGTAGTGCATTGCGCAGTCAACTTAATCTTTAATAAAAATGAACACAATCCGAGCCACTGATTTTGATTGTAAGTTTTACACTGTAAATGCCGAGAAATATTTGCCTTTTTAAATGACAAATCGAATGGCTCATCATTGATTAATGATTGTCAAAGTGACGTTTTAAACGTCAAACAAAAAAGGTATTCGAAGTGGTCAGAAAATAGTTTATTTTTACTCATTTCTTTAAGAGAAATAATTTTTTGACGACTTGTAATAATTTTTTTCGTTTGACGTTTAAAACGTCACTTTGATAATCACTAATCAATGATGAGCCATTCGATCTGCCATTTAAAAAGACAAATATTTCTAGGTATTTACAGTGTAAAACTTACAATCTAAATCAGTGACAGTGCCCTCCGAGTGTGTTCATTTTTATTAATGCATAAGTTGACACCGCAATGCTCTACAAAGTTTTCTAAAAATAAATTTCAGCGACGTTGGAAAAGACCGACGTTGGATCCTAACTGCCACAGCTACTCTATCACCCAAAGATTGCTAGATTCACCTTCTAAATGAAAACCGTTATCCAGGCAAAAAAGTAAAAGTAAGAGTAAGCTTGCCAACCTTATCAAAATTCAAGATATTGATTTACCATGAAAAGGACCTGCGATATTCGACGTAAAAATTGTAAAATTGGAAGGATGGTTGGCCTTAAATAAATAAAATTTTGGAAATGGCAATTGTATCCATCGAGGTATGACATTTTGCTTCTTTTAATCAAGTATCGGTTGGATACAAAATCTTTTACTTCATTTGTTTTAGCAATAATTTTACAATGTACGGCCAACTTAATAGTATAAGTCATGGATGATTTTTTGTATTGTTGTCGGTATCAGATGATAAGCCGGTAAAAAAGGCTTAAGATCAGATTATTAATTTTTAATTCGTCGGAAAAACTATAACTAACTTCACAATGCGTCGGGGAAACGAAATCTAACGATCTCTGAGCTAAGTCCCGATGAAGTTACAAAAAAAAATCATAAAACTTCAATCTAAACAGCAGTCATATGTCTAAATTCACAGCGAAAATTATAAGAAATTGATTGTCGGTTTGCATAGAAAAATAACTCACCTGTGACCATCGTAGTCAATAAGTTTTCTATTACGTTTTTCTATCTTTTTCTGAAAAATAGAAGAAAGGAATTGTGTAAGTTTTCATTGGATTGGATATACTCCTTTGCGTTCAGTGGCCAAATTGCTCAAATTGGGGGAAATGAAATTAAAAAATTTGTGGCTTCGCACATATAACTAAAGAAGTCGGTTGACTCATACACAATACTCGAGATAACTGGTGACAATCACAAGTTATATATTACATGTTTATGGTGTCGAAAAAAGTGCTTGAACTGTGAATAGTACGGTCTTCGACCATCGCTCATTATTCTTTTACCGAATTTGAAGAAATTTGCCGAATTTACGTTTCCGTAAATTTTTGGTAATTTTCTTCAGGTTTGGTAAATGAATTTTCCAATAATAGGTCCTGTCTCCGTAACATGTTACGATGGAAGTTACCGTGATCAAAAACAAAATATTCAAAACCCACTGAACAAGTCATCAGAGATTTAAATTTTAACGGTTTATGTGAGCGCCAATATTTACCTTCATTTCAGGAAATTGAGCAGTGTATCCATTAAGCGGTATTAACACTTGATCGCCCAGTTTGTGAGAGAACTCTTGCCACAGCCCTTCGATGGCTGAAACTTGAGCGTGTAGTGCCTCGGCGCCCGACCATGACGTTTCGTACACATCACAAATGGCATCCATCAGTGATTTCGATGCTGTTTGACATGCTGATAAGAGAAACAAAAATTTAGACGGGCTGGACACGGTGTGAAATTAAACGAAATTTTACCTCGAATGCATCTAATGTAATTGTTAAACTCTTTCTGTAATTTAGTTGCATTGATCTGTTGTCGACTAAAATTCGTTAGGTGTTCGTCAAATATTTCATCGGCAGTACGATCAACTTTGCCTAAATTTTGGAGTATCTGCAATGAAAAGAAAATTTACGATGAAAATTTCCGTCTTATGTAAGCCGGCAAAAAACATCAATGGAATTCGTACGCTAAAATTCCTATTTTTATTTATTCTCAATTCTCACTGAATTATTTACGTAACTCTCGTACACCAGTTCAGCAGAATCTGTGATAAATCTGTTTCTTTATTATAAAGTCTAAATCAATAACCGGCTTTAAATGGTTTGTGATTTTTCACACATTAGCAAGTTTAACCATTTCATCATTGCATTACGTATAGAATTGAGTTTCGTTCGTATCGTCTCAGCGAAACATGTAATGTCGGTAAAATCTAATTCTAAAATCATGCAACCTCTAATTGCTTGAAAACGAATGTCTTCCTTTTGTATTTCATTAAATGTTTCGCTGGCAAATGGCTAATTGGGTCACAATATTTAGTCTTAGTACAACTTGCTGGCATATTTAAAGAGATACTTTGATCTTATCTCAAAAATCATTTTACGAAAATCTAACGAACAAAATGTTGCATGAATAATGAGCATAGCGAAAATCGTTACGAATAGATTGATGATGTAACCTTGGGCAAAAGCATGATGATAAATAGCCTGAGCTGAGCGAGCATCATACAAATCATACAAATTTCCTATTTAATGTGTATTAACTGAAGCTTCAATTGAAGCATTGTCACTAAATTTCTTCAATGACGCAAGACTCTTAATTCCAAAATAGTTTCCTGGATAGCGAGTGAGTCGGATTTACTTTTTTCGCTATATCGGAACCATACACGCAAATTAATATTGTGAAAAATAATAGCGCAACCAGTGCCCCAACAATTTGGAATTCATTTCGTATATAAACGCACATTTTAATAATAGCTTCTGGCTACACTCTTCGCTGTAATACACCGAAAATAAGTGCCGAATTTCCTGGTGGAGATATTTTTAGACAAGCGACAGACTCTCTACTATACGACAAATTGTTGAAATAAGAAAACATTTTACTTTATATTTAATAAATATATAACAGTAAGCTCTAGCAGCAAAATTTGTGCAATTGAATGTTATACCGAATGCTGGTCAGGTTGAACCGAAATCATTTTTTTCTTGTTCTCTTTTGAAATAAAATTTTCGCTTGATTAGATAATCAACATAAACATGTTGACAATTCGGATATATAATTGCTCTGACCGGTCCCGGACAATGGTGACCTTCAATTCGGATACATTTGCAAAACATTATCACACTAATTAACTTTCGATTAGAGAAATGCGTTTTTGTTTGCGCGTTTGCTGTTTGTGATTACGGTGACTTAACGGAAACATTTGTTATAATAAGCCGCACGTGCTTCCAATTTCATTGACTGTGTAATAAAGTGTGTACTTTTTGATGTAATTATTAAATGATTTTTTTTTTTGTTCGAGAAATCTGTCGGTTTTCATAAATTTGTTACAAGGCAACCAGATTACATTTTGATTTGTTAATCATTTTGTTTTGTTTTGTTTTCGAAATTCACTTTGTAATTGTGCTCTATGCACTACTGACAATACAAAACAGACCTCAACGCCAAAGCCAATAATTTATGATGGCAATTATTGAAAAACTTCTATTTATATTTCTGTCTTACGCTATTTGATACCGTCTGAACTGTACGAACAGAATGCCATCAATTCCTTTACACTCTTGAAAGTCTTCTCTTGCCAAAGAATATTTGTTTCAAAATCAACGGTATGACATCACTAAAGGATTTTGTGTGCGATGTATAAGTAGAATTAAGCAATAAAGCTTTAATTAGGCGACAGAGCCTACAGAGCTCATGTTAAGCATTTCTATTTCCATGGATTATAAAATCATTACTACTACAAATGTGTGAAGCTATACATCATTTACAGGGCTGCACTCTGGCTCGAAAAACTCCTTCAGTCGTTTTGTGGAGAAAATTTTAAAAACAAGCACCTTCATTGCCCTTCATTCATACAAAAACCAAAAAGGCCTTCGGGCATTGTCTAAATTCTCATAGCGCCAATGCAGGCCTGATTATTTATCGAGTCGAGAAACGGGTATGCCAAATTCTACTAACAATTTTGTTAGCACAATCGTCATATCTCCACTGATAATTTAAAAAAAATTATGCAACGCTCGATCAATTGTCCATGATCGCTGTTGTATGAAAATATTTCTTCAAGTTCACTATTCGATGTACCAGTGATTCGTCAGACTTTAAGATAAAAATAATAAACTGGAAATTATGGAAGTATTAAAAAAACTCATGTCTGTTTATGTGTGGGAGTTTTTTATGCGATTCTTTTTTTCGCAATTGGTCGTAGTTTATTCACTGTGAATTTTAAAGCTAATTTAGAAGTGATCACACTTGTAGTTATATCGATGACCACGAAACATGGACTTACAACAGAAGTCCCGGAAAATGGCTAATCATCGGCTAGCGACAGCAACGACAGAAATAAGCCATGCCCTACAGCTCATGTGGTTTAATATAGTAAAATAAATGTTCAAACAAATGAAGTAAAAGATTTTGGTATCGAATATTAAGTGTTTGTTTCAACAAACGAAGTAAGAGATTCCATGATTTCCACCATCAAAGATTATTGGTCACAGCGTAATAGATTTGTAGTAGATTTATAGTACATTTATCGTAGATTTCGTCATAAAATTGCTAATAATTAATATTCATGATTAATAAGTTACACACGCGGAATTCTGAAAACCGACATATTTTCTGTTTTTGTGTTTTACGCGAGTTCTTGATTTCTCCCTTTAAAAATACATGCAAAAATCACAAAACACTGAAAAAACACAAAACTGAAAATGTGTTTGTTTTCAGAATTCCGCGAGTGTACCACGCGATATTGAGTGACAAAAACGACATAAACCTCCACCATGCTTAAACTCCCGTATAAAGACAATGAATTAGAAGATATCAATTAAGGAAGCTAGACATAGATATTGTTAAAGTGACCTTTTCAACTCAATTAATAGTTTCACTAACTTTTCCAATGTCTCCTTACACTCCAAACCCGGACTGTGCCAGGGGACAACACCCAGTAAACTTTTTAAGTTTTTGAATGAAATTTTAAATTTCGAAGACTTTTGCATGCATTGGCATTGCCCAGTACCAGTGAGTCCTTTGGTAGCCAGTCCTAAAATATATAAACACCGAATGCAAATGTGCAGTTACGCACGGATCCTTACTTTCAGGTGAATTTAGTTTCGTTATGTTGCACACATATTTAATTCGTCAAGTTTCAGCTAGTGATGAGTTTCCATACAAACTTAGCAAGTGAAACAACATTAGTCGCAAGAAAATATGATCATTTCAACAATACAAAAATGGATTCACCTGAAAGTCGGAATCCTCAATTTCTCTGATCCGCTAAGGGTTTGCACTACCTTCCGTGTTTATATTATTAGACCTAAATAACCTCCATACAAACTGCACACACACTCTACGGGGAATAATGATCGAGATGTCCGTTGCATTGCGTTATGCTATCTTAAAAGAACCACTACTTGCGTAAAATTTGAACTGTCAAAATTTATTTTCGTTTGTAACATGAAATTGTTGTTTTGATAAAATTTGTAATGTTATTCTTGGGCAATGTTGGGTCGGCGAGTAAATATGTGTTTGCATTTACTTCTTTTGTTATGTGATGTATCGAAAATTTTCAGTTTATAAAAATTGGAATGAAACCTCTTGGCTGTTGTAGCTTCACTGAGGAATGAGGATTTGACAATAAACTATAGCTCCGACGAATCCGGTGAACGATCATCAAACATATATGTATGTAAGAAAATATTTCCAGCGACCAGCGAAATAGTAAGATGTAACAATTTTAAAAGGGCTTTTACAAAGATCGCGCGTAGGAAAGAAGGGTAAATTATTTTGTACATGACCGACATCCACTGCAAATCTCATCCCAGTACACTGTATGAAGTTTTTTTTTATGAATCGTTCAGTTTACAGGACTAAGAATGTCAATTAATAACATCACCAACATATTTTTCGCAATATTTGTCCGTGTCCCGTTTTCAATAACCCGAACTTTTTCACTGATGTGTTGCCTTTGTTCAAAAAGTTCATGTTACAGCGTTTGAACTATGAACTATGAAAACGCAGATTTCACTTCACGTAGTTTAACCTGATTCAATTAAAAACTAAATAAATGAACCATTTAATGAAACGCAAATTAAATGTAACTCAACTCATTCAAATTTTTCGCGCGTTAAAAAACGACAGTGGTCCCTGACGCATGAAATACAAAAAACGCTGACGGATACCTCGATCATTATTCCCCGTAGAGTGTGTGTGCAGTTTGTATGGAGGTTATTTAATTAGACCAGTGCGGCCCTGTTACACTCGATGATCATTTTTCAGCCTTTAGTTGTGTTAAATTAAATAAATTCTTGAAATACAAAACCCCATCTTATCTGTTTGCATTTAAAGCGATATATCATCGACAACAAACTCGGTGTACGACTTGCAGATTGATTGATTTATTCCGAACTTAAAATTCCAACAATTCCGATTTGAAAAACAAACTTTTATTTCGCAATCTGTTTTTATTGCTACAGAACAATATTCAATTAAAGAAAATTCTTGATATTGATGTGATGATGTTAAGCTACGCGTCTACTAAACATTTGTAGTTCATGCATGACGGTTCTTCAACGAGACGTTTGATGACTTTATACCCAATTCATTTCCATTTACAGATTAAGGTGGGTTTGTTTTTCTAGTGTTGTTTAATAGATAAATTTTGAATACCGTGGAGAAGATCGGTCGTTTACTTTAAATTAAAAAACTAATAAGAAAACAGCGGCTAAAGAGAACATCGTAACCGATAACTACCATTCGAATAATATATCGTTCCCTAGCTCTTTTCTATATATTAGCAATTTGTTTATTATTTTTTGCATCGCTGAAACGATATATATACACAAAACCTGCTGACAAAATTATTGAATTCACTGCTAACCTACATAGAGTTCAAAATGAAATTCATATAAGTTGCGTATATGTTATTATACACACCAAATTGTACATAAAGATCAAAGATAAAATTTTTCATTTGGGTTTAAATATTGTGATTCTTGCAGCCGGATGGTGTGTATGTATCTTCAACATCTTTTTTAACCAAACCAAAAACAAAAAGCGTAATTTTTCACTTTGTGAAAAAAAGGAAACGTTTTAATGAAAGATTACAAGAGAAAGTCCATCGACAGTCAGCATCGTCATAAAAGAGAAGAAAAAAAAAAAAGAGTTTTTTAGCTCAGAGTGTGTGGTATCTTTACATTATTATTATTTTCAATACCACTTGTGAAAACAAGAATTTACATTTCGGTTCTCCAAATAGCTTGTGGAATTTTAGGTTTTAGAAACAGGTTTTTTATGTGTGTGTATTTGATATCAAAATATTTTTTTACTTTACTCCAACAAACATGTTGAAGTTTCAAATAAAATATTTGTAAAGTGTTTATCTACTTGGCGATAAATTAGAAGCGCTTCAACAACTTATTGATATCAACACAATGATTGGACTCCGAGGGAATTGAGTGGCAATTAATGATTTCAGTCGGAATGTTTTCTTAGTTTTTTCAATTTTTTTAGTTTGCCTTTGCAGCATTTATTTGATCGGTAAATAACTAATCGAGTTGTAGTGAATATTTATCGATTTATCCATTGACTTTAATTTGGAATACATGCAGGACTACAATGTACAGGTATTTCAAAGACACATCGATCCCGTAAACCTGTTTTGTAGTTTTCGGTATAAATTTTAGTCTGAGAAGTCGAGAAACAAAAAATGAATAGTTGTCCCAAGGCAGAGCACGAAATTTTTTTGTTGAAAATGGTTTCGATAATTGTTTTAACTTCTTATCGCAATATTAGCGTTTCCATTAGAACAGTGGAGAGGGAACAATTTGTATTCGAATTAATATGAGACAGGGATGAGTGTTGGTGAAAACAACCAACTTATTCAAAGGCCTTATTGACACGTATTCTAGGTCCATATGTGCATCCATAATTTCGTCTGGTTTGCAAATATTTGTAGAGGCAAAGTTGTAACTTTCGAGTCCCTTTCACATTTTTTTAAGAACTTGACTCTAAATAATGATTCTGGAAAGCGGTATCATCCTACAAAACCGAATTAGCGCAGAAAAATACGATTTTAGAAGAATACTAACTCTTCCCAGAAGCCATATTTAGAGTCAAGTTCTTGGACAAAAATGTCAGTGGGCTCGAAAGCTATAACTTTGGTCAACGACCCATAAGAAATTTTGGATCAAATACGAGAAAAGTAGCCAAATCGAGATTAGCGGAACCTTACCATGCCTATTTTAAACTATAAATCCGAGCTCAAATTTCATTTCTTCTTTCAAATTCGAGCACAAATTTTCGGTACATAAATTGAGATACAAGTGCTGAACTATGTGCAAAGAAAAACCGATTTTCCTTTCCCAAACCTGATTATGCTTCTTCAACTGAAACTGTAACATTCCGTGATCACATGCTAAAATGTTAACCAGAAAAATTTATTTGAATAAAACCACTATTTCAGAGCCGTTAATCATCTGAAAACACATTGTAATTTCGTTTAGATCAAATACGCTAATTGATCTGTTCATTTCAAGATTCTACTATTCAATAGAAGAAGAAAACCTCTCCTAACCTTTACTGTAAGCTTTAAAAAGTCACTGTACCATTTATCAAAGTTTAAAATGTCTTCGTTTCTATGCGACACCATGGCATATGAAAAAGTGCCTGCATCGAACGAATCAACAATTTCAAACACTTTACATACAGAACGATAATTTCCACTTGCTGCTAAACTAATATATTATGTGGCACACAGTGAATTTCATCATTTTACAAATCTCAACCGATCCATATGTATCTTTCATTTATGTGGTTGGCAAATACGTCGTGAATCTTAAATTTAAAAAAGGTAAATAAATGACTGGTGAGCGAATTGAAAGAGCATTAAGATTATGAAAATAAAATTGTTTACGAGAGATATTTTTTATATATAGAACGAACGCAAGAATCCACTAGCGATATCATTTTCCACCGAGCGACGATATTATAAATTTAAACGAATAACTTGAGGCAGCATGTACACACACATATTTGCGACCTGCTGAAGAGACATATGACCTACATCGAACAATGCAAAAGCATAAAATAATTGTTGCTCGATTCTGTTCAGTCTGCAGCATACTTTATGATGCTATCGCGTGAATTCGACTATTCGTCTATTCAATTCAAATTTCAGCTTATATTTATGTTCGGATCATAATGACGTCATTGATCTCTTTTATGCTGTGTCTATCTATATGTATTTGTTATGGTAATGCTTTGATGTACATTTAGGCTCGTTTAAAGGAAACCTAATTGAATTTCGTTTGCAGAACACAATGCAGGTTGTTATAAAGTTTATGAATTTTGAATGGGAACTGAATTGTAACACTTTTTATGTAACATTGTGATGACATCAGCGTTGAGTGGCCGAAAATAGTCAATATTTAGAGTGAATGTTTACCTTTTATGAAAAGAGATAACCGATATGGAAATGGAAACGAATTGCACGAACCAAGGTAAAAAAAATAGTAATTCGCTCGCTGCACCATATGTGTAGTCTCCCTAGTCTGTGAGGGGAAACATTTTTTTTGCAAATTCATAAAATTTAGGTAAAAACTGACAGATTTCAGTAATTTTACAAAATTGAATACCCAAATGAACTGCACTGCACCCCCCTTAGTGTAGAGCCTCGTTTCCGGGAGCCTACGCGAGTAAAATATACAACTATGGTTTGGACATTGTTAATTTGAATTGTGTGGTTGCATGTCTCGCCTTCTGCTTGAGTTGCACACCTGCCAAAATTAAAATCTCCAGGCATTACGTAATGTGCTAATTCGTAACCGGGGAAGAAAAGTTTCATAATGAAAATTGCCGATGCGAGGTCAGACTCAGGTCATGCAAAACTAACCCAATCTCTGTAGTGATCTCGACAATATGTCTGAAAGTATCCTAATTTGTGGTGGGTGTCTGTAGCTTTCCGTTCCATAACAGGAACATCCGAAAACACATTGAATCTACACTTCAACAAAATCTATACGAAACCTATAATTTTCAACTTTTCATTTTTTTAGAGTTGTCTAAATGCTAAATTCATCGAAAGTTTATGAACTACGATGGAATGAATCACTTTCAAACCTCTCGTAAGAAAAATGTTTTCGGCGTCAATTTCAGTTCGTTTTTTTTTTCATTCGTTTCCGACTGAAATGGAGATTTTATTTTCACATATTTCGAGTTCAAAGATCGAAAACAAATTAAAGAATCAGTTAATATTGCCGTATTTAGATGTTCATCATTTCAGTCGGATTCGTAGGTTGTGTCCATATATAAAAGCAACTTTCTGAAATACTTGACCCACAATGTAAATTTTTTTTTTCATCACAAAAATATTTACTACCAATCGATGTTATACGGATAACATAAAAAGCTGTTAAAATAGAAGTTAAAGATTTTTATTGTACAATTGGTTTTCCGACTATTTATACACGATCAAGAAAAAATTAAAAAATATTTAATGAGTCTAAACGTTTACGTACACAATTACGGCCTGGTGTACGCACTACATGGGATCTGTTCAAATGAAAACATTTCTTTCGAATAAAAAAAATGCTATACAAGAAGTCACTAAATAATTCAACTTCCTACAATAAAATTCTATATTTACCGAAATGACTGTGAGCAATTTTAATTCTCTTCTTTTTTTCGGGAAATTATACATTTTAACATCTGCAAAAGATAAGACAATCTTTTCAGTTGTATCTGCATGAAGATAGCACTAAATAGTGACGTAAAAATTCGGGACAGCGAGTGTCAAGTGAGTTGGTGACATGTATAATAGTAAGTGGTTTTGACATATAGCAATCCCACAAGTCAAAACATGGATTTCTGAGGGAATTACAGTTCTGGCTTTATTTTAATTCTGACAACTCCGAAATAGTTCCAAGCAATTCAGTTTTTTTTTCGGAGTTCAGAAATTTTCGGAGTTTTTTAAAAAGAATTTTTTCTGATTATTTTGCATAATTTTTCGGAGTTTGTTTCCAGAATTTTTCAGCTTTTTTTGTTTACATTTTTTCAGACTTAAGCTCTCGTTGGAAAAGGAAAATACGAAACCAGTTAAATCTAAAATACGTGAAATATTTTCCTTACGTTATGGTTTCTATTGTTCTCAATAGAAGCGCAACAGGTTAAAATTATTCTTACACCTAAGATATAAACTCTATTGAGAAGCTAAGATGACAACGTGGAATCATAAGTCCTCAATTCGTTCACCACTTTCATTAGCATTTTATCATTGTTCTCGTTTCATTACAAAAAAAAAACACGAATCTGTTTAGTATATCGATTGTACGTTACACTTTTACATGTCAATAGGAATTCTTGAGATTAGATAAGTATCTCTGTTTTGACAACTGTTTTGAAGAGGTTATTATTGTTGTTCAGACTGTTGGATATTTATGTCTGCAATTTTAAATGATTTTTTTTTTTCGTCGACATTTTCTGATTAAATCAAATTGCCCCCATACAGTTTATTGATCTTTATGTTGTTGTACGAACATTGTAAACAAAAGACTATTAATAATTTATGTATTGTTAACTGTAGACTTTTAACTGATTGCGTATTGGAGGAATGCGTAAATTGAAAGTGTGCTGAGTCATATCTGTCTGTGTGGTGTGAATAGCTAAAAAAAAATTCTTGCGGAAAGCGAAACAAACGTGATAACAAAATAGGCGGTTAGAGTGATTGATTCGATGCAATTTTTTAAGTTGTAATAATTTATAACAGAATAAATGGGAGTTTGTATCCATTGGGGTGTATGTACTCTGATGATTCATTAACTTCCATGAAATAAAAACCATAAGCCGGACCGGTTTGAGTCATGGGTTTTTGAAACAATGTTCGGGCTCCGTTGAGATCGAGTTTTAATAGCGAAAGCTCCAGTTGGTTTGGGTTTAAATAACAAATTGGAAACCAACCCATGCAATTTGAATAGAGCTGTTTTCTTGAAACAACTGAAAAATCATTTCCACCGAAACTTCATAATTTCCATATAAGCTGTACAAAAACTTACAGATTGGGTTAAACGTAGTCACTGCAAGATCCAGACCAGGACTGGCCCGACGGGCAATGACAAGCATTTTAGAAAATTTTCATCCTTAAAAGCTCGAAGGGCTTTTTCGAGCCAGTCCAGCCCTCGCTAGGCTTTATGACTCATATTTTGCGTGACTCAACGAAGTGCTTCAAATATCTTTTGGAATATCAGTAAATCACAATGATACAAACAGTAGAACAAAGTATATAGCACAGGTCATATTTGTAGTACCCATCAGTCCTAACTTAACAAAAATCGACTTGGTGCAACACAAAATACTACTTGACTATTTAGACAATGAATCTACAGCAAAACTTTCAATTCATAGTGTCAACTAAGTAAAGTTAAAATGATTTGAAGAAAAACGTTTAGCTTCATATTATTCTGAATGAGTGTGTATAATAGACCTAAAGGAAACACGTCTGTCTTCATCAACTTGTATATTTGAGCAAAAGTTAACGCGATTATAGCAATCTTATGTTGCAAACAATGTGATATTAAGCCCACGATGTCTTTTTTTAAATCGACAGATTTCCTGTTTTCTTCCACAAAAAAATCCATTCAAAAGCAATGGATTGAATGGGATGATTTGAAAGAATTTCTTTACAAATATTTCATATATTTTCACCGTCCGTCCATCAGCGACAAAAATGATGACTGTTCCGTTACAATTTGTTGTTTTTTTTTGTCTTCAAACGTATTTTTTCCGCTCAACGAACAAGAGTGTAAATTTAACGAAATTAAACAGAGATTATTGCAGAGCTGATAACAACGATGAAAACAAATAAAAGGAATTTCGTTAGCTCTATTATTTTATGGCATTTTCATAAAAATACGTGTTCCACCCAGAGATATGATAAAATATACAGCCGCGTCATTATCTTCTCGGTCGTTATCAGATAATTATTAGTAAATCTGAGGAGGATTTTACAAGAATGTGGACAATTTAGTGAATCAATTTTAATCGGAAATTAATTTCGTTTTTACATTTACTCAAGGAAACAGAACGTTTTTGAAATGGGAAATAGTTGAAAAGAATTTCCGTTGATTGCATACGTGAAAGCAAAACCGAACTAGAAATCTTTTCTCGTTTGTGATTGCAAGTCGATCATTTCGATTCAATGACCTTTATCGCATTTTTCATTTATTTAAATTTTTTTCGATTAATTTTAGCGATTGATAAAACATCACATCCAAAATGGAAACAGAACAAATTTCTTTAACAACCGAAAAACACAAATTTGCCTTTCACAAAATTCTGTCCAAATTGCATAAAATTTCCATAACTGAACATCGCAGAAAATCTGTAAAATGACTTTCGGCCAGGAGTGGAGCTCTACAAAACCGGCATTCGAATTTCCATGTGTCACAATTATGAATACATAATGGTTACACACCGTCATATACATACAGATCAATGAACCGCCTTTGCATTTTAAATTAGTTATAAAGTTTTGACCGGGCGTATTATGTTTCGTTGGATATAAAATATTGTTTACACTATAACGAAAGTCTAATTTATTATTAAACATATTTGTAGCTGCAACTGTGTCTGTACACGATTCTATAAAAAAGCATACAATTCAATTGCGTACAACGACGTTTTTTTACTCGTAAGAAACAATGAACACTTATTGCGCAGACTAATGTAAATTATTGAGCTAAAAAAATACGAATAACCTTGAATTATACTGGCTGTGTTAGAGACATATACTCTAATAATTGCTAGCTACTCGTTGCTCGACTGATTTGTTTAGTCTCGCATCTCAAAGCACCGGAAAAATAGATGAGATAAGATTTTATAATTCGCATATTATATTTGCATCGCAGGCTTTAAACGTTTCTTACAGCTAAATTGCTGAATTTGATGCATTTGAATGTGAGGTAATGATTTGACCACTGTTGCAAATGAGTCTGTTGTAATGGTTTGTACAGCAGATCCTATTGTTGAGAATTTGATTGACTAAAATTACTGAAAATTACCAAAGGTCGCCTGGGCTTACACAAATTTACCGAAAATTTAATGAAATGTTACAAATATTTTCTTCGGAAAATTTTGGGAAATTCAGCAAATTTTTGGTAGATAACGCTGAATTGACCAAAGTTTACCCAAAAATATTTTCGGTAAATTTGGGTAAGTCTAGGAACGTTTCGGAAATTTCAGTAATATTCCCCAAAATAGATCCTGTTGCACCTAATTGACATCTCATTGGATGATGTTCATACATTCTATAGGTCGAAGATTTGTCATTTTACCGACAGTAGCAATTTTAAAACCCCACGATGGATTAACTATATGAAGATTCATCGATTTTTTTCGGACATAATCCCTCTGACTTTATCTCTTAAAACACATCATACCGTTTGTATCGTAAAGGAACTTTTATGCTGAGCGAATGTAACTGATTTGGTAATAAACATTGATAAAATGAAAAGCGACATTAATCTGTTAATCGACAGGAAACATAAAACTTTTAATCAATAAAGTCTCTTCATTCGACACTATTTTACAACAACCGAATATACTATTCGATTTTGTGATTTTTTTTAATATAAATTAATGTCACCGTATTTGGTGCCAAAGCCAACAAAAAACGCTATCAATCGATTCCTGTTATAGTTAAACTAAGAAGGAAGCCGTACACAAACCTATCAATAGTTAATAATAAACAGAACACGATTACAGTAACAACAACCCAAGAGAGAAAGCAAAATATTTTTAAGATCGAAATATTTTTGCCGGTTCTGTGGTAGACAACATTGATAACCGGACGCAATTTATGCAACAACAACAAATTCAAATGAAAATTGTTGCAGTTCATCTTGCTGTAGACTTTCATTCGAGTGTGCTATAAATAGTTTTTTGATAAAAAAAAATTCCAACTCCTGAATACAAGCCGAACAGCCGTTCAGTTCTATTCATTATTTTTTAAATCAATGAAAATACTGCAGAGACAACAAATTGTTGTTCATATTGAATTACACAATATTGACGAGCTACACATTTAATGGAGTTGACGTGAGAGTTTTTTAATTTTTCCGTTGTCATGTACACAGTTTTTGAATAATAAACGAATTAATTATTGATGTACCTTTGTCTGTCGCAACAATAACAACTAGTGGTGTTTCGGTAGCAATGTTGTTCGACAATTGCAGGTTCGGTTGTTGAAAAATTTAAATTCTTTTTAGTGGAATGAAATGGTGAACGAATTCTTATTTTCGTGTATTCCACCACATCCTTCAACCGTCACAATTCTACATAAACCAGACATCAACAAAACGTTAAGTATGGTTTCCACTCAACAAAAAGTACTTCCGTGTAAGAGCCGTGAGAGAGAGAGGTGTCAAGTAAACAAAACAAAAATTGAAAAAAATCAATTTTGTCTCTCACACGGCGTACTTTCTCAATAAGTGGAAATCAAGCCTTAGATCGGAAAATCGTCTAATGTAAACCGACTAAACAAAATCGTTCAACTTGACCATTATAACATTATTAAGGTGTAAGAAAAAAATCACTATTTTAGATCGAAATCAACCTAAGAATAGTGCTCAAGGTCACACTTGTGGAATGTGAATGAAATCAAAACCGAATCCATTCCAAAAGCACAAAGCAAAAAGGTTGCCATTCAGTTCAGTTGAATTGTAAGAGAGCAAAAACAAAAATCATTTCCTATAAAGGAATCATCGCGTTATATTTCAAACATTTTCGTAACTCGGTTCGACTTATATGTAAGGCACGTGGGATTATATAATCAGAATTAGCCCACCTGATTAAAAACTCATTTCAATCAGTCACGGCGAGTTAAAGTGTATGTATATACGCAATGATACTGGACTGTGTATTTGTAATGTACCCTCGAAGCAGCAATGAGAATTTAACAATAACCGAATAATTGGAAAAATAAACAATGGGCACAGAATGTGCATAAATTAACGATTCATTGGTAAATTGCGCTGAAAGCCCATTTGAATATGTGAATCTTAAAATTGACAATTTCAAGAGGACACACTCTGTACTCATAGTTTGAGATATTAACACAACGGCTTCGTCTTCATCGTAACCTACGATCTATTAAGTCGGTGTGGCGATGAACGTAAGTATTAAAAAATTTGTGTGAATATGTGCAAGAGGTGTAGGTGTAAGCGAAATAAAAAAAAAACGTCTTCTGAACGATGATCTTTTTTTGTAGACAGTTTCTGTATCAACAATGCGAGTCAATATTATTTCAAAATTTGTGTTAGCTTCGGTTCTTTAAATTTCAATTCATATGAAGCGGGATAGTCAAATATGTGCTCTGGAAAATTACAATAGATCCAATTTCCATACGCAATGTATCCCCCGTATATGGAAAGTAAACACTAGACAATGTCTTATGAATCAATCGTAAAACACTTTTGGAGGGTTATCACCAGTCCTGCGATAGAATGAAGAAACTGGCAATTTATTTAGAGCCAAGGAACGCATACACGTATGAAATTCAATTTCAGATTATTCAAATCAGCAGACAATTTAATAAGTGAAGGTAGGTCAGATGATTACATTCATTGAACATCTTGCAATCTTGCTAGGTATACATTTTACATGCACGTAATATCTTGCTATGACACTAAGCACACAGTCGATTTTTTTTATGGAAACAAAATTTATTTGAGAACGGGTAATAAACCAACGAATTTCTGCATCAAGAACACAGTATCAGCTCAAGAGTATGATCTATTTTCGTTCGCGTAACAAAAAGAAATCTTCAAATCGTATGACGACATAACATATTTTTTCTTCTTTTATAAATTCGGATGAAAGTCTCTCCCCGATGTGTATATAATTTTGAGATTCTGTGACGATCAGTTTCAAGACTCAACTATGTTGAATTCTGATTACATTCCATTGCAATGAAATCAAAATTCAACATAGTTGAGTCTTGAAAAAATAGTCGTCACAATAACTACACCCCGATAATTTTGAGATTCTATATGGTTACGTCAATTTTCGTATTAGGCACACACTTTATTATACACACAGACACGATTTTTCCGCACAAATTCCACTGTATGATCCGGTGTCCAGTTAATAATAATTTCTCTATGGTAGGACTTACCTTTTCCTTCGATCGTCCCAAATGTTTTTGAACCGATTTTGCTAACAACGAACCTTTACTTTCGGCCATTGCGACTCACTGACTGACGATTGGCGACTGACCTATGGGATATGACAATTCGAACATAATTTTTTGGTATACCGACTAACAGATTTTTTCGTTTTTGTTAGGTTGAAATTTCATATACAAACTGTGCAATACCGGTAATACCTTTCAGCTCATTACCGACAATACCAAAAATGTAGCGAACGTTTTCGAACCGGTGGCGGTTGGTACGGTGCAGTGCTATAATTAATTAATTAATTATGCCTGTAGTTCTCCTATTAAATTAATTAAAGTCTTAATTAAATAAATTTAAGAAAAGAAGAACTTTGAAATGCGTACAATAACGTTAACGTTTGGCTGATAAATTTATCTAGGCTTTTTGTATAGGTAATAAATCACAAATTTTATTGTATACGCGTTTCAAGGTTTTTTTTACAAAAATAATAAGATTTTTATTAATATTCAATAAAAATAAGAAGCAGATTTGGTGTTAAATTTATGCATTTTATGACATAGTATGACGATTCCGTACCTTTGTGGTAGTATCTCTGGTATCTCTAAAAGATATTACCGGTATTACCGCGGTATTACACATTTTGTATATTGAAATCATTGAAATTCAACCGATTCAACCTTACAGAAAAAAAAGTCGGTACTACACACACACCATCACCAATTGTCATTATAGAAACAACTGAATTGGAATCAGTGAATTTTCTTCATTTCGTTTGGTGTTTTGAAAAATGTTCGTTGCATCTGTTGCATCAGTTAAGTGGTATGCAATTACCTACGAATCAACCCATGCCATGGATCCATGGACTGTTTCGTAACCAACGAAAAATCAAACCGCAATTGTTCGAAATCTATTGGACTTTCTTTTTAGAGCATCTTTTTCTGAATTCGGTTGTATATTAGATGAGATAAAAATCCGTGAACGTTTCTCTAAGTAAGGTTATATAGATTGTAGATTGTGGATTTGAGCACTATTTCACAGAACCCTCAATGATTGACGCTGTCGGCAAGCAGTGACATCACTGATTTTTGCGGTAGTGGACGATAACAATTTCCACAATCTATTGATTTGACCGTTTTTCTTTTCGGCTGGTAGCAAAACCATATTCAAACAATAATTTCAGATAATTATAGATTTCGAGCTATTCCAAAACGAAATTCCGTTCAACACGGTACAGGTCATGGAGTTTTTCCTACATAATAATTACGTTTCTTGGGTCGATTTTTTAACTTTCAGGTCGAGAAGGTCGAGTGAAAGTTTCTGTTTTAACATTCCTACAGGACTTACAAGTGCAGAAGCTTTCCACTGCTTTGCTGATTTGAGTCTACAGTTTAACAAAGATTCTGATTCACACAGATTTTCGTGAATTCCGGCTCATTCCGGGATTTTAAGGATGCAGCATGGTTTTGATGATTTCCCAAAATGATTCGTTTGATTCATGTGGTTCCCTTCGTATAGAAAGATTTTTAATATTTTTGTACTTTCCGTAAGATCAAATTTCATAAAAGACATCTGCACATTAGGAGAAGTTGTCTGAAAAACCTGTTGCCTGCGTCTAACAAAACTGCGCAATTTTTCAGGTAGATTAATCTCCGAATGATTGATTGTATAGACCACAGGGACCACAGTGAACTAAGATTTTTGAGTTCTTCCAAATGATTTTGAATTTTCATTGTGAATGAATCCGTCATTGCTCAATTTTTTTATAGTTTCTTTATTTGTTTAAAAAAACAAAAAGGCATAGCATGTTACACAACAAGGGATAAAAAGTTGAAAAATACAGTTTTTGTGTGAATTGTGTTAATCCGAGGCGAAGCCGAGGTCAATAAACACAAGAAAACGGGACTTTTCATTTTTATCCAGAGTTTTTTTTAAATAAATTTTATCGTGTACGCGCTTTGTTTTCCCCTCAAAATTATTATTCAACTAGGATGTGTAAACGAAAATTCTTCTTCTGTAATGTGTCAAACATGTCATTCGCCTTTTGATGTCTCGTTTTCGCTTACACGATAAAATATCTTACATTTTCTCGGCAAGCCTCGATGTTTCCTTAAATTAATGGCAGTAATATACATTACATCATGCTTTTGAAACCAATTTTTTTTAGTTTTCCCTAGGTGTGTAATAAGCCACTTTCGACCCTAGGGGAAACAAAAGCATGTAAACACTTAAATCAATTGAAGCGGATACGGCCGCTCAATTGTTTTATTATTGTTTCGATTATTGCGAGCATACAGTAGTTATATTAGGAATTATCACATTTTCGTTTTACGTATGTTTTATCTATTGAAAATGAAAATGTGATAATTCCTAATTTTTAAAAAATGTAGCACGAGACAACGGCGCGGTATATCCAAACACACCGCTATGACTCAGTGGACATTCTCCGAAACATTTCCTTTGATTTTATTGAGTGAACGAGAAATTACAAACGTTTATCTTTTTGTTGTGCCATTGGCGATGGAACTCCGTTTGAAATAATTTTACTGTCACGTTAGTGAAAATAATGATTATCATTTATGAACATCCGCAATTGGTACTCATGGCCTTCATACAATCGTTCGCAGATGTTTTTCTTTGTTCTATTTCTTGGGAATAAACTTTGGAGTTTGTCAAGGTACTTGAAGCGTGCTTTGAGTTTGTCCGTTTTGCTCTGAATTTAAGGCATTAAAAAGACCTCTGAGATAGAGGTTAATTTATTGAAAACTTAGCTGGATCATAATTTCATACTAAAAAAACCCAACATTTCCACTTCAAGAACCAAACCAAAATTATGCTGGAAATTCCTTTTCATTTCTTTCACTATCAATACATGTTTAGGACTGGTGAATGTCAACATTAAATACCAAATGTGGCGACAAAGGTTCATCCACAAGTGCACTACATTACAATACGTTTCCCTTACACATATTCTACTCTGATAGTACTTTGCCAATTCGCAACGTGGAAATAAAATAGAGAGCAAAAATAAGAAGAAATATATTTACCAAATCAAAAAAAAAAATTCACAAAATGACTTTGTACAGTCGGGGCATTGTGAAATCTCAGCATGAACTTGCTGTCATGTGATCCCATACAGTCAAATTTGTTAACACGTAAGTTGAAGCAAATTCATGCTGAAATTGCAATGCCTCAGGCTGTAAGTATCACGACTGTCGTAGAATGTTTGAGCATCTGGACTGTCGCTGCTAGGTCCCCGACAGTAATCTGCCTATATTCGATTTTCCCTCCTTTTTATTCGCTGCTAAATACTGTAGCCGCTTTGGATTTTCCATCAGTGAGCGATCAGGTGGTCGAAGTGGTTCAACCCATTTCTCTTTGAATTCTTTTGCCTCAATAACTTTCCATCTGCCGTAGTAATTTCTAGATGATGACTTCGGGCGATAAAATCTGCGCCGACCATACAAACGCGACCTACTATTAGTGAAACCTCTACCGCCGCCGTACATCATTGCCGATTGAATCAGTGTACAATTCACAAGCAACAGAACGATCACAAAGAACCAATTTATTTTCATAATTCTTGTGCAAAATGAACTCAAATCTCCAATATAAATGTCATGAGCACGAGAAAACCCTCACTCAAAAATGTGCAAACTGAAACTGACTCGATGTATATTATCCACTTTGAACTATACTCTGGTGCAGTGATTTAACCAACTTAAAAAAAACTTTTTCGAAGAATTCCTTGTCTCAATCAGACAAACACACAGTATATCTGAAATTGAAATAATCTTATTTTTGCGCTGCATCATCAAAAACAACACTGATTTATGTGCTGGTCAATTATTTTATTATTGTTTCGAGATTGCGAGCACACAGTAGTTATTACGTGGCTGTTGTTTCCGCATGAGTGTGAAACATCCAGCAACGAGCCGAAGGCGAAGGATGTAATCACACGAGAGAAAATAAAATTTTCCATAGATATGCACATAATTTGCGTTGAAGTTGGAATTTTCCGATGAATAGAGGGGGAAAAATCTACCTTCAGTCCAAAAGCCGTGTAAATAGCTACTTCGTCTCTATGTATTAGTTTTATCGATGATTTCAAAGTACAGGAGTTTGTAAATGTAACAACACCAGATTTCTTCTGATTCTCTTCATGTAGGAAATGTGTTTCCACACAGGGGGCACGTAAAATGAAATTTCTTACTGTCGAAAGTAGTTCCGGAACTTTGAATTTCATCCACTCTAAACATGATTAAATTATGATTAATAAATTGCTTAGTTTCATGCATTCTTTAACGAAATGACGCAGTGGATGTTCTCCGAAACAATTCCTTTGATTTTATTGAGGGAACCAGAAACAGAAATGGTAAACCAAAGCACTGGACAGTGCGTTGGTTAAACTCAATGAGCTTTTATTGTGACATCAGTGATAGAACTCTGTTTAAAATATTTCTACTGTATAACGTCATGAACCAATTTTATGAATACATTCGCAATTGGTGCGCAGATATCGCTTTCTTGCACAACTTGCAAGACTTTGGAATTTTTACGCTTTGCTCTTCCTTGCATTTGACTCATAACAACTTCTGTGAAGGAGTTGAATGTATTGAGAAACTGAGCTGGATCGTTATTTTAAGTGGTGAATGAAGCTTCTTTTTGTTTGTAATTTATGTGAATGGAGCTACGAGACACCTTTTATTTGATCTTACCAAACTCTGCTTATGAATTAAATAATCCAGTCGTGAACTGGTTTATATTACGGTGTACCACATTTCACAACTTGCTGCTTCAATTACTATGAATTGTCTCAAAGATTCAAAACAAACAAATTGGAAACGATGAGCTTCCAATACAAAGCCACCCGAAGTCCCTTACCACTTCTTCACAAATATTTACTAAAACTGAACCAAACTAAAATTTTGAGTCACTGAACACAGACGAATGCTGTTAGTCGAAAAAACAGAACTAACTTCAAAAAGTAGAGGCGACATTTCTACACGGTCAATGTGGTCATATTATCGTTTTTTGTGAGATAATATCGTTCTCCTAACTAGCGTTGAAAAATCGCAACTTCGTCGCTTATTTCCCATATTGGTCAGGAAAAACGTTGTTCCTAATTTAAACTTACAACAGGTCAGGTCAGGTTGACCTGATAAGAAAATTGACTTTGACCTGACCTGAGCTGATGACCTGAAATTGAATTTCGGATGAAAATTAAACTACTTTAAATAGAATTGTTAGAAATAGAAACAACATATTTTCGCATATAATATGACTTTTCAAGAGCCCAGAAATGAGTACTGATACCTTTATTCTTGACACTGAGTTGAATTTATCGCTTTCGTTTAGAAAAAGCCAAAATTAATGACTTAGCTAATTTTTGATCAGCTTATGGATTGCTAGAAGAGTTAATTGTGGGTCATGACACATGGCTAAAGCAATAAGACATAAATTTGCATGTAAAAAAGACTTGATTTGTTGTCAAGCTGGTTTTGCAAAAATTGAGCTCCCCGAAAGTACGTAAAAAAAGTGTGATTTGTTCGTAGTCAACAGAATTTAAGAAAGAAATAGGCAGGCCTCCCACTAAATTTTGCCCTGTCCGAAATTCGGACATTTCGGACAATTTGTATAAAATTTCGGACATTTCCAGAAAAAATTTCGGACAAATGTTTTCCAGTTTTCACTAAAGAATCGCAATAGGAATAGTCTGTGAGACATTTAAAATCATTCCCTCACCAAATTTCAACGTTTTATATCAGCAGAATTTGGTGACAAATTCTAAACTCAAAAATTTGTTTGGAGTATATTTTGACGTGACATGAATTGATCATTAACTGGTATATAGGACTTGAAAAATGTTTTACTAAAAGTATTGTTAAATTTGAGGGTTAACTGAAACCTGGCTGAAAATATTTAAAAAAGAAAGAAAAATTTTTGAACGGGTTTCTTCAAATAAAACTAGTTGAACTTCCAGGCAACATACTTTTTTACCGCAGACGACTTCAATTCCAAAAATTTTGTACTAATGCTTAGAAATGTATTTTACTGTACTAGTGAGGGAATGTAGCCTTTCTCTCACTAGTGAAAACCCTTTCCCTCGCTCATAAAGTAAAACGCCATACTATACACGGGTTTAGTAATGTACTATTGTTCGCACTTCAAATTTATGCTAGATGCCTAATACGTCGACCTTCAAAACATCAGTCGTATTTTTACTTTTCGAAGCTCGATACGCCACAGGCAGGCAAATTTTCTATTTAGTTCCAAGTAACTTAAAAAATTCGACAATATCGATAATTCCCTTACTGAATAAAAAATCTTTAAAAATTTGTCAATATGGGATGCAGAGTTTTTTGAATTTGACTGCCTTCAGAAGTTAAAGTTATCCTGAAGAAACCAGGAGAGCGTGTCTATCTCATCGATTATTAAAATATCTATGTGAAGGCTCGGATTGTGACGAGTGAAATGAAAGTAGTTTAAGTTAAGGGCGGCTCGCCGGTTCGCTGATAGTAAATTTTAAAATCTGTAAAATCGTCTATCAGCGGACGCCTGAGTTTCTATGGTGAACGAAAAAAAACTTGCTGGAGACGATAGAGCGTGAAAAACTATGGAACAAATCCGCTGTTGGCGGAAAAAATTTTTTGATAGAGATCGCCGTAGAATATGGGTTTGAAAATGCAGACCTCCGCCAATTGCAATAGTTTTGTATGACCAGTTACCTCAGATCAAATTTTTAACACTTTGAGGCAATAGAGGAAGGATCAGTCTGAAACTACGATTTTTTCTTGAAACTAGAGTTTTCAGTCTTAAAAATTGTAACTCAACAGACCGTTATTGGCGGAATCTGCCCTTAACAAATTCAGTAACGATTTAATCAAAATCGTTTTTAGTAAAACACTTATTTAATTAGCGAATGACTGTTGTTGACTGATGGACGAATCTTAATTCAAATAATTCAAAGGGTTGTACATATGTACATATGTACGTAAAATTAATTTACTCCCTCATCTATGTTGATATAAATTTTAAGACAAAGAATTGGTACATGGAAATTATAATTGAAAAATGTATGAAGTGCGCCGCAGGCGATTTTTTTTTTGGAGTCTTTTATAGGTTTCAATATTTAAATCTGGTCAGATCTTGAAGAAAATTTCGGACATTTCGGACATTTCGGACAATTTCGGACAAATGTGTAAAATTTCGGACATTTCGGACAAGTGGGACGCCTGGAAATAGGCCACTGTGGGCATATAAGTATCAACATCGTGAGTGGCCGCAAGGGCTGTACTGGTGGTAGTGTCCATTGTGACTCTTCCCAACGGAAGGCAATTTTGAACACTTCGACGAGCAGCTCGCGTCATACCATCAGCTTCTTAAAAATGACTTTTTTAGATTTTTTTAATGTCTTGTTGCGCACGGTAAAGGTTACAGGAAAATGATTTTTGACTTTCAGTTACCTTAAAACGAATATAACGAATATAAGTTCCCAGGCGATTAACTTGGAATGGACGGCATCCTGACATTTTTCTAACCCACAAGAATGTCGGGAGCTGCAAACGCCACACCTGTGGAAATGAAAATATCCGAACCAGTATGTGATGTACTATTTACGTATTTTGCGTTGATGAGACTTTCTTCAAAATTTTGAAGAATGAGTGAAAACGCCGGTCCGTTTTTTTTAGTTTTTCGTGTTGTTGATTTATTAATTTAAACAAAACTTATTTAAGAAAAAAATTACGATTTTTTTTTAACAAATACAGAGAAATGTGTAGTTTTCCTTTTTCTTATCAAATAATTAATTTATTAATTTTCAATTTTCTTCTTTTTTTGTTTGTTTGTTTGAAAACACACGGCTTTTTTTTAATAAAAAAAAAAATTATACTCAATTTCGCATCCTTTTTTGTGTTTTATTTTTGGTTGAATTTGCAAAATTAAACATAAAATGATTTTTGTGTTCTTTTTAATAATATACGCCGCGGTATAGAATCATTCGGAATTTAATTAATTGTGTTGACAAAATCAACCTGTAAAATGGATTATATATACGTTGTGTGAAATGCGAAATTACTGTTGGTTCTTCGTCTTTGTTTTGATTTTGAAAAATGTGTTCAATTAATGTAAAAAAAAATATGTGAAAAAAGTGTCATTAACCATCATGCTTTCTCTTTTTTCCTCTCGCAGGTGATTCTTCTGAAAACAAAAGAAAATTTAAATTGTAGCGATAAACCAAAAAAAAAATGTTTATTTTAGTTGCCCCGCTCATATGTTCCAATGGATTCATAGGTGGAATTGGGATTTTTTTGACTCAGTGAGTTAGTATTGTATATATCAGCTGGTCCACTCATACAGCCTCACTGCCTTATATTTTACGTGTATATACAAGTTTAATTGTCATAGGCGCGTTTTAAAATCGTTTTCATACGTGTAGGAGTAATGTTGTATGAGTTAATCAGCTGAAAAACAGCTGAAGGAAATCGGGGTATAAATTTGGTTGGGTTTTAACTGTATTGACTATGATGAGAGTAAAACTTTGACTAGTGTTCACATATCTCTAAAAATACCAATATATCGATTGAAAGAGAGGATTCGCTCACTTTCGGTGTATATTTTGTTTGTTTCACTGTACAGCATTGTTTAAATTTCCATTTAACGCAATGAGCCACGTCAATGACAGTTGAGCTATGTGGAACAGAAATGAAGGTAATTTCTCTCATATGACCCATCTGTCATTGATAACTTAGCTCAAGTACTCCAAGGCAAGTTATAATTAACTAGTCTTCGGTTCTCTCGCTCTGATCATAACAGTCTATACGTCGAAGCGCCGTCCCAGGCGCCATAATTTATTTTGTCATCACTCTGCCTTGAGCGTTTCAAAAGCCAATTCAAAAATTCCTAATTGGTACTTAATGGTCGAACTTCCGAATCAAGACTTCTATACTACCTAATACCCGTTATGACTTCTAAAAATTGAATTATTAGCTGCTCCTAATTCTCTAAGGGTACTTACTGTCGGGGAACCATAAGTCTCATTAGTTTTAATCTTTCTTCTGGCGGCGTCATAATTTCTTAATGGAAGCCGACACAGTGATAACGAAATCGAAACTACTTTAATATCACAATGAAACGATACTCTATGAAGTTACAATGTCTAAGTCTCACATCAATTGATCATTAACTTTTGGCCAATGTAAATTGGAGGTCGGAAAAGTCGGAATTCTAGACCATTTAAGTCGAACACTTAAGACACTTTTCATAAGAAATGTCAGACCATTTTTTCGATATCACCCAACCCGTTCCACCGAAGTCTCTTATTTTTCCCGTGAATCTTTTCCACATAACAGTAGACGAAAAAATTGTTTTAACAAACCTGCAGCAGGCTCTTGTGGTTGACCGGTAGCACTTTCATTGGCCTCGTCTTCGTCGGAATCAATATCGTCATCGTCATCTCCTTCACCCTCTTCGACATAATCAGAATTGTCTTCATCGAGATCGTCGTTATATACCTAAAACGATGCGAAACATTGGTGTAAAAATGGAGCTCACAGAACGGTTCTGTTTAAGCAAAACAACTTACGTCAGCTAAAGACACATCCCCGTTATCTTCATCATCATCGTCGTCTTCCTCTTCATCGACGTCATCATCATCGTCTTCCTCATCGCCGATTTCGATATCATCTAAAAAATAAGGAATTTGTTAAAGCAAAAGAAGTTTCTCATCTTGCTCCGGCTCCGTGATTTGATTGTGTGCCCCCAAAGCGAACATTTATGACTATTTTAAAGAGAGCCCTGTTCTTCATCAACCAATTTTAAGACGTTTTCTCACCCTTTATTGTTGTCAACGGTATTGTTTAAGATCTGGTTCAACACCTTCCTTTACAAAGTACAAGTACACTTTAGATTCAATGGGAAAGTCAGGGGCAAATTCAGTTCAGTTTTACTAATAAAGAAAAGAAACATTTCCAACGATACGGTGCTTCAAATGCAACACAATGTCCGTTTATTGAAACTCAAATGTTATTTTGTCTCGAAACGGTGCTGAGGACAAATATTATGCTCATAACACCATATAACAGTAATGGCAAAGACGCTTGCTGAATCGTTTCTGCATCACTGCACTCTAAGCCAACATGATGCGGTTGCTGTTCGTTATTCGACACAGTATCCGTAGCATCTTGCAAGGACGACGATGCTGTGGCAGCAGCAGCCGTATTTAATTTATCAAGGTAGTCGTCTAGATCGTCCAGTTCGGTATCGGCATTCGCTACCGACTGGGTAATTGGATGCTTTTGACGTTTCTCGGCTAGACGCTTTTCGTAAATTTCTAATTCTTTTAAATCAATTTCAATGCCATTGATGGAAAAGGCGCAATTCTCTGAAATCAAACAGATAAATGTTTGATTTTGATGTTCAACTTTCTTGGGATTCGGACGATTTTGATTCTTAAAAATGGGAAAAATGGAAATGATTTTTCTACCGGGATGCAAAATATCTGTGAAAATATCTTAAATGTTTACATTGCGATATAAGGCCCCTTCGCCTGGCCTTAATATTCATAGGCAGGAAATGAGTATGAATGAGTTGGTATAGGCAAGAATCTTGGCTCTTGAAACATTTCGACAATTTTTTAAGAAGCCGATTCGAATCAAAACTAGTGTTCGACCGCGTAAATGTCTGTAGCAATCGCAACGGGAACTGTTACTATGGAAAGAGCAAATTCATCCGGAGAATAGTTATGGTACAACACGATAAATTTGGACATATTTCGAAATCTGAACCTAGGGCGATTGAATCACAGATGTTTCTAGCACAGTAGGCTCTGTTACGCTAACATAGTCAATTTCTTCCATTTCCCCATGGTTTCACGTCTGCACAAAGACGCAAAGACTTGATAATTCCTATAGCTTACCTCCGTCATCTTCAGAGTCATTTCCATTCAGCTCGTCATCATCTTCTCCGTCCGACTGGGCTTCACGCTCTTCGGCGTCATATCTACGAATGCAAAAAGTCTGCATTAACAAAACCAAAACACATTGTCACCCAGTCCAGTGATTTACTGACCCGTCCAAGAATTTTAGCGATGGAATTAATGCGAAAATTTTCTCCCGATAGCTGTCCATTGATGTGGCTTCATTGTTGAATAGATCTAGCGAATCTAGATGCTTAAAGTTTTCCAATGGTTTCAATTCTTCCAAATCTTTGATTTTGTTGCCAGATAAATTGAGGTGAGTTAGCTCTGGCGCACTTGTGGTCAAATTACTCAAACCAGACGAAATTCTGCGGAAATTTTCAATTTTGTTAAATTTCACAAATCAAGTCACAACGACCGGAAACGCACCTGTTGTCCGAGAGTTCCAATTTCTTTAGTTTTGGTAGCTTTGGAAAACCTTTTAGTGTTGTCAATCCCACGTTTATCAAACTAAGTGTTTCTAATGCAGTGAATTCATCTGTTAGACCCACGATATTTGTGCTCCGACAGTTGTCCAAATTTAAATCTGTGATCTGAAATATATCGATGGAAATTTTGCATTGTTTAGGCTGATTGCTTCAATTGCAAGGTTGAAAGCGAGGAGTTGCAATTCTTGGACTGGAATAGCTATGAATGAGGGTTTCGACTTTCTTCGATTTTCTGGTCGACTATTAAAAAACTTTGTTTATCTGGAATAGTTATTGGCTCAACGAAGAAATTAAAGTTGGAAATTGCATTTCTAGGGTGTTATTTGCCAGAGCGAAGCGAGTGCCACAAGTCACCAGACAAAATGCAATTTCCAATTTTTTTCCAGAGGTAAACAACAAAGACTTCCGGAGTTTCAGCGGAGGGGAGAAAATTACTATTTTTCCTCCTGCGTTGTGAAAATGAAAATCTGACCTCCCGAGTGGGGAATCTTATACGATTTAGACCAAGAAGTGCGGCACCCCTCGATTGAAAGAATTGATTGTGACAATTCAAGGGTCAATTTTCCTTTCTTTGTTAAAGAAAAATTGTCGGAAATTCGTTTGGTAGCTACGTTATGACAGTGTCACTGTTAGGGGTTTTGTCTCCTCTACCTAAATCTTCTATTCGGTCATTAAGGAATGAGTGATACTCTCGTGATACTAAGTGCGGTCGACGCCATATTAAAGACAATTTCAATGAGTTACTGTGGTCAGAGGTTTTTCTCCATTTTCCTTAACACAGTTGAGACAAACTGTGCTATTTTGGTTCACAGGTGGAGATGTAACTGGGACGGTTATATCGGCAAATTAATTAAAGAAAATATCGCATGCAAATGCAAAACATCTCACTGTCAATAGCAACACATTGAAAAGACAGTCAGTCTCATAGATGACTCATTGCTTAATTTTCCCGAATGAAGTTTTAAAACGGGTTGATCCATGATGAGACAGACATCTCGTTCTAAAATGGTTTTTTTAAATGAGTACACATTTTTGGATTGAGGTACAGTACACTCTTACGTAAGACATATATAAATAGTGATCGTCTTTCGCGACAATGATAGATAAGAAGTAAAGTTTTGTATTCGTCAGCAACATTGCTTCAAGTTCCAGTGACTTTCGCATAAATAAAAATTGAAAATGGTAGGAGATCAGCTGAGTTTGGCGATGGTGAAATGGCACGACATGCTAGGGATGAACTACAAAAATTCTATTAAAATCGTAACGCAAGACGAGAATGAAAAACGCAAAACGAAAATGCTTTTGACGAAGAATAAGAAGCCATCTGTATGTATATTGAACTTTGAACAAACGTTACGTAAGAGAAAAATAAAACGTCGACAAGAGGCGCTTTTAAAGAGGCACTCTTCACCACTCCAATAGAAAAACTTTTCCTTTCTTTTCCGTTCTACGAAGTGCATTCGAATTTTCATTTGAAAAAAAAAATCCATTCATGAGAATCAGAATGTTACGAGTTCATAATTGTGTATGTCGATGAGTATTATATAGTCTAACCTACACCTAAATATTACAAAAGAAAATCCATCGCAAAATAACCATCAACAACACTGTGCAGTATATAAATACAAGCAAACAGACAGTTTTTTTCAATAAAAAACATGCGAGTTGCGAGATACGCTTTTTATGAGATTATACTGTACAGTGAACGAAGAATATACCTACAACATCTAACCGACGAATACAATGCTACACAAGAACAGCAGAGCGAGACATGCTCACTACATTAACTCCGTTTTGTTGTAATATATCGAATGACGAAAAGAAAGACATACAGTTGTGTTTACTTGTTCAACAAGAAGCCATGTCTTCGTATCAACGCCACTCCACCCTAAATTACCTGATGAAAAATGAATATAACCGAAAACAAAAAAAAAATCATTTAAAACAAATAACGGTGGCATCGGTGGCATTGATACGAAATGGAATAAGGCGATCAATATACGGCAAAAATGGTTTTCATTTTTGCATCGAATTACCATTTTCGTTTTCGTAAAAATAAAAAGCCAAAAACGTAATAATGTTAGAGAAAAGACTGTACACCAGAATATTATAAAGTTGTCCCAGCAACAATAATGGCCACCTATCTGTCAAGTTAAATGTGGTGGTATGAACTGTATGTTGTATTATATGTATATGAACGCTTGAAATGCATATTGAAGTTACGTCGTAGTTCTCTCGACATCATCATCAGCAATAATATTTTGAAATGTTACACGCACCCCGTCAAACCGCCGAGAAGACGGTAAAATTGATTGAATTTTCATTTTTCAGATGTAATTCTTTTTCAGAGACACATTTGCAGATCAAAATCGGTACAGTATGATGTACTTATTTTACTGCGTGGTATAAACATTCGGATAGGGGACATCGATAATACGCGTGTTTTAAAATCCATTTGCAAGTGATAGGGAACTTCATTGAAAACTGAAATTTCCTTTCACTCGGAATAATTTCAGATCGACAATTTTCACGGTAGAAATGTTCTTAAAGTCGAATATGGTTCAATGACAGAATAACCAGCAATTTTTAACATATGACCGTTTTATCGTTTTGTGATGAGATCGACACAATGGCGGTTGAAAAAATTTTTTAGAAGAAAATTGGATTTTTCAATTAATTAAAAGTAAATTAAATAGAATATGACCGCGACGTGTACTGGAGAACCATTGAAAATATTTTCATTGAACAAAATGATTCGGTTTCGGACACCGTTGAGGGCTTTGATATCTTTTTGACCTTTAAAGCATTTTGATGATGCATTCATACCATTAAACTCGCCCGTTAGTATATCCGTAGCGCGCGAACAAATAGGAAAATTGGGAGGCTACTAACCCCAAAAACGAAAATCTGTTTTCAATTTTCAGTTTTTCCATTCAATTTTTACATTAAACCGCGCAAACACGTTTTTCCATATAGCATCACATCGCGAAACACATAATAAATAGCAAACGTACCAAAGAATCGCATCGCTTCTAACCTATATTTTTAGTCGCCATGGATTACGTTTCAGATAATTACTGGGGAAAGTAAATTCTTTTTCCATGCTTTGTAAATGGACCGATGGCAAAATTTCGAATAATTTTTTATCAAAAAATGCAATCCACTGACCTGATTTGAAGGCCGGCCTCGTTTTTCTAGTTCTATTCTCTTCTCCATTATTGTAAACGTTGTCGATAAATTATCACGATTGCAGTGCTATGTTGATAATTCTTTATCCAGACGAATATGTTTCACTTTGATTATTTCACCAATTGTCCAAGGAATAATTTGTAAACGATAATAATGCCAAAAACGCAAGTTTTTTTATGGAAACTAGTAACTAACAAATCGGCTGTATGTTTTTCGTTTGACAAAATGCGCGCCAGAATCCGTCTCCAACTGTAATGTCAAAGTGGCTAGAATCCATCATCGGTTCATTTCGTTTAGTTCAGCGTTGCTTTCATTCAACTTTCGATAAACGAGTGGGATTATCAACGAAATGCTAACAACACTGCGCTGGTGCACAGCGAACGCATATGTGAAGAAACCGAAGAAACTAAAATAAATTAATATAATCAAACAATCAAAACGCCGTTCTTGTTAGAATTACCTACTTTCTTCCAGAGCTGAACGCAACGTTTTTCATATGTGCGAGGTGTGATGAACCGTTTTTCTCCACGAAACAATAACATCAATTTGCTGCACCATTTCTCAAAACAAAAACAAAGGTGAAAGTAGATATTTTCTACCCTGTAAAAACGAGTGTGTTCTGAACAGGTGAAGTCACCTAAAAATTCGATATTTTCCATAGAAATTTTGAGTAAACACAAAAATTTCTCTTCTGAGTCCATCAAGTTATGTGTTCTAGAAAAATTTGGGTGTCACTGCCTTCGACATAAACTCAGAGGCGTCGTAAAGTGTTGGTTATTTTAAAACCTCAGCCTATGTTATTCTTTTACCTGTCATGTGTCGGTCGATGCAGTGGTACCAATTATCATCATTTACTTGGATTTAACACTATTATGATCAAAGTACAAATACTTGGGGAGGTTAGGCAGGTCAAGGTTCTGAAAGAACAATTTCAGACAACTCTGAGTTGATCAAAAGGTGGTGACACACAAATCGCGACAGCGGCTACGAGATTTCTATGAAAAAGGCAACTTAACAAAAACAAAATTCCGAATTTTTCTACAATTTCGTACCTAGGACTAAAAGTCTTTTTTAGCGTGTGAGAGGTTCCTAGAAAGAGCCGAAGGCAAGCAGTCAAAACTATATTTTATCTGCTTGTGCGAGAACCCTACCTCCCTAAAAACATATAGGTAATTTGACAAATTTGATAAATATCTATGCCAGAGTTGCATATGGAATGTCTTATGAGTGAGGTGCGAAATTGTCTATTTTAGCACCTGAACATGATCAAAGAGTGGTGGTTCGAAACTACTAAAATTTCTTCTGATAAATGTGTAACATCAAAAAAGCACATACCAAAGTCGAGTCTAAGATTATGGAATAAGGCAAACCGAAAAGCGTCAATGACTCTAGCCAAAAGAGAGATGATAATTTGGCGTCTGTGATGCCGCTTCGACAGATAGAGGAAGCTTGTGGGAGAGTACTACGACCAATATATGTCCAAGTCGTCAAATAAATTATCTCTCTGCTAGCCAACGCACTTCAAGCAAAAGTGATCATAGTCGGCGGCTGCTAAATAGAGTTCTATTTTTGTAAGAAAAGGTTTTTTTTAATGTTTTACAGTTGTACACAATGTTTTACTTTTACTTTACTTGTTTTACACACTGTCAAGTTTCAGTACCCTATTCAGAGTACCACTCATGCTTTGAGTGCGTCGCTCTATCCAATTCAAATAGTTTATTTTTTAAGTATTTCATGAAAACCACGGCGGAGTAAAAGTAAGCCAGTCAAGAGCGCATGTTTGACTAGTGACCTTATGTCAGTGTTCATTTGAGTTAATTTTCATACAGTGTTTTAGGTCCATTTGACGTTTCAATAATGAACCGCTCCTGCCAGGTTTTCTTTTACTATGCCGTGATGAAAACCTAATTCAAAATATAGAACCGATAAAGTTTGATAAAATGTTAAACCTTGCGACATTCGATACTTATCGTGCACAGCGTTCTATACATTTGATTATACATATTACACACTCTAGACTAACTACAACTATAATGTTGCATTGTATTCGGAAAATTGTTTACTTCACTAAATCAAAAAATAATTATCTTTAGCTTATGAGCGATGCAAAACTGATTTAAAATATATCAAAATTCCAAACAATTTTTCCGGATTTCCCATTTTTTATCACACATGCATAACTAAGTTTTTATTGATCAACTTGCACTCTGATGACACTAGCACAATCGTTTTTTTATGTCGTCACCGCAAATTAAATGGAAATTCGTCTTGAATTGCGCAATGATTCGCAACCTTTGTTTCTGCAGCTTGTGGTTATAAAAATGAATTACAAAGCGGTTCACGCAGTTCATTATAATTTGTTCGTCGATTGAAACGGTCATCAATATTCAATACGATCTAGTGTATACGAGCTCAGTGCCGGCATCTTATATAGTCAGTTAATTAAACAAACATTTCAATTGCAAACGTTGTGTAATATACGTACCAATTTTGTCGCGATTCTTTTTTGTTGTTGTTGTGAATATTGTGTTTGTAAGGATATCAATTTCAAAGGTAAAAACATTAATTCAGCGTTTTTAAAATTACAAAGTGTGGGTTGTTTCATCTAATTATTTGTGATTGAAACATCGAATTAATTTAATTATTAGACCTATCGGGATCTAAAGATTTTTTTTTTATCAAGGAACTAATCCCAAAAGTTTATGCATGCTTGCTGTGAGGAAGCCCAATTGTTTTTTTCTCACCTTATTACCTCATTCTCTACTTAGCTTTAACAAAGCGCTTACAGATCATCTTCAAACGATACATTCAGACGTAACCTCACTTATGTTTCGTTAAATGTTTCGTTCATTCATACATGTCACTCTTTTCGAGTCTCCTATCTGGACATTATAGCAAAAATGGTATACGGGTATGTACCCAACAGTGCCTATTTTTTAGAAACATGTTTCTAAAAGTTTCTTAAATGTTTTTCAAAGTTTCTGAAAAGTTTCTCCAATTTTTTCTTTAGAAATTTTAGAAACTTTAGAAACTTTGAAAAACATTTGGAGGGATTCTTTTGAATTTCGACTGACCGAAATCGGCGCTATTTTTTCCGGGACTTTTTTTATATATGTCTAGTTAGGCCTTGGTGCCTAGGCCCCAAAACCAGTCTCAGATATTTTTGATCTTCCGTACCTGGCTGGTTGTAAGTGGCCAAAAGTCGAAAAATGAGGTTTCGTAGTTCGGATTTCATTTCAGTAAGGTGGCGAGGACACGGGCGTGTATGGGTTCGTTGGAAAGCTGAGGTCAAGTACTCCTGGGGCAAATATTAACTTCATAAAATTTGATGATAATCGGCCTAAAATATGACTTCCGGAAAATTTCTCAGAATCGATGGAACCTCCGTGAACTTTGATGAGAGCTGTGACCTCACTAATGCAATTATTTGATAAAATTATTACTTATTATGAATGTGGAAGGCCTCAGCTTTACAGCGATACGCATATTTACTAGTTCCACATTCATAATAAGTAATAATTTAATCAAATAATTGCATTAGTGAGGTCACAGCTCTCATCAAAGTTCACGGAGGTTCCATCGATTCTGAGAAATTTTCCGGAAGTCATATTTTCGGCCGATTATCATCAAATTTTATGAAGTTAATATTTGCCCCAGGAGTACTTGACCTCAGCTTTCCAACGAACCCATACACGCCCGTGTCCTCGCCACCTTACGGAAATGAAATCCGAACTACGAAACCTCATTTTTCGACTTTTGGCCACTTACAACCAGCCAGGTATGGAAGATCAAAAATGTCTGAGACTGGTTTTGGGGCCTAGGCACCAAGGCCTAACTAGACATATATAAAAAAGTCCCGGAAAAAATAGCGCCGATTTCGGTCAGTCGAAATTCAAAAGAATCCCTCTTGAGAAACTGAAGAAACTTTTAGAAACATGTTTCTAAAAAATAGGCCCTGGTACCCAATCATCTCGTTTTTTTTACTGTGCACCAAATCCATTCTTGTTATCAATACCAAACTGTCAAATGCTCAGTTTCTTTCATTTCATTTTCAGCAAAATGGGAGCACCAGCAACCAAACGACTACAACAAGACTTGAAACGATTGAGAGAGGAGCCCATCGTCGGGGCCATGGCTCAGCCGGCAAACGATAAAGATATTATGAAATGGCACGGTATCGTTATTGGTACGGACGGGACGTTTTTGGCAGGAATTCCGATTCGTTTTTGTCTCGAATTCGGAAACGATTATCCGAATGCTGCGCCGAACGCATTTTTTGAGACTGAGATTTTTTACCGGAACGGTGCTCAAATGAGGGACTCGAAGGGAAGAATTGCTGTTTGTTTGAGTATTTTCGGAAATTTTGCTCACATTCATACAGAGTGGGCATCGCAGTCACATGGCTGGTCACCGGCATATACTGTTTCTACCATCTTAATCTCAATGCAGGCGTTAATCATGGGCAACATGTTTTCGGAAAAACCGTCGGATGTGGAACGAATGATTAGCAGTGCATTGAAGTATCGATGTGCAGAAACCGGTCACGATGGATCCGACTCTGCAAAATGGTTTCCGCAAGTTATCACCGATCCAGTTGAAGCTGCAAAAATCACCCAAAGATATCGTGAAAAGAATCCTATGTCGAATACCCCGCTGGAAAGATTCTACATTTGCTACGCTAACGGACAGCTGAACGCAAATAATTCTACCATTGGGTATGGCGTGCACGTTGAGAATCCCAGAAACGGAATACTTTCATCACCCTGTGAATATCTCAGCAAGGAATGTTTCGTCAATGGAAACGTCCGTAAAAGTTCGACCAACAAGCCGTTCGAATTCTGGCTACCGATTCTGATCAAAAGTCAAGACTGGTGCGGTCCAAAGAATGTGAAGGCACAATTTCTGTCAGCCGTCAACGCCATATGCGATAAGATTGGCTTCAAGAAGGAAGAACACGTTATGGTGTTCAAAGTATGTTCGTCACTAATGAACAGTCTTGTAGTCGAGATCATGCAGAATAAAGATAACGCAACTGCCAACGACAAATTCATCAACGGATATTTCTCGATGTATCGTCTGTTACAACAATACGGCCAGGACAATCCAGAACTGATCGTCTTCTCCAACAAGTCACTGCAACTTTTCAATAAATCACCGGAAGCACGGAAGAAATTCAACACACCGAACGTTGGCGAATTTTTGATGCATCTGACTACATCGACTACAATGTCCTGGACGGACATCTCGCAAACATTTATGGCCGAATGCGAAGCAAGAAATGTATTTTGGTATTGCATCGGAAATAACAACTCACGTGCTCCTCATCCGGAACTGTCCGATCCGAATTATAAGGGCCAACGATCGATCAAAGTGTTCAACGCTACGGCCGTTAGCCGAAATCTGGTCATGTTTCAAATAAAATTTGCCAACGTAACGAACTTCTTGGACATGGCCGAATTGGATTCGAACTATGGACTGGCTCCGGAAATTTTAACAGCAGAATTGAAGAATCTCTACGGCCAGGTGGTGGCTGTTAACGACTGGAATGCATTTCACGATTTCGTTGGAATGCCTAGAGTTAGTGTAGCGCAACGAGAATTGGAACTCGTTCAGGCTGTGAATATGTCTGCCGCACAAGGTTATCATAGACCAGGTGGTATGGGTGGACGTCGTTATTAAGATTATATTAAGACTAAACGTACCTGAATTACGTCAATTTTACTAAGAGGACGTATCATGAAGAAACTTTTTTTTTTTAGTTATATTACTTGTGTAAGCTAATCAAGCAAATAAATGAACTTTTGACTTATCGCTTTGGAGTACAAATTTTTATTAGGTTGCAAGCGGCCCGATTTCATTTCCTTTGTCTACAACAATGATTTCGATGATATGGCCAAGTTGCATGGCTATGACAAAAAAAAACTAATCTTAATCCGAGTCTCGACCAATTTTTTTTTTTTTTTGCAAAAAGATTGTAGTGTGACCTTATTGGCTAGGCTGACACTGGTAGTTCACTCAGGAACGCTATCCCACTACTGCTTACCACGGGAACTCTTGGTTGCTGGTTTTCACCCCTCACCCGGTTCATTCCTCCTTAGTCAACCTGAATACATCGGACTCCTCCATTGTACCCATATTGATGATAAGCTTAGTGCGGACGTTCCCGTCAACATGAACTGCCCAATGGCAGAACCCCCAGCCTCAAATCAGTCTACAATCCAACCTCCGAGTAGCCGGATTACAGAAGATGCTAACCTTCCAGTTGACGATGTCACATTAAATGGTGTAGTGTTGTTTACACTGACATCACACTGTCATGTTAGTGCTTTTCACACTCACGCAAATCAACATTAGGCTGTCTCTTTTCTTTAAAATCCATCGATTGATGTTTGAGTGTGTGAGAAATTACTAAGGCAAACACTTTACATTAACATTTAATGCTGTGACGTCACAGGTCACTTTGGTATGATTTACAAAATGGTTGGGCTCTCGTCGCTGATATTTTGGGTTCGAGGCTGCTGAAAGTCATTTTTTTTATTTGCCGATCGCAAATTTGTTGATGTCAATAGCTTTGTATCTGAGTTTCAGTTTTTAAAAATTACGACAGTGTTGTTCATGCTTCGCGAAATTAATAGCCAACATTTGTGAGTTTTTATTGCGTTTGTAAATATCTTTTTACAAAAGTCATTTTTCAAAATGTAAGCCAACAATAATGTGATTTAAATAAAAAATAGATTTGTACCTATGTGTCGGTTTGACGAGCTCTGAGAAAAAAACAACTTGAGGAATTACTACATCAAACACTTTACATTAACATTTAATGCTGTGACGTCACAGGTCACTTTGGTATGATTTACAAAATGGTTGGGCTCTCGTCGCTGATATTTTGGGTTCGAGGCTGCTGAAAGTCATTTTTTTTATTTGTTGATCGGATTTTTTTTATGTCAAGAGATTTTTAGTTATTTCAGTTAAATTACGATAGGGTTTCGTCCGGTGAGTACTGCTTCACTTACACGGAACATTAGTAGACTTTTGTAAGCGTTCTACGGGATCAGAAGAATAAGATTTTTGGATTTTTTTTTATTTCCTCCAAACTGTCCATTTTTCAGACAGTTCATGTGGAAAATGGATAGTTTGTGGGAAGTTTGAGAGACCATCACACGACCTACCTATGTCAAATTTCATCATATTTCCTAGTTTTCCAATATGGTATTTCCTAAAATCGTCGATCTTTCAAAAACTATCAAAATTTTTACCGATTTTAACATGCGATTGCTCGTTGCAAAATTGTCGATGAGTTTAACGAAATAGGATGTACCATTCCAATTGTGCTGCAGCGCTGTATGAAACGCCACAAAAAAAATTAACAATTTAAACGAAAATTTCCTCAAATTTCATCTAAAAGTGGTCCAATTTCAACGAAAGGAAAGGTCGCGATGAAATCTATGACAAGGGATCAAATTTGACGAAATTTGAGATCAGTAGTGAAGGAAAATATTTGCAAAGAGTGGTAAAAATGGCAAGAGTGTTGAAAATATCATAAAATGGTGGCGGGACATTTCGACACCGTCAATATCGTCAGGAACGATATTATCGTTTTTTTGGACGATACTATCATCTAAAAAACGATACTATCGTCTAAAAAACGATAATATCGTTTTTAGACGATAGTATCGTCCAAAAAAACGATAATTTTTGGACGATAGTATCGTTTTTTAGACGATAGTATCGTCCAAAAAACGATATTCCTGACGATATTGACCGTGTAGTTATGTCGCCTCACCCTAAATGCAACAAAAATACCTTTCACGTTTAGCTCCACTGGAGATGCTCCAGTACACTTCAAGTTGAAAGAATTAAAATAAATTGCGAAATATTAAAAGAATAGTCTAAAAGTTGCTTTTCCTCGTCGATTCCAGCAGCTCACTGGGGATCACCTATTAATTTTTTCCACGTATTTCAGGGTGCGTAGGGGAAGAAGCTTTTTAAAATCATCCTTTTAGAGTGCGAGCTATTTGAATGACCCCAAAGGTTAAATATGTCAATCGGCAGTAACCGAATGTACAAATTCTTGTTGGCATTTTGATATCATTACTTGTTGCTCGTTTGCATTATAAATGCACCTTTGTGTTTAAAATGCTACACCTACATATTGCATTTGAATTGTTATCATGGTGTCTGTGCAACTGGTTCGTTTAAATACTAACAATGTTTGTCTAACATGGATATAAGGAATAAATTATTCATTAAATCAAATGAGGATAAAATTGCTGGAAATAATTCGTTAAACGATTCAATATCGACCGGACGGATGGTCTGAATAGATAAAACCATCAATTGACCCCATTTTAACGGACGATTAGTGATTAATTTTGAAGTGTAATTGCATACTGATTAATTGTTATTTATCATCAAAATGTTGTGAACGAGTCAATCAATAATTTCGATGTATAATGTGGTATATTCGAAAATGAAATCAAAAGTGGTCTCGCCGAGGGTCTCGCACATCTCAGAACCATAATTCGATATAAATGTTCGTTTTTTTTTGCATTCATTGGGTATATGTCTGCCGTAAAAATATATCTCTTCATTTTTCGTGCTAAAATAGTACGCATGCGATCTTCTCAAGTGTGTTTTGGAATTATTTTTTTTTACAGAGCTATCGTTGTCAGGGAAAGCCAGCCCGCAATAAATAATAAAATTATTTTGCAAAATGTATATTTTCGGTTGAATTCAATTAATTTCCACTGAATGATAACCCAAATTTCCATCAACGTCATAAATGGATTAATTTTCCTCATTTCATTTTCGACACATTCGCCCCGAAAATAAACACCATGCAAAACACCAAATGCTGTTTATTATACACATTACATTGTGTCCATGTCCTCCAGTTCATGTCTCACAAAAAGGACTGATACAGAGGTAGATTATGTATTCGTACTTTTCCATGCAACATTCCGTTCAGCACGAAAACATTTTTGTATGGGAAATGTCCATTTTGCCGATTTTTTTTTTACCCCGGTTTCATGTTGCAGGTTCAGGATGAAAAACCGATCCAATCACGATGGAAAATAAACCACAAACAAAATGTTATGTTGGAAAAGTTTTCCAACCAAATTTTCACTAGAGGTGTGCCGTGTGCATAGACGATTTGTACAATTACATGAATAATAGAAATGGTTATACGGCCATCTGTTCAGATCCCAGCACTATATGGCGAACATGGTGTATACTATAGAGCACCAGAATCAGAACGTTCAGTGCGAAATAAGATATTGCATGGAAAGGTTGTTATTATATATCGTTCCGCATCGCTGTTGTGTTTTTTTTTATTATAAGAACAGAAAGTCCTGTATTAGTATATCTACCCCGTAAAACATGAGTTTCAAAATATGTACACAAGTGAGATTAGAGTGGTGTGATTTTAATGGGCTCGTGTAGTTTTCCACTGATCATAAAACATAGGTAAAACTTAAAGTTGATTCTAAGTGTCTATCTTTATTGTCATCACCGTAACTTTTAAGTTTTATCGGAACATTTTATCTGGTTAATTGAATGCTGTTGAAATATATGTGTCAATTGTTGAATATTTATTCCGAATTGATTTATTTATTAGATTAATATCACGCGAAATTTTTATGCGATGTGGTGACATTCGGTTGTGACAGAATTCCGTTTAATTAAAATAAAAAAAAAGTTCCATTCAATTTATCATTTGAAGGATTTATTTTCTCGCTTTTTCCCTTTTATATTTATCATCGTCTCTACATGATACACGTTATCTGTTTTTATGAATAGCAACATTAAATAAAAAGAAGAATGTAAGAAGACGAGAATTATGCTCAGTGTATAAGGCTGCGTAAGAAGCCCCGGATGGAAGTGAAGAAGTTTGCTTTCAAAAAGAATATCGATTTGAACTAAATCGTTGATATATAATATTTCATCAAACAAAAATATTGAAGTTTAAATGTGGTTCGTACGTCACACAGGTTATTTTTCTGTATTTGTAAATATAAAATAGGAATTTTCAATTAGAATATTTCTCTTTTTGGATAAAAAAGGGTTACTATATGGGGGTAGACATGACGTAACAGGTCTAAATAATAAAAAAAATATTTGCCCATTCGTTCTGGTTGAGCTTTCGTAATTAACTTTAGCGATGATTTCCACACACAAAAAACATTTGTGCTTGGAGACCATAGGGGAGGAATTGCTTGAATAGATTACGGATGATATGAAGAATTATGCGGTTGATTGATGGGCAAACAATTAACATTTCTATTTATAATTAATTTTAATGCTAAACACCGGTACGTATAAACCGAAAAGGATTATTACATATTGGGGAATGGGGGGTAAACTGAGGTCAAACTGTAATGAACAGGGTGAATTTAGAACGATTTGCTGCGAACGATGCTTCTATATACGTAAAAGTAGCTACATATTCACATTTGTTTATCATGTTCGTCAGAGGGTGCTTCTACTTTATAGTACAAAGGCAACTTCTAGTTACCGAGTGCGGCGACAAAAAGAGTGAGCTTCTATTGCTCGCTTGTTCATTGACTTTCAGATTACACTGTAGAAAAATACATGTTAAAACCATTGAAGTACAAGATTTCATCTCATATGTTTATGTCCTGTAATCCTATTTTGTTTTGCAAGGGAAAGCGGGACAACAAAGTAAGGGAATGTACGAACTATCCCACTTTATCAATAACTTTGACGTCATAACTTGTTAAAGTTCCGCAGGATTGTTGTGTTTATTGTACAGTCCCTTTTTCAGGTGTCGGGGAATCTCGCATACGCGAATCATAGTATGCGCCCCTTAACGACGTATAACAAAAAGTCATGATTGTGCGAAATTCTCTACTAAGAGGTGAGTCTCGCACACCATGAATTTGTATGGAAAGCTTTTGAAAGCTTTGTGCTTCTTTTAGATTCCATTAGAAACGTGGAAGATTTCAGTGGAGTAGAAAAAAGTTCAAAGCTCTCAAAGGCTCTTCAAAAACAGGAACAGCACCATTATTTACGATAATTATCAGTTAATGTACTTAGTTATGAACAACATTTTCGCTGAAATATAGGTCGGAGAATTATGCAATTTAATGCAACAAATATTTGTTAGCCCTGCCATCAACTTATTTTCTCCACTCTCAAAATATTGGCATTGATAAACCTTTTACATGTTGAATAGTACGTTTCTTGGCACCTTGTGCCACATTACCAGTCCCCCAAAATTTTATCGAATCGAATCTTTAATGAAATTGTATTACGGAAAAGATTACCATTTCTCAGCTCGTTACGGTGTAATTTTATCGAGGGGGAAACTACACGAGTAAATACTGGCACAGGTGCTATTTGCTATTGGTACCAATAGTTGAAAGTAGTTGCCAATATATACCAATGACACTATAAGTATGTGAGACATAATTTGTTCGTGTGTTTCCCCCTCGAAATTTATCGTAGCTTGATCTCTAATAATAAATAAAGTTTTCGGACAAAACATACTTATCTCCATTCATGATAACACGGCAGAGTAAAATAAACCAAGCAGTAGCGGTTCATTTTCGAAACGTCAAATAAGGGAGCTAATACACTGTATGAAAATGAACTCAAATGAACACTGACATAAATTGAAAAATTTTATTCGCAAAAAATATGGGGCTACTAGATTTATCAAGTCCCTAGTCAAACCAGCGCTCCTGCCTGATTAACTTTACTCTGTCGTGATGGTAAGAATTTCCACAATTACAAAAATTATTTTCACAAATGTACAATGGAAACTTTGGTGAAGGTTGATGATCAATCGTATATTAAAATTAAAGAACGGGGAGAAAATTCTTATAAATGTTGTACACGATAATTAATCCCAAATAGAGCACAATAGTGATATTCACTCCGCACTCGAAGAATTTCATTGGAAAATTTTCATATACATGCCTGTAAGTCACGGAATAATAGCATTACAAGCACAAACTATACAATGAATACGTATGCACAGTGTATAATATTTCCTATAAATGATGAAGGTATCTCCTTTAGCATTATATTAATGCCATCGATCAACAGGTGGAATGTAATTAAGTTTTAGCTTGTTACCTTTATCTTCTACAAGGATTCTTCAGAGCTCGTATGGTAGTCGTAAACGTTTGATATCTCTTTTAGCACTTTAGTTTGACGATATGTGCAAAAGGCAATAATCAATCAATAAAGCTAAAGGCAATAATGAAACATTTGGTAACTGAAGCAATTTCAATTCGACCAAAGGACTCCTTTCGGAAAGGAGAGTATAGATACCTTGTGGCAAATTTGGATTTAATATACAACAAAAACAATCTTAGGATATTTTGTGACACTGCTGGCTCTCAGAACCTTATATCAATCAATTTAGCAAATAATGAGCCCAGTTACGCCCAGTTAATTTTACTACATTAAGTGTAGATAAGACACATTAAAAAAAAACGTAAAATATCCAGGACGTGTACTATTTGCTCGTGAGACGCATATACTGCATTTCGTACGTACAATGTTCATTTAACCTGTAAATTTTCACGCCTTACTCGTGTAAAGTGCGAATCAGTGAAGCACTGAACTAACGACGCGACGTCAAGACCAATAATTGGTTCACTCATTTGTAAAGTTTATGATTAATACGTTCTACGTAGGAGAAGTATAAGATTTAGTATTTGCAGACACGTGAATCGTACTAATCCTGTACGTGCATGGGTATTTTACTTTCTTTCCGTGCATGATGTGCTTGAGACACAGCTATCCTTTCTCAGATGGCCAGAGCCGGATTAACCCATGGGCAAAGTGGGCCCGGCCCAGGGCGCTGGGAAAATAGAGGCGCTGAGAAATTAAATTTTTTCGACAGTGTAATCATTTTACGTTCAACATAAGTCAAGTCATGCACAAATCAACGTCGATTAAAAAAAATTCGCGCTCGCTTCGCTTGCGTCTGCACATTACATTCTTGGGGTAAATGTGAGCTACAAGAAATGCATATATACATCTAACTTGATATTTGTGAATAATACACGCACATCGACTAACCCAAGGCTGTTCGTATTTGGTTATTTAAAGCGTTTTTATGATGGTCCTGCTATAGAAAAGTTGAACTTTGAGGCTTCTGGCTGAAGACACTATAAATAATTTTCAGAAACCATTCCATTGCTTAATTTTCGTCAGCCGCCGGTGATAGTCGGATGATGGAAAGCTTTTAACTCATGAGGAATTTTCGAAAATTTTGTAAATTCCTCATGAGCTGAAACCTGCTCATGATCGCCGGACAACGGGAGTTTGGAACAAATAAAGCAGCTGGAAAAGCTGCAGAACAAATCAGTTTCCGCCCATTGAAAATTGTTCATGGCATATATTCGCGATATTTTTTGTCGAAATCCAAGGCCAATTACCTAAATTTCAAGATCTAACACTTTCAGAGTGAAGACAAAGGATCATTCTAGAGTGCCCTAAACTTCAATACTTTTGGGATCCCGAGTCCTAGATCCTTGAAATTGCTTCAACGCAAGTCGTTTTTTCCGAATCATGACCTTACCCAACGCACTGCTCCTAGCATGAACATAAGAAATATTTGGAGGCTGATGAAGTCACAGTAGGCACTGCGTTTCTTTCGTGAAGATAGGTGACTTGTTTTAGTTGTGTGAGTTCAAACACACAATACAATCAATCTTAAGCGGTAGCTCTCATCACAAAAGCCTCCAAATTCGACGTTTGTCAAAGTAGTGTTCATGCTAGGAGCAGTGCGTTGCCTTACCAAGTAGAGTAAATCTCGCAATATAATGAAACTGTAACAGTATCACAAATATTGTGTCAAAAATTCACGTTTTTTTCTTGGTTTTTCCTCACAACGCGTTCATGTTCTAACGATCTTCCAAGGGAAGTGAAAAGTGAAAATAATGAGAGGACATTCGAGTGTAAATTGAAAGAACACCTGAATGAAACTATAGAATTGTATGTAAATTTGAAATGTAGTGTTCATTTTTCAATGTCTGTGATTATGGAACTTTGTATTTGAAAATAGCTATTTGCTAAATAAATTTGTTTGATTTGATTTGTTCTTCAAGAAGAATTTCAAGAAAAAATTGTTTCGGATTCATTCTACAAACTTCAAACTTAAAATCCCGAAAAATACGAGCGAAACCTTTTTATAACTTTACTTGATTTTTGTTTGTGGGACAGTTTTGCGAATTAATCACGAAAACTCTGGTTATATCATATATCTCTCATTCATATATGGTTATATGTTATCATAAGCTTGCCACCTCGCCTCGCTCGCCGTTTCTAACTACACATTACTTAGAAAATAATATTCTTGAGGAAATGTTGAAAACATTTTATTTGATTTGGTTGACAATGTAGGAAACATTGTTTCCGAAACAATTTCTTTAATAAATTTTTCATGCGGCGCTGCAAGGCTCGTTGTCCAGGGCGCTGTAAATGCTAATCCGGCCCTGCAGATGGCAAAAAGATAGTAACATTTTACCAACTCATTCGATCGAAGTATTTTCGACACAATCTTTTACTTCATCGGCATTAACATTTATCTATTAAAGACCAATTTATGGGATGAGAGGTGACCCTTTGGATATCATCGATTTCCACCACGGCAGAGTAAAAGTAACCAGGCATGAGCGGTTCATTTTTGGAACGTCAAACAAGGGATCTAATACACTGTATGAAAATAAATGAACACTGACATAAATTGAAAAATTGTATCCGCAAAACACAAAGGCTACTAGATGATTCAGATCCATATTCAAATCAAGCGCTCCTGCCTGGTTTACTTTACTCTGCCGTGTTTCCACTCAAGAATTTTTTAAATTTCAAATGTATTGTGTAAGTGTAAGATTACGCTCTTCGTTGATTTCCAGAGAACTAATTTAGTAGGTTAAACTTCGTTCACCTAAGATATACATGAGTAAACACTTTTCTTCATCACATCGAAATTTATCAGATTCCAGCACAGTAGGTTTAAGGAGGTCAACTTTAAACAACTTTTCACTTATTTCGAGGTACCCTATTTAACACATTGCATTCTCAGACGAAATGTGCTTTTTATGTTATCAAAGACCTTACAGGCATTTATGATGTATACGACGTGTGATGCACTGGGGATCGATGTAGCACTACTAGTTCATGCTGGAGTTCATGCCTTACATCTGCGATTTGCGTTTTCTTTATCTTTTTGTTATGTTATATCATTGTTGCTTTTGTATCTGTGCTGTGAAGCTTTATAATATATTGTTTTAGTAGCTTAGCAATAAAGAAACAAAAAACTAAGAAAGGAAAGAAAAATGGTTCAGGATGAGGAATGTGGAAAATGTCTGTGCAACTATAGTACACTACATCAAATATTTCGCATAGAACAAAACTTCTGATTATTAAAAAATGAATAATGAATGTACAAGTACAGATATCTCTTGTAGAAAATCTTGTGCAGCTGTCGTAATGTTATGTTTATTTTTCTGCAATTTTTATTTATAGTTCATTACTGTGTCTGTCTAGCGATGAAGGGATGATATATTTTGCTGAAGCTCACTTATATTTAACGTAGTGACTATTCGCAGGCGCCTGCCAATAGCCAATTACTAAAGATGCTATTGGCATTTTCTCTTTTACACCTGCCAATAGCATTTTTCCTTTTACAAAGACTATTTGCAGGTGAAATGGCCTGCCAATAGCATCTACGTATATTTAATGTACAATAGTGATGACCAGAATTTCTTTATGGCAATGAACCATTTCTATTCTATTTGAAATGATTTAATCTTAAAGCTAATTGCTAAAACCACAGATCTGATCCTGGCATGAACATCAGAGATATTCAGAGGCTTACGCCTTTCATTTCTTTCGGAAAGACATGAGCCTTGATTTCTTGGTGTGGAAAAACACACAGCACATACAATCGTACATGGATACGTGCTTGAAAATTTGGAGGCTTGTTGGAGTTGAAAAATGGGTATTCGTGCTAGGTGCAGCTAAGACATAATATATTGAAACAGATTGAAACAGTAGATTAATTTTCAATAAAAACTCGATAACTTTCCCTTCGTAGCCAGTTGTCTGCCTGCCTTATAAGACTACTTGACCATTCGATTTAAAGGGTTTCATTACTGGGGACTGCTTCAATTTTATTTCTGGTTGGCGACAAGAAAATCGTAACTTTTGCACGCCGTCCACTAAATTTTGACTTAAGATCCCTAAGATTATATGTGTTCCTTCCGTTGAATGAGGATAGCTAATCATTCTGACGGGGCTTCGCCTCTGGTTGACAATTTTCATATTTTTCGGGCCAAAAATAGCAAATGTACCACAACTCGTATGGGAATAGTAAAACATGCCAACTGAATTTACTGTGCAAAACATTAAGTAAATTTATTTTTTATTTCGAAAATGTGGTCAAGATTTAATACGTGTTTAAAAGAAAATAATGAAAACAAGCCGACGCGACGAACGAATTTTAAGATCATTTAATTCACATAATTTTTTTAGAAGTAAAACCATAAACCATTTTCATTTATTGTCGAATAGAACATGGTTTGGCAACAACATTTAATATCCAATAAAAAGTCAGAATTATATATTACATGAGAGATTATAAATTTAGTTTTGAAACATCCAAAAAAAATCGTTGATGCATTTTCCGTGCTACCATCAACATGAATAAATAAATTAAACTTTTCACATTGTACGATCGATTTCAGCTTTCAAAAATTCACAACAATCGGATAAGCGAAATAAACCTTAAATTTTGTTGTTTCAGCATAGCTTTTTCATTGCAAATGAAGAGGATAAATAGGAAAATTAAAATTGCATTTTTCATTAGAAGGATTCTCTCTACTGCTGCTCTAAAAAAATGCTTATTGCTTGCTTGCCCTAGATATATTTTTACCACGTATCACCGAGTTACATACACCACTTTTCTGATTAAAAACCCAAAAAGAATTATTTTACTTCTCGTCACTGAGTTAGGATAGAATACAGGAAAGCTGATGCTTTCCAAGCACCTAAGCCGCCAATGGGCCTGTTGTGCATTAATCATATTTTCGATAGATTTTACAATTTTGAATCATATAAATTTCTATTAGAACATAGGTGTCGCTAGTGGTTGACATTTTTAGAATCACGATTGTGACTTACGCATGTGACGGATGAGAACTGTGTTCAGCATTTTTTGTTGTTGTTTTCTTAGAGACCTATTACGGTCGAAAGAGCTGACTAGTGGTAACTAACAGCAGAGACTAATCATTTACGATTAGGAAAAAACCTATGAACTATGTCTGAGACGGGAGACGAACCCGTCCAATTTAGAGCGTGAGTCCATCGTTCTCCCGATTGAGCTACCTGGACGGTCACTGAGTTACTAAGTGACGGCTGCTAGGACTTTCGCGCCGCGTCATTCACAATAATTGACAAAATGACATATTTTGTTAAGGAAAATGTCACTTTGTGGTTTATTGTGAATGACGCGGCGCGAAATTCCTTAACACCATTCATAAAAAAATCCTCTGAGGACAATGATTTTTTGAGGATTTTCTCCCGATTTTTAAGGAATTTCTTAAATCATGACGTAGTGATATCCAATTCAAAGATTTTTCTTAGCTTTCTGAGGATTATCTTTTACTTTGAGGATTTCTAAGAATTTTCAATGGATGACAAAGGATTTGTGCCCACCCCTCGAAACTATATAGCCTCTAATGTCCGTCTGCATCTGCATTCAAAATTTAACTTTGAACAACTGGTTCCATAAAACATTTAGTACAACCACATTGAGAAATTGGCTGTTATCACTAAATTTCGCACTTTGTTACCCATTTCAAAATCGCTTGAGTGTAAAATGGATTCAAATCCTTAAATGTGTCTTGTATTCATTGCGTTCTCCACATTACAAAAATATTTATTTTGAGAGGGTTCATTGACGCCTTGTATCCTCAACGGGACAAAGATTTTTTTTTACAATTCAGCGGCAATAAATTGTCGAAATTTTTTTAAGGAAGTTGTAAAAAAGGGAAATTTCAACCATTATCATATCTCATTAGTTACAGTTAGTTACGGCTCCAACCACAAATTACACAATTTTACTAATTTTTACTGATATTGTCACAAAAAGCTATTGTTAAAAAAGCTCGATGCTTTCAACAATAACAAAGATATTGTAGAAATATATTTTTATCGTAAAAAGCTTCCTATTGTCATGAGTCAATTAGTCATGCTTTTTCTTTCGTTGTTATACTCATGATCTGATGAAACACGCTATATTCCTACTTTTACACTAAACAATGTTTTGGTAGGTGTGGGTACCCAGTTTTCTTAGCACACATTCGTATAAGGTGTTTCACCGAGAGTTGGGGAAATCGAAATATTTTCAATTTCAAAACGTTATTGCTTTAAACCAAATATCACTTTTATAGTGAACATTGATCCTCTGGCATCGTTAGATAAATCAATTTGAAAATTTGTAAAATGAAAGAGTTTTCCAATAAATTGAAAAAATAAAAATAAATGGATTTCTGTTTTTAAATTATCAATGTTTTCAGCAGGTTGAAACTTGCGTTATTGTGACCGTGCCGTGAGTTGTGGTATTTCATGTAAAATCGACTGACCGATAGGTGGTGGTATTAGAAACGCTAAAGCACAAATCACGGTTAATTTTTTTAACTACAAATTTCCATAAGCAACTCACGGTCAGGTCAGGTTTTCGCTATACCGCAACTCTCGGTTAAATACCTTAGTAGCTTTTATTAAGAAAAAAGAAAAAGAAAACAGAACAGAACTGGAAGAATAGAAGTTACACGAAAGCGAAAAAAATCATTTGCGGTGAATGGCAATAAAATGTTTGAAAAGAAATATTTATTGACAGTGAATAATTATCAATGAAAACACATTATTTAAACTAACAAAACATTTGAAATATGCGAGACGGGGGCATCAGAGCAATACTGTTGTAAATAAAATGGAAAACGATGAAAAATCGCTGCCCAATATAAATTTATCGAGTACAGTTCAGTTCTTTCAGTTCTAAAAATATGAGGATTTCTTTATTGTTAACAGATGCAAGTCGATTTTTTTATTCTTTACAATAAATCGTACAATTTTTATTGTGTAAACATTTTTCCTTTACAAAAAAAAAATGTATATTTGTCATAGATACGATATACACATACGTCTGTGTATTGATTTTCACCAGTCAATTCCCATAAAAATGTTGCCAAGTCTTTAATATTCAATTTTTTCCCAGTTGTTGTTGTTCTGATGTATACTACATCAGATATAGTATACAAAGGCTCGTTCTCGCTTGTTTACAACAGAAATTCTTGCATTATCAAAATCAAACGTGTAACATTTGAGTTGTATATGATGGGAAGGTATATTTCGTCGAACGGAGAAAATCGAGATTTCCGTTTTTGGTTTGTGTTTCCGGAAGTTGAAACTGAATCAGTTGCTTATTTAGCAGAGCAGAAATTTTATTTTCAAATGGAATGGTGAAGTGGAATGTTTCGGGCGAATGCAGTAAAATGATTTAATTTCAATGAATTGATAATTATGTAAAAATAGAATGGAGAACGTTGAAGACGTTAATTTGGAATAGATAAATGCGTAGTTAACAGAGTATTATTACTGGCAACTAACGATCTGTAAACTTAATTGATTAAGAAGAAAGAAAGAAAAATACAAAAAAATTCGGCTGATACATGAATCGGCAACAATCAAAAGTATCCAAGTCATCGCTGTATTAGTTCATACAGCTTGATGTTTCCTATAATTCATTTTCCTTAGTGTATTTTGCCTATTTTTCCCAAATTATGTTATGTGATGTTCTTCTTGTTTACTAAAATATCTTATGAGATCTCTGCGGGAAAGTTAGTTTATCTTCGAAGGGGATTACATCTCTTGCATTCGGCTTGGAATACGAACTTCACCTTTAAAGGTAACCGAATTTTCCCGTATGAACGTAAGATATCTTAGTGAAGAAAGCAAGAAATAACTCTGCGTTTATTGGAATCTTGTACTTCATTTGTTTAAAACATTTTTTATTGCACGATCCAAAATCTACTACTTCAATAGTTTTTACATGATGACCCAATTTGAGTAGTACGACCATTTTGTCATAAGAAACGTAAATTTAGTTCATCAAAGTTTATTGGTCATGACCCAATTATAGAGTAAAGTAAACTCACATTTGTTGCAATTGTATGGTCTGCATTAATCGATTTGTCGTTTGTAGCGTGTAGCCACCGAGCTGGAAAATTTGTACACAGAATGTGTTTGCGAGTCTGTTAATACAGAAAGGACGTTAACCTTTTAGAAAGAGCTGGACATCTCTATAATGATTGTAAAAATTTATGATAAACATAGGCTAGTGTTCTTTTATATATAATGAAATGTAAAACTTAAGAAGTACAGTATTTGGTATCTAACACTAAGCGATACATTTTAAACGTAAGAAGCAATAGATTTAATCGTTGTATGAAGAAACTCTTGGAGTTTTTTTTTAAATACAATTATATGCCAAAACCGGGCTATTTTGCAGCTATAATATGCCTGGAGAGGCTTCGATCTCAAACTCATATAAATCTTTGAGATCCCATCACTCACTACCGAAGACAGATAAAAATGTTTGAGGCTGGTGTTAGTGGTAAAGAAAGTCCTGGCATCGGCATAGGGATTTTCTAAAAACGAAAAATCACTTCTGTAGCTTGTCGTTAATAAAAACTCGAAACTTGTTCTTGTTCAGGACTTGACTAGGAAAAAATAGTTTTCCCATTTAACAAATTCAAAGAAAGGAACTAGTAAGGGTCAATCCCAAGACTGTGTCAATTGAAATATTTCCGTATTTATTTTCCACATCTGAATAAATTATGAAAGTGATATAAGTCGAATATTAAACATGATAAAATGTCGACCATCATGCGGCTACATTACGGGTTTCCAAAGGAGCACCCTAGATGTTTCTGTGTGTATACGTAGACGTTCCTTTTTGTCGAGTCGTTAATGAATTGTGATGTAGACGAAAACAGTGAATCACTTAAAACACAAAACAAACGAAAATTCAATTAAATTTAGTAACACTCATGGCTGGGGAGGGTATGCATGTCTTTTTAAAGTCTTTTATTATCCCTCATAATTTTAATTGCTTTGAGAACATTATCCTTGACTCTCTATCCTAAACAAATAGAAATGTTGGGCTGTTATCCAGTGCTATTATGAGAGAATGATATTTCATATTTCATGTTGAATGGAACTTTTCAAAAAAGAAAAATAACGAGACCAACATCATTTTCGATTTATTGTTAACATAGACGTGTGTAGTAGACCCTCGTACGTATAAATACACTGATATCTTTCCGATTCGTTTATTATTCAATCTATATTCACGTATTATGATACACAAAGCTTATCTATGCATATCTAATGGTATGTTTCTTCTCTTTTCCCACAGCTAACGCTTATTATACAAATATATTTCCATTTCGATGCACAATAACTTGATGAAGGCAGCTCATAAATCATTGACAAATTTGCACGAACTCCTGGAAAGATGAAGGTTGACAAAGCTGTATGTACGAACGAAACGATGGAAGATCTTTATCGTGCCATTCGCTATGAAACGGTCTTCACGGCACTGGTGGAAAATAAGATACTGGCAATTAAACGGGAATGTGACGAAAAGCAGCGATTGAAGAAAGCTCGTGCTCATTTCAAATTAAGCGGCCTATTGTCATCGAAGAAAATTTGCTGCGTGAAACACGACAGTTTAACGAACGCCGACCTAGTTTTACATCAACAAAATTCTAAAATTTCCAATACAACCGAAATTGGTGTCGTTAGGGATGGTGCAGCGGCCAGGGACGAAAGTTTAATGCAACAGGGACAGGTATCACAAAATGAATTATTTAAACCAACTACCGAAGATAGCATTGCGTCGGTAAACTATGTCGAAGACATTCCAGACGATGATAAAATCCAAATTCATGAAATCGAAAGCATTAGCAGCGACAAAAGTAAAAAGATAACGTTCCAGAGTGGTCTGATTGATGACAGACATAAAATCGGTAAAAATCAAAATTCCCGACGCAAACTGTCTATGGAGTCTAGTTTCAGCCAGAATTCTAGCGTGATTGAATCCTATGTGAGCGATGAAAGTCACACCCGAAGGTCACGTATGACAGACTCGCTCAGCTCAAATCCGAACAAATTCAATTTATCCGAAAGCAATGCACTGGATCATGAACGACATCGATTACGTGTATTGGAAGCTCGCTCAATAAGTGCCCAATGTAGTCCAGTATTTCCTCGTCCGTTATTTCGAAATCACAGTAACACTATGCAAGTACCATGTACATCAGATGACAATCAATTAGTACCTTTGAAGTTAATCAGATCACAAAATGATATTGACGCATCCATCGATAGCGTGAATTTAGGATTAGCAAGTGGCGATATTGGCATCGATGCCAATAAAGATAAGGAACAATTCGCAATGCCATTTGTTAGCAACTGTAACCAGTACAGCAATGATAGCGACACAATACAATTAGATAAAACGAAATTCAGCGGTCAATACGATGGCAAGCAAGGATTTATCAAAAGCTTTAATCAACTCACATCGCAAAATCAAAATTCACTACCTGTTATCACAACGATCAAATCAAAAAAGGATGCTCTGAAATTACATCGCCTAATGAATCCGTCAATCGATTTAATGACGGAATCGAAATGTGCATCGAAGTCGAAGAGGAAAGACAGTAAACTCGGCAAAAGCAAGACACAGGGAAAAGTTAGCGACGGATCGGTTGAGAATGTTAACCGGTCGAAGAGAAAGCAGAGTGAGTATCCTGCTCTTTACATCTTTCTCCTTCCATTATACCATGAAGTGTCTCAAATTCTTTTAATTGAAACTTTTTTTTTAGAACGAGGACACAAATGTTCGGATCCATTATTGATCTATCCCTCATCCAACGGTTTCCAGCATTGCATTTTGAGCATGCCCCCGAATCAACCTCTGTGAGTAAAATAAGATAAATTGCAAAGCAACTTACTGTGACTCTGAATTTTCCCTTTTAGCCAACTGCAGTATGATGAAAATGTTGTGTTTGATGTATCGCTTCAAATGGACGGTAGCCGTAATAGAGATCTTGACGTTATTATGCCCAGCCATAGGAAGCACAAACACAGGTAAAATTGTCTGCTTAAAACTAATTTTTCGTTAAGTTGACACTTAGAATAAAAATTCTGGAAGAATTCTTCATCCATGAGAGGAAAGTCGTCCGCTCTGTGCCAAGGATGCTTTTTTCCTTAAGAACATCGTAATCAATGTGAAAGACTGATCATTTAATGAAATAAACAATAAACAATTCCGTTGTTTACTCTCACCTCACTATCTAGTACAATCAGAAGCTCACATTGGAGTGTGTAAAGTGTGCCACTAACAGTCTTTCGAACAAGCATAGGAATAAAGGAAGATTTTCCCTAACAGAATAGAGTGTTCAGTTCGTTATAACACAGTTGTAGTCCATAACCTCAATTGTTCGAAAACTGTCCTATGTTCGAACTGTAACACTCTACCAAATATAGATTCTAACGTAGCAAATCATGCTTATGATAACAAAATAAAATATATTTTTAGACATCACCACCACCACCACAACCACCACCATCAGCACCATGGGAAAAAAGTGGGGAAAAGAAAAATTTTGGTTCATGATTTAGACAATCAAAGTGTGAAAGTAAGTATAGAGAAGTGTTGAACCAGTGTAGCCAGAGAGTCTTCCAGAGATATTGTAACAAAAAGAAAAGAAACACTGAAGGATATTGTATTTGTAACATGTTCCTGGCGCTCATATTACATCCGTTTAAAACATCCATGACAAAAAAAGCAATGAACTTTACCAAAATGTCTTATGCAGCAAACGCCCAAGAAAAGCATGCAAACGAGCTTAGCGAAATCTGTTGAAAATATTTACAGCAAATGACGTGACTCGGTAAATATTTATGTTTGCCGTGTGCTGTTTGTAGAAGGTTGAAACATTATCGTATCGCAAGCAAAGAAACTCAAATCTTTGAGTAACACTGTTATTAGTGGTGTTAAAACACTGAAGGCATAAGACGGAAATTCTTACTAGCCAGTACCCAAAGTCAATTTTAATGAGGTCACGGTCGGAAACCTGTACCATAAATTATTGCGACTTGAGACAGGCGAAGGTAAAACAAATCATAGATTAGAGTTGTCTGGCACGACATGCCATTAAATAACACTTATTAGTGGCACAGAGCACAGCCCTGCTTCTAGCATGAACAGGAGCAGTGCCCAGAGTGATGCATGTTTTCTTAGGCACTGGGTGTGTGGATTGTTACACGAGCTCACAGGCCGAGTAGAGTTGTATACAACGACTGTGTCGAGAAATGAAACGAAAGACTGTGTTGAGAAAATACAACTACCATTGTTAAGGTAGTGTAGGTTTAGGGTAGTGTAACGATATATGGCATGGGTTAAAAATGTCGAAGGTTCGATTTTCCCTCCGTCAATATGGAAATATGAAATTTTAAGTCCAATTTAGTAGCTAGCGTTAAATTTTGCATTTCTATTCGATGCCAATCAGGCTGATATGCCGCATTTGTACCATTCCAAAACATTTCGTTTCGCATATTTGTTACAAAATCCCAAATGAAATCGAATATTCGATGCAGTGGATTCCATAGCAATGTAGGCATCATGTTCAATCCATTAATCCGATTATATTTTGTGTTTTCATTAGTCTGCATTTTCCTCTGTGATTTGTCGCTTTAACTTTCCATAGTATGTACCAGTACCTATGTATTTGTATACCTTCATGTCGGTATCATTTTATTTCAAAGCAAGAGCTCAAGTTCACTCGTTACGAGTAACTCTATTTTAGATTTTTGCACCACTATGCACATCAAGTACATCATCTAGAAATCGTTATTTGTTTACCAATATGAACGGAACTGGAGAGGGAATTGGTTATTTGTTTACTAATTTGTTTCACCATTTTTGTAAACTAAGAGAATAAAACTCTTGTTCACCCAATGGGAAAAGTTGGAGTTGAGAAAATAAAAATTTTCTCACCTGAATTGTCATCAGATAGAGCGTCAACAAAACGCCATCTTCTCACCCCATTTGAGCGGGAAAATGTAATTTATGCAACAAGTGGCGAAAAGAGATTGTTTTCTTCACTAGATATGATGTGACCACATCGTGTGACGAAAACTACATCGTTTCGGAACGTGTTGCGTACAACGTTTTCTGCAACCAGCTGCGAAAAGTGAACTTTCTAAATGCAAACTTCACACACTTTTTTTGTAATTAAATACATGGCCGTGTATACGTATCTCAAATACACATGACGCGAAACATCTCAATGCTAAACAAGCAATTGAAAATGGTTTAATTTTCATGGTTTAAATATTTACCGGTGCAAATCTATCAACTAAGTTGATTCAACTTCTACTCGTACTTTTTCAATTGATGTAATCGTTAGATTACCCAGATTACCCAGATTTTCAAGTAATCATTCATTGCTGTTTAATCGGAAAATTTAGTTTTGTGTCGCTTCTGCAATAATTCACTGAATTTTGTTAAAAATTAGTTGTTTTTTATAAATAACTTAGTGGTAGATACTAGTCACTAGTAACTAGTGGTAATAACCGAGTCTGTGCAATTGAAACTCTTTCAATTCAGTTCTGTCTAAATTCTCAAAACATAGTCAATTTTCCAGCAGACATTCTGCATGACTGCACATTTTCGTGTTGTAATTTTTCCATTTATTTCATTTTTAATAAATTTGATTAATTCATGGCCAATTTATTCCGAATTTTATCAATCTATTAATCCATTTCGTTAACACTAGTTACTTTTCGTCACTTATGACGAAAAGTACTTTACTTTTCGTGATTAGTGGTGACAAGTAGTTTACTTTTCGTAACTAGTGACGAAAAGTAAGACCACTAGTGAACCAGTGAAAAAAAGACCCTTCAGACGCCACCCAAATGAGGCATGAGAAAGTTCACTTTTTGCAGCACCGTTTTTTCTTTTTTTTGTATCTAATGACTTTATTGGCTGAAGAAATCGAAATTTAACCAACACGGTCAATGTTAAATGTTTTGATAGGGCACCACTAATATTCTTGAAAATTCATCTTGATATCCTCGTGGTAGATTAACGCACCCATTTCTTCTCTATCAGATTTGAAAATATTTAATGTGCAAGAAATCCTTGAAACGACCGTAGGCCGGAAAATCCCATCTTCGCTTCTGATAAATGCCTGCCCAATTTCATTGTGATCCGGTCAATTTCGCTTTTCAATGGCATAATCCAAGACGATTCGCAAATGCAGAATATCCAAGCTTGATTTATGGTCACTTTAGGCTAATTCTACTTTGATGTTAAAATTTTGATCAAAAATTTTGCGGAGCAAAAATTTTGACGACTTATTTTTCCGAAGGCTACTACAATGCAGCACCGTTGTAGAAAATAAGGTTATTCACGCCTCACGGCGATTTCATGCGATTTTCTGAACACATTTGAGTGGACAACTACCGAATAAAGTACTAAAATGAAAGCAAAATAAAATGATCGAGTTTGGTTTTTGACAATTGAATTTCAATTGTCAAAAACCAGACTCGATCATTTTATTTTGCTTTTACCTTATTTTGTATGAAATGGTTTTTTTTACAGTGTTTTACAGTTGTGCGACACACTGTCAAGTTTAAAGTACCACTCATGCTTAAAGTGCACTACTCAACTTACACCAGACAAAAATAGCTTAAAGCTATTTTTCCCATTGACGTTTCTTCAACCCACACACAGAATGTCCCTGAAGCCTGATTATATTTTAAGCTATTGCGATGACATCTGTTTATAGTAGTCTGTATCGATTTCGTACGCTTTTCAAAAATTTCTATTTTAGTAAATCGAAACAGATTGTCGCAGGACTGTCAATCACGGCAGAGTAAAATAAACCAGGCAGGAGCGGTTCATTTTCGAAACGTCAAATAAGGGACCTAATACACTGTATGAAAATGAACTCATTGACATAAGTTGAAAAATTTTATTCGCAAAAAATATAGGGCTACTAGATTATTCAGGCCTCTTGTCAAATCAGCGCTCCTGCCTGGTTAACTTTACTCTGTCGTGCTGTCAATGAATAACTCTGTCGTCAAGTCCAATGAAAGTGTAAAACAGGTATGGTCTATTGTCCGCCCGGAGGACATAAAAATTTGATTTTCGTACTTAAACGCACTCATTTTCAAATTATTTTGACATAAAATGTGAGTGAAAGGTTGACATGTTGCGATGCTACTGTTAAAACATCTGTTTTAGTGCTTGGTTCAGTGATATGCTTATTTCAACCCCAATGCCCAATGCAGAAAATTATACAGAAAAACTTCTTCATACGCTGAAGGGACATTAATGTGTCTTCACTGGACTGGTCGCGACGTTTTTTTTTGAGCTTTTAAGCTCTACATACCAAAACAAACTTTAATCTTTTACAAATGGCAAGCGTATCGCGTCATTTGAAATCTATTCATTAGTGTAGTTGATAAGGACCATTTATACGAGAACGTTTACACTCGTATAAAAGCTAGGCTACCTCTCTAAAAGTTAACTTTTCTCATTGTAAAGTAGGTAAAATTATCAGTAGGCTCCTTAATGATAATTTTACCTGCTTTGCAATGAGAAAAATAAACTTTTAGAGAGGTAGCCCAGCTTTTATACGAGTGTGAACGTTCTCGTATAAATGGTCCTTATCAACTGCACTACATTATCATCTGACTTCTTACTCCTCGAGGGAGCATAGAGAGTCTACAAATTGTCTACATCGAATTCGGTTTGGAGCGAGCGCCTTTACTTCCGTCCATTCTTTCCCGGCTTTCCTCGCTTCGTCGACGACTGTTCGTTTCCACGTGATTTTGGACCTGTCCCTTTTCCGCGTTCCCTGTGGGTTCCAGTCCAGTGCGGTTTTCGCAATGTTTCCCGCAGGGCGTGAATTCTATTACAAATATGAAATCTCAATTTCTTCATTTGTTTGTATATTCATTTTCCGAATAAAACACTTGCCAGCTATCATCGACGGTTATTGTTGGCGATAGCAGATGATTGGTCGTTCCTCAATGGTTAGGGATTCGATTGTTTGTTAAGCATTTTCTTCGCTAAATATTTTTCAAGAGCAAATAGTAAACAATGAAGCGAGCAAGCATCAGTGTTTCAATTACAAGTTCAAAAATACTTTAATTCCATTTCGTCAGAACCATTAATCTTTTGAAAGTGTTCAGACTGTCAACAATATTGCAAATCTTCGAATCGTAACAGGAAAGAAAGGGGAACAGTGGTTGCTTCCGTTAGATAAAACAGAGAAAAGTTTACAATACAAAATAGAGCACTTGAGCACTTGAAAAGTATCAATCATATTTCATGACAAAATCACTGTTTTCAAAATGAATCAATGTTTACGTGACTTTATATTGTGACATTATAAATGGCTCGTAATTCAGATGCTGAAACATTCAACATATAATACCGTGTAGTGGTAGATGGATTGGTAAAACATTCTTGATTTTAGTGCCCTCTGCAAATGTTACTCTGTAAAGGAATTTCTAAAATGAAATAAAAATGCAAAAGCTCCATTAATCGTCTAGCTGTCGCTCAAAATTCAATCATTTTTCGGTATATTTATGTTGTACAACATTTTTATATTTTACCACTATATTTCATCACTACCACATTATATCATGTTATGTTCACACCCATCCCATCTAGTTTTTTTTTGTCATCCAACATTTAACTGTATTTTCTGAACATATTTACAGGTAATCGATCCAGATGATCTTCCACAAAGAGCTCGTTGGACAATCATCGCAACGGCCTGTTTATTACTAATTATGTGTTTGTTGTTAGTCGGTGTTACATTGAGAATGGCCCCGTTCATAGATGATATGGGTGAGTTATAATTCAGTTTTTATTTTTTTGCTCAATAAGCTACCACGTTATACACATGATGTATACCAAAATAAATGTTAAAACGAAATGAAGTAAAAGATTTCGCATCAATCACTTGAAAGCACTTAGATCAAAAAAATTCAATCAGTGCGGTTAAGTATTCTGCCAAGTTATAAAGAACGTTCGCAGGTGATACACTTCAAGCATAATGCTTGCCATTTGTAAAAGGTTAATTGCATATCTATTAGACGAATTGTTTCTTGTGATATGATTTAAGCACATGCCATGGCGAATGAACAAGTAACGCCATTATATTTAATGATCACAATCACTTTCATCCAAAAAAATGTGCACACCTGCTGAGGTAACGCTTTACCGTACTTGAGTGTTATTTTCACAAATTTTCTAAAAGAACAACGATAACCGGTCTAATAGTCGCTGGAAGCATCGCTTAATTTCCCTATTCTAAGGCTAAAAAGCGTACTACTTTTTGTGGGAAAATTGTAAAAGTTCAATTTTCATAAAAATTGTTATACGGAACAACGGAAAGGTGTTGATTTTAACATAGAAACCGTGAAAAGGGGCCCGTACGAGTGTGAACTGTTAAACATAACAGTATATAGCTCAATATAGGGGTGTATAAATGCATCACCTGAAACACACCGAATGCATAGCCAGTGGCCAATAATTTCGCCCTTTTTCAGCTAAAATCCAGTATGGTGACTGTCGGTAATTTTGTTGGAAACCTATAACACTGACACCGCTTTACGGTCTTTTATTCGAAAATTGAATTATATTTGCTCGAAATAAAGGCGAAAAACAGACATATCAAATACCCCGACTTAAGCTTTAAAACTCTAAGGCACCGATCCCATGAACCGATTTGGATAACCTTTTTTCCGCAGTAGTTGCTGCAATTTGTGGTCAGCAGAGACAAAAACCTTGACCATTTTAAAATAGCACTTACTCGACTTACTCCCTTCCCCTTAAAATGTTCACAGTAAACCTATGAGTCCCATATAATTCGTACGGGCCTAACAATGTTATTATAACATTGTGCATATTATATGTATTATATCGCGCTCCTGCCATTGTGAGACGAGATTTTTTGCTGATTTTAATTTTAATACCGAGATATTGCAAAAAAATGGTGTAAAAGCCGAAGAGCTTTTATCTTTTTTTCTCTAATACTCAGCACAAATAACTAAAAATGATTTCAGCTTACGATATTGATAGAGCCAATTTAACTTGCTTCACCCATAGCAATTTTTGCATTGTGTCCCAGCATCCCCATGTATAACATAGAGCTCAGTTTGATATAGCTGATCGCATACCGAAAAACTGTCATACAGAATTGATTGATTTTAATAGGGAAAAATGTGTTTGTTTACACAATAATAGCTTAGGTTTATATAATAATATTTACCTAATATACATGTGAGGTAGAATCTCCCGTACAGATGAATGTATAAAATACGTTGTCTACTGTTTCGGAGTAAAGTCATGTTAATTTCTGTGGAACGTGTATGGTGCAAATTCGCTGATACCGAGTTAAAGAAGGAGTATGATTCCCGTCATTCATCTCATAGTTCGTTCCAAAACAGACGAAATTCGTTCTGATAAAAAACGGTTTGTTTCACCAAACATTGGCGAATTATAGTTCCCTACCTCCTCACATCCGACATTTTTTTTTTGAAAAATTGGGAGTGCTAAAGAATCCCACCCTATATTGGAAGTGAAAAGTAAAATTAAAATACCCAACTCTGTGTGCGTTCTGTTTGCTTAAAAAAAATAATAAATATTGTACGACTGAAACAGCCGCCGGCACAGGTGTAATTGCAAGAAAATTTGGCTACGAATTATTTTGAAGAATAAAGACAATAATATCCAATTATTGGTTGAACAAAAACATTTGTTTGCTTTATTTTATTTGCTTGATTTCATAGTCATATTTTTGAGGAAAGTAAAGTTATGTGGGTGTTGTTAGAATCGAGGTATTATATCTGAAATGTTTATCAATAAATCTTATTTAGTCGCAAAAAACGCGACATTAATAAACCAACGTCGCAACAAGCAACACGGATAACATCTATGAATAAAAATCCTCTATCTGTTATCCACAACTTTAAAGAAAATATAAGCAAAGCATGTCTGTTAAGACAAATGAAGTAACAGATTTTGTAACAATAAATAATTTCAACAACAGAAGTAGCAGCGATGTCCTTTTTTGTGTTGAAAATATTACGTCTCCGGTTGCCATTTCGGTGTTCGAAATAGTTATTTGTGCAACCAGTTGCGAAAAGTGGTAGTTTTTGTCACTAGATGTGATGTGATGAGCGAAGCGAGATTGATAACCACATCGGGTGACAAAAACTACCACTTTCCCAACGTTTAATTGTTTAGATGTTCAGAAGGAGTGGTGAAAAGTAAAACATAGAAAACCAGAGAAAAAAAGACCCTTCAATCGCCACCCAAATCACGCATGATAAAGTTCAGTTTTCGCAGCGCAGTTGCAGAAATGAATAATATGTGATTGTTACGTCTTTTTTGTGTGTTGCTCCGTCATTTTGATGTGCAAAATTTATTCTTTTTCGCGTGACGTCGATATTGCTTCAAAAAAGAGCGCGGCGCGACAACTCTATTAAAAATAAGTCAGTGTCGCATTTATCAAAATAAAGTGGTATTTTGACTGCTTCAAAACGAAGTTTGGTTGCTAGAGCAGATTTTTTTAATCTCATTCAGTCGCAAAAAACGCGACATTATTATACAAAAGTCGCAACAATCAAGATGGATAAAATCTTTGAATATAAGCATAGAACTCCAGCTTGATCTCTGTTATAAAAGCAAAATGTTTATTAATACAAATGAAGTAACAGATTTTGTAACTATAAATAATATCAACAACAGAAGTAGCAGATTCAATGATTCTAAATTCTTGCTCGTAGAAGAAGCAACCATTTCTCAAAAGTCTCCATAGTTGAAAGGATTTTTTTAGTTATTAACGGAGAACACACCCACCCGAAGCGAATATGTTTTGTTCGGCAAGTTAAAACTGTACGCTTAATTCGACTGCAGGCTTCATTCAAATTAATTTTGACTACGAATTATCTGTTCATCTTTTTAAAGAATGAAAAGAAAAATTCAATTATTGGCGAAACAAAGTTGGTAATACGGGAGGGATAATATTTCCCATTCCCTCTTCCGTATAATCTTTTCGTAAATAAGAGAAGAGGCCGCAAATGTTTTCCTACATTTTAATGGTATGCAAAGTCTATTGTTTTAAGCGCTTTGTTTTATTGTTTGATATTACCAACAGCTCTGATAATAAATAAGAAAATTACCTATGCATTGAATATTTTACAGCTAGCGGGTGAATAAAATCAAAGCGAACGTGTATGTGTGCTGTATGTATAAAGTTTTGAACAGAAATCGTACAATAAGCCTCCCCATATTATATATACCTTATTCAAAATTTGACTAGCTCACTAACAGCAAATACAACTCAGAGAATTCGTTCCAATTTCACGGAATTTTAGTTTCGGTATTCTTTCGCCCGCTTCCATACCTTGTAGTTTACTTTAGTTTTTGTTTACTTGTTGTGGCTTCATACTGAGTTGTCTAAATCCGTGCTTCAGATAACGTAAGAATGTATGACGAAGCTTTGTTTCGCATTGTTTCAAATTTCTTTTTCGCATTACTTTACTTATACATTAAAACCATCAACATCAACCAAATATTTTATTTATTCTCTGAAAATATCTAATGCTAGCGCAAGCTGATGTATTTGTTATTTGCTCAAAGCCACTATATCATATTTGCTTGATTTAATATATTTTTCGTGGAAAATTGAGATTTATGGATATTTTTTTCTTAGAACCCCATATGCGAAGTATTAGATCTACTGAAACATTTCACTGGTTGTCGAATCGATTTCTTTTGCAAATAGACATAAGCCGGGAGCGGGGAGATTGTATTTATATAGGAGAGTTTAAGCCGTTTTTAATACTGGAAGAGGTTTTCTTTTCTCATTCTCGAAAATTGTATCCACTCAGAACATCACAATTGCAGCACTTATCGACTAATTATCCACTCAGAAAAATATCAGATATTTTTCAAAGCTTTAATCATTAGAACAGTTCGAGAGTCCTCTTCGTTTTTAATGGTGGAGACGTTCAATGGAAAAGAGCTTCAATGCTTAATCGTTATAATTGCTAAAATTCTCAATCTTCGATAACACCTTGTTATGGCTACTGAAAAATGTTCGTTCCGTTCCACTAAGGCTGCACTACTTTAGACTTCGTTGCTCGTTTTGTATTTTAATGCAATTTCGATTGAAAAGATTACAATAAGGTTCAATTGGTATCTTTGATTTTGAAGAGCTCTCAAGTGCTTCTTTTGCATTCCTCGCAAATATTCACTTTTTTATTTAAATCCATTAGAAACTAAAAGATTTCGAAAACTCTCCAAAGCACACAAACAATAGGAAAGCCACTCAGAACATCATAATTGCAGCACTTATCGACTAATTATCCACTCAGAAAAATATCAGATATTTTCCAAAGCTTTAATCATTAGAAGAGTTCGAGATTCCTCTTCGTTTTGAATCGTTGAGACGTTCAATTGAAAAGAGCTTAATCGTTATAATTGCTAGGATTCTCAATCTTCGATAACACCTTGTTATGCTACTGATAAATGTTCGTTCCGTTCCACTAAGGCTGCACTACTTTAGAGTTCGTTGCTCGATTTGTATTTTAATGCAATTTCGATTGAAAAGACTACAATAAGGTTCAATTGGTATCTTTGATTTTAAAAAGCTTTCAAGAGCTATACTTTTGTATTCCTCGCAAATATTCACGTTTCCATTTAAACCCAATACAAACTAAAAGCTTTCAAGAACTCTCCAAACACGGGCTGGACTATCTGTGAATAGCAGTATTTGCAAAAACGAAGAATATCGTGAATAGTGTCAGGCCCGTGTCTCCGAAGCACACAGACAATGCGAAAAGGATATGGCTTTTTACGGCAGGATTTTCTTAAACAACTATGTATTTCGAAAGGCGACTACCCAACTGAACTAGTTGCAAAAGTCGTAAAGGGAAACATTTCCTGAGGATTTTTTTAACATCAACTTTCTAAACTACTTTAAAAGGTTACAGCACCCATCTGTATTTCATATGTTCACCTACTGTCTCAACCATAAGGGGTGTACAGACGAAATCAATTCCACCAGCCTCAATCGCCTTTTTTCTCCATAAATCGTAAATAAAAAGTGTAAGCTCCTATTAGCCGGTAGTTATTAAAATGAAAATGTTGTTCGTATATGTATGTACGATTCGAGAAGGGTGTGGTAGTCAAAACTTTTCGGAACACAACAAAGAACATAAAATATTGTAAAGTATGTTAACGTTATTATGGCATCGATTTCTATTTGACTGCAAGGAATTTATACTTACATCTTACATAACATAGGGAGTTCACAAAATCTACCTCAAAGCATGTCTTGTGGAACGTATGTATTGAACGATTTGAATTTATTTACCTAACGTAAACCTCTGTGAAAGACCTAAACATATAAAGACGTTTTTTCTTCTTCTACATCTTCGTCTTTTCCAAACATAAACTCAGGGTTGAGGATTACGTACAATGTTTTACTACGTAAAGTAATAACTGATGTGTACACGCGTGGATGGGATATTCTCACCAAATCTCCGGTGTAAACTACGTTTCGGAAGGACACGCCCTTGACAAATATTTTCAAAGGCTTCAAAAGGCTTTTTTAAATACAAAAAAAAACTCCATCAACATGCCACAGAGTATCGCTGTCTTTCCACAGTTGCTTTGACGGTATTTTGATAGGTATGAAGGAAGGTATTGGTGAGAATACAAAGAAAAGTAATATGAAACTTGCTAGTCATCTGCTATCGGAAATCACAACAAAAATAAACAATAGCTCTCATATAGTAAAATTCATGTAAAATCCTACGAAGTGCCAGCATTCGGAGTAGACTTGAAACAAAAAAAGTGCAAGTTTTAATGAAAACTAAATTTTTGCCTTAAATGTCATGGTTCACCCACGTAAAAAATCCCACTTTCGTATTTAAGCTGACATTGCTGTTTGTCATCGTTTCTCTGATTTCTCTCTTTTCGTATTTAAACGGCAAATGAAAGAAATCAGGAACAGCACCTCACATAAAAAGTGAGATTTTTTACCTGAGGAAAGCAGTAACAGATTCTTCAGTCACACAGTCATCTGCACATTACTTTTTTCTGGATGGATCTTTTTGCTTACGCAACTATAAAATGATGTCCTTTTGATTGTGTATTAAAACCAGTTGCCGAAAAATGATATCAGTTTATTGTTGATCAAAGACAAAAACGATTAATTTGTAGGCACAATCCCCACTACAATCTGCATCAAGCGAGACGAAAATAAGATTTGAGATTCGGTTGTTTTTGGTGGCGTTCGATGTAGTCTGCTCGGCGAGCTACTATCATGGAGTAATCTTCACTTCAAAATGCAATAATTATTCTCCTTTCGATTGTAATTGAAACGATCGAATTTCGTTCATGTGCCGATTCAGCTGTTCCATTTCCGCTAAAATTCGATTCAGTTGCTTGTGCCTATGCTTGCATTCGATATCAAATTTAGTCTCGAGTTTACTTAGTCCATTTCTCATTTGTTTCAGTTGACCCCTCCTTGAATCACTTTCCTGCCGCAACACATTCAACTTGTGTTCCATGCGTAGCGAAAAATCTTCAATCTGATGAACAGTCTTCTCAATTTCTTCGATTTTCACATTGTTATCAGTTCGAATCAATTGTTCCTCATTTGACTTGACTATCGCACTGAGTGCACTGTAACGAAGCTGTGTTATCTGAACCGTTTCAGAATTCCATCGATTTTTCGGATCGAATCCCTTCAGTCTTTTCACAATGCTGGTGTCGATTCTCCAGATCAGTTCTTCTATGATCGTCGTCTCGTCTGGTCGTCGGATGTAAATGATTTTGGTTATTGGCTCGGAACTAGAAATTGAAATGTTCGAAATTAGTAGACGCACGTAATAAGATCCATAAAGGGCACGAAAGATGCTAGTACTGCCTTTAGCTGATAGGTGTAATTGAATGTATTTAAAGAGAGTGATCTGGGCATTGAAGACATCTTGTAGATGTACTAGCATCTTTTCGAGTACGTTACACATTTAAAAAGAGAGATATTTCCCTCGAGCTTAATTACGTACGTCTTGACAAAAGCATTTTATAAACACATACACGATTAGAGCAACAGGACAGATGTATCGAGTTATCACAATCTCTAAGACAAATCTCATTTTACCCGATTTTGAAAATTGTTCCATACTCGAGTATCAAATTAAACTGTTTTTCCAAGCTGACAAAATCCCCATTGTCTCGAAGTAGTTTTGCCTTTTCCATGGCCAAATCGATCGCCAAATTGTACACAGAAATTGCAATCAATACAAACATTGTGAACAGCATCAAATTCCATAGTCCCTTGAACTTCAACGCTTCCCCATCATGACCACCCATAAATATGGTCATTATTGTTGTGAACGACGTCCATAGATTATCTAGCTTTGAGATCTCTTCCGTTTTGCCCACATAAATGACCACATGGAATGCGAGCGTAAATGCAATGATTATCCAAAAGAATATTCCCATCGTAATGAGAAGCGTAGCGGCCACAGTCTTAAACATTAGAATGTACTTGGACACATTGGATGGAGATATTCGAGATAACATTTTGGTCATTTCAATTGTCATTAGTAACATCGAACCGGAGAAAAGATATTCCGGTCGATTTGTGAATAAATGGCTGAATAGGAATCCCATCAACAGGAATAGAATCAAAACTTCGGTTAAACCAGCCAGAATTCTACTACGTCTCAACGGTTTCGGTAGCAATGAATCGCCGGACGGATCTTGGTGCAAAGAATTGGATAGATTTGGAATGAGAAGACTGTAGTAAAATAGGGCCACTTGTAGGCCGAATCGAAGGAACGAATACAGAATCGACGAGTGCAGAAGATAGTTTGCGTTTTGAGTTTCGTTTCGCATAAAGAAATAGAGAGTCGGAGATATAACGGAAAATATGATAAATAGAAGGAAATCGGTTACATGCAGTGGCCAAAATTGACTGTACTTAAGCTCCACATAGTTGGCAATGACCGGATGTTGAATGGACGTTTTCAGAGTGTTTTTTCTCATAACAATTTTGATGGTTTCGTCTTTCAAAAATCTATAGTTGACTGAAATGCCAACTTTGCTGTTATGAACATGACCGTCCAGGTATTTCGTTAACACCTTCGTATTGATTACTTGCACAAATCGATGAGTCAATCCGAATTTTTGTATTAATTTGATAGCAGCATTGTCGTTGTTGTATTTCACTGCCTCATCCATCGGATTGTGGTGATCGCGGATGAATGTGTCATCAGGAAAGCTCTTCAACAAAATATCGATGCAGTCGTCGAAGTCAGTGGAAATATCGCTTCGTGCACTTAGTCGTTTATTGTATTTGAAACCACGGATGCAAAACGTGAGTAAAGTCGTTTCATTATCTTGTGCATCTCTGAAAACTGTTTTGATGTCTTTTGAGGACTCAATAGTTGCCTGTAGTAACTCATTATATCCAAGCAATGCAACGAAAACGGGGAACGGAACATCAAACGATTTGAAGAACCGATAGTGTGGTATCATCAGGCGGTTGATGTCGATTATTGGATTTTTTATCACGTTTGTCAGAATGTTTTGTAGTTCGGATGCAAAAGCTTTTACAACAATCAAATTCGAGTCGGCCGTTATTATCGATCCCAATTCTTTGTCCGGATGGACAAATCGGAACAGTTCCACATACTCGGTAAATTTTTCGTTGAACACTTCGCCATTGTCATTCAAGATACCCAATACAATTTCGAAGAAATCGCGATAGATTGGCAGCGGTTCTAATGCCAGAAATTTGTTGATCAAGGTTTTCTGCCGATCCGCTTCCAACTTGTCGTAGCAGATGATGTATTTGAGAATGTTAATTTGAACATTATTATTCGCACTGGTGATCGTAAATTGGTCGAAATTTTTGATCTTTAATTGGCTCAAAATGTGTGATTCGATGCAACTCATTACCCAGCCCTCACATTTGCGTGACGTGGTCCGGTTGATTGAAATGATTTGCTGGAAATTGCAGAAAAATTCCTGGTCCAGTGCAATGCTGACCAATGGCATGAATTCCGTTTCGTTGTTTGGGAAATATAATTCCTGAAAAGAGTTAATGGTTTAGCCGGATAGTCACTACTCTCTGCTCAATCGGAGTTCTGGGTTCAAATCTCAATAAAATTTCCGAAATTTGAGTCTTAGAGGCTTTGTGGCAAAAAAGGCATACTTTCGGAAATTGCTTTTCTTGAAAATTCTTGAAGTTCTCGAAATTCAATACTTAACCAAAAATTTTGAGAATTCAATTTTCTTGAAAATTCGTGAAAATTTTCAAATTACTTATTTCAAGAAAATGTTTCAAAAAATTCTCAAAGAATGACTACAAGAAGTAATATCGCAAAAACATTTACGTACAGCGGACGTTAGTTGAATTTAGGCATGAATTTGCTTCAGATGTTATAGTGTACCACTCTGTACACTCACTCATATAAACAAAACTGCTCATTCCCTTTCACCCGTATAAACAAGTTTAAGAATTTTGGTTTATGAGTGGACCAGCTCAAAAAAAGCCAACGCAAATTCATGTCTAAATTTGGCTGACTTCCCCCCCCCCCCCCCTAAAATAAAACTTTTCTATTTTTCTAAATGCTAATTTTTAGTTGCGTGGCTGCGTCGAATAGTCCAGCTAATTGCTCTGAAAGTATTTACCTCAGCAGTGGCATTTTTTTTCGAATTTTCACTCACAACAATTACGAAAGCTGGCAACGAAACCTTGCACATTGAAACAAAATTGCGAATTCTTTATCTGAATATCTGATGAATCGTAACAGCTATTCCCGTGGATAAAATAATTTTCAACTTTTTTCTACCCATTTATGAGCTAATTTAGTTATCTAAATCCGGATTTATAACACTGAATGATATAAACGTTTCACATAATGAAAGAAGCGTATGTACTGCGACCGACCTTTTTATTAGGTAACATGATTTAAGGCATTTTGTTTCGTAATGTTACGTTCCTTTCACGATACTTAGAGCTTTACAGAGCTTTATTAAGTGTTGATATCAGCTACGAACATTTCTGATTGGAATTCTCTTATTCAATTCGATTCGAGTTCTTATCAAAAAGTTAGTATGACAGCGAGGGCCATCATTGTCTGTATTACTGTATTTAATCTCTAAAAAAAAAAAAAATTTTAATCACTTTCAAAAATCTTTTGTTTTCCCCGCTCGTCTTTAAGGTCTAGCGATATCACTCGTCTAATATGCAACAAGTAGTGTGTACACTGTCAACTTACATTTTCAATCATCTGTACCACTTCGAATTCCATCGGTCTCGATAGCAATGTTTCCCAGAACACTTGTTTAACTTCATCAATGATATGAGACGTTACATTCACACTAAATTCTGAATTCAATGCTTCAGCCAACTGAATCCAATTCTTTACTTTGTATGCATAAATTACTAGCTGTGTGTACAATTCGTTTCGTTTACAAAAAAAATTGTTAATGAATCATACAATGAGAAAAGTAAACACACTAACCTCTTTCTTGCTCTGAAAATTAAGAGAAACGAACATCAAACAGACGTAAAGATACAGCCATAAGTCTCAATTCTATAACTAATGTTATAAACTTACCAGACTCGGATCGGCCCAAAATTTTGCACTAAACACAGGCGGTGCATCATGACTCTTGCCTTTCTCATCGAAAATCGGATCAATTTTTACTTCGGACAACTTAAATTTACCCAAAAGACTCTTGTGAACGTCCATTTCAACACTAACAGTTCTGCCGATTTTTATCGAGAATTTCATTTTATCATTTTTTGTCAGAGCACATTGTGTGTATATCTTATCTGAAAATGTTGTGAATGTTTCGTATCTTAAAAAATAGCATTCATAATGATAAGGTAGACGACGACTACGTAATCATGTGTACGTTTCATTGTAGTGTTAGTCGACTAATTATGTTTCCAGCGTTAAAAGCTTACCAATTTAGATAACGCCACCTGGTGGGCGTAATTATGAGGATAGTGTGTCGGTCTTAATATACACTGACAGGCGTAGACACGAGGACATGTACCAATTTAACCTAATTTAACGGATTTAAGATTTTATCTGATCTGATCATGACATAATATTTGGTCTCCCTTTCGGCAGACATAATCGTTTACCACTAAAATCTTTATTATTAAATCATTACCACGGCAGGTTCGTAATCACTTTTTGTCGGATTTGATTTTCTCTGTTAAGTTTTAGGTTGCCAATCAACGTTTTTTTTTATTACTGTGCCTATTCGAGATTATAACACTCAAACATTCGAGAGGAAATCATTTCAGAGACTTGAGATAAAAGAAAAATTATCTTCCTCGTGACATGAACTAATATCGCAACTGAACAGATGAGCTGTACGCAACAGTGTTGCGGCAACACGTATCGGTTAATTTTCAGTAAACCTATTAATGGAGAAGAAAATTACCAGTGATTCGACTATTGGATGAAAGCGGTGACTATTTTTGGGAAATCTTTTGCCCCTATTTTCCAACATTTTCCTGAATTTTTCCATTTTTTTTTAAATCATAGAAATGCTGGAAAATCTAGGAAAATTTGTGAAAATGTGGGAAATTATGTGAAAATACTTTCCCAAAAATAGGCTCTGGATGAACAAAACAATCCATAAAGCCGACCGAATTTACTATTTACGACGACAAGCATAATCGAAACTAAAACCTATTGTGAAAACGAACAATGCATACTATATATACACCGTCGTACCACCATCAATGAGCATGAGTGGAGCTACATTGTTTTTATTCCCTAGGAATAATGGGAAAATAATGCTAATGTTCTATCATCTTCTGCTACTATTTTTTCGTGCACAAAACATCCATCTATATATGTGTGTGTAAAGCTGGTAATAAGTTTGGTATTATTCGGTAAATAAGCTACATGATATTTCAATAGGATGACATAGACACAATAAAGTTGACAGCAAATTCTATCGTTTCTTTTCTTGTATTCATCACACTTGTCATGGTTAACATCCTGGAAGTAACCGTATCAAAATGTTTATTCATTTCATTTATATTCTGACTTCGTTGGAAATTACTAGCAACTTTTTTTTTTCTTTTTTGGCCTAGTCAAAGAATGACATCATTCGAATTTAACTCGAAATTATGGAATATGATGTTGTTATAGGAGACAACTGTTACCATAATAAATAGTGCAAGGCGAAATTATGGTGCCCTTTCACTAATCGATAATAATCTATTCAAAATATTTTTCTTGGTTTTTTTTTATTGCAATTCTTCTAGTCCAGGTTCTTACGAAAAAACTAGTTCGGAGCGCTGGGTCACCTTACAAAAATTGACTATGGGATATGGGATATCGACATATGAATTTATTGGTGTACTTTGTGTACATACGTAATATCGGTTTACTTTCAGTTTTACGACTACGTATTGCCAGTCTATCTAACTTAAACTAATCTTACATAGATTGGTATTTCGTACGATAAAATGTTGTCCCGACACCAGTTTGTATAAGATAAAGATACACATTTCGTACAATTTTACATGGAGTTTTTCACTAATTTTGATCATTTTAGTAGGCACATTTAAATTTTTTGCGCTAATTTAACCTCTAGTTGAGTCGGCAAAACACACATTATCAAATGTTACGTATTTCATGTAGGGACCACAAATTTTACGTAATTCTGTTCGTAATTTTACCTGTCTATATGACCAGTCTAAGATATCTACAGTGTGTTCGTCTTTAGAAAAAACACTTTTAGTTTTATCAGAGCTTTAAGAGTAATCGATGTTCCCAGTCAATTGAGTGCTTCCCAGTCCATGATATTTTGGCGTAAAATTTGAATTCGCTAAGTCGTATTCAAATTTTGTACCAAAATATCATTGAATTTAGTCTAAGGGACAAACATTCTATGTATCTGTTGGTGTTCTTTTGGATGCGGTAGAAGTGCAAAAATTTAGTTCAATAACTTTGATCTCTCAATCACACCCCGTATTTTCATATTTTCGCCTGGTGTCCGAGCATAAGAACCCAGACTATTCATTTCCGATTCAATATTGAAATTCTTCACAGTTTGTTGTTCGTCTTTGGAAAACAATTTAATAAATTCCACCGCCATAATCGGTTGCATAATGACGAAAAAAGAAAATTTAAATTGAGAATTTGCCGTTGCTCCGATTATTTTTCTTCGACTATAATTCGTGTATTTTGCTATGCTGAAGCCAGTTTTTCTGTTACATTTTCTTTAATTTCCTCACATTTCTTATCCCGATTGAAAGACGCTTTCATGGTGAGAATGACAAGCCGAAGAAAATTTACACATTTCGGAGCGTTCATGATTTTCGTGAAAATGGATAACACGTCCATGTCATTAATTTTAAAATCCGGTCTGACTCTTAAAACTAATTGCTATGCCACAGCAGAATAAGAGAAAGAGTGCCATCACGGCTAATGTTTATACACTCGAAACACTTTGATTGAAAGTAAAAGTCTAGAAATGTGGGAAACATTAACGCAAAACTTTCAGGATAATATTGATTTCTTAGCCATTAGTATACAATATTACGACAGAAATTATATTTATTGACTTAATGGCATACGTACAATAGAACTTGGCACATAAAAAACCAACTTTATGATGTATTCGAGTATATAATTAATTGAAGCAATTATTTAATTCGATTTGATTTAGGAAGTCAATCAAATGACGATAGTGGATGCCCATTAAAGTCAACCAGTTTTCCAAACTTTGCTGGTAAAGTTTCAATGACCCGATGACACCATATGTGTGTTATCACGTACAATTGACGACGGAAGAAAGTGGAAAATATTTTCGAATAAAATGTGGAAAAATCATATCGAAAAATTGGAATTCATTGCGAATGTATGTCGTTGGCACCATTAGCCAATTTCTTTTTAATGTTGCACTTTATCGACAATCTAAATCGTTCGCAACACAAAAATACACTTCTCGTCCTGGTAATCCGGCACCAGTCGAAAATTTTTTGCAAAGTATTGTAGGAACGATGGCATTTGATTGAACTGACTCTTTTATAAACAACAAATGCAACTCTGTATGGAAAACTTCAATTTAAATTTAAATTTGCCAAATCGTTGAATGTGTAAAATTTCCTGTGGCTGCAAAAGCTCTTTGATACATTCTGGCATATTTATTCTATACAATTAATATTTGGAAGACTGACTCCATATAGAAGTAACATTTTGTGCCAAGTTAAATCCATATAACGTGATCCTATCAGGGAAATATATGGTAGAAAACACATAAAATCTTGTTATTAACCGTATCGAAAATGAGAATTTGAATTTTTATTCATTGGGTTCATCATAATTTCTGCTCTAGCGATTTTGGAACCGTCCGTCCTAGAATGACAAACCTATAAATAAAACATTTTCTCGGCATTTTCATCATTATTATCTAACAAAGCCTTAGAAAAAAATCTATGATTCGAACATGGTGATGTTTCAGTATATATCGCCCTTCTGTGTGTCAAAACCCATTCGTAACATTTCTATATTGACCGACACCGAGTAGCTTTTCTTCAAAAGATTCGCAACAATGTAACACCATCATATTTCAGTTTCTTTTGAAATATATTTCTCCTTAAAATGTTATTCATTCCATTCGTCTTCACCGTTAAGTAGAAATGTGGTGTAGCTATGTACCTATTTATGATTCAATATTGCAATGCGGTGTGTAGGTTTTCAAAAGGTATACACAATGTGGATGGAATACAGCATTAGAAAATAGAACTCTTACAATGTCTTACATGTTATTTCCGTTTAGAGTGCTGTGCGGTGAAAGCGAAGTCTGTCTGTTTTTATTCAGTTGCGAGCTTTCAGTGCCGTTTCTTACTTTAAGGCTCCAGGTGCGCAGCGAAATATTTGTAAAGTAATTACTGAAGCCAAGAAGGTTTTCTCAACATTAAATGTAAAAGACGGAACAGGATGACGTTTTTAATAATCAAAATTTCTGGTTCTCTCCGTACGACAACCAACATAGAAATCTAATGGTAGAAAATACGAAATGTGTTGTTATTGCTTGTCTCTTGCGTTCCACTAAACTAGTACTTGTAGAGCTTGAGTCGGACCTATGCAATGAATAATTCGATTCGTTTGTTTATATCGTGTAGTTTAACGAGTTTGTTGAGGCTTAGACTGATTTTATAAGTCACCGATGTAGAGCTAGAAGAGCTCTTTGAATTGTTTAAGCATACTGGAGCTATGCTGTAATACATTATTTCGTCGATGAATGAAACAAAGAAAGAAAGAAAGAGTTATATCGGCGATGAGAAACGCTTACTACATTAACTACGTAAAGTTAGTTTATTGAAGCTTAATAAAGCCTTTTACGGACAGCTATCTAGACTACAGCAATCTTATGTAGCAAAATAGTAGCACTGCTCTATGTTTCCTTTTTAAAGATAGATTTGCTTATTTCGTTCTATCAGCTAAAGTTTGTCAAACAGTCGTAAGCGGTACTAAAGCTTCCAAATTTAACGCTTGTTAATTCTATGTTAATGCTAATCGCATAAGAAAGTTCAGAAAATGAAGTAGTAGATTTCGCATCAATGTTTTGAAAATTGTTAAGTCAAAAGAAGTAATAGATTTGATTTTATAGTATGCTGTCTGTGAAATGTGGATTATTGTATCATTATGTTCTAATTTTAAAGATATAACAACCAACGACGACGGTCGTATCGTGTCAGCACCAACATTGGAGGAAGTATCAGCAGCAATCTCCTCACTCAAAAACAACAAAGCTTCAGGTCCGGATAATATACCAGCGGAACTGCTGAAAATGGGTGGTGAGGAATTGGCTAAGGTGATTTATGAATTAGTCGGGCGAATATGGAACAACGAATCGTTACCGGATCAGTGGTTAGAGGGTGCCATTTTACCTCTGCACAAGAAAGGTGACAGGATGATTTGCGAAAACTACCGTGGTATTGCTTTGCTTAACACGGCGTACAAGGTTTTTGCTCGAGTGCTATTCGTTAGACTAAATCCACGGGCTGAGGCAGTCATTGGAGATTATCAAGGCGGATTCAGACGAGATCGCTCAACAACTGACCAAATATTCAACCTTCGTCTGATTCTGCAAAAAGGCAGGGAATTTCAAGTCCGGACTTACCATTTTTTCATCGACTTCAAGCAAGCCTACGATAGGACCAAGCGTAGGGAATTGTATGTTGCGATGAAGGAGCTGGGCTTCGAAACAAAACTGATTCGTCTTGTGAAAGCGACATTGGAGGGCACCAGATGTCGTGTCAAGGTGCAAAATGACTTGTCTGACGTTTTTGCTGTAAGGGAAGGGCTGAAACAGGGCGACGCACTGTCTTGCCTGCTCTTCAATTTGGCTTTGGAAATCGCAATGAGACGTGCTGGTATCCAAACCAACAAAACACTGGTGAATGGATCAGTTCAAGTTCTGGGCTTTGCAGATGACTTGGATCTTGCCAGTCGTACACATGCAGCAGCGGTAGACACTTTCACAAATCTGAAAATCCAAGCGGAGAGAATGGGTTTGATGATCAACGAATCGAAAACCAAGTACATGAAGGCCGAGCCCAATATGGTTGCCAATCAACAAGGGGACGTGATAAGCATTGGAGAGTACAACCTCGAGGTAGTCGAAGAATTCATCTACCTTGGAGCGCTGATTCGTTCGGATGGCGATAATACACCTGAAATCCAAAGACGAATCATGGCGGCAAGCAGATGCTATTACGGTCTAATCAAACATTTACGCTCAAAGTTGATATCGAAGAAAACGAAGTGCCAAGTTTACAAAACGCTCATTCGTCCAGTTCTGATCTATGGATGCGAATCTTGGACGGTGAAGAGAAGTGATGAACAGTTGCTCCTAACGTTCGAGCGTAAGGTCCTTCGTACTATTTTCGGAGCGATGCGTGAAGGCGAAAGGTGTCGGCGACAATACAACTTTGAATTGAAAAGTGATTTTGGCGAGCCGGATATTGTGGCAGTGGTGAAAGTCCAACGGTTGAGGTGGGCAGGGCATGTAGCACGCATGGACAGGAACAGAGCCCCCTCAATGTTATTCCGAAATGATCCAGAAGGGCGAAGAGGAGTAGGATGCCCTAAAATGCGATGGATAGATGGCGTCGAATCAGATCTTCGGGCGCTGGGAATAAGAGGTTGGCAAAGTGCAGCGAATGACCGGGCACGCTGGAACCGGATTCTCGACCAGGCCAAGGCCCACAAGTGGCTGTAGCGCCGGTAAAGTAAAGTAAGTAAGTAACAACCAACTTGCGTCAATGTACTTCGAATTGACAATGATGGAAATGACAGATTTACAAACCAGCCCTTTTCCTTTAACTTATCTCCGTGTTGGACAGCTACTGAAAGTGGCCCCATGCAGATACATTGGTGTACATTAACTATTGACTCTGTACGTGCTAAAAATTGATAGAAGCCACATATCAATTTAGAAACTTAATTAATTTCAAATTCAAAAGCGGAAATGTATGTCAACAAAACATGACCATACGTTAACTGTACAGCCCTTTTTTGTTCTACTGTACATTCATACATTGATCAACAGTTAGAGCATAAATGTTGAAAATAGATACCTCCGCAAATAGTAATTTTCATTGGATGTCCTTTGTGAGTAACCCAATTCAACCAGCACAATATATAGTACAAAATTCCGCACATATTACCTGGCATCGTACAATCAGAGCTTAAGCTTGTGATGAATCGATTCGAAAAACGTTGACAACTCACAAATAGCTCTGAGGGTGATGCATTTCCATCAAGAGTAACGTGCAACGTTTATGTGAAATTTTCATATTTTTTTTGTTTCCTGTTTTTTTTACGTGCAGACTCATAATAGGAATTACACAAAATGTGAGTTTACGTCCGTGAATGTGGAATAAGTTTAAATGAACGAAACGGGATTTAAAAAAATGTGCTGCCATTATTTCAATTTAAATTCTCTTTGTTTGGATGTCGATGAAACGAGTCTGTGTGCCGGTCATGAACATACAGTACGTTTGGATAAATTATAACATATTATGAAAATTCGGTTGAAATTGTTCTGGTGGAAAATGCTCCATTATTATGATTATTATTAACAAACTTAATCGTTCGCTCCAACTATACAACTTAAATCTGGGCAAATATATAATCCTCATTATTTGAAATATAATTCGAAAACAATTTGCAATTATAGTTGCCCCGAAGAGCATCTGAAATTACGTAACTAGAGATAAGTACCTGCAGCTATCCATTATAATTGTTCATCTGGACCACTTAATTAGAATCAAATTCTTCCAGTTATGATGACGTACATCTGTGTTTTCTGATGAAATAAAGAGCATACAAGTAATGCAAGACATATCAAGACGAGCCCGCACATTACTCCTCATTTCAAAAACTAATTAATTTTGTGCACAGATTGCATTGAATTGGTTTTTACAAAAAAATCCCTTCGGTCTGGCAACTCTGACAGGGGTCCCACTCAAAATTTCGTGTCCTGTGGTTGGACATGTAGGACCACTTTTTTATCATTGGAAGTATGACTTTTTGGTTATATTTTCAGTCAATTGCTCTTTATTACAGCGCTCTGCTAACCGGGTCTGTCATAATCAATGTCGATGTCGCAATAAGGAAGGTATGGCCGTCCATTTTTTATGGAAAATGACTCAATATTGATTTCTAAGAGATGAAACTTAATGATTTGAGCTCAAGGTTAGGTCAACTTTTATGGAACAAGAAATTGTAACTGTTCGAGGTAGATGCCACCTAAAAGAGATGCAATAACGTGATCAGGTGATTTTACCCTCGCGAGATATGAAAGTTGGAAAATACGGAACTCTTTAAACTTTTTAACGGAATTGTCCTACGCAAGTCAAGTAGCACGAATTTCCAAAAAGTATTACATAGCTCATGTTGAACGGATGGAGGAAAATCGTATCCCGAAGAAAATATTGAAAACCAAACCTGAAGGGAAGAGGAGTTCAGGTCGACCAAAGGCCAGATGGTGCGATGAAGTCCTATCAAATCTTCAAACAATCGGTGTCACACGTTGGGAATCGTTAGCCGCGGATAGGTCCGGTTGGAGAAGCATGTTGGAGAAGGCGAAGACCCTTAATGGGTTGTAGTGCCGGTAAAGTAACTGGTTGGTGGCGAATATTTGATTACATAGCAGAAAAGTAGGACACTGTGGGAGCGCTGAGCTCTGAACTCATATTGTAACGATTCGACGAGCAATATGTACCTAATGTATGTACAAAAAAAACAATTTCAATAGAAAGTTACCGCTCCCTTGATAAAATGATGTCGTTTAACAATCGGAAAACAAACAAACAAACAAAAATCAACAATGAAAATATGAAGCAATAACATTTAAATCGTCGATCGGAAATCGGAACGCTCGAATAAGGTCAAACCGGGTCGGTTTTTTAATGTGGAACTTTTTCCATTCTAACCATTTTGTGTGGCTTCAACTTTTGTACGGTTTTTTTTTCTTCCTCCTTTAATACTCGGTAACCATCCAGACAACGCCCAATTAAGAGATTTAAATCAGCTTAACGTCGATGTTAACTTTATCTAAGATGCCTTTTCACTTGTTATGAATAAAATACCCTACCGTTTTGGGACGGGTAGGTATAATACGCATAAATCAAAATTCAAATTAACGTAACACAACCACCTTTTTACCAAAATCAATTATTGAGACTTTGAAAATGTAATAATGTTTTCAGGAGGGGGTAGAGAAGGGCCTATCCATCTTTATTATAATCAATTTTAATTTAAATTTCATCATCACTTTGATAATATTTCATATAATCTTCAAAGTCTGAAAAATATATGTAAATATATCGCACCTCTAACATCCCATACACACACCACACAGGCCGCATACTATATTATAGAGTTAAGTAAACCGTTTCCATCTAATTTTTCTTTTGGTTATATAAAAATTGAATTTACAAATGCTGTGCTTTTTTACTCCATTTGTTCATTATACTGCAATATCGTAATATATATGTACATACGACATACCACTCTATGCTGCTGTTACTATACATGGTTTTATGTTTTGTGTATTGTTTCTGTGAACAAGGTCCTGAGGTTTCACATTTTTCATAAAGAGATTTTATAACATTCCAGTACACTATCCAGACCGTTTTACTCCATCTACCTTATTTTTACAAATCTGGCGGCGAATACATAAGACACACAGGAAAAAAAACGTTGGAATTCATTGAAAATCGTCTCTATAATGTGTCTCCCCTTTTGCTCCACATTTGCACTCTCTAATGCTCCATCCGCTTTTCCGCTCTCCGTCAAATTTCTCTCTCCCACTCTCTTTAAACGAAAATTTTAATCAAATTCAACCAGTAGTGTACAGCAATTTCGCGCTGTTCTGCGCTTCTGACCAGAAAGTAAATGGGGAAAATGCACACGGGAAAAGTGTTTACCCTACCAACCAACATGTTGCTTCCTCTCAACATCATTTTTCGAAACGTAAATTCAGTTGGTGTATGGCAGTCGTTACGGTTATGTCATTACAATCCGACAATCTGAAACTTTTCAAACAATTTATTTACACTTTTTGCTAAGAGATTTTCTTTTCTATCGTTTTTTTTTTTTTGTTGTTTTTGTTTTGTTGGTTCGTCTTTTTTGAATCGTTAGAATATAAGTCATAAAAAGTTACCAAACTTAAATCTCGGCTCCGCATTTTATATTTCTTTTTCACACAAACTTATAGTGTATTGTTAAGGGTAAATAATTTTTTTTTCTGCACTCATTCTGCAACTAACAGTTCGCTCGGAAATGAGATTTGTGTTAACTAATATTGTAAATATATGAAAAAGTTTTTGTCAGCTTTTTTCGGGAATGTGTATATATTCAACACTCAGAAACATGTAAGGACTCTACATTAAAATCCTTTGTTACGGTCATGACAATTTTCCATATAGAGAACAATACAATTCAAAAGTGTAGGAAATTTAGAGAAGTGTAAAACGAATTTGTCGTTGGCATGAATTTTAAATTATGTTTTACATGAAAATCGTCTGCAATGTGTATGTAACGAGTTCAACAGATCATCACTCGTAACAAATGGATACTATATTGCAACGAAAAATGGAGTATTGAGAGAATTGTGAGATATTATTAAGTTAAGTGCATAGTGTATCAAACATGACCCATTGTGTGTGCGTTGTTACATAACCATTTTATAAAAAAAAAATTGTGAATTTCATATTATAGTTCGACAGTTGTTCGAATATTCGACTATACGAATGAAAAAATTGAGAGAAAAAATGCGAAATAACTCAAAAACTGCTGACGGACACTAAGTGATTTTAGTAAAAAGTAAAAAAGAATTTACAAAATTAGGTCTGTTGGTAATTTAATTCCCATCGTTAATTTCATCCGTAATAATGTTGAATCATACTTTTCGCTCAAATTCATCCATAAAATAATCTTGCGAGGGGTCAGGTTTAATTTTTTTTTTTAAGACGTTGTCATAACATTTTTGTTGTAGGTAGAAAAACACTCAAACCTCTACTATACTGTGACGGATTTTACCTAATTTTTGTTGTTGTTAAATATAATTTCGCTGTTTAGTCATCAAGCATTTTTGGAAATACTTGTTACTGCCTACACTCGGATAAAAGTTCAATATTTCAAGAGTGAGCGAAAAAAAACTTTCTATTTACCTTCGTCAATATATTTTTCCCATAAATTGCCAAACTTTTTCAATCATTAAATTCGCGAAAGACCAAATTACGCTTCTTCTAATAATTTAATTAGACATTTTTCCGAACATGATGGGTGCCACCTTCCTTTCCAACAGTTGCCAATCTTTTATTAATAAGTTTTCGTGGATAATTCCGTTGTTGAGCGCTGTTCACTCTCGGTTGTTAGGCTTAGATTTTCTTTTCTTTTTATTTTGTCAACACTTTTCTTAACGACACAGATAATTAAATCGAATTCAATGTTTAGCCTGCAACCATTTTTAGACACATTTCGTTGAGGTGTGACAATTCGTTCGAATAATTTTATGGCAAAATCAAAATTTAGTTAGATGTCGATTGCATACAATTCGAAGAAAGACTTAAATTCGTATGTATTGTGGCAGACCCTGACCCTCGCCCTGACCGAGTTTTCGTATGGGTACAAAAATGTTATTATGAATCAGACAATCTTATATAGTTTGGCACAGCCAATGAGCACGTTTGTGAAAACACGAACTTCTAAATTCTTGTCTATCCGCTAGAAAACTCCATAAAATTCCTTAAAAAAATTCTTAGAAAATTCCTTAAAAATCCTCAATGTAAAAACTGTAAAGAACTTTGGAATTTTATGGATTTTTAAGAAATAAAATCCTTAAAATAGGCCTTGGTTTGAAGGGTATAGTTAAATCTGATCAGAAGAAGTCGGTATACTACTTACTAAAAGGTGACAAATCTCAGTCTCAGTACAATCTTTCTACCACCTTTATCAGTCTACTTTAAAATGATTGCTTTAAGTATGACTTATTTGCTGATGAGGAGGAAAATCTGCACGCTCTACTATTTTAATGAGGCCAACGATAGGAAAGCAAACTTGACCTGTAGAGCCGCCACAATTTTAGTGAGTAATTTATTCTTTGAGCTCTATCTTTGGTGAAATATCTTCACTCTGTTAAATATTCATGAAATGTCATAACAACGAAGTTGGTTCACAAAGAAATAGAGTGCTGATCTGAGTTTCCAAACAGAATTTCGCTATCAACTTCAACTAACTTCTTCCCACACAAAGTATATGAAGAGTCAGTCCCAAATTGGGACTTTTACTTCAACTTACAATATTTACAATTACAATATAAGTAAAAATTCCAATCCAAATAGTATACAAGGGATTACAAACACCTAATGCCCATTGTCTCCGCATTAAGATCTTTGTCCCAATTTTCTTCTAATTCGTATAAGTCGAAATCAGTTTATCTTTTACCCGATGTGTACATTATGTAGGTAGGTTATTAATGGTAACAAATATATCATCATGTGTGTCCTCATTATCTTATTTGATCATTAATTCGCTGGTGTTTGAAAGGAATGAATGATATTGCGTCAGATGATGCCGTTTACGGGAACAATTAGACACACCGACAATGAATGATGAAACGTAATGATTATAGTGACTGTTTGAGCAAACAAATCTATTCCGGCTGATAAAAAAGAAACATTGTCCGATACTGATAAATCATGTAAATCTTCAGCTATAACGGAATTTAGCCAAGGAACAGTGTTTTGTTCGAGGGTCGATATGGTTCTCAGGAAATAATTAATTTCGTATTTTTTCCCTGCAGCAAATGTATAAGAGCAAAACTTCCATAGTGTAGCCATTAGAGGCATTCTAAATCGCCAAAAAACAATTATTTAATGTGAAAGAAAATCAATAACTCGTATACCACTAACATTTTTCTTGCTATATGGACTTGTTCCAATAACTTCTCTCATTGGTTTTCCATCATGGATAAACAACAAATACATGGTTTCACCGAATCAGTGTGTAATAGCACTACACAATTGATGAGAAAATAGTAATTGCTTTTCGATTATGTTCATTAATTTGTTTACACAATGGGAAGTACCTATGTATTGAGATGTTTATGAATCAAAAATGTAAAAGTCGTTAGCCAACTGAAAAAATACAATCAAAAGATTCGTTTTTGTTTTGTTAAGAGGTTTTGCCATTTTGCCAGTCGTTCTTTTTTGAGTTTCTGCATAAATAAAAGTTTCTATTTAAATTTTACTACTCGTACTGGTACATTTAGCAATCTGATGGAATTTATAATTCATCGGAAAGAAATTCTATTTCTCATAATAGTAACATCACAAGGACTTTAATTGTGTAAATCTAAATGTTCAGAAGATAAAAGGTGGAGATTAGATTGGAGTTTATGGGAGGCTTCTCTGAATGAGAAACAGGAACCCAGATCAAAGACCCTTTGATCCTTACTACCTGACAGTGAAATTTCCCTAATAGAAGTAGTAAGTTCTATAAGGGAAATGTCACTGTTTTCGATAAGAAGTTTTTAAGGCAACTGCCATCTAATGATTATAGATCCTGGAGATGGTAGAAGATGGATAACTCGAGGTTTAGTTGCAAGCCCAGTAAATGATTCGAGCCATCCTCCGTTTATTCATGCACACCTGGACTGTAATAAAACGTATTTAGTCCTTAAGTCCAATTGTATGTATTGCTACGATAGTCTAATGCAGGCACCTAACGTATTTAGTCCTTAGGTCCAATTGTATTGCTACGATAGTCTAATGCAGGCACCTAAGATATGCACGGGTGTGACACTATTCACGCTATTCACATATATTTTATGTCAAAGTGTCTGGGGTGTGAAGATGTGTCCGACATACGTAGAAAAATAAAACGAAGTCCCTTTGAAGGCATTTTGCGACAGCAGGAATGCTCACCGAATGCTATCATTCGTAATTCGACAACCGAATTCTATTGCCAAATGGCGGTTTCTAGTGGTTTGCTTTGCGAAAATGATGGCTTATTTGACGTCTCAGACGACATTGACAATGATCTAAATCTCTAGTGTCAATACCACAATCTCTGCGGCACCCACTGAAATTTGCAGTGCTATTATGATACGGGGAACGTCAGTGAAATTTCGACAGGAATTAGGTTCAGCTTTTTTTTAACTGACCCATCAATTCAAACAAAAGTGTTTGCACTTGTATATACCAGCTGAACAGTTAAAGCAAAATCATGTCTAAGTTTATCCATTGCGATTCAACGAAGAAATTCTAGTTGCATTTTAGGGACCTTGGGACGTAATAGAATTGATGATTTTTATTTATTGTAAATATTTGTTTTTTGAAAAGATCGTTTTTTTACTGGTTGCACTTTGCAGCCTTTTTTTCGCTTTTAATAAAGAAAATACTTTATCTAACGACCCTTGCATTGTGTCCAAACGAAGAATTCGACATCAATCGTAAGATAACGGTCCTATTTGAATTTTATCGACTAGGCTCTGCATAAATTGCAAGTTGCCAATATTGTCGAACCTCTAACACTTACGAACGATTACATCTGTTATCGACAGTGACGACAAAATTTACCGATGAGAGTTAACAAATGTGGTCTTACATAGCAAACTGTATGTTAAAACTAATGAAGTAAAAGATTCTGTATGAATAAATTGTTACATCCAAAGGAAGTAATGGACTCGATAATGGTACCGCTTACCCTCTGTGCAAAACTAATCACTGGATATAAACATTTTATTCCATTAACATCCTGTTTGAACCAAAAATCCGTGATTTATTCACTCGCTTTCACCAAAAATGGAAATTGTGTTTCTGAATTTTAATCATCCCTTTGGCAATGAAATGAATTTTAATCTAAATCTAAAATCCCAAAATGATATCCTATTGTAATACAAGAACGTTGTGAAATAATGATATATATACGCCTTCAACACAGACAAGAGCGAAACTTCCCTTTGTAGCATATTTTACACTTGGGTTGACAGACTGAAATTATTCCAAAAATATTATTATTCCCTTGTCACATAGTTTTCGGTGGGATGGTAAAGAAAAAAAAAATGGAAACGAGGAAACGGCTTCCAGAACTTAAACATTTCCCTTTTTTGTGAGTGGCCTCTTTGACCACACTTTTACCGCATCATTTCGTTAAAGGGAAATGTGGAAAAGTCTTTTTTTTATCAATAAATGACCACAACATAATAAACTTACGAATTCAATAAGAAACTTTTACTCCAATAGTTTCTTGTATAATGTCGGAACGACGAAAAGAAACCATAGATTCTCATATTTACTACGAAATGATGTTACTTTATAGAATGGATATAACCAATATTTATGGACGAAAGTTTTATTTATATTTATAATGAAACTGCAATTCTTTGAAAACTTTTGGACCGTAGCACCCATTATATTGTCCACCTTTTTTACTTAAAAAATATTCATAAAGAAGATGAATGATACAAACACAGCACATGAATGGTGTCAATAAATTTATAGATTTTTTTTTTCTTCGATATAATAAGGGTTGTGCCTTGAATTGGAAATAAGCCAACCTGCCTGTTCTGATCACAGAGCAGTTTTTTTTCTTCATATTTATTATTATTTTCGTTTCGTTGGGACCAATACAACAGTTTTTGATGTGGAACAAACCTATCAACCCATTTCTCAGAAAAATTATGACTAGGGTTATGTCGTCGTCAGTTAATGTCACTCATCATCTCGTTGCCTCAATGGAAAAGATTTTCTTTTCCGTTAAGAAAATCGCTGAGTGTATAGCCTTCACGGGAATAGAGTGAACGAATGAATCAATTTTCGTATTATTTTCTATCAAATAAAACAGGTGACATGATACAGATGAAGTCATGAAGTGGTGACCTGACGTTTTGCTCTTTTCAGAGTTAATAATCTCAAATTCAAGAAGTGCGTACAACGTACGCCTGGACAAAAGAGGATGGTATTACCGCATATCCACTTCTTCTGTTACTTCTTTTGTTTAAACTATTTTCGGTAAATTGATACAACAGTACATTACGTCAGTGCTTCCAAACTTTTATATTGACAAGTGGGGAGGACATAGATCGACCCGAAGGAGAATAAAAATTTAGAATTCAGGACATGCGAAATGGACTCAAACGACTACAAGAAACCTCGGCAATAAGTTCAGTGTGGTATGATTTGTATGAAACAGTTGAGGTTTTCAGTTGAACATGTAATCTGACACAGACACAGTACAAACGTATTTAAAATTAGACTCTTCAACAGGATAGGTTGAACGCGAAGTTGGGATTTTGTCTTAAATAGGTTGCCTGTGTATAGCAATTTTATGTGCAATCGAAATTTTAAATTGTTTATTACAAAACTGGATGTATATGGTCGAGCGTTCTACGAGGTATTTTAGTCAATTTCAAATGGCCTGAATAAGACATTCTCATAAAATCTTTTACTTCATAATTTTAAACATTGACTTTGCTGATAAGCAGGGACCATTTTTGGGAAAACATCTTCCAATATTTTATTTGAATTAACAACACTTTCGAAGATTTCCTTATTTTCCCATTTTTTTTAATAGGAAAAGTATCAAAATTTAGAAAAATTTGTTTTGTCAAAAATAGTCTCTGCTAATATAAACCAGGATAACCAGTCTGAGCTCATTGCTCATTTATTTTTCCGTTGACAATCACAAGAGACTAGACTGGACGTTTTTGAGAGAATATCTTTGCACTTGTTCGCTACTGTAATTACTGTACCTAATCAGATCTATTAGCTGGATGATGGATCATAATGTTTTCAATTTTCTCCTATACAACCTTCGGTTCGATAATTTAATATATTTTTTATCAAGCATTCGTTCGGCAAAAAAGCCCCCCAAAAGCCGACAGTCTCAAAAATATCCGAATTGACATAAATCCAACCGTTGTTGGCTTTCAACGTACCATTTCTCATGTTCATGGATTTGATATCGATGACATTCTTTGCGAATTCCGACTGGAGATTTATTACAATAATGAAATCATTTAATGCAGAGCAATAAATGTAAAAGATTTGTTTTCAAGATTTTCCGCTTTCATCGGGCTAAACGTTTACGATTATTATTCCACACACGTGTAGTCGAAATGCTAAATTTAACAGTCAAGCATATCCGAGAAAGTAACGTTCAGCAACCGTGTGCTTGGCTCAAAAGTTTTTCCGAATTTTCCACAAACATTCAACAAAAATTTATTATTTTCGTAGATGATGTCATTCAGTCTCGTCTCTTCATTACGTTTTATTGCCAGTAAAATGTTACATCATTCAACCTCAGGTTGGGTCGATTTGAATTTTTCTTGTTAATAGCTGGGTGGCACAACCCTTAAATGTTTTATTAAAAAGCTTGTCAATGTTATGCGTGCTGTCCTACCGATGTAGGTAACAATAATACTCAGTTTTGTTGAATGGTCTCTAGGAAGTGCATTTCATAAGATGAAACCACTTAACCTGAATATTTCCAACTGCAGATGATGCAATAGAAGAAGAGTCATAGTTTCGTAAAACTTGTTGTAGAATACTCTCCTCTCAACAGTTCCCCAAAGTTTTCCATTTAAATTCTTTCTCTAAACATAAGCAGGTTAGGACAATTTCACCATTCACCTTGTCTTAAAAAAAATGTAAATCTTCTATACAACAAAAAGTGAAAAATTGAAGTGCCCGTACAGCAATTCAAGCCTCGTAAATTAAGGAGAATTGCAAAACTATTGAAGAAACGTTTTTTTTTCATTTTGAATCGAAATTGTGAAGATTCTTCTCTACTCCTACTTGCAATAACTGTATCATCATTATTTTGTCTTTGCTTGGATACATGGATCGAATTGGATATCTGCAATTTTCTTACTGTGTACAGAATGCCAATTATTTTATCATAAAATTTTACATCTAAATTCCATAAAATTCATATCTAGTAGTGAAAATCAACCACATTATGTACGCGGCGATGTTCAGAATATTGACATGTCATTTTTTCCGCATTTTCTATTAACATTCAAATACCTCGTTTCACATAGGACATGGAATCTGTATATGTGTCTGCTGATTCAAATTGATTGACGCTTGGTTCGTAAATTACGTAGTGCTACGCCAGAGTGGGAAGCACGGGCTGAAAACTTCACACACTGCCTTTTTTGTTCCTTGTGATCCGATTATTTAAATCCCATTCCTAATTGATTGTCCACTGGTATAATAAATGATGTATTGTACCTCTAATGATACATAAATTTCAATAATATGTTTTTCGATATATTTGATAAAATCATTAACAACGACCTCTAAAAAACACCGCACGTACACACAACACGCGCTCGAAAATCAAATGTGTAGGAAAATGAAAATAAATAAAATAGCAAAAAATTGTGTAATTATACCCAGTCGTGCAGAATACGAATAGCTGATATGTTCAACGGCTGCATTTGTATCAATCTTAGCCTGTCATTACAGGCATGCTACATTCACTAATTTACCGAATCTATTACTTCTTCTGATCAACAGAATTAAGCAACAGTTTGCGTTGCTTTACTTTTTACATTGTAAAGATTCAGCCAGGTTTTTAATTTATTGTTTTGATCTCGGTCGATAATTTACAGCGACTATTTGTAGCAAAACATTTCCCAATATTTTCTTGAACTTTCCCACATTTTGCTAGATTTTCATTTTGTCTTGTTTTGAAATTCATGAATAGTAAATTTTATGCAGCGGAAATCATCCATTGCATGGAGAGATCAATTTGTGATACGAGCCGAACTCATAAGTGTGTTTTTAAGCAACAAGGTTATTTTGACAAGTGTAGAAATTGCATATCCGATCCGGAGGCATTTAAACAGCGTTTGAATACTCGTGTCTTCTAAAAAATTATTTTTGAACTGCTACGTCCTCGGGGTAAAATGTACTTGTAACAACTATTTTCCGGGTGGAAAGGCAGTAAAATAACAATGGATGCTTGTGGAAGTCATCCATCACTCGGAATCAATTAGCGATACTTGCAAACTCACTCGTGTGTTTCTAAGCACAAGTGTAGAAATTGCATCTCCGAGGCGTTGGCGAGGTATGTAACTTCACGTGACAAAATAACAGTTTCCAAACCTTATTGCGTAAAAACACACTTGTGAGTTGGCTCGTATCACAAATTGATCCCTCGTGTAATGAGTGTTTTCCGCGGCATCCAATGGAATCTACTACTCCTAAAAATAGTCCCTGATAATTTATGACTTAGTTGTCTGTAATACGTTGAGACACTCTGATTGAAATTACAATGGAAAACTCCTTCTGTATTAGTCATAAAAACCGGTAATGACGGACAAAGGTTATAATAATTTTATGAAACAGTTCCTTCCCCAGCTGATAAAAATTACCATTTTTACGGGCTTGTTGTAAATTCGTTTCAAGATAATTTTAAGATTCCATCTCCCGTCGTTTCTGGTTAATGTAACGACTTTTTTAGCTAACGAATAAATGCGTTCGTAAGTATGCTGAAGTAGTGAACTATTCCAACTGTTTTCCTTGATGTGCTTTTTTTTCTTTATTTCTAAAGCCAGCGAACTAATTGAAGTTTTGCCATCTGGAATTCAAATAATTAATGTTGTTCTTGAGTTTTTATCAACATATTTTTCTTCTTTGGTATGTCTACCATCCTGCCAGATTTCACCTATATTCTACTGTTTCACCCTTATGTACGTAATTTGAAAATATTTTTCGTACTATAGCTTAATAGATCCTGATATGGATTACCATCGTTTGCGAAACATATTTTCTCCCTATTTATGTGGCGAATGTGTGTTATATATTCGTCTATTTTATATACATAACATTTCAGTATTATGCACGATACGCTCGTACGTATCCGGATTATAGACTGTGTTTCATGTATTAAAATGTGGAAAAAGAAACACGAATTCAAAAATGCTACTCAAATTGTGACGATCGTCTTTGACGTCAGTTTTTGTGTATTTACAAGAACTGTTTGAGTAAACATAACAAAATCAATTATATTTCATAATTTCAAAGATTTTGTTTTAAAATTCCGAAATATTTATTCAATTAAAGCGTTGTAACGTTCTTAATTAACGAATTTTAATTATTTTCACTGAGTATACATGTTACGATCTGACACAGGAAAGAGCACACGAAGAAGAAAAAAATCCACACGAATTTCCAATTTATATTAAGATTTTCGCAGAGAGATTTTTTTCTTTCTATTTCGTTCTTGTTATAATATTGGTCGGCAAGAAAAAAAAAGGCATAACATCGGAGCAGAACATTCCTTATAATACTTACATAATACCCAAAGAGTACACTAAATAATCATAAATAATGTACACAACTAAAACTAAACACAAGAATTTCTGGCCGAACCGAACACTGCCTTCGTATTCCGTATATTATAACGTTGAGTTTACTTTTTTGATTAGTCGGTATATTAAATAGAAAATAGTCTATCGAGAGCTGTTTGATGGGGCCGATTAATGGAATAAGCTTACTCTATGTATATATAAAGAACAGAAAAAAATGTTTGACATTGTATGTGCAGCGCTCAACTTTTTGCTTATTTATGAAAGTTTGCGAAAAGATTTGATTTTCAAATTAAAATGCTCAGAGGCGCTTCAGTAAGATGATGTATACAACTGGGAAGGAATCGTTAACCAAACAGTCATGGTGTATTTGTTTTAACTTCAAAGATGGAATCATTTTGAGCTTCTTCTTTTTCTTGTGCTGATGGGAATGGGAAAAGTTGTAAAATAATTTTCTTGCTTGCGTTTCAAGTTCATACTTTGTTCTCATGCATAAAATGTACATCAAACGGCATTATCTTTTTGAAAAATAATATCGTAAATATTACTTCGCCTTCGTGTAATTCGCGCTGGTAGTAGAAACGTAGATTTATAAGCTTCTTGGATTCGACAAAAACTTTTTTTTTTTGCTCTCTTTAAAATCCCATTCAACGCATTTACGCTTTATAAAAGTCAGTTACAGACATAAAAACATTGAAAAAGCAGATTAGGTATTTTAATCTGATTGATATGAAAGCACCGAAACAGGTACAAAAAAAAATTAGTTGGGCTGTGGAGTCTGTTGGGTGTAACCTTTTCCATTTAAATGGTATTGTTACTTCTGTCACTCAAATTCATCACTCCGTTAAATGCTAATTTATCGTATTTCGTCTGGATGACGAACGTGAAGCAGTGTAAAGAGGTGTAGATTTTGTGATGGTATTTTAAACAAGATACTCAAAATAACACAGAAGTTCAGCGGGCGGCCAAAATAAAATGAAATTCGTATTTCATTCATATCCTTATTTTAGGAACGGAATTTTTCGTTTGAATTCAACTGTTTATTCAGGACTTCCTTTCGGAATTTAGATTCTTAGAAATTCTCAAAAATTCTGGAAGATTTCTGGAAATTCTAAGAATTTTTAACAAATCATAATAACAAGCACGGTGTTCTAATAGGGAAGATAGAGATGCTAGCTTGGAAATGGAGCAAATCCAAAAAAAAAATTCAAAGACGATTTCATTTACCAAGCAACAAGTCTTGAATCTCGAATCGATCACAGTATACCTACACCTACTCAATCATAGAATCAGGAGAAGTGTATCCGAGGCCCCTGTAAATCCTTTAGAAGCTTTGAATGATTATAATAACAAGAAAATTTCGGTACAAACACAAGTCATACCTTCCCGGAAATGTGAAATCCAACATATTTTTTGACATATGATTTGGGAGTTGTTATGGTTTGAAAATGGTTCCAAAACACCTCCTTTAAAAGACTACACACTGTCAATGGGCTTTTCGCCTAAATGATTGAATGACATTACCAACGAACAATTACATATAACACAAAGAGACGTACGTTATCGGTACTAAATCCAAGACGCAGCCTAATAACTGATTCAATCAGATGTCATTATTGTGGACAACAACCTGATGAAGCGAATTTATTTGTGTTGCGGGTGAGTTTCGAACCCACAACTGGCAATTCAATAATTCAATGAGAAATCTCGACTTATTGGGTGGTTTATTTAACAAATGAATATCTAGATTCTAGATTATTTTTTTGAGTCAAAATATAGAATCTAGATTATGATGGGTTATGTCAAATTTTTGTTGGAGCAATCCTAGACCACTACCAGATTTTAAGATATGTTGATTTACACTTTTTTGTAAATGTATAATTTATCAATGATTCCAATCCAAAATAAAAATAAAAATAGGACCTTGATCAAACGTTACCAGTTCCGAGAAATTTCAGTATAATATCAAATATTATTGATTAGCCATACAACTATTCGAAACATTACATTTCTTCGAACAGAATATCATTCAAAAATTAATATTATCATTGATGTGTGCAGTGATTGAATTTCAGGAATTTCCATACACAATTCTAAGCAGAATGATAGCCCGTCAATGTTTTCATTCACCATGTCCATTACTGATCATAACGATGTATGAATCGTAAATGATTTTTATATTAATTTTGTTTTATACGTCTCTGATGCATCATTACACGGCTTCATGAAATGATTAATTTAATCAGTTGATTAAAAAATATACGGAAATAGGATTGTTTAAAAGAGTCTAATGAAAAGGATCCTTTCCTTGTGCCAGTTTGTAAATAAAATTCAGAACCTTTTCAGGCAACTAATAATGAGATTCGAGACAACTCCAAATGAAATTCTAATTGAAATTCGCTAGAAAATGGAATATGACTTTTTATTCAGCTTTGACTTTATTATATTAATTATTTTACTGCGAAAATCATTTTGCACATAATAGTTATCTATACTACGTATAGTGCATACTTCCCCAGTGACGATATTTACTTCAGTACGATGACCAACTTCTAACGAACTGAGTCGTAAAGATATTTAATTAGACGGAATAACATCCGTTCACACGAGAGCAACGTTAATTTTAGCGCTTTTCCGAACGTAAAGAAATCAAAACGAAAGCATATGTGAACTGACTTCCTTTCTAAACGAAAGAAATAAAAAAAAATATTAAAATTAGCAATCGGATATTAGCATCACATTATATCCCGTTCCCATAAGTCAATATCTGTTGATTTAATAGAGACGTCATAATAACGCAATTGTATTCGGAACGACACAACAACAGGTATAATGGGGTATTGAAGTTTTGACGAAATAGACGCAGAACATAATTCTAAACAAAAAACTGTTCTACAGTATGCCTCTAAAATGCACGGATTTTTTTATAAAATTAATTTAGTTTACAAAGTACGACCCTAAATCAACCCAATTTTGACAGCCGCCTAAGATGTGACTAAGGCCGTTTCCAGCAGCGATGAATATAATTTCGTTATTTTCGGCTGTACGTTTTGAAGTTAAGATGAACTTATAAAAAAATCGGCACATTTTCGAGTCATACCGTAGAACAATTTATTGCTTAGAATCATGTTTTACGTCGATTAAAAATAACTTGTCAAAACTTCAATTCCCCATTGCTTTCACCGTCTGAAAAGGTCATAATATTTTTGTAAAAGAAACATTAAAGTTATTGTCAACCGACAAAGTTTGCTAAATTTATGTGGATAGCTCAACGCTCCTTTTGGTAGTCAGTTCAAGCTGGAATTAATTCCTAAACTCGACCGGAAAGAAACAAGCGGTTGGAGTATGGTGAAGCTTTAACGAATCTGTAGACATTCTGTGTGATAAGTAGTGCTAGCGAATGATTTTTCGTTTTGAATTGAATCACGGCAGAGTAAAAGTTACTTTTACTCTGCCGTGATTGAATTGTGTTCCTAGTGCTGGTGACCTTTCTTTTGTAATTTATGTTTGTCTTACAAACGTCAGATAGGGAGTGTGAACAGAAAAGTAACTCGAAGTTGGTTGAAAAGTGTTAAGATTATTGTGACTTTGCAGGTCTTGATCAATGCAGGCTGCACAGAGTGCGTAAAATGTTGACGTAATAATACTGCAATATATGACGATGCGTTCTCCACTGTAACAAAACCCAAAAACTCGCCTAGGAACATAATTTGTTGCTTCTCTACCGTCACAGAGTTTAGGGACGTTAGGGACCCGAACTAGATAGATATGCGAGTGAGATGGGGCTTCAGGGTTTAGAAGGACTTATATAAAATATCTTTTGTTCCCTACCATAGTTCTAAAATTGGAATCTTCCCAGTTTCAATAGGAATTCGTTTAGGCGCTTTTCATCTGGAGTTGACAGATCCTTATCACGGAGTTCACAGTACGTAAAGGTGCAAAGCATAAGGTCGATATGAAGAGGGCGATTTCTAAGGATGTGCACACCGGAATTGAAGTGGACGTAGAACTTGTTCACCATGTACTTTGTATGGGAAAATTATTTATAATTTTCAAGTTTTACGTCAATTTATAATATTATAAGTAATAAAAGTCACAGTTTCCCAATTTTTTTTTTGCTGTTGAAGTACCGTAGATCAGTTTCAGACACGGCAGAGTAAAAGTAAACCTGGCAGGAGCGGTTGATTATTGAAACGTCAAATGAGGGACCTAATACACTGGATGAAAACGAACTCAAATGAACACTGACATAAGTTGAAAAATTTAATTCGCAAAAAACAAGCGCTCCTGCCTTCAGGCCCATGTAGAAACACTGTCGATTAAAAGTTAGTTCAATCCCACCGGTGGTGGAATGAACCAGCTGGTAAAACAGCTGATGCAAACTTAAACAGAAATTTCGTTGTCATTAACTGTAATTGCTTAACATGATGACGTCGAGTAGCGTTAATTTTTATTTTACGACTTAGTTTTATAATTGATGAAATCAATTAGGGCCTGTCAAACATATTTTCCATTGTTCCAAAAGTTTGTTTCAAATCAATTTTCGGTTAAAAATTTCCTAATTCAACGTTAAACGGATTTGCTGTGTTTTGCATTGCTGCGAAATGAAAATGAAAATTTTCCCCGAAAAGTTTTGAGATTTGCGTAAATATATTTGCATGTAAATCACATGCAAAATGAAAGGGGAAATTAGGAAATCATGTGTACGCTCTGTTCTTATTCAATTAACATTAATACGTTCTATACGCTGTACGACATTCTATACGACAGTTATTGAATTACCAACGAAATTTAATTTGTAAATTCTCCAATTATAAAGCGAGCTTCATCTTAAAATGTAAGACAATAATTTATTGAATAAGCAAAAAAAAAACTGTTAAAACTGTTGTCTGTTAAAATCAAATCAAAAAGTAAATGTAGAAAAGTGTTATGAAAACTTAAACTTTATTTATCAATATCAACATTCGAATGGTATGTCTTCCACAATGAACTGAAACGGATTTTTTTTTAAAACACAAAACCAGAGTTGAAAACTAAAACATAAAATGGAACCAAACATTACATCCAGAAGTAGGCCACCACGGCTCGCTACAATGGACCGTACAATTTCGATGTCCATAGAAAACTACATACCACCACCGTCGGCATCGTCATCTGGCGTCCGTAGCATACACAGCATCAACGATCATCAAATCGACCAGCCGCTATCGATGCCGAAGGATTTTAATCGCTATAAATTGTATCACATGAATCGTAGTCATAATTCTGTTGTCAGTGACGAACCTCCCATTTTCACCCGTAAACCACTGTTGAAACGATCCGATACAGTGAATGTCCACTCGGATGCCATGGAAATGAAGAAAACCCATTCGTTTCAGTCGTCTATGGATGTTCAACCCACAATTGCCGTCATATCCGATATGGTACCGCCGTCAAAGCGGGCCGCAAGTTTTCGATTACTGCCCGTGTACGTAGGTGATATAAAGTTAGACAAAAAATCTCCGACACCATCCATTCGGCGTAGCTGTAAAATGCATCGATCATTCAATGAACAAACGAGAAAGGTTGACCAACGAAAGGAGAATGTTATTGAAGCGATAAAATGCCATTCGTTGGGCGATGAGGATTCAAATTTTCCGGAAGTGAAGAAAAAATTGTCACCAAAATTTAGCACTGGATTATCAATGGAAGACGAGGTTTATCGGTCGGGTAGTAGTAGCCGTAATCATTCAATAGATCAAATAACTGACGGTGATCATTCTGTGTCGCGGAAGCTTAGCTCACAGAGTCTAGACAAACAATATAAATTTCATAGAGGATCCAAATATTCGCACAGTTTTTATTTAACGCCGAACTCACCGGAAGAACTGACTGAAAATATACCATTTCGAGAAAAACGACAACACAGTGCATCAGTACGGGCACGTCCTCATCGTGAAATGTACTCATTAGGCGCAACCAAAAAATCGAAAAGTTTTATGAATAAACCGGAATTTGAACGATCACCGCAATCACTACAACGGCGACGCGATAGTTCGAAAATTTTTACGACTGAAAATGGCAAGAAAAGTCCATGCAATCTGTTAATTCCCGAAAGTGTTCACTCAGTAGACAGTAGATCGAATATGAGTCCCACTGCATTGGACTACGATTCAATAATACGCGTGTATCAACAGAATCGACGAAAAAGTTCGGTACTGCCGGTGGAAAAGAAAACGAAAAATGTGCTGGATGCGACTGGCAGCGACGGAGAACTGTATCGAAAACGTCGGAAAATCATATGCATAATTGTAACCGTATTTTTTAGTTTGTTATTCGCGAGCGTGTTCGTGGTCATTTTTACGTTAACTCATTCGGTAGATACGCTGGTTCAAAATCAGACGAAAAAGGTGTACACATTTTCGAGAGACGTTCCCATTCATCACAATGGTAATTCAATTTTAAATTTTTGTTAATTGCTGTACAGAATAAATAGAAGTTTTCTGCTTGTTTAACATCGTGAAGGAGTTAAGAAGTAGTTGTTTAGGGAAACATTACATTCGCATACCATACAAATGGGATAAATGGTGTAAAGTTGAGGACTATTTTTGGGACAATTTTTTTCCTAAGTTTTCCCAATTTTTCCATATTTTTCTTGATTTTTTTTTTGGAAAAAATTGCAAATTAAGCCCAGTCTTCATTTTTCTCCTGTGTCATTATTACATTACACATTTGCTTGAAAATAGAACTGGTTCAGTCTAAAAACCACCCACTCCTCAAAACGACTAAAATCAGAGCAGCAACGGACTACACTTCACGTGACTGAACTTAAAATAAACGCAAAAAATATCTTTGAAGAACGGGAATAATGTGTCATTTATCTATCTGAAGCATGTAATAAATATATTTGCGTGACATGGTTGTAGAGGCACCGACCTTGGTTTTTCCAAAAATAAAGGAAAATAATTTTTCTGTACGGATAACCAAAAGTCAATACTGGAATGGACATTACATTGTCTAAGTCACAACCGTATAACTTAGTACCACACTTACAGCGTTCAGCTATAACATATAGGAGTGAACAGGTAGCATTTAGGCGCGTACAGTTAATATGTACGAGCGTCCCACAGACGACATATAGGATAGTACAGCTATCTTGTGATAGTATCAATGTACAAAGTGGACGTTCCTTTCTACATGTTGGCTGTACGCTGTAACTGTGGTACAGTCAGAGGCAGTGAAATTTCAGCATGACTTTGCCTCAGCTGTTTATGTGGTAATATAAGATTATCGATGCATGACTCATGAGACGCACAATCGAGGCTTGCCTATTTATATCGATATCCTATTTTATCATATGAGCAAGACAACAACAGTTGCACTTGTCAATAATTACCGGTTTATCCTTCTAGATAAATAAACGTGACGTCACAACATGGCGTGAATATGTAAAAACCGAATAAAGACAGTTTTGATTGTTTGTGTGGATCAGGCCAAAAAACAGCTGAAATTTCACTCTAACTCTAACCTCTAACTGTACGTGCGGTTCTATATGTAGACAATGTACAGTCCACTCGTAATGTTAAAACAACTCTTTTATCAGTGTCGTTTGAATGATTTTATTTTACCAAGTGTGATTGCAGCCCGTACCTTCCGCACGTGCTTCAACCCTCGCACTTGGCAAAATAAAAAGTTTTAAACAATTACGTAAGTTGTTTTACATGCTGAATGGCGCGAATAAATTGCTTGCGAAAACATATATGACGAAAAATATTTTGTTAGAAACTTTTTAGTCACATAATGCCAGTTCGCTTCTGTTTCCACATAATTGGCAATTTAAATTAAAAAAAAGGATTTTCGATAAACCATTCCGAGTCTGAACGCAAGCATTTGAATTTAAATTATGCATGGAGGAGATGTTGTTTAACTATACACTCATCCCTTGTCAGTCCCAATTAGCCTGAGTGACATTTGCCCGCGTTGTGCGAAAACAATATCCACCAATTGTGTGTTTTGATGCCATGAATATATTAACACCACCGAAACCCAGCAAAGTTACACCTTTATGGTGTGCAGACTTTTGTACCGTATATCACTCAGTTTCACTTATCATGATTTTTTTTGGGATATTATATTCGACCGATAGAAAAATCCAATACTACCGATAAAAAATAATAAAATACCGATAGAAATGAGGTACACATCGCTGGCACCTCTTCCAGCTGGATGTTGGTTGACGACGAAGTTGACGCGAGTTCCACCACATCAACATACTTTTTTTTGAAATGTGATGTGAAATATCTTAGAACAACTCAAGATTTTGTTGAGTTGAGTTAAGATTGGGGCCGTAAAGGCGTTTGGTTGGTTCCTATGGAAATCATCCTTTTACGAAATGGAACGTAAATGTGGTTAGCTCATTCCTAGGGAATTCATCCTTTTACGAAATGTAACGTAAAGGAGTTTAGTTCGTCCCTACAGAATTCAACTTTTTACAAAAGTAAATACCAATTTTCATTGTACATAAAAAGCGTTTTAACACGCCGAGCGGAGGGCCGCAATGCGAGCCGGGCGCCGGAACGGTGCCGGTTACTTAGGAGTTATTTTTTTTCTCTCGCACCGTCTAATAATTAGTCCTTTTACAAAATAAAACGCTAATAAAATTTCCCAGTGAAATACTCCGCCTTAAATGGTGGAGGTGCCATCGACATGTATCTCATTTCTATCGGTATTTTGGTATTTTTCATCGGTACTAATTTTATTGGTAGTATTGAATTAAATTGTCGGTCGTTTATTACCATCCATTTTTTTTTCTTCGCAAAATTGGTCTAACGCCACTTCAATTCCACCCTTTTTTTCGCAGTAGAGTACAAGAATCTTCAAAAGACAAATGCGAAAAGCAATTGATTTCTTTCGTGAAATTGATTGAACGTCTGCATAACTCTTGTATAACATTTTTATAATTGAATTTAAAAACGACATAGAAATATAAGTAGGTACGGAACATCAGTCGTACGCTTTTCCCCGACTACAGCAAAAGACAAATGACTATAAAACATTTCCATTTTATGTAAAATGGTTCTTTAACATTAACTGGTATAGGAATTTGCGTTGTATACTTTCAATTCTATTGAACTTGGCTACTTTATCGACGTATAAGTCGGATATACTTTCCAGTGTCTCATGTTTATTTCCTTTTATTTATCTTTTATTGCACATCATACCGTTACGTGCTATCTAGCGTAAACACGTGCTATTGAATGTCGTGTACATAATATATTTTCTAAATAAATTTAAGATGAAATGAAAATGTGACCATCCGTGCACACGTGTTATCTTACCTTCTACACGAAATTCCATTAAATTTAGCTCAATAAAATATTGAATTGTCAATTTCGTTATTGAACTGTGTTCGATTTGTGTATGAATGGTAAGCGTCGGTCGGCAATCGTATACAATATATTTTATGTAATTGATCGGAAAAGAGCCACCTGAAACCCACAAAATGTTTGTCGTTTAAGAGCGACCATATTCATGTTCCATCCAAAGAAATGTTAGGTAATGTAATTAATTTGCAAGACATTTCATGTGGAACTTTCCTAATTTTGGTAGAACTTTACTCAAAGAATGTCTATTTCAGTTTAATAGCGTGGTAAAAAGTTCAATTACGTGATGTGAGACCATTCTAATGTGATAGCCGAGACCATAAAATGTAGCGTGAGATTATCCTATTTTTGTTTTATGAGTGAAAAGTTATGTCCTGAGTCATTTGAATCTAACTTACACACGAAAAAAAAAAATCGGAAAATACCCGAGTATACGCATAGGACGATCGTTCAGCTACGGAGACTCACTCGTAAATTATACGAGCAAGACTTAAAATTGTACGACTTAAATGCACATTCTATACGTACGACATGTAGTGTTTGAATCTCACGCGTGAATAGTTATCGTCACGGTACCTGAACGGGTATTTTCCGTTGATTAAAGAATAAAAATTCGACACTTATCTCCGAAGAACAATTAAAAGCTAATAAACGAAATCCTCCCGCATTCAGTTATTCAGGTTGTTAAAGGTCTATAAATGCAATTTTTTACGTTACGTTTTAGCACCGGACCATTTGAATACATAAGTATAAATGTTGAAATGTAGTTTGTTGGTATGCATGTCATTTGAAATTGTAAATTCAATTGCTTGGATGGGTCAGGTGATTTTCTGTCGTAGGACCCTGACTTTGCGTAAAGAACGAAACGATGGGAAATGCTAAATGATGATGCTTTTGAAACTGACACAAAATGTCTTTGTGTCATAGCCCATATTAGATAGTATATGAAGCAAAAAGTAATCAAACAAAACATAATTCTTCTAAGGACGAACAATTTTAACATCAAAACTTTTAATTCTGAATTACGGTATTTTTATAGGGTGGTAGCCACTGGAGTGATAAAGAGTGAGGGTATTTTATCGATATTTAATGTGGAGGTAAACGATGAAACGCATTACGTGTTGCAACTTTTGAACAAAATAATTTAAGCAAAACTTTTAAGCCAACAAAACTCGTCGTTTACATGAAAATAAGTGCACTCTTCCACTATATCCTTGTGTTTATGTATACACTTTCTGCATAACTAACGTCAGACAATTCATAATGAATTTTAAACGCTTGAAATGCTTGAAATTTGAGCGTCAAGCCGAAACTTTTATATTAAAACTTAAACAAATTTCCTTTTTCTATTCCACAGTTCGCCAGGAAAATGAAAGACTCATGCAGGAATCTTTTAATCGAGCCAAATTTGCCAAAAATTTTACTGAAACAGCGCCGCTAGCTGCTTCTGAGGAAATTCCATAGCGACATTCAATAAATTCCTTTCTTATTTTTCAACAAGGTTTCAGCCGTTTAAGATAATTTCTTCACTGCATAATATGACGATGATGATGATGATGGAAATGATGATGAAAAAAAAATTGTAATGTATGTTGAGTTTAGATGTTATATGTATTAGCTGATATATAACTTATTCGTATGTGTTTAACGAACCGACCATCATGTTAAATTGTTGCGGTTATTATTAATAAATATAAAAGTTCATTATGGAAATCATTGTGGAAATCGAAATTAAATTGGAAAATATTTCAGGCTATCCCCGGAGTATGTAAATTATCATCGCCCAAACGAGGGGCAATTGACTGTGGAAATCGTGATTTTATATGGTTCTCGTAATTGATATGGTTCTTGTGATTCATATGATTCTCATGATTCATATGGTTCTCGTGATTCAAATGGTTCTCGTGGTTCAAATGGTTCTCGTGATTCATATGGTTCTCGTGATTCAAGTTCTCGTGATTCATATGGTTCTCGTGATTCATATGGTTCTAGTGATTCATATGGTTCTAGTGATTCATATGGTTCTAGTGATTCTCCGAAACAATTTGCGTTTTTCTCGACTTCATGGTTTTTGTGACACGATATTCCGGAGTCGTTTACCCCTTGCATCCAAATATTTCAATCATTTTCAATTTGCAAGCTTTTGTCGAAAAAAGAGACTTGCACGAACGATACCAATTTTAACCCCATTCAAAAGTGGACAAATTTACATTACAATGTACACTCAACTCGAAGTAAAAAGCTTTTCGAAATTATTGTTTGCATATACGCTTGAAGAAAAACGAGACGTAAAGTTTCATTTAATTTCTTGAGGGTGAACGCAAATTATCCACTCAGCAGTCAAAGTTATGTGAACTTTATGAACAGAATTCTACATTTGTTTCATATTCCCACGATACTCATCTACACCAGTTTGTATACTTCGAATCAATACTATACTGCCTGTATACAATACACAACGGCATGTCCTCGATGATGCTATAAGAAAATGATAGATAATTTTATGATACCAACGAGCGTTGAAATGGTAAATGTCTGAGGTATTTTGGACAAGTTTAAATACAATAACGACCGTCTAAAGAACTGCTCCGCTTTTCTGTATTAAATCTACATTTTATAGCTTAGGGGAGGTAGAATATAATCCTTTGCTATTCGATTGATGAGAATACTTTTGCCAACAATGAAAACAACATCAAGTGATCCACTAACAACGTCAAGTGACTTCCTACTAGATAAAGTTTCATTTCTAAAATATAAAAGAAATGCAGGATAACAGATATCTCGTACGGCAATACTAAACCTTTGATGGTGAGTTTTACCTTTGTAAATAATCTAAACTTTTCACTGCTGAAACTTCATTTCATGCAGCCAAATTTCGTCTAATATTCTGCCAGTTTCTACAAAGCATTATGTCAATCTCTTAAAGCATCAGAGCTTAAATATTGTAAAATGATCCGAGGAGTTTCAATAGTAGCAGAAAACTTCTCAGTTTATTGTAAGCGGCTATTGAGACTACAGCAACAAAAGCAAAGCAGCTTTTTAATAAAATCAACGTAATAATACAGAAAGCACAACGTACAATGTAGAAAGGGAAAATCAATGCAATTTTAATAAATTTCGTTTCGTCGACGGCTTCAGGAAACGATTGACTGCGCATTGTGTATTTTGTGCAATGAAAAATCGAAATGAAACATTTTGACTTTATTTGAAACTTACGTGTTGAACACACAGGAAGACTTTCAAAGAGAAACTGAAAACATACGAGTTATTTTGCGTTGATGGTATCGACAATTATGTTAGATTTTCCATTGTTTAGCCTGTGGTGAATACTGCATTACAATGGAAAACACACACACCAACGCAAAATTGCTAGTGCATTTTCCGAGGGGTTGCTAACTTTGATTTACCAAAAATTAAGACGGTGATTTACCGTGATCTCCCGAACTAAATGATTATATTTCATTGACTTATCACGATTTCTAGCTAAGTTACGATGTTTGACTTGGTTAACCAATGGTAAATCAATTTGCTTTAATTTAACGAAGTTTTTGAATAAATGAATTTTGATAAAAGTTCAATCGAAGCCCAAGCTTTTTATGGCAAATATGATCAACAACATCTTGAGATCCCCCTATTACTGAGATTCTCACGCTCTTCACACAAACCAATTCGACGAACGCACTCGAAGTTTCAAAGGGTGGGGAGAGGGTAAATGAAGTTGAATTTCATATCTTCTTTTAGAATCTATTTTCTTTTGTCCCCAGAGTTCCAGAGATATGGTAGTTACGCTCTTTACAGATGTTTGTCCCGATACGTAGTCAGCAAAGGAAATAGAAATTGACCTTCATCTGTCAATACATAGGTCTTCTAGGAGATCCTATCATGGACCACAAACTTTACCAATCCCCATTCAATGGCTAAAAAAAACCTTGGCTGCGTATCAGGCAAAGTTTAAGACCTGCCATAAATTACAATACTCTGGCCAAATTTGTTACATATTGGAAAATTTCACAAAATTATATTGAAATTGAAATATTGATACATTTTGATACTACGTTGTGGTTCTGTTAAGTGGTTATTATGTAATGTTTATAGCTTTCAGGCCATTTAATATTAGCACCAGTGTTACTGTATGGCTCGCTCCATTTACTACACACAATAACCCATTGACATTCTGTGGCGTATGGAATGTCCGCTCGTTTATTTTAGATGGAATATTATGCAGGATTTTGATTGCAATACGGCACATAGGATAATATTGTATGGTTCCAAAGACACTGGAATAGCATTATCAAATCAATTCTAATAATTTGCTTGTTAACATTACCACATGTATGTCCGTTGTCGGTTTCTTTGTGATTACCATTCCAGTGCATTCTGGACAAGGGGGTTGTTTATGTTCATGTATGACGTCTATTTTAAAGGTGGGTACAAGACAGGTAAATTTTTCGTTAGAAATACAGAAGAACCGATGTTATCAAATACAAAGAGATTACTATATTATAAAACCGATATTTAAAAAAAAAAATAGAAAGTCATTTTGAATAGCCAATCGCAGAAAGAGGATATGTCGCATTAACGAATTATTAAGTAAAATGAAATTTGGGTTTTACTACTACTTCTGGTATCTTTTTCATTTCATCTCGATCAATTAATTTCAAATATGTGCTGTTTATGTCAGGCAGCTGTAAGTAAGACAAAAAAACTGTAATTTCATTTTTCTTATAATTTACTATAATTCCAACATTTAATTATTCATTTATGTACAGCCCCAAACAAATCAATTACTGGTAATCGAATTCGAACGGGTCGTAGAATTTCCCTTGATGGCTTGATAAAATGACAGAACTCTATAAATTTACTGTGTAAGTTGAATTTATGTTTTCCGAAACATTTCATGAAATTGGTTTACCCCAAAAAATGTTTTTCTTATGAACATAACTCTTGTCAGCCCAGAAAGAAAATCGTTAAGTAAAGTTATGAATAACACCAGCCCTTTCCACAAATAATTTCGATATTCATATTCATCATTGAATATATCATTATACTGCGTTTGCACCAATCCCAATACGTGCAGCATCTCAGTTGAAATTTCAAATTGTGACTGCGTCGAGTATTTCTATCTACCCATTGTCCATCCAAGCCAGTAAGTAATTCTTTGATTTAATTAAACATTTTATTCAACGAAAACAAAAACGATTTAAAGAATGGAAAGATTTTGACCTAGGGGGCAAACGATGCTAAAACACCGCGTTAAACAACTACGTAAAATGTGAATTCGCACACAACTTTCCGTTACCAAAAAGGGAAAATTAAGTTGATGACAGGGGTAAATTTACGTGTGCGAGATTGTGGAAAACTGATTTTTAAAATGTCATTTCTTTGCTACGTTTGCCAGATTCGCTGGTACCAGCAAATACTTGGTTTTTTGCTATAAGGTACAAATAGAGGATCTAATAAAATATAGGTGGGTGTGACAGAGTCTGCCCGCGTAGTTTCCCCCCCGAAATTTACCATAAAAGAATCTCAATTGAATAGCTTCTTTAATACTATCGTCATTCAATTCACTCATCTCATTTTCATCCCCGTTTCTCGCTGGAAAGAAAAATTTCCACTTGCACATCAATAGATTGATGCTGCTGTTCACACAATTTCAATTCAGTTCTTAAACTAACTGGTAACAACCGTTTGTGTGCACTGTAAAAGCTGCAACTTTTTTGTGTTAATGTATTCGTAGCTATGCTATATGCAACTCATAAATCTACGGTTTTGCTTGCCAACGCAACTGTTCAACCTGCCAAAAACAACTAAATGTGGTCCTCATTTTACCGTTTTCGCATCATTGAAGCCGAAATAATCGCTATCGTTTCATCTGATTAGATGTAATTAAATGTTAACTGAAACTTACTCGAAAGCAAATTTTGTTGAACAATTTTCGTGTTGTTTCACCAATATCAATTCGATATCAATATGTCATGTCATATTTTCGATTGTAATGCAATATCGGTATCGTATCCGGCTTTTGTGTTATTTGGTGTAGGTTTTCCCATTCTCTTCGGGTGCATTTTGTTAATTAATATTATCTCATCGTGGCCCTCCTTTAGTGAAGGGCAGTGACGCAAGTCCTAACCCACTAAAGGATTTGAAAAAAAAATTCCGTAGGACTGAGGAACATATATGCACGAACTCTTTGACTTTTCACCCTTTGCTCCCACTACCCCAAAGTATTTTATTCGTAATCTGGGCGTCCACATCAACGAGCTTTTTTTCAAAAATCACCCATAACTTCATTTAAAGAAGAAGAAAGTTCATTTAAAAGACTATAACTTTAGAGTTTCAGATTCTAATCGACACATGTTTCATGGTTTTCCCCAATAATCGCTCATTTGGGAGCGTTTCAAATGTCTTTCAACTGAGTTTAGGAAGTGGATGCAATCGTACGGGTCTGCGAAGCCCTAAATTTTAATGGAGATCCGATCAGTACCGGACTGGCTCGAAAAAGCCCATCGGGGGCTCCATGCAACTCAATTTAAAAAGGCCCACAAATTAAAAATTCTCAAACAAAAATCCAAAAGGCCCATCGGGAATTCCCCGAATTCAACATATGGCCAGTCCGGGCCTGGATCCGATCGAAAAGATGACTGAAAACTTACAATAGAACTGATATCGCCCAAAAACCACTTATAGTGGAAGTGTGACGCAAGTCGTTTTATCTTCTTACAAAAGAATTGATATCGGTGGGGCAGACGATTCGGCTTTATGAATGTATTTGTTCCAGAACATATTTTCTGTGTTCTTAAATTTTCTTTGCAGTGATGTCCTCAACATTTACCATGTCGAAGCTGTAAGCGTCACCCACCGATATCAATTATTTTGTAAGTGGATAAAGGGACTTGCGTCACACTTTCACACTTTTTGGGAGATTCCTGTTTACATAAAGTCAATTTTAATTGAACAAAGCCGGCCGTTACTTTCGAAATTAAATTCCATCGGCGATGTGAAGTTCCAGGAATTAAATTCGATTTTGTGGAATTGGATTTTATACCGGAATTTCGTTTATTTGCATTGCTACATAAGCGACACTAAAAAATGTACAATATACTTTGAGAATTCATCAGTTGTTGTAGAATTTCAATGGCAACCACAAACTCAGAATAGTATTTATATTCTACGAATTACCCAACTTAAGAAATGTCCACCATTTTAAGTATAGAGTTACAATATTAAGGAATTACAGGAATTAAACATCACACTCGGCAACATTGACATGTGAAGCTCTGCAATTAAAGACTCTTTGCAGAAAGTAGTCGTTTCACATGTACGAAAACAATTACTTCCACATAAAAGAAGGATTTTCCTACACTCTATTCGTATTATAAGACTCGGAACAGGTCGGACAGGTTAGTGTGAAACCTGATCCGAAATAACTGAAATCTGATTTCACCTGAAACGTGATTGTTGAATTTAGATCTGACCTAAATTAACCTGAAAGCAGAGGAGCCAGACGTTCCTGCACCAAGACCGCCCACAGTATAAACGATATCTTATTACATGATTGTAATTTAAGACACATTTGGAAGTTTTTGATGAGCTCATTGAGAATATAAGTCCAAGATATTTAGCTCTATCAGTTAAGCAGGGCATTTGAACAGAAAATGTTCAGAGGTTCCAACGTCACCACATTCATTACAGTCGATGTTTCTGCGAATCATATAGTGTTCTGGTGGTCGTACTACAGTGACCCGTGAGCAGATCAGTGAGACTCCTAAGGTCTATTTTCTTAAAAGAGATGACAGCTTTGACGTACGATTCGAACACAGGCTTTGGTAAAATTTAAACCATTCATTGAAGAATTCCCTGAAGGCGTTATCTTTCCATTACTGGCTGACAAGAGGTAGATCGGAAGCAAATCTAGCCAATTCGTCTGAAAGTTCATTTCCGGTATGCCCACCATGGCCGAGGATCCAGATGACGTTTCCTTTTTATGCGTTTCAGAGCTAAAGAGCAAGAAATTGTATTGTACCACCGAGAGCTTTAATTGGAGCTTAACAGCCCGTATAGATGAAGATATCTTAGTCAAGAAAACTGTGGTAGGATGCAGGATTCAGGGATGATTCGGTTTCAAGCTCTGATCAAGGGATACCTGATGTGTTCCTAGCCTTAGAACACACCGGCAATCTTAGAGAAGTCTAAGAAAGTAAAATCATCCGATTTTATGAATTAAGGATCACATAGTTCCTGAGTCCTGAAAGCTGTCAAAAGGATGAAAAATGAGTTCAAGATTGACGTATCTAAATCTACACAGATATCGTAGTAAATAATGGAATTAAAAGTTCAGGCTTCGTGAGTCGAGCTTAAGGCAGAACTAAAAAATATTCACGGCCTCCGAAATGAAACAGAAAAATTTGAGCTCATTTTTGTTACCAAGTTGTACGGGTAATTGAAATAAAAAAAAATCTTCCCTTTAGGGGATGTAAGATAACACATACCGTCGATATTTACGATAAATAGAGGTAATTGAGTGTTAATCATCACCCAGGTCCAGTGAAGATAATTAGGAAAGTTTTTTTTATTAGTTTATCCGGTTCTGTGCTCTCTTTTCAGTCAATAATAAGACGTCTAGTCTAGTCGCCCAGTAAATTTATGTATTTTTCCACTCACTCTTCGTCCATCAATCACTTTTTTATGGGTTCATGCCATTTACGCTTAATAGAAAATGTTATTTTCGTTTCAAAAATTCATAAATCGATTTCACTTCTAAATAATAAATGAGTACAAAAGGTAAGACATGGTTTGCTCTTACATCAACATATATTAAAATAATTCAAAACGCGAATTATTAAAACATTTCGAGCACAATAATTGTCGAAACCGTTTATGAGTCGCGAGAAGGAAAAAAACACTGATTTCATTAATGGATTTCCTTCCGCTTGTGACGAGCCTTTTGATATTCCGATGAAAGGTTTTTTTTTGTTCCTTTTCCGCTTTCTTAGCTATACATTTTTCAACTCTTATGCGAGAGTTACAGGACGTTGTTTTATAATTAACCGACAACGGTATGGGAACGTTAAAGGACATACCTGCTCCAGCAATGGCTCGGGGACCGTGTTCATGAAAATAAACATTTGATTTTCATCGTCTTTGATTTTTCTTTATTCTTCATTTCACTCATCAACCAACTACTTATTAAATTTCAAAATTTAAACGAAATTATAAAGAAATGAGGTATTCCCCCAGAAATATTTTAAGCTTAACAAATTTTCTGTGTTTTTCACAAGAATGCAAATAATACAGTCTTCAAAGCAAGGAGTCAACAGAATACGCTTTCAGTGACACTTCAAATTGAAATACCGATCTGGAGTGGATCTTCAATTTCATTTTGTTGTGGTGAAACAGACATCTAGTATTACGACGAATGTAAAATTGCAGCCGTATGCAGAGAGCGTATGCAAATGCCGAAAATACGTTTTTCGGTGGAATAATACCTAACGCTCTTGAAATGAGTTGAAACTAGCTCGTCTACAAAGAGACCCTCCAATGTTTTGAGAATATTTCCAGAATCAACTCATTACGTTTTAACTGACATCTACAGATTTGTATTTCTATGCATTCTTCAGAACTTAGATATACTGATAAGGTAAGATAAAGGTTGTTGATATACAGTGTGCATGTGCACAGAGACAGGGTCTATAATGAAGAAAATTTATGAAAAATCTGAAATGAAATATTTTATTGTGAGAAGAGTTTCTCTACGTGTACTAATCGCAATACAGATCACAATGGTGTCTATTTTCGTGAAATTGATTCTTGAAATTTCTCAAAATTATTCAAAACAAAATTCTTGGAAATTTTCAAAATTCTTGAAAAAATTCACGAAATTCTGAAAATTTACGAAATTCTTTTTAAAAAAATCTCAAAATCCTCTCGAAAACTTTTAATAATTTCAAGAATTTAAATTCTAGAAATGCTTGACAATTTCTGGAATTGGTAAAATTTCTGGAAATTCTGCAAAAAAAATCTGAAAATAAGCATATATATGTCGACTTCTCGGAAAAATTTGAAAGTTCCTCGATTATCACTACTGTAACAGTTGTAAAATTTCACCTTAAAGTCAGCTTAGGCTGAGGACACACGAGCAATTTTCTGTTGCCGATATTGACAATGATACTGCGTTTACTATTGTATATACAAATCGGATCACAATAGTAAATGCAGTATAATCTGAATATCTCAGCAACGTAGATTTGATCGTGTGGTCTCAGGTTGGAATAATTTTCCCATCAAAATTTTCGATCATCATCAACTTCTAGCATTCGTTCGGAACATCTACACAAAAGCAATGCCTACGGGGTGGCCTGGATGGATGACAGAAAAACAAACCAAAACCTTTTTTTTTGGTTTTTAATATGCTCGTACTTTGTGAAAGACAAAAATGATAACAACCAAGAGTTTTGCTCTTTCTGCTCATATTTCTGCCAAATAGAAAATGTACATATAAACGAAATGGAAAAAGATTTATGCGTTGTGGATAAGATAAAGCACAAAGGGGCTTGTTTAAACAAACAATAAAGGAACAATTTGCCATTCTTTCTCTGGGTACAACATATACTACACACATAGATATAATTTCTGAATAAAATATTTTAAATATTTTAAAATTGTCGTCACAACACACACACATAGAGAGTAGAAGAGACTGAAATAATTAAGAACATGGAGATATTTAAATATAAAATAGAAATTTCGTCTTTCTTTCGTTGTTTTTCTGTATTGTTGTGCATAATAAATGTTTAAACTCCGGGAGCACAATTACGTTTTCGAAATGGCTTGAAGAAAAAATATTTTTTTTTTGACAATTCCAGCTACAGAAATAGATTACATGTTATGGGACTGCGCCTGTTCTTGTAGGAAAAGGAAAAATGAAATCATTTACAGCAATTACACATGTTTCCACATACACGCTACGATATACAATTTGACTTTAATTATGAAGACAATAGTACATTGAATGACAAGGGGCGAAAGTAAAAAAATTCAACCGTGTGCGAGAGTTGGAGCCCGCGCCGAAGGCAAGGGCTCTAATCGCACAGGTTGAATTTTTTTACTTTTGCCCCGAGTCGTTCATACTATTTTTTTTTATACCAACATTGAAAATTGATACGTATCGCAAACATCGCAACAAAATGTTGAAATAAAAAGGCATTTAGCCAGAAAATGCGGGGGTCCAGGGGGCGGCAGCCCCCTGGTATATGAAAAATTTAATAATTTAGCCATCACAACAATAACACACACAAAAATTAAGATATAACTAACAAATCATTCAGTAACAAAAAGTATCAACTTTGTATGCTAATTTCAATAAGAACACTGGCGCACAGTGTTTTACAATTTTGATCAAAGTATTCTGCATAATATGAGCGGATTTTGTTGACAACTCGACTCATTTCTCTCATTTTCTGTGACGTCAGTCACTTTCGCTGTTCGTTCAGTTGCGTTCGCTCTTCGTTAAGTACTTTCTCCCCGTGGGATGCATTTTTTTACTTTCGCCCCTCATATGCGGGGCGAAAGTATCATTTTTCAATGTTGGTATCAAAAAAATTAGATTCTCATGTTGCAACTGTAATTGTTTGGCTGCAGGAGTGATTGCATTACATCACTGGTCGATAAAATCATTCCTCGAAATTGTAACGAAATGGGCATGTATCAATTAGCAGTAAATTGTACACGTAACAGTCTTCATGCGGAACGATGAACAAAAATATGTTCAGTCACATCATTCAATTTTGCACGTATCAGGTTAATAGCAAAATAAGTTAATTATCGGCGATGCGAATATTCACTTACATAGCCGACGTTATGGTGCCCTATATAGTTGTAAGAATATACCGGAACACAGAAAATTGCTTAATATGCAAAAAGAAATCTATTTAAAATTTTACCTCGTAGTCAATTTTATAATCAATGAAACATCATCATCTTTGGTATACTCTTTTCATGGTAAGTAAAACGTACATTTTTTCTCGGAAGATTGAACGCAAAGAAAATGAGAAAAAATACGGAAAAATAAAATTCAAAGGACGATTATGATACAGAAGAATTCGTACGCAAAAAATGTTCTAGTGTTTCAATACTTCGAAGGGAGGAAGTTTGGAAGTTTATTTGAATGGGTATTTGTAGGTATATAATGTACATTAACCTGCCTCAGACGTTTCCGTTGATAAAGAAAGATTCAAAGAATCAAACAAAATTATTAAGCAAAACCACCAACGTCTTCGTCTTACAACGAATTATTTCAAAAAATCACAGTTCTGGTGCCGTTATCAAATAATTCGAAGGAAAAAGATCACGAAAAACCTTCACATCATCAATTGAAACTCAATAAATCTGCAACACTAGATTTTTCGCAAAACCTGCCATCACGCGAATCAAAAACCAGTAATTGTAGTTAAATACAACATGACCCTTCACAGCGAGTTCCGCCTTGAAGAAAAACGTTCTTTTCCAGCCAGGTAAACGATGAACTTGAAACTATCGAGATAGGCAAGGTCGTCATATTGTTACCAAATCCCTGCCTAATGAGATCGTAGGTAGAATTGATGCATTTGTCAGCTCGTGATTCACTGAGTTGAGTACCACCAAGGACGGCCAGTGAACAATTTCAGACATTTGTTTAGTCTATAAGTGTGAGATTTAGCTGTTTGGTGCCAAACTGCGGCTCCATACGTGATATTCGGTCTGATTACTGACTAAAATGTAATGATTTTGTTGGCGATCAACAGTCGGGATTCATGAGCCAGCAGAGGGAATAAGCCTTTAAAACATTTTGTTTTCTTTTTCAACCGACTTGTTGTGTGACTTGAACGTGAGGTCATATCCAAGATATGTAGCAGTCTTTCCAAATTCAATTTCATTTCCGTCGAGTGATAGTTTAGTTTCCGTTTCGACTAATTGTTGGACGGAATGAAAGCAAATTTTCGTCAGATAACCAAAACTTGTACCTGTTTTTGCTAGCGTTGAACAATCCCATTTTAAGTAAAATATGTTTACAATAGTTGAAGAGGACAAGTTAAATTGATGAAGACAAATCGGTTATTGGTGACCGTTGAACACTGGCAACTTGAGGAATCGTTCAATCATAGTGTCTTACGTCCGTGTTTGGACATTTTTCTTTTGCCGAGAGGGAGTCCGAGTCGAAAGCAAGGACTATAAACCCTCATGGCCACGGCAGAGTAAAAGTAAACCGCCTGGGTTACTTTGACTCTGCCGTGCTCAAATAGACAATCTCCAAGCAAGGACGTAATGTATGTGCTATAATTGAACGATTACGCAAAGCCTTACGGTACCGGGACAGAAAGGTGAGATCGGTGAGATGCGCGAAAACTTTTCTTTTTTACAAATTTCTAAATATCTTGAAGTGATTTTGTCCACCTAAAACGATGATTTATCCTGGCTCAGGAATATGGAGTTTTGGCAGTATTTTGATTGGTAAGTGTTAGCTGAGAGGATCAGACTATTGATTACAGGTGTGTTTTTGGCCTTCTAATTGAGTGATGTCAAAGTCAGCTTCGCTGCCTGACAGTGCGTTGTAATATAAGCTTGATCTACTTCTACATTCCTTGTTGAGATTCTAATGTATAAAGCCTTTTGTCCCGCGTTCACCCGATCGTCAATTAGTTTTTTCCCTAATTTTGGATTAATAAAAGACTGTTTCATCGAACCAATACCAACACGACCAATATTACACTGAAGTCTTAATTATCGTTCACGAGCGAGTTCACAGCTGCAAATCCAGCCTCTTTTCATGTAAGCATTTAAATAGGAAGCTGTTAAGGTAAGTCGATAAAAAGAAAATTGCAAGATGTCCATTGTCTTTTCTTTAGACGTTTTGAGAATCCTCTCGCGCTCATACCTTCAAAAAACAAGAGAATTTTGATTTTCTTTTTAAATTTTTTATTTTTTTTATTATTCTTTTCTTACAGTCAGATACAGTGAAATTTCAGCATGAATTTGCTTCAGCTGTTTTTCAGCTTTATCTTTATACGGCTCAGCTTTATCTTTATACGGCTTTACCACTTGATCAACTGAAAAAGAGCTGAGGCAAATTCATCCTGAAATTTCACTGCTTCTGACTGTACTGTTTTGCGCGCGGTATAAAATCTACTTTTGTATCTTTAAGGTTTCTCCGATTTCTCTTTGCCATTAGAAAATTGGAAAATAGTAGATTATTCACCTCTGTCCACATGTCGCCTTCGGCTCATGCAATAACTCCCCAAGTGTCTAAATAAACATTTGGACAGAGGTGAATACGCTATTTTATCTACCGACGGCGAAATAATAGCACTTTTTCACTGCTATTATTTCACCTAGGTAGATAAAGTATGTTAACTCAGAGAAATTGGAGAAACGGAAATGAAAAGCAGTAACAGTTTGGATACGAATGTGGGATTTTTTACATGTGCAAAGCAGTACTTCTTGAAATTGGTGTTGTGTATAGATCCCATCGTTATGACCGTATTTTGCTATAGTGCTATTATTATTGTATGATGAAGTATTCTTAGCCAAGTATATTACTCCTCCAGTAAAAGCTTCACGTTCCACCTCCAGCAAGAAAAATCCATTTAAAAGACAAAACTGTATTTTTTTCGAATTTCCGAAAACAATTAGTTCGGTTGTCTATTTTCTATTTTATATAAAAAGCAGAAGTTTATTTAAGTATAATCAAATCAAGACTGTGTGTGTGCTCACGTTAATTAAAAAAAAAAATCTTTTGAAATTAAAAATTATTTCAACAAAATGATTTGCTTTATAATTGAAACAAACGAATTCATTATCCTCTTTTGTATCGAATATCATTAACTGTTAACCTTTTAAAAACGGCTAGTTGATCGGTTGTCAACGACGACAAGAAAAGAAGAGATGACTGTTGGTTCTGAAAGAACAGACTACGACACTTACAAATCCGTAACTTTTGAAAATAAAATGAACAAATTCAATCCCAATAAAACGAAAGCTAAACTAAAGCAAGACCTCCATTTCTTCAGTTTCCCTTCGAGTAATCCAGAGGTGGGCTCCGTCAATCGAGCTGCGAGTACTGCCACAAATCATCTTCAAGGACGATTGAAATGCCATCCACATTAAGAAATGCCATCAACGTTAAAAAAGTGCATATGAATGAAAGAATGAACATTAAACGAAACTTAAGTGAGTTATATCTAAAGGTACAGTAACTTGAAGACGATCTATAGAAAATTGCGCTCGTAAAGTGTTTGCCTCACATCTTTTTAAACAATCATTCAATCAATATTTACACAAATATCCATTAAATAATTGCTAAGGAAATGAGAAAAATTCTGAAGGAAATATAATCAAATACAAATACCTTACCGACCGTATCCTAAGATACCTAAGATGCCTTGTCGGAATGATACAATTTTCGCACAATTCATGCCGTAAGTGAAGTGTATTCAAAATCGAAAGACCGAAAGAGTCTAACTAACGTGGCGTGGAGTCACCCCTATTTACTATTTATCCATATTGGGAACTGTTGGCATTTATTTTTGGGTTATTAGTTCACCCACTCTTTCACTCAAACGACACATTTTTTCAAGCCACTTCGTGAATAACTGAGGTTTTATACTACCGATGATCATTCTAATGGTAGTGTTTCTAGTATACATTAGATGGGTTCGTTCGGTATGTGTCTTTTATGTAGGTGGAAGAACGGGGTTTTGGTAGGTTCTAAAATTACGTGTCTCTATGGAGCATACATTGTGATGATAAGTATACGTCCTTTCCTAAGTTTCATTTCCCCTAGGTGACGTTCATTTTCACCAATCAATCTCGATCACGATTCACTTGTTTAACAGACAGTAAGTGAAAAAATTCCAATAAAATCTTTCGGAATAATGTAGCCCACTGTGGCGACTTTGCACTTTACTTCTGGTCGTGTGTTTATTTATCGCTTTTCTAAGGTAATGGTGCTTAGCCTCGATACATTTTGTAGTAGTGGAAACCGAGCTTCGCAGTACGTATATCATGAGTCGGCCCTGAATCTTTCAGAACCTTTATTTGACTCCATGCGAATAGCAACATGTTCTAACAAAAGGAATTGAAACATTTTGCGCACGTAAAAAGAGCCAGCCGATTTCGTATCCATGGTGTTGTTACCTTAGACTGAATAGTAATAGACTGGCCATTCATACAAAAATTTTGTTCGAGCGTTGAAGCAAAAGTAAATTTGAAATTTGTTACACTGAGTGAGTCGTAGCACTGAACCAAGCACAAGCACTAGAACAGATTTTTTTAACGGAAAATCGGCCACTCTTCTTTTATATAAAATTGCGACGCAGTAGCATTATACCGACCTTATAAACTTAATTTATACGAGAAATTGTGACTACTGCGTCGAGGATGTCCCTCTTCAAAAATTCTTTTCTCGTGCTCGGTCTCGGTGCAGTGCTATGGAGAATACCACAAATTTACTCGAAAATCGGTGACAACGTTGATTCGTGTGGAATTTGTTTGACGTTCGATCGACGTATGAATGTAACGTTATGCAAACGTACTATCGGTTTAGTTCAGCTTCAGTTTTAAGTAAACGTATTGCCAGTTTTTACTTATTTAGTCTAAGGTTGTTACAGTCCTTCTCCATTTCTCTGATTTTTCTCATCTGCCGTTTAAAGTTGGTGAAACGAATTTCTTATACATTTTTCCACAGGAGCTTACAATTTTGACAGATGCTCATACATTTTCTGTCAAAATTTTAATTCACCGACTCGGTGTATGGGTAACTCCAGGGTTAGTTGCGTTACAAATTTCGTCAGTCTATAAATTTTCTAATACTCAGGAGACCCAGTGCTTTCATGCCAACAAGAATTGGAATTTTTAGCCTGCGAATGACTTGTGTGTTCGAAGAAGTCGGCGGTTAGTTGCGTAACACGTTTGTGACTTTTCGAAATATTTTCACCAAATGTAAACTGATTTCTGTTAACTTTTTTTCCCCTGAAAGCTATGGTCAAGATGCGCAGTTTAAGCCCAATATGGTTGGTAGCTTGTGGGAGATATGTCAATAAAAGTGATATTTTCCGGTGGTCATTAATAGCCAGAATTTTTTTTCGAAATTGGTGGTTGTTGTCCCACAAAAAATATTGCTTTGGCTCAAAACCGTTTAAAAATATATTTTTTTCGAGATAACCTCGACGAGTCAAAATTTGAGGATGACACTTATCACCACTGGGAAGCTGATTTTACCTACTGATCGAGCCAAAGTTATTTTTCTCGTGAAGTCATATACTGCAGCTTCCGAATGACACCGATCTTCGATTTGAAAAATATGTAATTTTGACAACGTTCTGGTCGAGGTAATTTGATCTTACTTCGAAGCAGAATGAACCAAAAATCTTCTAAAAATTTAATTTCGTGTCACTTGGTGCAATTGTGGAATTATAGCGCTCGTTTGTATAGGGAAACAAGTTTACACAGAAATCATTTGAGATTTATTGAGAATATCTTGGAAAGTCGAATACAAACAAACACTTTTTGGTCATATCTGAACGAGACGTTATGCCAATGACCTCATATTGGTGTCAAACTACGCGTCCTGTCAATAACTTTCAGCAAAATATTTTTTTAAGTGAAATCGGTTTCGGTTTCGTGAAATAAACTAAAATTTTCAAAAAATTCGTTAAAAACAAGCATACACTTTTATGGTGGTATCTTCCCGAGATTTTAGGCAACCGACTTAATATGGGCTTAAACGACGCGTCTGGTCAACAGCTTTCAAGGAAAAAAAAGTTTACCGAAATCGGTTTTCATTTGGTGAAAATATTTCGAAAATTCACAAATTAGCTGGAATTACCCGTAAATGTACTGGACTTAAGATGGCATTCGAAATATAAGAAATCAGAGAAATGGAGAACAACAGGCTTACGAATGACATTGGTAGTTCTTACGAATGCAAATCAGTATAACATCAACAGATAATTTCAAACAAAAATTAACTGAAATCAATGATTAAGTCGCGAATCGCTTGCCGTTTCTAAAAGGTCAATATTTTGCGTATTATTTTTTGCAATAATATGAAACAGTGAAAGGAAAGAGAAGAAGGGAGAGAGAGAGGAAAAAACTTATTTAATTCGATTATTTAACATCTATTAAAAAGAGACTTCTTAAAAGCTACTACAATTCACATTTAAATTTATTAGCATTTTGTTTTTTTCATTTTTTCATTATTGAGTGCCCCGCGTGTCATCACATACCGTAATGAATTTCATTTTTTTCTTCTTTTTATTAAATTCAATTAATTGTTCTCTTTGTTTGTTTGGTTTTTTTTTAATGAATGAAACGTTTTATTGGTTAAATTTGTTGGCTTTTTATTTATACTTCAAATTATAATCCAATTTCTTTAGTAGTAGAACAATTATGTGTTAAGGTTAAATCATCAATGATTTTCGAATTGCTTCTGTGTTTGTTTTAACATTTTATTTATATGATGCCTCTGTTTTAATGTTAATTCTTGTTCTATATCAAAATTTTAAATAAAAAATTTAAGAATAATTCCGAACAAAAATCATTAAAAACAAATAATGGCGGGAAAATTCAAATAAAAAAAGTTTATTTACATTTTATTATGCTTTTGTTTGTAGATTATATTCATTTCACATTCTTAAACGATTTCACTGATTATATTTTGAATGTTTATTCACTCTAAATTCTCTAAACTAAAAAATAAAATAAAATGATGAACCGAGACAGAGAGAGAATAAAATTAAAAAACAAAAAAAAAATTCATATTTGAGGATCGCACTTAAATTTAGGAAAATTTCAAATTAAATGATTTAATAAGCAACAATGGTGTTAGTCACTGCGATTGGAGTATATCTTCTATCGTAGCGAATGCACATGAACCTAACGACGAATTCGCCATCAACTGTAACAACTGGCACGCATGGGCTAAACAAATTTCGATTGGTGGTCGCCATGAATAACTCATTGATTCTAGAATTTGAGAATTTAAAAAAAAATGATTTGATTCACCCTGTTAATTCAACTGTCATTTACCTAATATGGCAGAATTAAGGGCAGCACATATTGATTCTCGACGGGACGCACACAATTGCCAACCCAACGGACTCGACCATGGATTCGAATAAGCGAGTAAGCTAAATGCGTCCTATAGTGAATTGATCAGATCGTTAAATTTGATTTATATAGAAAGTAGAAGAGATAATCTCTACGAACCTCTAACATTTTTTGGTTACTTTCGTTGATTCCACTGTCGTGTTCCAACCTTTGACTAAGTAGAAATAATTCTTTACCGAATTCTAGCATACGTTCTACGCCCGATTTACTACTCGCTTTCTTACTAGCCGTTTCGTCGATGTCTGTGTGGATGGATATTGAAATTAAATTTGGTTGAAAAATCAATGTTCGATTTAAGTCACTGGTTATGGAATAAGTTCATAACGCATGCTGAAAGGCTTTGTTACCGAATGAGAGGTTGCCAACAAGAGTTCTGGATTCGAATTCGCTAAAAAGGCCTTTCAGCATTAGTTAGGATTTATTTTTATTTCACAGCGCAGGCGAGAAAATAGTCATTTACATTTCCTACCCGCCGCTGAAACTTCAATATATAATAAGTCTGAAATAAGTTATTCATTTTGTTAGGTAAAAAATGGTTTTTTTGGATGAGTGGATCTACTAAAAAACAGCTGAAACAAAATGAGTTACTTATTTTTGAGTCGCACACTGTATTTGTTTACAGAGGGGAGAAAATAGGAAATTCCAACAAGTGCGATGTTTGTGGTTAGAGCGAAGCGAGAGTCGTAGTTTCGCTCGAGATGGAGTTTCCTATTTTCTCCTAGAGGATAACGCAACGTTTTTCAAATGTGCGAGGTGTGGTTTACCGTTTTTCTCCACGAAACAAAATACTTGTTCGTATAAAGAGAGATTGGAATCGTTTATGCACCGTACTAAATACTAAATATCAATTCACCATGTCATTTTTGAAAACATAAACAAAGTGACAGTTCGAGTGAGATAAGTTCTATTTTCTCCCCACGGAAGAGAAAGTGCTGCAAATTTCTCACTAGAAATGTCATTCGCCTAATCTTCAACCAAACACAATTTTCTCATGGCCTATTGAGGGAAGAAAATAAGGTAAATCATACCCCGCATGTGAAATAGTTAATTGTTCGACAAGTGGAAAAATAGTTATTTACGAATCAGAGAAATGTTAAGTTGGTACGCATGTGGCGAGATAGAAGGAACATGTGAGACCAACTTAACATTTCTCTGTTAAGTATTTGTGGTGGACGGTAGATTTTAGGCAATTAGAATTTCGCGAGTTGTAGCCCGATCGAAGTGAGGGGTCACACACGAAAGTGCCTAAGATCTACAATGCACAACAGATACAAATTCTAAAATTTATTCACAAAGCATGAAAAAGTTTGAAATTGCATTTTGAGAGTCCTGAAGTTCACTGAGGTGAGAGAATGCACGGTGGGGCTAAACGAACTTTAAATAAACATGTCGACTTCCATCTCGGTTCTTTTCATAGCTAAGTTGGGGAAGGCGTGTACTATCCAACGGCACATGTTGCAGGCGCAACCGCTGAGCCGTTTCTGAGAACTAGGAATATCGTCGCCTGGCTCCGCGGAAGTTGCTGGACCAGTGTTTGAAACTGGAATCGGTAGAGGGACAAATTCTAAGAACAACCATGTAAAAATTATTACTCTCGGTCATTTGGTTGCAGAGCAATAGAAGCTAAAAGTCGAAAATTCCACCTCTTCAAGGGGTGATGCCTCCTCGACGAAGTTCCCGATCCAGCACTTTAATAGCGTTTCTAGACAAGGTTAATGTGCTCTTTCGAATGGCAATAAATTTTTTTTGAAAATGGTCTCTTTTAGTACATTTTCAGAAAAGTCACTTTTTTGCTACCCTTGTTGAACTTTGGCTACTCCCATGCCTTGCCGGTTGGAATATTTCAACACGACATACCTTGTAACAGGTAGCCTGAAGTCTAAGCTTTCCAATGATACCAAATATGCCATGTATGATTCTCAGCAAGAACTATTTATGATAAAGATTTTACATCGAGGTCGGGCTACCAGCAAATTTAGGGTCATTGAAAAGGAAAAGGAAGTTTCAAACACTTCCGCGGAGCCAGGCGACGATATTCCTAGTTCTCAGAAACGGCTCAGCGGTTGCGCCTGCAACATGTGCCGTTGGGTAGTACACGCCTCCCCCAACTCAGCTATGAAAAGAACCGAGATGGAAGTCGACTTGTTTATTTAAAGTTCGTTCAGCCCCACCGTGAATGGCTATTTTCTCGCCTGCGTTGTGACCATTTATGTGAGATGTGTCAAAAGGTCGTTTTGTCTGATGACATTTTTTTTTCAGTGAAGAAAATATAATTTTTCTCCACCAAACTGTCACCTTTGTTCTTGTTTTTAATTGTGTAACGAATTAATGTTTTTGTATCGTGGCGAAAAACGGCTAATCACACATATGAAAAACGTTGTGTTCACCTCTGAAAGAAAATAGGAGTTTTCAACTTGCTCCGCTCTGACCGCAAAACCTCGCGATTGATGGAATCTCCATTTTTTTTGTCTTGGTAAACAATAAATTATTTCTCGGGTGACAACACTCTCGAAATACAATTTCCCACTTTTCTTTGTCACTCGGCGAACAAGTAACACGACAGACAGTTAACAAATAACAAATAAAGTTTTGCACGACATAAAGGGACATCATTCAACTTGCAGTGTGACCTATATGTGAGCTTTACCAGGTTCAGTTCAGTGACCGACAAGTATAACGAGTAAGATGTTAGATGCAAGAAAGAGATGAACGGGACGAAATTTTACGAAAAACCCGAGAGCTCGTAGGTCGAAGGATACAAAAGCACAACCCTGGAGTGATAATTATTTTATAAATAAATTACAGTCAAAGACAGTGAAATTTCAGTATGACATTGCTTCAGCTGTCTTTCAGCTGATTCACACAAGCAATCAAAACTGTTTAGACGTCTTTATACGGTTTTACAATTGCCACGCGCGTGAGTGTAGCATTTTGACACATCTAAAGAAGAATAAAAAGGTTTGATTGTGTGGATCCGCTGAAAAAAAATTTGAACCAAATTCATGCTGAAATTTCACTGCCTTTGACTGTAGTGAGAGGATACAAATGAAAAAAAAAAAAATGAAATCCGAGAACCAGGTGAAAAGTAAATCGGGTGCGGTTCGAGTCGGGCTTTTTACCAAGTTCATCTCTAACATATCTCGCTGCAAGTAAGGTGCAATGATTCATTACAATTCTCACTGTTTTAGGAGCAAATTATCAGACTTGTTAGACACTACCAAGCTGGTGGAATAGAGTTAATTGAATCTGGGACTCATTCAAAGGCAGTTTTCAAATGAACAACCCATCTACAACACCACCAACAACAAAACTAAAACATTTACATACCCATATCCTCATCAACGTCGATCAAATGTGTCTTGCTATCTGAGACCCCATTTTTGTGACCGTTTCCTAGACATGGAAAAAAACGTCAATTCAACCCGCAAACCCACATAAAACACACAAGACTTTTGAGCGGCCGTTCATTCCACTTACCATTACTGATGTGTCCGTTCTCCATCTCCACATCGTTTAGGTAATCGCTGTCGTTGATCACAGCATTGATTTGATTATTTAATTGAATGTCGGTATTTCTATTTGGCTCTGTGATATTTGATGTTGCGTAGTTTGAGTTACTGTTACTGAAAATGAGAGCAGAGTTCGAATCAGTTCGAATCCGGGTCAGCCTGCGGTCAGAATGCCAGCGGTCTTACTTTAAGTGTAATGTTTTGTTGATTTCTTGATTGTCACAGTAAGCTGAATCCGTTATTAAAGCGTCATTGTGTTGTATGCAATTTGTGTATGTTTTTGTAGACTGGATCACTGATGTTTGTACCGGACTGCTGCGTGCTGTTCCGTTCTGTAAACATTAGACAATTTTAGTCTCATTGACGTTGGATGGAAGCTATCGTTGCTGCCCGTTCATTACATCAAAGTCAGATCCGTTGACCATTTCGATGAATTGCCGGCACTTCAGCATAAACAGCAAATTTTGATTATTTTCCAAGAGGCCCGGATATAAGCGTAATGTTTGTTCGATTGCTAAGCCCATTCGACCCGACATAACTAAATTAATGATTTCTGGAAAAGAGGAGCCAATGAAATCGTTGAACGGGATGGGACAGGAGTAATTGCACTCACTTTGTCGATTTTTCACTGACGCTATTTCTTCACATAAATTCTGTTCGGTCGATTTAGCAAATGTTTCAGCCGTTGAACTGTATCCATGGTGAACCAAGTACGAAGAGACCATTCTAAGTTGGAAAATTGGCAAAACGAAATTTATTTTCCGGAAATTTCCACCCCGCCTAAATTCAAAATCTCATTTACTTGTGTAGCGTAGCAGTCCAATCGCCCTGATTCTGTGGCAATGGGAAATCGAATATGGAAGCCCTGGTTGATGCGCGCAATTCATTCATCATATCTTCAATGTCGAACTTAAACGGTTCTTGTCCAAAATTTGCGTCAACTATTTCGCCTGGTGTTTGTAGGCCAACGGTTGGATAAAGTTGTGACTGAAAACGCAACCATATCGGATCACAATCGTTCTCAGTTTCATTTTGTGATTTCAATCAAATCAAACATACTGGCAGATCCTTGAACGCTGTACCAAGTTGATGACCGTTTTTCGTATAGAAGCAGGTATTGTCAACCAAATTCACACCACAGCCAATTATATCGCCGGTTGTGAATGTAGGTCCATACGGCTGTCCATTACCCGAAGAACTAAACGAATGACCATCGTCACCATGGTATCCATATGATTGTTTATCCCAGCCTTGGTAGAGAAAGAAACAAATTCAATTTAACGATACATGTACTGCACATTGTGCACACTATATTGCAATGAATTCTATACCTGGTAAGCGGTTCATTTTGAAAGAACTGGACGTTAATCCAATGCCCATGTAACCATCTCGTCCCTTCGAAATAATTTTCACTTCAAAGTAATATAAGCCACAAGCTGCAGGTATTGGATGATTTGTTCTAACAGATGCTGCATCGTTATGTGATTTTCCCGACCCTGTCGTAGAGAAATTTAATGTAATGGCTGAATCAATTAAGTAAAGGGAATTTATGTTCATTTAGAAAATAATTAATTGTTTGCACATGGTGTGTGCAATGGGGGGGAAGAGGTCAGCATTTAGTTAACATTTTGAATTCGGTTTTGTTTAATTGCTAAAATAAAGAAAGCTTTTTTCTTTGTATAAAATAAATTCGTTTGTCCGTGAATGAGAATTATGGTGACGCAAAACCATTACATAAAAAAAATCCATTGCTCGGAATCCATTCAAATGTCGTATTGTAGCGATCAAAGACAAGGATAGCCGGGGTGGATAACAATTAATCAAGGCTTGAAAAAGGTGGAATAAACTTTCTGTCGTTAACGTTTTGTAAATCAGTGAGTTTAGAAATAAGTTTTTCAGATTGTTCCCAATTTTTACAGTCGTTACAATTACAATACAGAACAAAATATATGAACGGAAGGCCGATTTACAAATAAGAACCCTTATAAATCTAGTGGTACGGATATTTAAGCGACAAAGGATGAAACGAAAGTATGAATATTAAACTGACTGAATTAGTCAGTAAATTAGTCATTAAATCCCGTCGGCATCCAGTTTACGTTTATGTTTGTTACGACATCTTTTTGGGAATCATTGCTCGGTTAACTCAAAAATGGTTAACGAAAATTGGATCGGAAATAGTTGTCATTTTTAACCACAATCAAGAAGATTAGGGATGAACCAGTGCCCCTCGTCACTTTGAGTCCCTCATAAGGCCATGCCTTGAAATCTATACGACGTATTATGATACTAGCCGATATGGAAAACATTGGTCTAACAACTTTCAAAGCCGTTAGTGCTTAAAACAATAGTTATTTACGCACACACTTCGCACACTTCGTGCGAAATTGTCGCTCTTGTTGGAGTTTCCTCTTTTCTCCCCTCGGTTAACAAATAACAATTAACGATGATAGGCCGTGGAAACTCCAAATTCGTGTCAAAATGAAGGTACTGGTCCCAAATGACGCCTTAAATTTTAAAAGACAAATGAAGGCCTGGCAGCAAATCAAATTATCGTATTTTCAAGTTGTGTGGCTCGACACGCATTTTTAAATTTCATTCGTCATTTGGTACTGATACCTTTCGAAACCGAATTGGATTTTCTGTGATGTGTGATTGTCGAAATCAACAATAGCCCCGGCAGGTGCTCAAAAATACAAGTCACAGAAAAAATGTTTTTCGAATCGGTTAGTGTAACATTTGAGTTGATTATCGCAAGAGTTTAGTTGACCCAAAAATGAGGCGAGGGAGTGGAGTAGTATGGTAGATTCAAACAATGTTTTCTAGAAAATAACGAGTGAAAATGAAGATCTGAATTTGAGACGCGGAACAATGGAGATTTTCTGATAATGTCCAGGGGATTGCGGGAGTTTGAGTAACACTATTCAGTGCTTTATATGGTAATTACTTCTTGATAAGAAAGGTTTTAACTGTAACGACAAAATGAATTGAATAAAATCTTAGTATTCCTCAAAAATGTCATTGGCTCGGTCATTGGTTCCGGAGGAGAATGACTGAAACTATTAATATGTTTCATGGGAAGTTGCAAGACTTCATAATCTATCTTCGCTTTCACTCTCATGAACAACTGCACGTAAAAGTCAAAGGTTAAGTATCATTCGATGAGATTAGAAATGGAGTGAGCGATCGGGAAAATCGGATCTCTGTCAATAACAACATTGATTACTAAACTCATGAACTGACAAACGTTGTATAAATTTGGCCATAGTGATGTTACCTTAAAGAGTTAATGGGTCGCACCAGCATTATTACGAAAAATACGAGATTTTAGTCGATGTCTTGACACAGCTTAAAAGCTTCATAGTGAACCACTGTTCATTTTGACAGTAAAATGAAGATCTGGTATGTGTCATTATTAACACTTGCATGGTCGCAATGGTTGTTTAATGAAATTAACTTTGAATTTAAAAAAAAATTGTTGTAAGCAACCTCCCACATACAAATACGCCTCTTCTCTTAACAATTGAAAGATGAAAATCAAAATACAATTGATGCTTATCACCAGCACATATGTAAGTGGAGATTCGATCTAAAATTTATTTTACAAAGTCCAAGACATTTATCAAGTAGTTTCAAGGGGCACTCATGGGATAGATTTCAAAACATTTTCCTCTCTTTATTCTTTTTTGTCTTACACATTTTGGAATGAGAAACGAGTAGAACTGGCAAGTAGCGTAGAAAATTGATTAGACTGTCAGTCGTGTGCTATACACGTTTTTTTAGAGATTTCTTGAGAAATAATTGAAAAATGAATAAGCACAGCTTTTAAATCCCGACAACAATCAGTGATTGTCAATCACTAAACATAATTGTTTCTGCAGTGCCAATTAGTAATAAATGAGTTAATCATACGCAATTTATCGTCTTATCATTCGCTCACTTTTGTTATTAAAAAGTTAAGATAATGTCCATCCGTCAAATTACACACGAAAAACAATGTCGCCAATGTGTGAACTTAAATTCTATATTGATAAAAACATCGACATTTGATGCAGCAAAAGGATTATTTGACTGCGTTATAATATCTACCATATATGCACACAAACACACACAAAACTGAATCAGCAATTCCTTTATCAAGATTTCAGTCTCGGTGTTTTCTTTTAGTCGAGCCAATAGCGAATTAAAGTTTATTGACACTAATGTTATACGACGAATTTCTTTTAATATTATACAAAGAACGACAAATTCTGAATCCTTTGTTTTGATTTTTTTCTTTCTTTTTTTAATGTGAGTTCATGTTCGTGTAAATATAATATTGGTAATGACTAAGAGACAATTCGAACGACGACAAAAATAAATAGAAAAAATTGGTCGAACTACGAAAAAAAAAAAATCAATTGAGACTGGTAAATACAGACGAGAAAAAAAAACGATTCAACTTACAAAACTTAATGCTCAACAGGTTCTAAAAACCATTTTCATTTTAATTGTTTAAGAAATGTAATACAATCGTTATCATATACCACACGTAAAGGGGTTGGACGATACACACTTTATGCATAATGTGTTTCAAGTCAGACATTGTTGAATGATTAAAGTAAAAATCAATGAGACCCGAAAAATAAACAACATTCATGACTTATTTATTTACATTGCGACATGGGTCGACTGTTTTTTTTTTTTTTGTGTGGTGAAGCAATTTTTCCACTGTCGAAATGGATATATAGCTTTCGCAGCTGTGTACAAAATGACAGCCAATCAGCTGATATGGCTACCTTTTCCAATTTACGCACTTCTTTTTTACATTTCAACAGCATTGGATGCGATTATCATTTAAATCGCAAAAACTCATTTCATGGCAAAAAGACGCAATTAAAAGGCCAAACTCATGCGATGTTAACAATTACGCAAAAGGAATTAATTCATAAATGTCAGTCATTTTAAAATTAAAAATACCTTTGTAATGAACACGTAAATTATTTTGGGTCAATCCAATAGATGTACACTTATCTTTGGAGCTCCACGATCGTGGCAAGGGTGTCGCATTTTCGTTCACATTTGGATAGAGGGATTTAATGCGATTCACTGCCTTCGTCGCGTTATGATAGTTTGGATCCATTCTATTTTGTTGAAGCAAATTTTATTTTTAAAAAAATTACTGTGCACTTCACATATGAAACGTATTGTCAGCCATTTATAACTTTTTTTTGTATGTGTTTTCGATTTGTTTTACTATGAAAGTTTGCTTTGTTACGAATGAGTGAATTTGATTCTGCAATGTCAGCAGGGTTGTGTAATGTTTTTATGTGTGGAGTTAATAAACGCTGTACGGATTGGCGGTTTGTTTTAAAACGAAAATTGGTATTTATCTCCAAGGTTCTGAAAGAACAGGTTAAGACACCCACGAAGTCGGATGACAAACACATTTTGACAAATAAATACATTTTGTTGAACACAATCATTACAGATTGTTTGAAATGTCAACTTGAAGAAAAAAAAAAGTTTTTATCAAGTTGACATTTCAAACAATCTGTAATCAAAGTATATAAACACTGAAGGTAGCGCAGATCCGCAAAAAATAATTTTCATAACGTTGGACACAAGTAAAATGGAGTAAAATTCACTTTGTTTATATTCAGCCGAAAGTCGGGATCCGTATTTTTTGCCATTCCCTGAGGGTTTGCGGTACCTTCAGTGTTTTTATACTTTATCTGTAATGAGTCTATTCCATAAAATTTGTGTGTCACCACCTTCGCGATCAACTCAAAAGTGTCTTAACGGTCTAACCTGATCTTTCAGAACCTTGATTTATCTCAACGTTCTAACAGAACTGTACATCGAACATGGTTATATCAAATCTTGAGTTGATAACGAAGACGTTGACATCAACATTTTCTGGCTCCTTCATCGACTTAGATAAGAATTTGCTGTGTTCTAGAAAATGTATATGGATAAAATGGGTTGTGTTTTTCGCCATGTTAAGAAGAAGAAGAAGAATGACATTTCAGGTCTATGACGCTTAGTAAATACACAATTTGTGAAACTATTTATGTTTCAGGCATGTAGTATCCGTTGAAAATTGGTCTATATCTCAATTTCAATAGATCGTTGAAGTGAAAAATCAAAAAGAAAATGTTCACATTGGCGCTGGTGATCAGTTTCGCCGGTCAAACCATGAACTTTCATCACAACCCAACCATTGAACCGTTAAAATTTTGGTGCTAGTTGTATGTCAGAACCTTCATTTATAAGAGTATGAAAAAAGGTTGTTGGGAAGGTAATTCACGCCGTAAATATGATTCAGAATTTGAATTTTTGATGAATCGATGAACCAGTGAACTAAACAATAAATTTTGAGCACCGGACAACTGAAATACGACATATTTTGCCATGATTTTTGGTTATGAAATGTCAGGTTTTTCCGAACGATATATTGTCATTTATACTATACTATATACGCATTCTTCTATAATAAAGCGAGTTGACCAAACACAACTCTGTCTTTGATTTGGTTGTTGTGCGTTTCCAAAGAATTTATATACTGATATAAGACGGGTACGGAACACAAAATGCGAGATCAACACATCGCGAGATTTTTGACATTAGGCGAGATAAATCGGCAACGGTAGTCTGTTTTGGCTATCTACATTTTTTAAATTATAGCGCGACCTTCATAAATTCTTAATCAGAGCAAGGTTCTGAAAGAACAGGTTAAGACATAGAGTTACACTCGAGAGGTAAATTACATGGACACCCAGACATGTTTAAAAAAGACAGCGCCACCATGCCACCTCTCGAGTGGCCCACAAATGTTGACAAATAGATGCTTTTTGTTATAAAAAAATGTTTTTATCAAGTTGTCATTCGAACAATCTGTAATGAGTCTGTTCAATAAAATTCGTGTGTCACCGCCTTCGTGATCAACTCAGAAGTGTATTAACCTGTTCTTTCAGAACCTTGAATCAGAGTGTGCTAAAATTTTTAAAATGTGGATAACCTAAACAGACAAACCAGACTACCGTTGCCGATTTATCTTGCCTAAAGTCTTTTGTGTGGTTCGTATGGACAGACCATACGTGGTTTGTACTTTCATTGGTTAAAACGTATCCATAGAGACCTAACCAAATTATTGTGGACGAAATTTTTGCAAAAGCGTTCAGGTTATGGCTCTAAGTATGTTTTCGTTCGTTTTCGGCTCGTCAAAATTCTTTTTTACCGTACGTTGGTACAGATGGAACAGATCTATACCAAATAGAGTATACGTCACAAAGTTGCAATAGTAATTAGCGTGTTTGTCTTGGCCAGCGGGTTTTAGGCTTTTCACTTGTTGTAGCCCGAAACGAAGCGAATAGAAAATGTCGTATGTTCAAAAACTATGTTGAAAGTTGAAACTGAGTCAGAGTATTATGCGATAGGAAAGCTCTGATGGCCTGCAGAAGCGTAAGCATTTTTTTCAGTACATAATTCATTCTTTGTGCTCCATTTTCTGGAGAGATTCACGCCGTAAGTGTGCCTAAAATTTGAATTTTAAGTGAACGATTTGATGAAAAAGTGAACCAAAAAATACATTATTTCAACGATTTCAACGCTTCCCTGTATGAAAATGAAGCTACGTTAAAAAGACCTCCGCACTTTCCATTTTGAATTTCGACCGCACTTACGGCATGAATAGTCAGGGCTGTAAAATTTAGGGAGATCACAGATGCAACGTAACCATAGGTGTTTACGAAGTTATTTTAAGCGAAAGTACCTAAAATCGACCAAGACAAAATTTACAACAAGCGAAACCTAAGATCATTCGTTCAAAATAATAAGCGCAATAAGTAAATTTAACAATTAAGACTGGCCGCATGAAAGGCTGTAAACTTTGAAAGTGGTGTGTTACGTGAGGTGTGTCCCCAAAGTTTACAGCCTTCGCCGCATGTTACCACGACAAACCGACATGTCGCCAACACTACAAACAAGCTCTTTTACATACCTAAATATTAGCATTTTAGCTGAAGCAAGCGAACAAATATGTAATGATTTGAGTGATCCGCGATATTTCTGAGACATAACCGACCGACATAGCTCCATTTTGTAAATTTTGTTGAATTTGTCCTCAGCTTTTCTGAAGTGTTTTATGTTTGAAATATTGACTGATTGGTAAGCCAAATTTTAGAAATTGTATGTGTTCTATTGAATTGAAATGCTTACTTATGTTTTGTAAAAAAAAATGGTAGCCTCAGCTGAACTGTCAGCCCATTTCGCAGTATGAAGAAAGTTTCTTGTCTCTCGCCTAATAAATAAAAAGAAATCTAAACAACTATCAGATTGGTTCGAGGAATTCAACGTCCAAGTACAATTGAATCTAGAGTTGTTATACAAAAAATTGCTGAATCATTCTTCAGACTTGGGAACTGATTTTTTGTGTTAAATTTGAATTGATATTGGCATGAGACTATAGCGACATTTGCATATGTCTACTGTACCATCGGGTGCATCAATGTTATACTAGTTTTCTAACATATCTTCTGTTGAAATTTAACCAGTGGAACTCATTTTCAGGCCACAGGAACATAAAAATGGATTCACTCCTATTTACGGAGAAGTCGATGAATTACCTTATCAGCAACTTAACGCAAGTGCAGGCCGATCAATGCTCCGACGAATTTCTGACAATATTAAACAAGCTTATCGGAGTTGCTACTGAATTATCAGTACTCGTGACATCGAAGCGAGAAGAAGTTGCCTCGCGACAAAAACGTCGACTTACCAACACTAGTTCATCATCAGACGATGTTCGGTGCGTTTCTGCCGATATTGAGACTGTACAAGTGGATTCAGACAGCGAAGAATCGATATTTTCGATCGGAAGTTCCATGCAAAATCCATCGACATCATTGGACGCTCAATCTGAAACAGTGATCGAAATCGCGTCGCCAAGTATTCGTTTGAAACGGATGGATTTGACTGTGCCGAGTGAAACCGGTAGCAGACGGTGCGCGGTTAAATTACGTCGAGTCGATATGACATTGGAATCGATGCGTACACCGAAGCGGAATGACGATTCTGGACCCAGTCAAACCGAAAAAAAGAAAGCCACCCCAGTGAAGGTAAGCTTAAATGAAAATATTTCCGAGACCAGTGTAAGGAAATCCATAGGGCAGTATACGTATTACGACTATCACAAGCGATATAGCGATGTCTGTTCAATGCAATGAAAATTTGTTACTTGAAAATTGACCACGGGTTCGAAAATTTGGCATTGGGTTTCGCATTGAAATTTTTATTTTTTGACTTGAATTTACACAGCTTGAAAATTGGTCAGGAGACCAACCACTCTATATGAATTTGGAAAAATTTCGATTTTTGGACTTGACACGAAAACATTTTGTATTTATGAAAGCATTGAATGATGAATCGATTGAGGGACTTGAAAACTGCATGAAGTTTAGAAGAAGAAAATAAAATAATGAAAAACCGAACATCCAATTTTTTCCGATCACTGAGTCAAGAAATGTTTGCTAGCAACAGAATGCTATGTACAGAAAAAGATTTCCATTTTTTTTCAATAAATTCAGATATGTTTATAATCGTTGAACTAACGCTGGTTAAATACTTGTTGCTATCACAATTCCACGTCTTTGTTATAATGAAATTGTTCTTCAAATAAACGAGGAACATTAAAAGTGATCTGTTTCATATCAGAATAGTGTCATCGACACAAAACGTCTCCTCCAAATAATTGTTTCTTACAAGGACTATTTTTTAAGACATTTACCCAGGTTTCACCAATTTTCGCATTATTTTGATGAAATTATTGTTGGAAAAGTGAAAATGTTGAGAAAATGAACCTATCAAGAGTCCCTGTGCACAATCGCAGAAGAGCATGAACGTAGAAAAACTGACAGTTGGAGAAATCGACTTGGTTTTACCCTTTTTACTCCCCAAGTCCATATTCAATTTTGGAAGTGTTTGTAAAAATGTAGGAAAATTTAGAAAAATGAAAAAAAAAATTCTTAAAAATGGCTAGTTACACTGTCAACAAAGAGTTGAAAATCCTACCTGTAGCAGGTAACTTTGCCGCCAGGTATTGTACGATGTATATTATACATTATCTACCACAGCTGCATTTTTTGTATGTACGTAGCATTACAGCTGTGGCAGCTATTGAAGATAAAATGGAAACAAAGTTACCTTCCACAGGAAAGATTTTCAACTCTTTGTTGTCAGTTTACACTTGGTTACATATCGTCTACCTCGTGACAAAACGTCTTTCTCCTAACGAGCCATCAGAACAGTCGGAGCGTTTGCTGCGACTGAGCCCCGTACAAACCCGTATATCTATTGCGTACGTGACCCTAGTGCGTCTGTCACCCTACTTTGACCGTAAGCCTATTGCGCCGGTTAATGTAGTTAAAGTAAAATTATTATGTAATATGTACATCTTACAAATTGCGCATAGCGCAATTACGAAGCCCCGTACGACGTTCCTTTCAAATGAAACAAAAATTTCAAATCGCCCTAAAATTTTATTTTTTTGAAGGGCCTAGTATCGGCCTCAGTCCGAGGACCCAAATTTAAAAAATTTTTCAACTACATTCTATTCGGCCTTTGATTACCTCCCAAATGAAACAAAAATTACGAAAAACGGATGAAATTTGCTCGAGCTATATGTAAAATACACATAGGGCCCTAGTAGTGGCCTTAGTCCAAGGACCCAAATTTAATTTTTTTTCAACGACATTCTATTCGGCCTTTGATTACCTTCCAAATCAAACAAAAATTACGAAAAACGAATGAAATTTACTCGAGTTCTATGTAAAATACACATAGGGCCCTAGTAGCATTTCACTTCTAAGGCCCTAACTCACGGTCCACTCACCCGATTTAAAAAAAACTTTTTTTTCCTGGATTGGTATTGACAATACCTATCATTTGCCGTGTCATTTACATTTCCATCGTTTATGTTGCCATAAATATCACCAAAAGACCTTAAATCACTTAGGTGGCCCTAACTCACGAAGGGCCGACCCGAATATGCCCATCTTCGAACTTAGCCTCACTATTTCGACTATCTTTCAGGGAAAAAAAAATTTTTTGAAATCGGATTTGATTTACTCAAGATATCGACGTGACAGACGGACAGACGGACAGACAAAATTTTTATTGCAGATTCGTCATCTATGAACATAGGCAAACACTTTGCCCTTACCGTCTGCTTCGAATTCCATCAATTACACACGGCATCGTAATCCTATAAGCCCCTTTGTACTTCGTACGGGGCTAAAAACATAATGAAATTTCATTGTGTTTAAATGTCTACGCCGGTTTGTCACGAGATAGACGATGTAATCGATTATAAGAGCTTTTGAAAACGTACATACCGAAATCGGACGTATTTTCCAGTGGACGTTTTTATGTTAATTTTCGGATGCAGAGGAACCACTAGAAACTCATCAAAATAACCAAATTTTTCCCTATATTATCAAGAGCCCATATCTCTTAGTGTTATTCCCTGAAAGAACATACAATACCTTTCCAATGACACATATAGCGTTCGTGTATCTGGAGATAACTCCATAATACACAAAAGTGTATGTTTTCGGTTTTCGACCGCTTCCCACTCCTACGCAAGCATCGAGGAATTCAAAAAAATATATTTTTGGCTTCTATGGAGCAATATACCTATCTAGATCTAGACGCACATAAAAAAGTCAACTGAAACTGATCCTATTTCAAAAGAATCCCACTTATACGAAAGAAAGACAGTCTTGATACTGATGGAGAAATGTTGTCCATATCATTTATCATCGCTTAGTTATTGTCAGACAATTAAAATTTATTCACTTCCCTCACAATGTTCAATTTTGCAACGAAATAATCCACGAGCGTCCTTGAAACGAATATAATTCTTCTAATGATCGGACAATATAAACACACAATAAATTACTAAATTTATGAGAAATATATACCTAGCCGATTAATGTAATTGGGATTACGTTGCAAAATGTGCGCGCAAACAAGCACACAATATTTTAATATCCAATGCCTTGGAATTGTTGAGGTATATTGCATATGCAGAAATATGCCTTGAATTTAACCAATTGAACAGAATTTTGTATTTTGCATTCATCAAGTGATCTATCAACCAAATGAATTCATATTTTATTGCCATAATATTTTCTCATTAAGACAAATTAAAAAATGTGTGCGCCAGCAACGTCAAAACTTTAAAAACTTCAATCGCTTGTTACTTTTGCATAATCCATTTATATTGATAAGTGGGGAAAGGTGGGAGCTTTTTTTTCTTAGGAAATAAAGTAAAAAACGCTACCATCTTATCTTGGATGAAAATGCATTATGCAAGAGGTATGTACGAGCGATTGAAATTTCCGATGTTGTTACCTCGACTGACAATAGTTATTTTCGATAGGTTTCCAGCACGAGCCGGAGGCGAGTTCTGGAAACGAATTCACTAAAAAAGCCTTTCAGCATAAGTTAGTAGCAACGTTTTTCCTAAACGACGTCGGAAATACGAGTCGAAGTCGAGATATTTCAACACTAGTTAGGAAATAGTTATTTATACAACCGAGTGATAAATGCTAGATGTGCCAAAATCTCCAAACTAATTTTTGATAAATTGTTAAGTAAAAGTCTTCACTTTCCGTAACTGAGTTGAGAAATCTGTAATTTTGACGATCTTCAACCTGTTGAATACGTAAGACATTTTCTCAGAAATAGTCCTTGACAATTTTCTCTTTGTTTTGCTATTGAGTGTAGGATAATAGTTTTTGGCTTAGGCTTAAATTTTTACGTAAAAATACAAGGAGAGATTACAGTTTTAAATTGTATCTAAGTTCACGAACTGCCTAAGACTAATTATACTTCCACGTTCATAGCCATACAGTCCCATCAATAGTTTACAAATACAATTCAAACTACAAAATATAAAATCCTAACAAAGAGTGGCTCTTTAGACTGCGTACGCTTTCCTCTCTCTCGTGCAATCTTTCATCTTATGATAATTTTGGAACGACTTTGAAATTTTACCTTTGCTATGGTCGTTCACAATCTAAAGATTCTGAAACAGATTAACTTTAGATCAGTTGCCAAAACGAAACGATTGTTCCAATCCAGCCCCATCTTTTTGATTAAAATAGAAAATGAAAACTAGGAAAATGAAAAAGTATCAAAACTAAATTTTTTGTTTATTTCTAGCGGCAGCGAAAGGACACAAAATATTATTTCAAGATACAAATGCCGAAAGGCAAAAAGAAACCAACGTCCAAGTAAACTGATTGGAAATACACCTTTTATAATAGTTAAAATGTAAATTTTACTAAAACAGTAAAGAACCTAAAAGATTAGGAAAGCGAAAAAAATTGTTTTTATTGATTCTATCATTATCTAGAAAAATCTGGAAAATCTATGATTGATACTCGGAAATAATCTCTAAAAATTCTATGCAGTCAGTGAAACTTAGACATGAATTTGCTTCAAATTCATCTGGTCCTCTTTCATCCGACATTCGAGTTTACTATCGTAGAACGGATAAAACGCGTCGAGCATTGTTTTTTCATTCGGAACACATTTAAAATATCTAATGTGAATTGGAAAAGTCATTTTTCATACCTAGGACTTTTTCTCCGTCCAATATGAAAAATACTATTCGTACCACGGACTAAAAGTCTTTTTTAGCGTTTTCGATTCCAGACCTCGCCTTCGGCTCTGTCTGGAAACTTCTCACACGCTAAAAAAGACTTTAAGTCCTAGGGACGAAATGTATACTATTCTATTCTTCAACAACAACGAAATGAATGCTACCCGTAATTTTTCAAAGCTAAAACTCACTGAGAAGACACAAACAATAATTTACACGTTGCACCCCCGAAAACTCGTTTTCTTCCACGGACTAGCGGTATAACTCGTTCTAGCCTGTACTCGTTCGGGATACAACTTGCGAAATTGCCTAAAATCAATCGTGCAAGACCAATACACCAATAACTCTTGTAATGCTTTGAATATTGTTATTTTGACTTGTGTCATTACATCTCTCACCGTCGGCTCGAGCTGCAAAAATCACATCTGTTACAAAATATCTCCAAACCAGCCACTTTTTTCGTTGTACACACACGGAATTTCTGTGTTTTGCTTGAGTTTCTGACTTCTCCATATAAATTTACAAAATTCACAAAAAACCAGTAAAAACCACAAAACAGGGGCGGAATTACGGCTGCATTTCTCTATTCTCTACTCTACCTGGTAGAGAAATATTGTGCACATTCTGTGCACAGAAAATGTACAAAATGTGTATATAACGAACACATAATTTACAGTACACATTTAGTACACATATTGAGCATATTCTGTGCACAGAATGTGCACAATATTTCTCTACCAGGTAGAGTAGAGAATAGAGAAATGCAGCCGTAATTCCTCTCCAGAAAATGTGTCGATTTTCAAAATTCCGCTAGTGCAGTTGATTCCACAAATTCCATCCACACCACAGTCACATAATTACATTCGTCAGAGTTTGAAGTAGTAGATGTGACATTTACATGAGAATAACGCACACATGCAATCACGTACTTCAAAACCATTGGTGAGTTTGCATACACTGTTGTAAACAAGAACTAAAATGCATCGATCGTTTACAACATACTTTCTAAGATATTTGCTATATATCTACTGAAAACTCGAAAGAATTCTTTGGGCTTCAGAATAAAAGCTCCGTTCTTATCAGCTGAAAGTGAAAACCAATTGGTGATTCTTATGGTATGTTTCTGGGTCGTGAAATAAGTTGCAAAAGAAATACAGCCAATGAAAAGATCTCGACAAAGTTTTTAACGTAATTTTGTGGTATGTGCGAAACACCTAAACATGGCACATCTTTACGTATGGTGCAATGATAATTGTTCAATGCAATTTCGTCAATTTTTATCTATAAGTTAAAAGAAATCAAAACCAATATTTATCCATCAACCGCATGAAGAGCACGAAACCGATGTATGCGAGAGTCGAGGTGAGAGTGAATGTTTCATGTTAACGCTAAAAGAGTTGCATACATACATTTACCTGCACTGCAAGAAACGGTTTGTTTATGAATACACAGTCCGTGTGTAATACGAGAATGTGATAAAAGCTAAAGACGCTGACACGAAGACGAAGACGCTCTCGTCGCATTGATATCTCTCGACAATATTTTTTTATTAAATGAGTATATGTGCGTCGCGTAACAGTTGTGGCCATATTTTCATTTTCATTTCGCTGCTGAAATCAGTCCTTGCAAGGTTATGCAGATGAACACACGCGAATCACAGAGAATTTGTAATTTGTGCTTTTCAAACGAAACGCAACCGATTCTGTTGATGTTACGTTGATTGGAAATTGTCTTGGTTATTATATATTTTTCTCGAACGTTTCGAATTCGTTTATTAAGTGAACATTGAAGTGTCACAGTAAATTTTTCAATTGAATTTCAGTTTATGAAAAACGTTTTTTTTTTTAAATAAATTTTCGATTTGAGTGTTGAGTTTGAATTAGTTTTTTTTTCGCCAACAAGCAAATTATACAATTGATTTAACAGTGACTTGAATTCAGTATAATTATACTATAGACAAAAGCAGCGTGAATAAATCACCAGTCAAAACACAATTGGAAATTATTAAATGGTTTATCTTGTGAGTATAACATGAAAGTTTTTAAAACTGAATGCGGTGATGAATTGTATTGTAAAAATTTCGTAAATGTTGCAATTTATTTGGGTAAAATATAAATTTACGAAATTGGTCATGCCTTGTTTTGGTTGCAATGATACTCTAAACAGATAAATACTACTGAAAACAGAAGAGATATATGGTGTCTCAGCCTCACATTCACGATAAAATGTTTACTTAAATATGACAAAAATTACGGAAATGCCGAATTAGTCGCTCGAGATAGAAGGTAGTGTAACTCTAAACTGCACACCGTAACTATTTTTTTAAAGAGAAATATTACGGAAAAGAGAAATTCTTTTAATGGCTAACACAAACCATTTTTATTGCGTGGATTTTTCACATTAAATGTAATTTAAGTGCAGATATTGACTTGAATTTAATATAAAATTTTATTTTATTAAAAAAAACCATGCAAGACCTGACAAACCGAAAAAAAAACTTGTAATCACCATTGCAGTTGCTCTTTTATATATGGCCTTCGCGATGTTTTATATGTTTTAACGGTTGGCGTAGACATATAACTCATTTTTTTTTCTTCTATCTATTTAAATGCCATTTCCCGCAATATCTTGAAAACATTTCCTTAAATCGAATATGTCTACCAGGTAGACTCTACCTACATTGATTTTTTGCTGTTGTGTATTTCTATCAAGCTCTCTGTCCTTTCAAATTTCGCATAATGAAACAAAAAACGCTTGCGGACGGTTACGAACGTAAATATTTACAATCTGAAGCAAGATAATTATGTTGCTAAAGCTCTCACCGTTAAATCTCGTGCTTAAACGGCAGTTGTGTCGGTGTCTGGTCAATTATGATAAATCTGTGCCATAAGTTCAAATTCTCTTCAATTTATTAAATAAGATTTTATGAAAAATTATTATTTAAGATAACAGCAACGAAATAAATAAACTGCTCGTAACGTAATAGTGAATACATTATATTCTCTACTACACTGAGACTGTCGTTTCGTCTATACGAATTTATTAAAAAAAAAAGCAAAAAAAAAGCAAAAAAAAAAACAAAAAAAAAAATTATCAAAACTCCGCTTAAAATATCGTGTGGATTTCTCTTGTCTTTATTTATTTTTTGTAACCGAGATTGCATTATGTTCTCCATTGTCGTGTTGGTTGGGTTTCACTCATTATTGATAACAAATTGATGATTGTTCGGTTGTTTAAGCAAACTGGAAACGCTTTAATTATGCATCGATTGAAAATCGTACACTTTTAAGCGAAAACCCCATTCATAATACGATCAGTATACAGAAATCTAATCGAGTTTTCACGCTTTTTCCACTTCTCTGCGAGGAAGGAAGTACTTTCAAAATATTTTTAATTGAAAAGTTTAATATTTCGCAGCGAGAAATGAGATCACGCATGGTAAAACAGAAACTCTGTGTAATTGGTCTTTGAGTTGATAATTCAAAAGCGAATAGTTTGAGTTTTAGAGTTTGCTCTCAAGATCTTTTGCACCTACAACTGTCTTACCTCTAACTAGAGATGAGCACGAGGATTTTCGAAACCAAACCCAAAACCCGCCAGTTTTTGAAAATTGAGAACTCTAACCCGACCCGAATTAAATTTGTGAAAGCCAATAACCCGATAAAATTGACGTTGGTTCATCATGCCAGTTAAATAATCGACTTAAAACCAACGACGGTCCATACAGAATACCAGTTTCTGAACAATACTCCAACTTTAAATGATTACAATTTGGTTAAAGTCCGACCAGATCTAAACGCGAATAACATTTTTGAAACCTGAAAGCCCGGTAAAATTAAATTGGGTCTTTTATCAAGTTCGGGTAACCCGCTCATTTCTATCTCTAGCTATAGTAAAGATTTTGATTTTTCGAAGAGTTTGCATGCAGGAGGGGCGGTCCAACTTTAAGAAGTTCAAGTTGATGATAGTTTTGAGTCAATTCGTCGACGCACTTCAAGAATGAGTGGTACCCGAAGGTACCCTAAAATTTCTGTTTGAAGTGCGCTGATCGATTTCTTTTCAATGAATCTTAGCAAGATTATCTTAGGAATGCCATTGTATGGTACTATCTCCGATATAAATCTGGGTCTAGAGAAAAATCTTTTTTGGTTTAATTAAAGGGGTAGAAGAATTGGTTGGAAATAAAAGTCCGACTTTAATTTAATTTAAATCCAAGCCAGAACACTAGACACCTAAAACCACCGAGCTACAAGGCATTATATCCTGACATCAGCAAAGTTTTTAATTCGAACTGTCTTTCGAAACGAAGATGTCAATGTTAATCTTGATTCAAGATTCTCGCATATTTTCAAGTGATAAGTACGTCAATCTTATCATTTTTCATTAATTTTCTTCGAAAAGACGTTTTTTTTAGATTAAGGTTATTTCGTTACAGCCCTAAATGTTGACTGGTCTAGAAAAAGCAACAAACAGAAAGATTTATCGGGTGTTGTTTACCACCTTTGTCGGTCATGGAATTTTTATTTAATGAGAAGATAGTTAAAAAACAGCCTAGACGAGATTATCTGTTCGATAAATTAAATTTATTCCGTCCATAATGTGAGACACAAACGCAAATTCTTCAGTTATACGGCCGAAACCTAATTTACAAAAATTAATAAATTTTAGTGTCTGAATTCCTCAAGAGCTTAGTCCTTGGCATAACAATCTTATTTATTGATTTTGTGAATTTATTATTTTGATTTTGTTTACATTTTTTTAAAACTCAAACCTAACAGCATAAATCAAAGACGAGCATAGTATCTCAACGAGCATACCGAATTCAATTTTCTGTAAAAACAAAATGTGACTTCATTGTTTGAAGATTTTTGTTTATTTGCTGGTAAAAAAAAATTGCTGCGGAAATTGTTTTTCCGTTAAATTGACTAAAAAATTGTATTTTACAAAATCCATGACATTAACTTGAGTACATTTTAGTCAAACAATGGAATATTTTACGTTGCAATTGACTCTCACGTTTCTAAACGATTACCGAGAAGAAATCTTTGAATTCGTTTAAGCGTATTTCATTGTCAATCAAATGCCATTGGCCCTTGACCATGCACAAAACCTATAGTCATGCTCGTCAACAATAGAATTGATTAGAATTTAAACGATGATTCGTTCAAAAAGCGCTTATTTCTCTCAAACTGTAAATCATTTTCCGTGCAATTATCTAGATTTCCTTCATTTCCATTGACAAACAACCGCTTAATGAGTGAAAAATAATAAATGCAGAAAAATCAACGAACACACCATTTCGTTCAAGATTCTAAACGTTCAAGAGAAACTTACAGTATCATGCTGATGTGTAACTGTGTGCTGAAAGAAATGTTGAGATATTACGTGACTGGTAAGGCAATAGTAAATTAGTAACTTCTAAAAGGAAAATTATGCAAGACATTGTGGTATGCTTATAAAATTAACGATGATCAGCGGCACTATACGATTTATGTGTTCAAGGTTCGCATATAAATATTTTTTTTTGTTAAAACTATTTTTATTGTTTACCGAAATACACCTCATATGATAACGACGAATATGAGCATCAGCGTCACCACTATCACCAGCAATATTATTCAAATATAGTCAAATTTTCCTTTGTTTTTATTAGGCTCAAAAAAAATGTCAAGGGCAATGAAGTGTTTGTTTGATTACAATAAAAACAACCTTTAATACATTCACAATGGACGATACGGGACGGTCGTTAAATTCAATTTTATTATAGAAAATTTACATTATTTTGGCAAGCTTGTGCTTGAGGTGTTTTTCATTTTCTTTTCGTTATTAATTTCAAATTAATTTTATTTTGAAAATGGTCGTCTCGTGCGGTTATCTCTCGTTTAATTTTATTTGTTTATTATATATATCATTCATCAACGACCTTTTCAATTCATCATCAATTAGCATGAAAAACACTTGTGTGGTTCCATTGATTGTTTTTTAAAGATTTTTTCTTCATTTATTAATGAATTTATTCGTTGTTTGATGAGATATCATCACTATTTTAATGACATAACAACATTTACCTGAGTCAATGATTTCTTTTAAATTGGATAATGAACTGAGCATTAGTATCGATTAAATAGAAACAGTTTGCTTGTAAAAATCTAACAAATACTTATAAAGTTAAATATCAAATAACAGCGAGTACACACAGTCGTTTGACAGTGCAGCTCTTTGGCATTATTAAAAAATTTGCTATTTACTCCAGGCAGAGCCTATTTTTTTAGGAATTTAATTACAGTCTGTTTTTCTTAGCTCGAAACATTTTGGGATTTTCAGCAAATTCAAATTTTGCGCCAAGGTATCATCTACTGGAAATCACTTGATTGACTGTGAACATCTATGACTGTTAAAACTCTGATAAATCTAAATTTATGCTTTCTAAAGGTGAACAAACTGTACTAAAAATTCCTGAAAACTGATAAATTTAACAATAAAGGAAAATTTCAACAAATTTTTAAAAAATTTTTACGAAGTTTGTGGAATTAAATTCCTAAAAATAGGCCCTGCTGCAGAAGCAATAATTGTAAAAATAAATGTAATTTGCTTTGACTTCGTGTTTAAAAACATTTTTTTTTCTTTCCGTTGAGTTTAAATCGGTTTCGATCACTGATTTGTTTGTCCATTACGTTTTTTGAAGTGAATTTCTAACACCGTTTTATTGGTTTCGTTGTGTTGAATTGTTAGAGTGGACCTGCAGGATGGGATAAAAAAGCAGACTTCGTGAATTGTCAAGCTCTTATATGTTACAGTTTGGTCTGTTATGCATACCCATACCCGCACTGTCTCGGCTGAGTCGATTTTACCGCTGTTAGAGCCATAGATCCTCGTTAAATTTAATCGACAACCAATCTGTGAAATTTCCTGGGTAGCATAGAAATTTAGATGACCTTTTACAGAGGATACCACGCAGGTCACCACTCGTGAAATTAACAAATCTGTGACGTCTTTCCATTTAAGTATTTTCGTGAGGTTGACTAAAAATCTTTTATTTCATCAATCTGTACACACATTTTGCAACCGAAACATCAGCATTCACAGTATTTGCTTCAAATATATAATAGTTTCCAACACTCATAGTGTACCACAATCTCAAGTTTCTCTCTCAACCAATTTGATTTATCTACTTGTGCATTGACTACGAGAAAGTAGTTTCCAATGATTATTATTGGCTGACCTAAATCTAACGTATCAGCCGTAAAATCATTAATTAATATTACTTTGTGTTGTCTACAACGACACGGTATCAATGTGATGAATTTCCTTTGATTGTAACGTTCAATAAATTGAATGGATAACACTTATTCCAATTCGATCGTGTTGAATAATTCGATAGCATAAATGGATCAATAAAGAAAAGAAAAAAAAAACTTTTGAGGAAACTTGCTGAAGAAAGTCTACAAAGATAAAGTCGACAAACAGACAAACAGCGAATACAAACCGCAAGACAGGAAGAATATTACATTTTCTTATTTCAAAATGTTAATTATATTATGTTACAAAATAATATAAAATCAAAAATATTTCCCTCTAACATACAATCCATACTTATCGGTATTTATTTGCCAAATGCCATTTTCAACTGGAAACATATACCGTATGCACATAACTGGTTATTTTTTCAGTAAAATCTTTGAGTGTAATGCAATTTTGCATTGAACACATTGTGCATGCAGTCAATAATATTATACTCAAGCTGCTTTAAGAGTCAAGCAGTTTAGTTCTTCAATTTCAAATACTCTTTGGTGTAAAAGTATTCAAGCGTACGATGGTTAGCTTTAGTTGAGTTGCATTACGACTATATCTTGCACACTACGAGAACTACAGGTTTTGAATGCTCTACAGTGTTGATTACTCGAACTTACTGAACTGACATCGGTGTTTCTCTTCTTATACTCCAAAAGAAATGAAAAGTTATGAGCACGGCACAAGACGTACAAGCCTAGCTGCTTCTGATTTATAACTTTGTATTTTGTACTGAGCCAGTCAGTGAAACCTTTAAAAGATGTTTCCTATAATCAATATCTATAGTTTACCAAAGACACGAAAGCTCTACATCAACATCTACACCCCAAGCCGAGACTCAAGTAGTTTTCAAAAAATCGCTTTCATACCTGTCTGCGAAAGAGTATAGTTAGTCCACAAAATTGCTCCTTTGTGATTCTGTTAAGTGCTAAAAGTTTCAAACTCTTTCAGATTTTTACACTTTCTTGTCCTTTGACGCCACGTATTTTTTGGTCTATCAATTTTTTGCTTACCATGTGGTGTTTGAATCCGCTTGTAACTAATGTCTTTAATATTTAAACGGTTGATGAATCTACTACTTCATTAGTTTTAACATCACACTATTCACGTTATTTATGTCTTTTGAAGTAGATCGTTACGAAATTCGTTTAAAAAAATTCTGATGGAAATAATCATTTCTCTACTTTTGCAACTACTTCAGTCGGGAAGTTGTCTTTTGAAGTACTTGCGAAAGTTTTGGCAAAAAATTCTAGCGAAAGATTTCCTTTTACGACTTTTTGGCAACTACTTCGTTCCTCCACAACCTTTGAAATTAAGAATAGAGACGAATCGTTGGAGATAATATCTTCAAAATTCATCGTTTACTCGGTTCCAATATTTAATTTTTTAGTAAATTTGCAAATAACTGGAAATCTGCAATTCTTGAAACGTAATTGAAACAATCATCTCTCACCACTTCTGAATCTCAATCGTAACTTCTCAAGAAATCATCATGAAACATCGGCTCAATTAAATTTTTACTGAGTTCTAGCATCATGCAATAATTTCATTGCATTGCAATTTCTTGTGCATGTGATTGGAAATATAATAAAATAATTGGCTCCGATTAAAGTGGTTAGCGTTGTGCGTAAGCGTATAATTCGAGATAATTTTTTTTTCTTCATCAATTTATTTTCGAAGTTGTTGAGTTGTTGTTAGTGTTAGTATTCACATGGTAAATTAATACTAAAAATTACCATCTGTTTGCTCTGCAAATTATTTCTTTCCTCTGATTGCAACGGACAATTATTTACATCGATTTCTAAATATGCACACATACACCATGTCTCGACACAAGTGCGGTAGAACTTGTACTAGGCAGACATAAATTAAAATAAAAAAAAGATTTACTTGCAAGTAAAAAACCATAATAATAAAAACAGAAATTAAATAACATTATATCACAATAAGGTTCGTCGTGTCTTTGTGAATTGAAAGTCTTTCGTATTCATGTGGCACCATGGCACACATTTTTGTTGTTGTATTTATATTTCTTTGGAAATGATATGATTGTGCTGATCATTTTAAACGGCAATATATCGTAGATAAATCGCAGTAATTAATTGTTTTGTAAGTCATCATAAATTTTGGAATGTGAAAGAGTTATTTGGGATCATTTATGCGGTTTTTATAGACTTCGTATAGACTCAGTAGAGTCGACTAATCTTTTTTTCTTTTTCATATTCATTCCAAACTAGTTTGGTTCAACGATTTTGTTTTTGTTGACTTTTCGTCATTCCAATTAAACTCTCGTTAGGTGTTAAAAGTTAAGGAAATCATAACAAAACTATCCTATTATGTACACAAACGATTCAATCGTTTTACAAATTGAGCAAGAGCGTATCCAAAACAGATTGTGAAGTTACAATTTTAATAATAATTGTAATCAATATGGACCGCAGGTAATTTTTATATGCATGTACTATGTCCACACAATATAAATAATGTTTTGTGTAACAAAAGGAGGAAAAGGGAGGAAACATTTGAATTTTGGCGGTTTTAGAAGTTTGCTTCAAGGCTTTGTTTTTCAATTGTTGGAAGTATTTCTATATGCTGGCTATAACGTACAGTGCGAGAAACCCGTTTATCATAATCACCATAACGGCTTTACAATTGTCTTGCGTGCTTAGTGATTACCCCACTCGCCTGCAGATCTCACACTTACTGCCAAGACAACAAATTTCAAATTAACAAACAATAACGAAACGTACAATTTCCGTGTAGACAACAAGACCTTCAAATTTCATTTTGTTCTTTGATTAATGAAATTTCTCACATTTTTAACCGAAATCCACCTTTCAATACTGCACTTTCATGCGTCGCCACAACACTTTTCCGTCTGATAAACCTTCGGTATGTAAATGAAAGTCCTTGATTATTTCGACTAATTCAATACAAAACTCTGTGTACTGTACGGTACTGTACAAACTGTATGTGAAAAGATTTTAATTTGACTTTATTTTCGCAAAAATCGAATTCGTTTGCCATTAGCATAAATTTATTGAAAAATGTACGACCTCTAGTTATCGGTCAAATTCGATTTTCAATTGATGGCTCACGTATAAAATGGAAGATGAAGATTCGATTGATATGCTTTGAAATCGTTCAATAGAAAAATCAATTATCACATTTCTTATTGATGCTTAAGTTTCACATCATTTACAACCTTAAACTTTTCAAAACTGCGCTAACGAAATATGTATAGACTAGACGTAGGCACATACCACTGAATCCAAAGACTATTAAAAGATAGGGTAAAACTACCAAAAACGAGCTCCCTCTACAAATACGAGCCCTCTATTATCCCTCCTATGTTTCCCATTCGAACGAACAATATAAAAGATAAATTAGTGTCTGCATTCCAACAGGGGCTCGTATTAGATAGTTTTACCTTATATATTCACTCATACGGCACAGAGTGCAGGTACTAATTCGATTTCTTACCGCTTCCAAAGTCGTGATGATTCATTCCTCATTCCATTATCTTAAGCCGAAAAAACATCCAACTTCCAGGGACTGTTCCCACAATCGTGATGATTCAGTTCTCATTCCATTATTATCTCCAGCAGACAGAATTCAGTGTTCCGACTCGATTCCGACACTGAATTCCTTTCTCACAATAACAAGTGAATAATGTTTTGTGTATGAATTCAAATTAAGTAATCATACTGCAGCGGTAATTCATAATAACAACATCGATTGTAACAATATTGTTTATGGCTTTGTCATTTGAATATTTTTATTTATTGAAACAGATTCCATATGAATAAAAAAAAGAGTATGGACAGACAGGTATGTGTATGATACAATGAATACGATTTACTTTCTTCGGTTGTTGCTTTTATTTTAATTTATGTCGAGTTTGCTTTCAATTAAGTGTTTCTGGTTGCTTTCAACACTTTGGGTTTTGTTGTTGGACACTTTTTTTTGGTTGGTAGAAGATCGATCGAACAACGTTCATGTTTGTACAAAATATTCGAAAATTTTGCCCGCATATGTTGAAATCGTTGATTCGTTTATGTATTTCAATGCAAATTGAAGATTGCTACCAATTTTTTTTTCTCGTCGTACATTTGTTGTGCCCCACACAATGAATAAAAATTATGTGAAATGTTAAAATCATTCATCACCGGTCTTCAACATAATGAAATAATAAAACGTAAATGTCGAATTTATTATCTAAAAATGAAATTGAAATGGTTTATCGCCCAGTTCGTTTGTCATTTGCATCATACTGTTTTCTTTTCCAAGGTCGTTGTAGGCTTAGGTTTTGGTTTTTTATAATCGGTTAATTAGAAAACCAGCGGTCCCACTCAAAATTTCGTGTCCTATCGAAGCTAACTGTGAATAACTGTGAATAAGTCAAAGACGCTCAAAGCTTTGCAAAAATTGAACTTTATAACTAGTTCGATTATAGTTGGAACTCAAAAAATTTCGACAGAAATGGCAGAGAAGTAGCTACAAGCTCCAATTTCTGTTAGAAGATCACGGCATAATCTAGTAAGTAGTTTATAAGAAAATTTACGATGTTTTTTGGTGGTAATGTTATTTTATAGAAACAGTCGCGACACCGATTATTGTAGATACTTTTATACTGTCCCGCTCGAGTGGTAAGGCCATCCTTCACTGAGTGTCATCCCTCCACCGTGTTTTTCTCAATATGTATTTCGAACAGTGAGGGATTCTTTTCAAAAACGACCTGCCGAAATCGGACGCATTTTCTAGTGCATTTTTTGATATGTGCCTAGATAGGTATTGGTCCCTAGAAGCCAAAACCACTTTCAAAAAAATTCGTCTAAGTTTGTCTTCACGCCGTTAGAAGTTCACCGTAATTGTCCATTTTTTACCCATACTTTCAACTGGTCATAACTCAGTGTGGATGAATTTTAAACCCAACAAGACCCAATCTGCCCCGAAAGTACATACAATTACCTTTCAAATGACACCCCACACGACCTTTAATGTTTCGTGGCCTACAAGAAATTTCCATAAGAAAAGAGCATGTTTTCGGTTTTTGGTCACCTCTCACTAGCCAGAGAAGCTTAGACGAATTTTTTTGAAAGTGGTTTTGGCTTCTAGGGACCAATACCTATCTAGGCGCATATCAAAAAATCCACTAGAAAATGCGTCCGATTTCGGCAGGTCGTTTTTCAAAAGAATCCCTCTAAGCTTTTTTAAGAGGCATTTATTCATCATTCCAATATTTCTGGACTTAAAACTTAACATTGTGTTATAGCGCATAATATTTCAGTTATATTTTAAGAGCAATAGTTTTGGGGAGAAAAATCTACCAGTTTCGATTGAGAGGTCTCTTAAGAGCTTTGCAATGAGTTGCAAAAGAATTGCAGATGAGGTGATTTTCACTCGCGAGATTTAATCTTTCTATATTAAACTGTTGAACATCCATTCAGATACAGAAAAGTAAATGTTCCGAACAACGGAATTCATCCTGTAGCTTGAATTTGCTTAACAAACTTGTCCTACGCAGGACAGTAGGACAAGTAGGACGAATTTATAAAAAGTAGGACAAAGTAGGAAAGTAGGGCACTGTGTGAGCGCTGAAACATCTATCAATCATTGTAGGAAATCGGGCAAAATATTGAAATTGCGAGATCTTGGATTTTTGTTGTCTTTAGAAAACAAGACAAATTGTTACAGGAGTCACAAAACACTACTCTGCTGGGTTTCAGTATAAAATAAAATCTTTTTAAGTCATTTTGAAGTCTTAAATGAGTCTCCACATCTCTCATGTGGGCTGTGTCAGTTGTTAATGGCAACGCCGATAAACACAAACGAAAAACTCTCTCCAACCTGGTTGTATATAGTAAGTGCCATGAAACCATTTCTGGTGCAAATTTGGTAATGATGCGTAATCATTAGCAATATCGACTAATTTGGAAGTGAGCGCACAATAACTTGTATATCTCGTCTAAATTAAGTGATTTTGACGTGTGACAACGTATTGGACTCGTACGGACGCACAGATTGTGAATAACATAGTCTAGGGGGTTATTGGGCCAATTGTAAAGGACTTGCGGCACGCCTGCTTACTAACGTGCAGTCATGATCGCTTTAAGTGGATTGTGTCATCGTGTTGACATAGACAAAAACCAATGAAAAGATCTCTACTGTTTTATGTAGCAAAAAGCAAATAATCATGTTAAACAAATGAAGTACAAGATTTCTTTTTAAATCAATTGTTTTAAATCGAAAGAACCAATAAATTATACTTATCATCTACTTGCCGTGACTGTGAAAGATAAAATTGAAAATTATTCGTAATTCCTCTGCTCCTAACGTGCAATCCTGAATTTGAGAATTTATTTGAACACCTCGGTCCAGATCCCATTAAAATGGTACAGACGAGAATGGCCAGAATTGCTTTCATTTTTGTTAAGCACACTACAATAACAAGTTTAATGGAAAGTAACGTTTGTTTTGTTTCCTAAATTTTATTCACTTTAACGCAAGTCACGTACCAGTTCTTATGTAAATTTCTGTAACATGTTTCCGTAAATAAACGAAAACATTTTAATAGACTCTGTGCTAAGTATAAAATGATTGAAGATTTGACAAAAGAAAATTTCACTTTGACTAACATTCAGTTCATAATATTCTATGTTACTGCTAACTCTACTGACTCACGACTCGTCTTATTGTTATAGTTTTAATGTTACGTACAACAGTTAAATTTGACGACATCTGGACTTCAGTTAAAACAAAATGATTTATTATATCTTCAAGTAACATTACGAATGCAAAAATAATGGCAACGACAGTCACATTCAGCATTCATGTTAATTAGCTACATCACTGTTATGTAAGAGATATCAAATTCGGCGACATGTAAATGATTCACAGTTGATAAAAATGTTGCTGTTTTCTTTATAGTTGCGAGTTCTCCGCCTATGAATTGTTTTCTGTTTTGGGAATGTTGATCACTTTCACTCCCAGCTGACCACTCTATTGGTCTTTAAGAAAATAATATGAAACAGTTCGTGTGTAAAGACTAGAGGACAAGAACAACAAACATTACTCAACAGCTCAGTACGACTTCAGACCTTCCATTCAGACCTTCCAAGTGCATTATCGAAGTAAAATTTATGAGAAATGCAATTGCCAGTTTTTATTACCTTACGTTATTACTACCTCCATTGATTTAATTGTGAAAGGTGCTGATCTTAATAGGATTTAATGTCCTCGCCGTGTGCAGTGAATGTTGACCACCTTTTTTTGAAAAGTATATCCATCCATCGATAACATTTTCATGTTCATTTATCGATCTAAACGAAGAGTCGACGAACAACTTCATGATTTCACGTTCAATACAAGTATATTGCCGCAGGATTGTGAAATATTAAATATCTCATCGAGATAAAAAAAAAACAAAGTCTTATTCTAAGTGAATAAAAATGTATTCGCAGTGTGTTAGGTAAATTCATCTATGATTTGCTTTGGTGATTTTTCCGCATACCACATTTTAAATTATATGTTTGTGAATGTTTGTCCAATTAATGGTCATTGATCAAAATAGTTACTTTTATGTATATGACTATACGTCTTTTGATCAATGTTACTTTTGCTTTTTTCGCTAAGTTACAGCTGGTGTCTTTATATGCACGCGAATATGTACATGATATGATGTTTTACTCGGTTTTGTGTTCTTTGTATCGCTATAAGAATTACCGTGAGTTTTTGTTCAAAAATCTGTTTCGATAAACCAGAAATGCCGAAAAGGAAGTGAAAAATTAGAAAATGAACTTTTGTTTGTTTGAGTTGTTTAAGTCGCATAGAATTATAGATGATAAATGAGCTGGTAATATTTTGTGTTTGTAAAGGCTGTTGCTATCCGCACACGAGTGCTAATAGTCAATTGTGAAACTGTTCGCACACGAATTTTTTGCTTCTTCATTAAATTCAGTTGTAATTGTGAACAAATGTTAAAATTATATCAATTCCAGCTTTAGGTAACTCTATAAGGGTGATGTTTGTAAGAGCAGCTCCTTATGTTCTTCCGTGTTGTAAAAAGAAGCATAACCTCTTTATGTTTCATTTAATAAAAGGGAGCATAAGATCTTTATGTTCCATGATGTAAAAGGGGGATATGCTCCTTATGTTCAATGTTGTAAAAAGGAGCATAAATTCCTTATGTTCGATGTTGTAAAAGGTAGCATAAACTTCTTAAGTTTCATGTTGTAAAACGAAGCATAAACTTTTTATATTCCATGTTGTAAACCCGAATAGATACACAATGGACGATTGACACACGAATGCGAATAGTCTCACAATTGACTATTCGCACACTAGGACGAATAGTCACTTCACTTGTAAAGCAATAAAGTACGATATCAAGATGAAATTTAATTTTATCTCCTGTAATGTCATAATATTCACAATTTGAGTGTCACTTTTAGAATCAAAATGGGCTAGATTTAAATACGTCATTCACAGAACGTACGTTTATTAACTGAAAATTTCGATAAATGGTCATTTGCGCACGGCTAACTTCGATAATGTCACATTTATTCACGGAAAACTTCAATAATTTCTCATTTATTCACTGAAAATTGACAAATTCTTGACAGTATACTAGATGTGTGTTTTGTTTGTAAGGAATATGAATGAGTGACGGTGTCATGGCGTGTTTATGCTTTAGTTTGATTTTTTAAATTGGTTTTTTATGGTGATTATGGCATTACAGGAGATAAAACCTTGTTCCTAACACGGTAGTAAATGGGGGTTTTGCGCACACAATGTGTTGCCGAACTCGCTTCGCTCGTATCGGCAATCTCACATCTAGTGCGCAAAACAATCCCATTTACTACCTTATTATGAAAATAGCTATTTACGTAGCGAACGGTTTCTGCTACTGTTTTCATCTGTGAGATAATATTTTTCTCCATGACATTTATTCATTCTGTATGTGTTGCTGATGATGGTAGAACCGAATTTTTTGTTTTTATTTAAAACCTTCATTTTCTGAATTTGATACTCGAATTAGCTGACCGATATGGTCAGACAGACTAAAAGTTTATTAATCAAAAATATGCAGAGACATTGAGGACAGAATGTGTAGCAGTATTCCATAAACGAAACTGTTGTCTTGTGATAAATCGGGTCATTTCGTGTAACATCTACTACAAGTATTAGTACACTCTACAGTACCAAACACTAGCTTGAGAACATTTACCTGATTCGATTCTTTTACTGTTTCTTCAATCCATTATTCACTCCAAAAACTTTATTAACATAAATGGTATTAGCCTCGAAGTACTAGATTTTGTAAATGCCAAATGAGGTAATGCAACGACTAAGAAACACAAGTAAATGTGAGTCGAACTTGTAGAATTTTAACACATTCTAACGTTAAGAAACGTTGTTAACTGTTATCGACTGTTGTTATCGGATGAAAAAGTCTGGTCTTTAAAGTTCAAAAAACTTATTCTCTTGTCTCAAATCACGAATATTGAGTATAGGAAACTTCGGTTTCGGTTGGCCTGTAGAGTCGCCACAGTTTTTCAATCAGATACAGTGAAATTTCAGCATGAATTTTCTCCAGCCATTTTTCAGCTGATCCACACAAACAATCAAAACAGCATATGGTCCTGGCATGTAAAAAAAGTTATTGTCGAGTCTACTACTTCTTTTGATCGAAGTATATTTTTAAAACAAGCTGAAAGCAATAACATTTTCTTAATTATTTCTAACACATATCTAGCTATAAAAGGCTTAAAGCGAGCCGATGCTTTCAATAAAATACCTAAGTCATGATTCAAAAATCGTAAACGAAAAACCAGTGTCTGTTACGAGCAATTTTGAGGGTGATTAGTAACGCTTTTTCGATTTAATTTGCTTGTTGTCTATGTTCGGTCGATAGCAAACTAATCAATTTTTCCTTTCATTTCAGAGTACATAACATTATGAAGAACTATGTAGTTGCTTCTTTGATCACATATTTTCTTGGGGGCATTGCCCCCATCAATGGTGGACCGCTAGACACAGCTCTTAGTTGGGCGAGAGCTGATCGAATTCCAATTGAAGTGAATCTGCCGTGGTTACCATGTAAGTAAAGTTGATGGATTTGAAAATTGATGAATGGAAGGAAAAACGAAGGAAAAAAATATTCTATTCTTCATTGTTGTTATGCGTGTAAAGCGGAAATAGTTTTTGTTTGCCATCTACTCGAACAATGGCAGGCAGAACAAAAATGTATATGATTGTTGTAAATAACATTCCTCTACATCGATTGTGCATACGTAACGTAGCAAACATTATCAGTGAACATTGTAAACAATTTTTGGACATAAACTTAACTGCATTTCGTTTAGTCAGAATATTTAAATTAGTAATGCAGGCGTAGCGTATTCATCATCATCATGCTATTTGGCATTATACTGGTCGGTGTATGTATGCTATGCAGTACAAAAGCCACAATGATGTTTACTTTCACCACAATTGAATATTCATGCTTCATGCTATATTAGACGAGATTACAGTGTTTTGCATTGTATATGCAATCTGGATTTTGTTGAATGTTGATTACCCACCTGAAGCAAAAAGAATGGTGCAACTCGTATAATATATTTATAAAAATAAGTGATTGTTTATGTCGGATGGTGCGATTTCAATGAATCATCGGGTATCATCCTGTAAGGTGGATCTGACAAGGACTCTCAAACTAAGATATGGATGAGGCCATGAAAAATCTACTAAAGAGTTGAGAAAACAGATCGATCACTCAAATGACCTTCATCGTTGGTTAAGGTTGTTCACATTCATATTGCAGGATTGAGTCTAAGTTTGGCTGAAAATATGCTAAAGACTATTAGCAATGAAAATTATAGTTAAGTCGGCTAGAACTGGTTTTTATGTTGATTAATAGGTAGGCCGAACAATATGGGCGAAATCAGCCTTCATGTGAGCAAGTTCTGTAATATTTTTTTTTCTCTTTAATTTGTTCTTGGTGCACGTAAATCGATTTGCACTTAATGCTTAACCATGGTGACGGTCTACTTTTCTAGGTTCAATTACGATTCAATAGAATTCTGATTTATAGGCAGCATACCATTTTAATTGCATTGAGTCGAGATTTTAATTGAATGCTAAATCGTAGTTTTTCTATAGATTTCATCATATCGACTATTTGCGACCGAACAAAAAAAAACTTCTATTTAGATTTTCAATTGAATCGATGTTGACTTTAGTTGTTATTGCAAAATGTTTTACAAAGAAACCTAATCGGAATGCTTAAACTGATACAGACCTACCGAAATAAAAAACTACAACAAAATTCAATATTTAACATTGACTTCGTATCCATAAACGGTCTTAAGTGTCTCTAACAAGCGTACCTGTTTTTGTTTGTTTGCCGCAATTTGACACGAATCTATGCATTCAAGAGTCAACCAGCATACATTTTAATATCATTTATGAATTTTTGCAACGTTGTTGCATTGTCTCTGTGCTCTGTCGAAGAGCTTGCCAATATAATCGACTATTGTGGATTTTAGATTGTGCTGCGGTATGTGTCGAAGGTCTTACTTTTGTATAATTTAACATCGCAAATCAGATTGCGCTTTACACTGCTACTGTAACGTACAATGCTTTTAGCATTACTGTTCAGGTTGTTATCTGTTTAACGAATATTCTTGACTTTCTGAAAGTTCTTTTCAATTCTTCTCCATGTTTCTTCAATTCATGCGGTAATTTTAATTTTAATCAGCAGATCCAACTCAATTCATTGCGTTACTGGGCCGCAGAATTTGAATCAGTCGGTGAACACATGAATCTTTCTATCGAGACAAGTCAATCTGAAAGGATCAGGTCAGGTTATTCGTTTTCGAAACCTGATATGAACTGATTGCTTAGCCTAACAGTTATCAGGTTGACCTGACACCTGTTGACCTGACACTGTTTTCGAATGCACTTTTTATATTGGATACAAGCCGACGCTGCACAAATGCGTGTATTCGGCCTGACTCTAGATTCATCGAAAATTATTTAAAAATTGATAATCAGATTGATCTGTCAGGTTTTAAGTAAAACATTAAAACACTCAAAATTCTAAACAAGTCAGGTCAAAGCAGGGCCTATTTTTGTAATTTTTTTTTGGAAATTTTTTCCAAATTTTCAAAAAAATTGCCAAAAATTTTAAAAAACTGCGAACGTTCAAAAACCGATAATTTCCATAATAATAATCCATAATTTCGTACTGTTTTGGCACCTCTGGAGCTCAGCCTTATGTTTTAGCCGGCTCTCAATGATTTATGTTTGATTATTGACGCTCTCATCTTTCAAATTAATCATGCTCGTCTTCATTTGAAACCTGATAGTGTCAAGAAATAATCGAGAGTCAGTTAAAACGCAAGGCTAATTCAACAGTTGCCAAAACCGTTCGAAATGGTGGAAAAATTTGGTTTTTGGACGTTCGCAGTTTTTGGAAATTTTTAGCGATTTTTTGGAAATTTTGTAATTTCCAAAAAAATTCCAAAAATAGGCCCTGAGTCAAAGTCAATTTCCCATTAGATCAACCTGACCGGTCGTCAGCCTTAATTATGTTCCACAAAAGCTTAACGTCAACAAAGTAAGCTTTTTCCTAATTGCTATTTTGGCTGATTTCACAGGTTCGAAGGAAAATCCACAAATTTCAAGTAAGGTAAGGTCAAAGTTAATTTCCCAAAAGGTCAACCTGACCTGACCGGTCATCAGCCTTCATTCCCTTCTGCAAAAACTTAACTTGTTGTATAAGCTTTTCGCTAATGACAGAATTTATGTTTTGGATGATAAAGACATGCCCTGTCTCTACTTACTCTGAAGTGACAGCTAAAAAACATATCAATCTGCGAAAGCTTGACAGATTTTTAACTTTACTTTTACTTCGAATTTTTACTTGAAATTGGTATTTCATGTTGATGTAAGGTAGAGGCGAATGAATATTATGTTGCAGTTCTTTCTATGCATATGTTCTTCGTAAGGTTTCCGTACTACGGAGGGTTGCAAAGTTCAATGACCGGACTATAAATATTGTGCATGAGCTCGGCGATATCACACAGGTCTTTATGAGTTGGATGTTTGTTGCTCCTTCGCGTTTAATTTTGTACTACGGCACATTATTTGTCGATCATTGTGTCATCAGAAAAGACAGCCAAAACATTTCCGCGACTGACCGAATCGACTGAATTTTTATATATTTCAACAAATTACATAATTTTAATTTTCAATAATTTAATAAATCATTCAGACGACATTCAAATTTGGATAAATGAAATACAACAACGACAAAAAAACAAGCGTAACGATGATGACTGAAAATGTATGGACTATTATGAGCGAGCTATCAAATGAACGAATGAAATCCAAAAATTATTTCGCTTAAATTGTTTTCATTTACTTTTATTAATAATACACCATTTCAATGGAACTCGAATTTAAGTTTTTTGGTCCATTAAATTGGCATCATTTGCATGCAACGTACAACTTCGTTCAGTTATTATATCAGATTGATGCTCCGTTTCGTGCTGATTTAAATTTTTGTTAATAGAAATTAATTTGCAAAATTGCGTTCGTAGAATTTCTCTCAATATTCTTCATGTGATGCGTCCTTCATAACATACTTTGAGTCATGAGGCCTCGATACAATTATGAGACCAAGTGGAATGATGTCCGAACCATTACATCTCATTAACGTTTCTCGTTTTAAACGATACATTGGGGAATAGTTTACTTTGATAGCTCTACCACCACCATTCTCTGTTCCCAACCTTATTAAAGTGATTACCAGGATCGATTCCCGTATCAGACAAGATTTCACATTTAGTTTTTCTAGAGAGTTTATCGCATCCAAACTTCATAACTTGGGCAGTTGCGGTGTATTTGGTGGCTGCAACCATCTATACACCGAATGACGGAATGACTCGTATGACGTAACCCAAATATGAGGAATTTGTGTACAGCGTCTAGCACTCTAGTCTCTTATAAGCGAGAGATATCAGTTTTGCGTCACATTTCCCACGTAGAGTATTTGCATACTTCGAGACATGGTTTGGAAGGCACGTTTAGCCAGAGGTCTAGACTGAGCTTGTTATTGGCTTTGTAAAAGACTTGTAATAGTGTCCAAAAACAAACAGCTGGTCTGCTCATACATTGTATGAGTCATACAAATGAAATGGGCTATGCTTGTAGTTGTAAGACCGCACAAGCACGTATGAGAAGTTTTGTTTGTATGAGTGAAACACCTGAAAAATAGCTGACGCAAATTCATGTCTAAGTTTTACTGATGTCCCTTGAAAGTTTCATCAGTTTTTTGGAGTAAAACTTTGTTTATTAAAACTTTGGTAGTGACAAAGTGGTTAAGTGGCTATGAGTTATATTGTATACCACAAAGATCGCTCTACAGCTTCAATTATCTCTATGGAGAATCTAGGAATAGATACCCTTAGTGTGTTCAATACTAAAAATATAATTTCATTGTTTTACAGTTGAAAACGAAACTCGTTGCTTCGGCGATGTTGGCTGCTTGAATATCACGAGAGAATGGTATCACCTAATCCATCGTCCATTCAATGTGTTCCCATTGCCGCGAAGTGTCATCAATACGCGATTCGTACTGTACACCGAAAAGAATCCAACCGAAGGCCAACTGCTCTCATCAGATGACAAAAATTCTATTAAAAATTCCAACTTTAAGTAAGTGGATGCGGTACAACCGAAAGATATCGAAACAGGAATTTTAAAACATTTACTCTTCCAGTCCAAATTGGATGACCAAATTCATCATACATGGCTTCATAGATACGCCACTATCAAATTGGGTATCTGATATGCGAGATGAACTGATCATTTTAGGTAGTTTAAATGTAATTGTAGTCGATTGGGCAGGTGGGTCGTTGCCTTTATACACACAAGTAAGATAAATGAATTTAATTTTTTTTTAGAAAGTCAAATTCGATCGCATTTTTTTCTACTTAGGCAACAGCCAACACAAGACTGGTAGGATTAGAAATTGCGCATCTGATAACGAAATTACGAGACGATCATGGTTTGAAGCCGGAAGATGTGCATCTTATTGGTCACAGTTTAGGTGAACATTTCTTCCCCAAAATCTTATTGAATCGATCGTAGAAATCAACTGATCGGTCTATTATTTAGGCGCTCACACGGCTGGATACGCTGGGGAACGAATACCTGGTATTGGCCGAATAACAGGTCTTGATCCTGCTGAACCGTATTTTCAAGGAATGGGATCATCTGTACGCCTCGATCCAACTGATGCTAAATTTGTCGATGTCATACACACTGATGGTCGTAGTTTCTTCTTGTTGGAAATCCCCGGGTATGGTATGTCTCAGTCTTGTGGTCACATCGATTTCTATCCGAATAATGGAAAAGAGCAACCGGGCTGTTCGATATCGCAAGAGGGTGGTACGCTGATACCATTAACACTCATTAAAGATGGTATCGAGGAAGCGTCTAGGGTGCTCTTAGCATGTAATCATGTCCGAGCAATTAAATTGTTTATTGACAGTATCAATGGAAAGTGTCCTTATGTTGGTATGTAGGTCGGCTCAACGGGAATTGAGTTGAATGAATTCCATTTTTTTTCTAACATTAACCGATTCTGTGTTTTGCAACAACAGCTCATCGCTGTCCATCGTATCAACATTTTATGGCTGGCCGATGTTTCAAATGTAGTTCAGGAAACTGTGCAGTTATGGGTTATCATGCCACATTACCAACAGTTCCATCATCAATTCACACAGTGTCATCGATATCATCCAATTCGTCGGAGAACGAAATAATTCCGGAGACCAATGATATTTCGCAACCACAGCCTGGCAAATATTTCTTATCGACCGGTCGAGATTTTCCATTTTGCCGTAAGTTTGTGCAGTCCTGTATTCCGTACAGAAATTATTTTAATATAAAATCTTGTAGAGCGACACTATCGTTTCACGATTGACTTGGCAAAGCCGAAAATTGCTGAACCTTGGGTGCAGGGCTACTTAACAGCTGCCATTTTTTCGGATCGGGGTGCATTAAGGAATATCGATCTAACACCGAAAGGTACACGCTTGGAACATGGTACAACCTATCAGGTTGTTATAACAAATCCTCATGACCTTGGCAATCGAATACGGAAAGTCGAATTAAATTGGGCACACGAAATGAACGTACTTGAACCGAGATCGTTATGTCTCTTTTGGTGTAACGATCATCTATACGTTAAATCGCTAATGGTCGACACCATGCAGATGCCGTCAAGAGAGTGAGTAGAAGCATTGAGAGTTAAAAGAAGTCTCGAACTGACCCATCGTTGTCTTTTTACAGAAAGCGTAACTCTGATTTCTCCAACAAACTTTGTTCGCCGAAACGAGAGTATGCAGACATTGCTAACAGAGGTTCTTCAGTGTTCTATGACAATTGCAAGAGATGACCCTTTCAATTAGCTTAACTTCATCAGTGTTTCTTCTTGAAATGACTTTTTTTTCTCTTTGATTCGGATTACGGTTTTCTTTCAAATAAAATTTCTTCAACTCTCTGGAAGACATACAACAGTCAATGTTGTATACCCGTCCGATTATCGACTATGATTACATTTCATTTCTGGACTTCTGTTAAGTTTTTGATTCTTTTTAACATTAACCTTAAGTGCATTTATTTATAGCATTGTGATAGACAAAGGAAATCGATTTGCTTTAAATGTGAATCTTCTATGCGAGTCGTGAAGCCTAAATAAAATCTAAGTTTTTTTTTGTTTTATTTCTCTGTTTTTCTTCCTCATGGTTACAACTGTATTATGGAACCTGAGCCATATTGTCGTCATTTTACTATATCAACCACCAAAGGAAATATAATGGACACACGAAACTGTCTTCCAAATGGCATACAGTGCGATTGAATACGAAATGATCTTTCTAACCCAGTAGAAGAACTTCTCCATCCTCTCCATACATTATTCACCGATACTATGTACAAACAAATTGCCTCTTCTTGACCTAAATTATCTCAATTCCAACACCTCTTTCACTTCATGTTCAACTTAGGAAATAAAACTTTTGTGTTAACGCTTGGAGCCAATAAGTTACAAGTTTTTGAACTCTATAACGATACTTATCCACAATGGTTATCTACTCATAACTGGAGCATTGGCAACGTTGACAACAATGCAGGAGAAATGATCTGGATGAAATTCGCTGAAACCATGGTTGTAACTGAACTGCGAAATTTGCCAGCTTGTCAGTTTAGATAATCTAAGGGTCTGTAGGTGTCATCTCAAAAATGTTTCTTTACTAATATCTAGGGAATGCAATCCCGGTACCAATCCCGGTACCAATCCCGGTACCAGTACCGGAAAATCTCAATCCCGAATCCCGGTATTGATCAAAAAATCCCGAGATTAGTACCGAAATTTAAAATTCAGTTCTTTTTAACAAAATTTTGATATCGATCAACTTGTATGATTCAAACTCCTATAGCAATATAAGATAAACATTAAAATATAGGATTACTTGACATTTTTCTCTCATGTCGTATTATTTGCAAACACATTTTTAAAACTACGATGGCTAGCTAAAATTTGTCAATAAGGGTTTACATACAATCTTTATTATAGTAGTTGAGTTTGTTTGAGAATGAGGGCAACTAAACCGCAGCCTCCTTTTATAGTTCTCCTCGGTTTGAGAAACTGAGGACAGCACAGCACAGTGCAGTGGATTACTTTGAGGATTTTGTGCTCAAACTAATCATAGTTAACCTCGCAAAAGCGGAATATTATTTAAATTCCTGCAAATTTTAGACATTTTTTGGAGCAATTCAACGCTTTTATTTTCCTTTACTTCAAATGAAAACAGTTCACGGTTACTAAAAGTGTTCAATTCAATTTTCCATTAGCATTTTCTATGTTTTCTGAAAAAATATTTTAAAAACTGTCCCTCTTTGCGAAGTTGGCCGTGTTTAGTTTGCACACAAATTTCGTACTGCCGGTGGTCAACTGAAAAGATCTATAAAAAGCACATGAGTGTCTGCTGCTCATCAAACCAACGAACGTTGAATCTGAACATGCATTTTCGCGCCTGAGGATCATAATTCGATGGTTTTCGACACGCACTTTAGAGTCAAAAAGTGCTATTTTTCTGGACTGATATTTGCGGCCGGGAAAGTAACTTTTCCGGCCTCCGCATTACATTTGCAGCCGGAAAAGTAGTTTTTCCGGCCTCTGATATGATTTGATATGATTCTTACTGTTTTTGAGTTTCATCTCATTATGATCCTCAGGCACAAAAATCGTCGTTCGTGACTCGTGATGAAAGCTGAATGTTTCGGTACACGTCGTAAGCTTACGACTAGTCGTGAAAAATTCAACTTTTCATCACTCGTGGCGAAATGTGCTATTTCGGCTTGTTGTTACTTGCGTAGGAAAATATATTGTGGATTTAGGCGATATTTCACAAAACTGTCAATTATTGACGCTGTCGGCAGGTCGGTCTTCTGTCACTTCTCACGATTTATATTTTCATAGGCAGCGTGCTTAAAAATTTTAATTTCCTAACAAATCAATTAATTTTTAAATGACAAAGATCAAAAATTTCGATTGCGACGACAACAAGTCCCAAAACCTATACGTTCAAGATTGAACGATGACACGTTGAGTGCATTGCGCGTTCTAAGATCATTTTTCCAAAGAGAAAATTGAAATTTTCAATGTGACATCTACCCTGTTACAATAATAAATTAAAGTTATTACCCGGCCTTCACACAGCGACGTAAATATCGAATTGATTTTGCCCTAGTGTCAAATTTGATATTCAGAACAAAAGAATTTCGATACGTATGTCACTGTGTGTAAGCACTGTACCATTAACAAACTTAAAAAAATGAGAATAAAATGAAAATAATTTCTTTTACTGATATCTAATCCATATCTTTTCAGTACCGGAAATCCCGGTACTGGTACCGGTACTGAGTTTCTCAATCCCGAATCCCGGGATTCCAAAAACGGTCCTAGATTGCATTCCCTACTAATATCATTCCCCTAACATCCATTCGGAATACTTATTCACAGTCTTGTGGCATAATGCGACTGTTAAGGTAAGTGAAATATAAAGGTGCTGCAGGATTCTTGTCAAACTTTCCTTGTACAAAATGAGATGTTCCTTATACGAAATGCTACAGAAAGCCGATACTTCACGACTGTTAACACAAGCGATATTTTTTGAACTTCTTCAATTAAAAACAATAATTTTAGATAAAACTCTTGGTCTAATGGTTTTCGTTGAATTAGGTGGACACCCACAACCACCCACAAAAATTGTGTCACGACTCTCGACAACCTTCTTGAAACAAAGGATGAACAAGCACTTTTATCTACTGAATACTTCTTTCTAGCGCCAAAAGTTTTTCCACAGTCCTGAAAGAGACAGGTGCAATACATTACCGTCAAAGGTTGTTCTTAAAATTGATAGAAGAAATTTCCGTGAGTAGAATTGGAAATATTCCGCTGTGCACATTTTCAAAAATATTTGATTGATCTGAATAATTCATGGGCTGGTGTTTGGAGATTATGGAGATTCATACCCCCACAGCATTCGTAAGTCAATGATAAAGTAGCTAGTCCGACCACATAGATCGAACGACGGTGGTTGAGTTAGTTATCACAAAAGAAGACAGACCAGAGTGGTGTGCCCTACACTGATACCATTCAGAACACACATTAATGTCAAGAGGTGGTAGTAAAAGTGAAAGTTGTGAAGTAAAGACATTTAGTGATGTGTTCTTTGAATATTATCAAGGAGGACGAAAAGGGCGGATTAGGGCATGACTCACAATGTTGCTCTCGAAGGGTCACACAACTCCTGAGGAATTATTCTAGAAGACTCAAATCCTTCGACGCTGGTGGAAAACATTTGCAATGCTTGCGGGATTTTTTTTTAATGCTGGACAAATTCGATGTAAAAATAAAAACTAAATTTTTTAAATAGAAACGGGAAACTTTTCAAATGTCATGTTCGCGGGAAGAAAATTGAATTTTCCACCAGCGTCCTTCGAGGATCTGGAAATTGTCAGTATCGGGAAAATTTTTGTGTGAAAGTCTTTCGTCCTGTGATCAGCGAATTGTGGAACATTGCCGTAAAAATGGGTACCCAGCATATCGGGAAGAAACAATGAAAAGAAGAAAAGAAGCGGTAAATGACCAGAAATCGGGAAATGTCCAGAAATCGGGAAATGACTAGAAAACGGGATATGGGAAAATAATTAAAATGGGAAACTAACTACATATGGGAAAAAACTAGAAATTGAGAAATGACCAAAATTCGGAAATGACTAGAGTAACTGGAGTGACTGGAAAAATATTAACGGACAAATATTGGGAAATTACCAGAAAAGGGGAAATGGACTGAAATCAAGACTACAAAAAGAAAAATCGGTCTTTACGAGATCGCGAATTCGAGAAAATAGCGAACAGGAATCATCAATTAAAATGATTAGAACAGGTGCAAGCATGAAAATAATGCGGTATCCTGGAATCCTTAGCGGAAAGAACTCATCGGGAATAACTTGTAGTGAAGTCTTTATCAGAGGGAAGAACATGTAGGAACGAAATCAGTGGAACCCATCAGTGGAACGAAATTATCGAGAGTTCTTTTTAACCGGGAAGAACGTGTGGTGAAGTTCTTATTAACTCAGATTATTACTCCAGTATTTTCCATCCCGACGAGTATTACAGTATATATCAAATAAAATAGTTTCGTATGATAAGAAGACTATACCGACAGATAATCTGGTTAGCCCTCACAAATTTCATTCTTAGTCGAATAATATTTTTTTTAGAAATCCGTTGAGGATTACTCAAGTTATCTTGCTATCAAGCTACAAGACAAAAATTCTTTTGGTAATATCTCTAAGATCACGTGATCGTTCCATCTTCGAATTTAACCTGAGAAAATTAATTCCTCGTCGAATAAAAAAAAAAAAACGTTTTTGGAGTCCGTTAAGAATTACTCGAGTTATCGTGTTATCAAGCGACAAGATCAAAGTTTCTTTTGGGAATAACTCAGAGATTTTCCGTCCGTTATATCTCATCTTCGAACCACACCTGAGGAATTTATCATTTAGCAAGGAATGAACAAAATGTGAATTCTGTATTTGAGGCATCGGTGCTTTGCTGAAAAGCGTTTTTGGAGCGTTTTTTAAATACTGGATTTTAGTTTAATTTTAATGATATCTTTCCACCAGAATCGTTTTTCAAAGATATGGGACCGCAATAACGACTACGAACACCCGAAAAAAGCTCTACGTTTCAATCGCCCAAAAACACGATAAGACCAATGGATTACTTATCCGTATACTATGTACATTTAAAACGTACAGTAAATGTCAGACAGGCAATGACGTTTAAATGTATATTTAAGAATAAATGCAACTTAATTGATGATTCGTAATTATACAATCATATCACATCATCTGCCTTTGTGGCTTTTGACGAAAAAACAAGCACCTCTTACTTGCCAGGCTCAGACGTACTAGCTGAACTAACTGGCTGCTGAGAGAAGTGAATGTAATTTCGAACAGCTTATAATGTACGGTTGAAAAGCAAAGTGAACCATTGATTGGGCCAGTAACATGGTTGTGTTTTTTAAGTTTCAGTTTCTAATTATCAAAATGTTTGTTGATTTTTTTAAATTTTAATAAAGTTTTATTCTGCAATTGAATTTATCCCAACTAATCAAACATATAATTACCGATCGAGGTCGGCCAAATCTATAAAAAGGAACGTTTATAGTGATAACTGACACGACGCTATGAATCGTTTTGGCAGTCTTCCGCCAGCAAATAGTTTTTATTTAACAAATCTAAGCATTGGCTAACCACATCAAAATTAACTTGTTTGAGGATATACAGTGTCGTAGGCGTCTCACGTGCCAAATATAGAAATCACAACTGGCAACTGTTAAGCACGGATTAATCGTACAGCAGTGTACGGATCAGGTGTACATCGATATGTACGCGGATAAAACTGCCAAAAACACGATAAGACTAATGGTTCACTCATCCGTAAATTGTACATTTAAAACGTACTTTCTGCAAGTTACTCGTTAAAATTGGGCGATTTTAATGTACATCCAAAATCTCATTTTTTTGGGTGAATGTATTAGCTTTTAACAGAAAATAGATTTGGTTGTAGCAGTTTGAACAGCTCTAAGAAAACCGGGCAATTTCTGAAAATTTCGTTAAACTGCTCACTTTTCTCAGACCTGGTCAAACGACTACAAGCAAAACTAAGTTTAATTTAAAGCTAACACCTTCGTGGTTTTTTTCCAAAAAGGATTCTGATGAAAAGATATCATCAAAAATGAAATAAGAGACACAAAAATGTAGGCAACACATTTAACTAAGTACAGATGCCTCTTAAGGTTTTTCATTTTTTTACATTCATGCATTTTCAATCACAGTAGTGAACTAAACATTGTGTGACAATCATTTTAGAGTGTTTATCATCCTTAAGACCCATGACTTTCAGTTAAGGGAATAAACTGTGATGGTGATCAAACGAAAATTGGAGATGGAAAATAAATATTCTTTACCGGGATTCCAATATTTTTACCGTCAAATACCAATGAATATTGTTACCGGGAACTCTCAACCGTTGGTCCGGTAAATAATCGCCCAAACAACTACGGTTCGATTCTTTTCTTTTTTCTTCGTTTTTTATTATTTCTGAATATTAAATATATTTAATTATAAAGGTAAAATTTAACAATAATATTTATAATAAATTTGTTTGTTTTGTTATTTTATGGATTAATTTAAACTTTCAAAATAAGACTGATTGTAAATGCTTTTCGTTTCATAGCGGATGATATAAAGCCGGCGTTTTGTTTGTCCCATTTTCTTCAACATTTCTTTCCCTTTCTACTTTCACGTTTTCTTTTCAAAAAAATCTTTTTTCCTTAAAACATTCGCAGACATTTTCATTTCAATCGAAACACCGGTCTTCATCCCATCCAAATAAACCGAACTATGCCATCAAAAATAAGAAACCAAATCAAATGAATAAAAAAAAAAGAAGTTCGATCAAACGAAAATGGTCTTTCAATTTAGCTAATTTTCTTGGTTGTTGTTTTTAATGTATAACATAAAATCCAAACAAAAACTCCGCGCTCTCATTGTCGCCCACGCCAAAAACGGAATCGACTGTCGAACATATTACTTTGATTCTATACAATAAAAAAAAAACACAAAACGACATACCGTCCGATCCGTCGATTCCACTCTATTGTGTTTTAAGCTCCTTGCCGATACTGTACGAAACGATTTTACTCCAATCGATTTTGGTGCGCGTGACCGGTAACTGTCTACGCAATGCCTTGAACGTCGTATCGGACATATTCTGATAATTTTCTGTTATCGCCGTTTGATAGTCGTTTTCAGCTTCTTCGATCAAACGGATTATTTCCTTAGCTGTGGCAGCTTCATTTGACACAATTAACGATTCACGGCATTCTTTCGACGAAACTAATTGAACGTTACCATCTTCGTAGTAGTGAACCTGTAAGCACAATGAAAACATTGTTCGTTATATATAAGCGGGAAGAGCCCACAACACCCGATTAAGACTTGGAACAGGTCAGGTATCTTTTGATCTCAACTGGAAATTCAAGTTCACCTGAAAATATCTGAGTCTGAACTGACCTGAATTTACCTGAACTGCCATTTTTCAGGTATACCTGGTACCTGACCTGATTTACCTGAACTTTTACAAATTTTCTCATTTCAGATGAATTCCGGGCAGGTAAAGTTTCAAATTCAGGTTCACTCACAATCAGTTTCAGATAATCTGAACATCAGGTTTCAGGTCAACCTGACCTATTCCGCACCATACACTCCATGAATATGATTTCACTAGATGCGAATACGCCATTTTCTCACCTGTACTTTCAGAACTCCTTTCAAATCGGTCGCAGTACTACCACTGCCCGGTTGAAACGTAACATGCCACTGTGATCTCCATCGGCCGTTCCAAAAATTGTTCGGTTGGAATTGATGATCTTCGATGCAAACGGTTAACGTAATTTGGCTACCTTGCGATCGGCCAAATACCGACGAAACGCCGTGCCGATAATGATCGTTCGTATAAGTCAATATTTCCGCATCCAATGCCGCACGCCACGATTCGGCCGTTGCGTCTGGTTCGTATGGCTGATAGTCGGAAGCTTCTTTCCTTAGGTGATCGTACCTGAAAGATTGGCGCGTTCGAGGATCGTAGAATCGGCCAGCGCCTAATTAATAGTAAGCAGAGTTCAAACATTTCCCATTCTTATCTGTATTGTGAGTTATTTAGTATGCACTATGGACGGGTGTGTAAACACAAAAGAATTTGGCATTTCAATCGAAATCGATTATTGCAAATTCGACTAAAGATAGCAGTAATCCTAGGCCGACAATCAAACTGTCTTTTATCACTCACCCAAATCGTTAAATTCGGTAATAACTGCCTGCTGTTCGGTTGATTCGATGCGAACGGGAGTTAATTGATCTTTGTTGTATTGAGCGAATGCGGCGCTTGCACCTTCTTTCAGCAGAGTATCATTTTTCAGCAATTCTCTTACGTCGTTGAACACTTCATTGAATTCACCGGGCGGTGCGTGTAATATAAAATCGGATACAATCCGTACCTTTTCTTGGTCACTAATCATCACTTCTTCCATGTTTTTGCTGAGTGTTTTGTGCTAAACTTTTGACGTATTGACAAACGGTGTAAGTGTGTGTGTGTATATGTGCGGTACTAAACGCATAAAAGAGAGAGATTATCAAAATTGAATGAATCATACACAAACCGAAGACGATTTTTTTATTTTTTTACATTCATTTCTTTCACTCTTACCTTTGTGACTGCGATTCTCTATGAATTAACGGTCACACAATTCCGAATCAATTTAAAATTTCATTCACTGCACACTATAGTTTCGTAAAATCAGTCCAGTTTCGGATTTTCCAGAGTATTTCTTGCATAAAATTAGATTCTTCTTTGAATGCTTCTACTGTCAATGCTCAGTAAAGTGAGATTTTGTCACCTTTGTGTCACTTTTGGAGAAAGCGACAACATGAGCAGCATCTATCGGTTGGTTCTGAAAGTCATCATTGACAATTTAAGCGGCAAATTTAAATTTATCAAACTTATCCGCATCTGATCATTTCTCTGACGTCAAGACGGCAAAGTAATACTTTTCAATAGCGCTGGGGACAGGCTGGTAGTTTTCGATTTGACCGAATGGGTAGTCAAAAATTTACCAAAATTGAATGAACGTTGCATTTATCCTCAGATAATTTGTAATAAAAATTTCAATGACCTTACTTGCACCAAAGCCCATCAATTTGGACCGGTTATCGAGTCGATTGTTCTCCAAAAGAATGTCGATTCGAAATCGGGACCCTGCTTCAAGTTCAAGTCATATGAAATCAATAGTCTGAGTGTTAGTCTAAGGCTTAGTTTCCTCTTGCCAAAAAAGTACTCCGTGTGAGAGACAAAATTGAATTTTGCCAATTTTTTCTTTGTTCATTTGACAGCTTGCTCTCTCACGGCTCTCTCACGGAGTACTTTTCGTTGTACTTAAGACACTGAACCTAAAGTGTCCATTCCACATATAAACATAATAAGCATAATGCTTAGTTTTCTCTTTTACCAAAAAAGTACTCCGTGTGAGAAACAAAATTGAATTTTTTCAATTTTTTCTTTGTTTGTTTATTTGACAGCTTGCTCTCTCACAGCTCTCTCACGGAGTACTTTTTGTTGAGTGGAATTGACACTTAATGCTTGAGAGATCTACAGTTTCTACACGACAGGCACGTAAGAGAAGTAGTGAGGAGAAAATCTGTTATCGATGAGTAAGGGTGATTTCATTAAAAAAAAACCTTCAGGAAAACTGCCTTTTGTAGGATTATGTTACACAGGTGTTGCAGGTCTAGAACGTGCTATCGTAACTATTCAATGAAATTCGACTAAAATTGATTACCTCCGTACTTGGTTTGTTAAAAGCAGAAGAAAGTAAATTTCGTCACTTCGAATAACGGCGGATCATCATAGTAGACAGCTGCCAAATAGAGTATTATTTTGTATGAAATGGTTTTTTACAGTGTTGTACAATTGTATGACACACTGTCAAGTTTCAGTACCCTATTTAGATTACCACTCATGCTTGAAGTGCGTTGGGCTGTCACATTAAGCAAAATTTACAGTTTCTACTGTAAAAAAACTCGGACGGTTGGTTTTATTGAATTTTATTAATAAACGCTCACCAAATGTCTGACGCCATATTTTGGTGTCTGAGGAACCGTTCTCAATCGATGAATAATTGGATGTCGCAGCAAATAGGAATGCGTCGCTTACATGCAACATTGGGACATCCATTTACGCATGAATGATCTCCCGGCTTACAACACATACCGCACTCGCACATTTGTTGATTTCGTGTGCACACAGGATCGACAGGTTTATTGTTACAACAAATTGGTTGATAGCGCAAACATTGAACGTTCGGGCAACCATTTAAGCAATTATCATCTCCAGGCTTGCAACAGAGCCCACAGCCGCATTCGTGTTGGTCTTTATTACATACGGGTTTTGGTTCATTGTCACAGCATACAGGTTGATAAAGCAGACAATTAACGTTCGGGCATCCGTTCAAACAATTATCAACTCCAGGCTTGCAACAGAATCCACAACCGCATAAATGTTGGTTACTAGCGCAAATGGGAACTGGTGTGTTGTCACAACAAACTGGTTGATAATCAAAGCACTGAATGTTTGGGCATCCATTTAAGCAATTGTTATCTCCGGGCTTACAACAGGTTCCACAATCACACACATGTTGGTTACTAGCGCATGTGGGTGCTATACATGGGTATTGCATAGGGAACACCTTCGCCACCACACCAATTAAGATTGCAAAAGTGATAATTAAATGTTTTGTGTGGCTCATGTTGTCTCTGGTTAATTGTTACTTAGTAACTGATATGATGAATACTTGATAAAGTCTATTTATCATAAGTATAAAGCGTGTCATGAAAATAACTTCATCGATAAAACGTTTAACACGTTTTCATAACAAAATTATTACCGTTTTTTTAACCTTTACTACGGTGATTCCGGCAAGGTTCTGAAAGAACCTTGGATTCCGGTGCATTGAATTTTCACTTCTGAAATGTCAAGTGGATGAATCGTGTTTCACTTTTCGTGGAGCCTTTTACTTACAACGTCAACAAGGTATGCGAACACAGAAGGTAATGCAAATCCACAAAAACACGGAGGCATAATTTGCAATGAATGTGTACATAACAGGTATGGCCGATTCTTCAAAATCTGTCGATTTATCTTGAACGCACTCATTATTTATGTCAAACGAATAGACTGTTATGATCACAGCGAGAAAACCGAAGACTAGTTATTATAACTTGCCTTGGGCTAATTGTCAAAGTATTTGCTTCTCTTTCAACGTGGTACGTTGAGAGCGAAAGGACAGAAGACCAGTTTATTTTAACTTGCCTTGGTGTACTTGTTAAAATATCTTCTTCTCTTTCATCAAAACACTCTATATCAAAATGGGTGCGTTGGAATCTGTTTTTAAGATCGGTATATTTTCTCCGAGGTGACATTTCCTAGGTGGTTTAAATTCATTGATAATTTGAGATATGTTTGTGGTGAATATACTGTAAATTCCAATAAATTTACGTATTTACGTATAAATTCACCCGAAAGTTGAGATCCGTATTTTTTGTGATCCGCTGTTTACATTACCTTCTCTTTGTATTGTTTAAGGGTTTTAACCGATTATCGACCAGAAACGATAGCTTATATACATTTATTGCATTGCGGTGAATATATCGATATTACTGTTTTCATAGTATTATACTGAACATTAATTCCAAGGTTATGAAAGAGCAGGTTAAAACACTTACGAAGGCGGACGAAAAAGAAATTTTGACAATTTAGACATAGGACATTTATTTTGCTTAACTTCAAATGTAAACATGTAATATATATATTACATAGGCTCTGCTGTAATCTACTATTACATGTTTACATTTGAAGTTAAGCAAAATAAAATCACTAAATTATAAAATCACCGAAAAATGATAAATTTTATGTTGAAATTCTCAGAAAAACAATATTCCGCTTTTGTGAGGTTGGCTCGGTTGGCTGTAATTTAGTTTAGTTAGCACACAGAATATTCAAAGTAAACTAGGTACTGTCATTAGTTAGTACTGTCAACGAATTCTATAGTGCTTCAAAATAGAAAATGAAAAAATACATTACTTTTTGGATCGTACGATATTTCTGGGTGAATACCGTAGACACGTTTACAATTAAAAGCTGAAATCATTTTCAGTAAGGTACGACGGAACCGAAAGAAAATATGTGGCGTCAGCTGCTTACACTCGGAAACTAAAAACACATGTCAACTAATTAAATAAGCACAGAAGCTAAAAGCTGGGCATGCAAACATGAAGATGCTTTGAAAAGCGAAACATTTGTTTGATCAGTTTTTTTTGTGCAACAAAATTCTGATTATTATTTACTCTTCTAAAAGAGTGTGTTTGCAAAGTTTGTAACGATTCCACTCAGTGGTGAAAAATAAGCAAGGCGCCAATAAAAATATATTTGCCACGATTATTTTAAGATTCTCAAAGTTCTGAAAGAACATGCTAAGACAACCACGAAGGCGGGTGACACCAAATTTTATAAACAGATAGTTAGAGAAATCAACTTGAAGAAAATATTTTTCTCGGAAATTCAGAATTTCGTTTTTGTTAAGTTTCATTTTACATATAAACTTCGCTGCCATGCCGTTGACGTTGTGTGTCACCGCCTTCGTGATCAACTCAGAGTTGTCTTAACCTGTTCTTTCAGAACCTCTCTGATTCTAACATTAATATAGAAAATATTCCGATGCTGATGAAATCACAGTAGGCAGTTTCTTTGTATAACTTGTTTTCGTTGCATGAGTTAAAGGGTTAATAGTTATTACCACTCGCGAAATTGCCTAAAAACAATCGTCCAAAACAGATACACGAAAATACATTTCACGACGTAACGTAAAGTGAACCAGGCAGGATCAGTCCAATGAAAGTATAAACCAGGTATGGTCTGTTCATACAAACTGGAGGACATAGCGATTTCATATAATGAATCTCACCTCTCATGAGAGGAGGACATAGCGATTTCATAGAAACAAACTCACCTCTGATGAGAGGTGAGATTCATTATATGAAATCGCTATGTCCTCCGCTCCGTACCGAGTTTGACATTCGACCATACATACCATACCTTGTGTTGACGTTCATTGGAAGGTTCAGATATGTAAGCCTACGCGGCGAAAGCTTTGATTTACATTTTTCAACTTTCGTCACCACTAGGAACCATATAATAGTTATTTGTGAATCTGTTTTGGACGATTTTTATGTAAGAGGTCGAAAACCAGAGAAAAATCTCAAAACTCCCTCATTTTCGGCCCGACACATGAAAAAAACTATTACGTATCACTTCGTTCGGGCTACAACTCGCGAAATTGTCTAAAAAAAATCGTCCAAAACACACTACACACTATTTTAGCGCTAGAGTGTTCGCTGTACTGACAGTATTTAATGTAAAACTTACAAACTTTCAGTGTGCACAACAGGGGTCACACCTATATGAAACAAAATAATTCGACCATATCATGATTGTGCAAATAAAGCTTCACGTGCTTTGTGTAAAAAAAATGGTGATATAATTGCAAAATAAATAAGAATCAAACACATGTAATAAAGAGGGGAATGAACAATTCTTCAAACACCATTTAATTTGTAACTATAGGACCATAAAGTATGTCCGAACTAGCACACACTTAATACTGCACATAAATTAATAAAAAAAAATGAAAATAAGAACGAAATACCAACAACAACCTTATCAAAAAATACAACCAATATCATTTTCTGTTTATTAAAAATAAAACGAAATACGTAGTAATCAATACATAAAATCTAGTATAATCGCCGTTATTAGGAGTGACGCTTCGCTGAACGGCAAGATAAAATTAGTATCAGTCAAGAGAAAAAGGACATGTGACATAGTGCCTACTGCCTTTTCTGACGCATTTTTTGTAGGACACGGACACACGTAAAAAATATCACCTTTGTTTTAACTCATGGAACAAGTGGGTTGGCCTGTAGAGGCGCCACACTTTTTTCATAGTACTTCATTCTCTGCGGCTTATCTTCATGTGAAGCAACTTCACACTTGTCATTGAAGAACAAATGTCAACATATTAAGTTGGTTCCCATGAAAATAAGCGCAGTGACAGCAGTAAATTTATGAGAGAATGTAGTAAAATATGGGAAAACTCTATTACATTTCTTCTTAGTTTCTAAATATCATTATCCAGTAGAGCTTATACTCGAGAGTTGGCAAGATGGCGTTTTTTCGCTTTATCCCATAGAGTGTACTACTTCGTTACACAAGTGTGTCGTACAGATCAACTTTACTCACTTGACAACAGGGTTCCGGCATGACGTTATTTTTTGTTACGTGGGTGTAACATTTGGTACATTTGTTATAGTTGCACAATCTAAAACGGTTTTTGTTAACGAAATGGTTTTCGGTACATCTCGTAACGTTAAAAGACAACGACAATTTTTCTGGCACATCTCGTAACGTTAAGTCACACTGGAAAATATTTTTCATGCTTCGGGGCCGAAAATGAGGGCCATTTTTCGAATTTTCTTGGGTTTCCGGCCCTCTGCATGAAAACTCACATGTGCACCTGTTTGGGACGGTTGATTTGAGGCACTTTCGCTTGTAAGCCTCACTTCGTTCGGCCTACAATCCGCGAAATTGCCTAAAATCAATCGTCCAAAACAGGTACACAAATGACTATCATTACTCTTGGTAACGTTAAGTTATACCGGAAAAAATTTCGTTCTTCTTTATAACGTTATACCATACCGAAATAGTTTCTCGTTACACCAATTTCGTTATGAACTGTAACTTTAACGTTAAGGAACGGAACCCTGTTTGACACTAAAACAACAGCGTACAGCAGCTAAAAATGTGCTAAATGTCCCAAGTGAAACACTCTAGGGGTAAACCATTGTGGTTCGTAAAGTTCGTGAGTATGATGAAGAAAAGAATCGAGGGAGTAGCTGTATGCGATTTTGTTGTTGGGAGTTCGATGTCTTCATAGTTGATTTGAGCCTCAACCAGGTGTTGTTGTGCTTGATATCGTTTGGAATGTCAATACCACCTTTGTCATGATTGCTCTAGTTTTTGGCTTTGTCTTTTTTTTAATTCCCAATTTGTACATATGATTTTGATTTATTTTCGGATTTATCGTGATTTTCTTTTTTCATTTCGTATTGAGACTGTGCATAATTTGTCCTTTTGTTAATGCTTGAATTATTAGGCCAAAGCTTGTTTTGTAATTTTAATGTATTTCGTTGTCAGTTAGCTTGAAAAGCCGTTGACTTAATAAATAAATAAATAAAATTTCGTTGTTTTGACATAAAATATATGGGAGAAATGTCAAAAGATCACGAAATTGTAATACTCACGAACTTTTCGAACCATTATGGTTTACCCCTTCTACATCTTTGTAAACAACTCGGACACACGTCAAGCTGTTGACGTAAAAAAGATGTCAGGCATGCAGTGCAAATATTGAAACGAAAACGAAGTGGAACACAAGTGGCGCAGAAAGCCAAATTGAATAATAATTTTTTAGTCGTGATGAGCAAAATCGGTGTTTTTGAACTATTAATGTTCCAAAAGTCCGTCATCGTTTCCAAATTATAAGTCGCACTTTAAATGCTGTTTCCTCTTAGAACTACTAAAATTTTCTTAGAAAAGCGCCATCTTACTAACTTTCTGTAGTGTATAACCATAGAAACATAGACTTATAGAAGATGGGTAGGTACATAGCACTATGGAACTTCGTTGCGTACAACTCTGTAATACAGAGTCTGTATGTAGTCAAAAGAAAATAAAAATCAATTCATCGCGAGCCAAATCATTTATTTTATACAATTGAACTCACGGTCACAAATTGTCACAAATAAAAATGGTTGGTGGTAATTCCAAGATAGATAGTTGGCAAGCTAACGACCCCACCACCCACCCTTACACTACCGTAGTGTCATGATAATCCGTAATTATTTTTTTTGTGGAGTAGGACCTGCGTCACTTCGCCCCATTACCGTTGTTTTATGATGGATCCGGTAAAGTAAGATATTTCTGACGACAAAAATCTATATGAAAGATGTTTTTTGCTTAAACAGTTTAGTCGAAAGAAAGCAGTTCGTTTGAATTAACATCTATACTGCTCACCAATGTAAATTCAAACTTGGAATAAATAACTTCAATCTAAAGCTTGGAAAGTAGGTCCAAGATCAGCCGCGGTAAGAAATAGCACAACATGAAAGTTCGATTTTAAGACAAACCATACTTTTATCTCCTTATTACAACAGGTATACTAAACCCCAAATCTGAGGCACTAGACCACGAAACTTTGATTAAATTATCGACACAAGATTTACAACCATGGAGTTACCTTGGGCAGAGCCATATAAAATAAAAATGGTGGGAGAAATTTTTATGTCTACCCGAGCACAGCGCGAACAATGGATAGAGGATGGAGGCTACAATCTATTTAATCTGTCTAGTGATCACGTTTACATAGATTTGCTGTCTGATAGTGGCACAGGTTCCACTCATTTTTTTTTATACAGTCGAAGTGTAACCAATTTGTTTTTAAATTTGCCTCAGGTGGTTTAATATGACTATTAATTCCGCGCCAGCTGGTGAAACAACTGCAGCAAATTTAGACGTAAAATTGGCTTGCTTTAAGTGATAATTTATTCTCGAATTATTATTATTTCAGGTTCCATGTCTGATAAACAATGGGCGGAAATAATGTTAGGCGACGAAAGTTATGCAGGCTCTCAGTCTTATTTAAAACTAAGAGAAGTGGTACGAAACACTTTTGGATTTCACTATTTTCTTCCCACACACCAAGGGCGCGCATCTGAAAATGTATTGTTTAGCGTTTTAGTGAAGGCCAAGAATGTGGTTCCAGGTAATTCCCATTTTGACACGACAAAGGGACACATTGAATTCCGGAATGCGCATGCAGTGGATTGCACAATCTCCGAGGCTTTTGACATCGACAATTTACATCCATTTAAAGGGAATATTGACTTGGCGAAATTGGAGGAAGTGTACAAAGCGCATCCGAAAGAGAATATTCCATTTTGTTTGATCACAGTGACGTGTAACTCTTCCGGTGGACAACCGGTTTCAATGGAAAATATCAAAGCGGTAAAGGCTCTGTCACGTAAGTACGACATTCCGGTGTTTGTTGATGCGTCTCGATTTGCCGAAAATGCTTATTTTATAAAAGAACGCGAAGAAGGTTATCAACAAAAAAGTATCAAAGAAATCGTCAAAGAAATGTTTTCCTATGGCGATGGATTTACTATGTCGGCGAAAAAAGACGGATTGGTTAACATCGGTGGCCTTTTGGGAATGCGTGACGAGTCTTTGTACCGCTCCTGTGAGTCTATGTGTATTTTCTACGAAGGATTCACGACCTACGGTGGATTAGCTGGTCGTGACTTAGCAGCTTTAGCGCAGGGCCTGTTGGAATGCACAGAGTTCACCTATTTGAACGCACGCATCAATCAAGTTGAATATTTAGGTAAAAAACTCATAGAATTTGGAATCCCAATCCAAAAGCCAATTGGTGGCCATGCCATTTATGTGGATGCTTTGTCCTTTTTACCAAACGTACCTCGAGAAGAATATCCGGCACAAACATTAGCAATCGAACTATACAAGGAAGCTGGCGTTCGCGGGTGTGAGATGGGAACTTTATTGGCAGATCGTGATCCGGATACGCGTTTGAACCGTTACCCTGCACTGGAATTATTCCGTTTGGCAATTCCGAGACGAACTTACTCGTACAAGCATTTAGATTATGTGGCGGTAGCGTTGAAAAATGTTTACGATCGACGAAACAACATCAATTCCGGATTGGAAATCGTTTGGGAATCAGAAATTCTGCGACATTTTACTGTCTTGTTTAAACAAAAGAAATAAATTGTTACAGACACTGTCGTGAAAATTTTCATTTTCTTTTTTTTTATCATTTTCACGAACGAAAAGGGCTGAAGAATCTTAGAGTAATTATAATTATAATTACTCTTAGTGAAGAATGATTTAGATTAAAAACCTAGTCAGGTTCACTTGCGATTTCAATCTTTCTGTTACAACAGATAGAAAAAATTACTACTTTCAACAACAATAGTAACAGATTCAATGATACCGTCGCGATGCTGTGTTCACAGGTGTTAACATCTCAAGGTGAAGGTGTTGAAATTTTAAGACAGTTAAGAAGAGATTTTATCACAGCACTGCTCCTCTAGTCTACCTCTATGCGTACTTGTCGTCTTACAAATTTCACTTTTTTTAGTTTTATGGAGATTGATCGAATTGCAAAGATTGTAACACAGCAGTGGTCTACAATCTGAAGAAACATACTCAATGTCCAGGACCTTGGGTAAATCCACGTATTTTGTGACAGAAATTTTTCTCTTTCACTCTCACAACATCCCCATTGTATTGTAGCGATGGCGCTCTACAATATGCATAGTCACATTTGGTAAGATGACTTACGGTATGTTTTTTCGCACCTTCTTTGGTGCGTATTCGTACATCAAAAAGAGACAAAATTTGATTTGGTAACATGACTTACGCTGGAATTTCCCATGGAAATTCAATGTTTTATCTCCGACTCATAGTTTTTAGGCGCTATCATAAAACGTATGCTAACCGCTCTAATTTTTGATTTTTTGGCTGAAAGAGTAGATTCGACAGCCGGTGATTAAAATCTAAAGCTGATAGTGCGTCGAATCGAATAGTTCGAAAATCAGTGAGTTTGTTGACTATTGGTAGCTCTGTTGGAATCTTAGAATTTTTTCGTCGAGCGTATCCACAATGGAATGGACCATGTCTATGGTGACTTTGTGGATTTTAGCAAACGAAAAGTTGAATTTCAGGTCCATCTTTATGTAATTCAGGGTTTTCTATATAATCACTCAGTTTCATCGTTTTTAACTGGTACAAAACACGCTCTCATAGATGATGACATATTGATCCACATCGAAAATTTAAACCTTGTGCGATACAGCGGAACACATAGCCCAGTGGGGCGAGCACTCTCTATTATAGTTCGAAGAACTGTTCAATTTGAGAATTGTGCCAGAATCTTGGCCAGAATAATAAACCGATTGGCAGCCGGAAACGTCAAAAGTTTGTTTTTTGTCGACCACCTCCACAAAATTATTAGCAGCGCACAGGTCCATCTCAAATATAATGACGGGCAAAGTCACTTAAATTTTAGAGCTATTTATGTGTCTGTGGGGGTAGGGTAATCTCACACACCACACAAATTCATGGTGTGCGAGATTCACCTCTAACTGGTGAATCTCGCACAGTCATGACTTTTCGTTACATGTCGTAAAAGGACGCATACTATGATCGCGTGTGCGAGATTCCCCGACACCGTGTCTGTGGTAGACCGTGATTTTAGGCAATTTCTCAAGTTTTAGCCCAAACGAAGCGAGAGCGACAAGCGGAAGTACTTAAAATCAATCGTCCACAACAGAAGCAAATACAGCTTCTCATGCTGAGGACCTGAATACCGAGAAAAATTCTGAAATTTATGCCCAAGGCATGAAATGAAATAAGGGAAGTAACTCGGGAATCTTTGTTATTAGGTGTTACGTGTCAGATCATGTTGTCTTCGCAAAAATGAATCAGCTTCATGAATTCACGTATTGAAGGCCGAACGAGAAACAGGTTGATTTCATATTATAGGGAAAGTAATAATGAATTGATGATAAGATAATTGAGATAGAGACTGGAAGGGTCAAACACAAAACGTCAGACTGCAAAAATATTTCTTTTATTGACCTTTCATGCATTTGAAATTTTCATACCTGACCGTACATCATTGTTTTATGTATAGTTTGGATTAATCCTCATTTCGACCATTTTTTGTGCAGCTTCTTTCGATTTAAATACGAAGAAATCAATGTCAACCTTACCGTAAATCTCATTCGGATCATGCACAACATTATCTACGATAACAGGATGGACCTCTTTATTCTTTCCCCTTTCAAACGTAGCATCTTCTATATTCTTCCCATCGATAGGAACTCCACGCATAACTGACATACTCATCCCTCTCACTTTCTCATCGAAAAAAAACTTTTTTTCACCCTTCATAAATGAAGTGAGTCTCCAAGCTTTAACGGTCAAGCGACGAAATCCGAGTCTTTCTCGGGTTGGAATGCGCAATTCCTTGGACGAAATAATTATGATAGCGTCACCGTTGTCGTAAGTGCTTGTTGTATATCCTCCATATGTACAAATTGAGAAGGAAGAAATAGGATCACCCTCATCAGGTACTATACTATATATCATTCCTTTGTGACTCCTACTTTCCACGCGGATACGTACAGCCGTGCCTTTTTCGCACAGAACTACGTTAGAGAAATCCGTAATAACACTTTCTTCTCTGGCCGGTCTAACATTTGTCATCATTATTGGTTGAAATTTGTCTTTCGTAATAGCGTCATTCCGTGATATTATAACGTTAATGTCTCCATCTGAGAAACAGTGCGAACTAACACCAATTAGATCGGGCTGGATCTTACGCTCAACATCGACCATGCGTACCTTGCTGCTGCCAAATAAAAAATCTTTTACCTTCGTTGTCTTTTCACTTCCATCCATTGTGATAATTGCTTCAGTCACGGTACCTGTTTGTTTGAAACTTTGTAAATTTTTGGATTTAAAAAAAGATTAATTCCGTTCTACCTTTCTCCGGATCGAATGTTGGTGACAGGAATCGCCAACCGGTAGTTTCAGTATCGTTCTCAATGAACTTTTTTTCGATCAAAGCTTTTCGTAACTCAGCAAGGGTATTGGTAACATTGAATCTGATGATTTCCTGAGCAGAGTCAGCGAATACTTGCAGATCTTTCTTTAGATTTGTTATACGTATTTTGTTCGTGTCGTAGATGTAATCCTTGACTGGAATGTATGCCTCGTACTCCATGTCAGTTATTTTACCACTGTCTACTTTCACGAAACGCCAGGGCTGTTTTTCATCGCCTTCAGAAATGTGATGTAGTTCGATCAAAGTCTTCCGTAAATCGTTCAATGTGCCAGTGATATCGAACTGGATTTCTACTTCTATATCATCACTCGCAACGATTAGGTTTTGCACTCCCATTTTTAACGATCCGTTGGAATTTTTAGAAATTATTAAGAAACTAATCACTCGTCGTACTTGCAAGGGCCCTCTCAATAGAACAAAGTGACAAATTAAAATGAAAAATCATATGTTTAAATGTGTGTGTGACAGCTTCGTGTGCAGACAATATAGGGACGGTAGGGACTCTTAAATGTCAAAAGTAAGGGACTCACGGGACGCACGGGACTCATAACGTCAAAAGAATAATGTCAAATTATGGTCCCAAAAATGTCCGCGAAATTTTGAATATTATTACTTCAAACGAAATGCTAATTTAAAAAAATATATATTTTCGTTATACAATCGCTAAACCGAACTGGTGTGCATACGTTATTTTGCACCAGCTGGTCCCATTTGGAATTGTATGTGACCAGCTGGTGCAAAATAACGTATGCACACCAGTTCGGTTTAGCGATTGCAAGTGGTGTTTGTGAATGAAAATTAGTTGAATTAGTTTAGTCTGTTTCATATTTGTTAAATTCATCAGTATGTTTCCTGGCTTGATAAGAAATCAGACATTCTACTATGAAGGTTTACTGTAGATTTTCAAACCCACTTTTACAACATCTGATTCAAGAAAATGTGTATTTTTTTTATTATTAAGATACTGCCCTAACGTTAGTAAGGGTCGCGCACGGAGGCCTCCGTTGGGCCCATTGTGCTCGCTATAATTTTTGAGTTTACGAGTGGTGAATCTCCTTGTACTAAAAATGTAGCTCAGGATATCTTGTGGGTGAAAGTTCTTTGTCTGGTTGTACAGAATGGTATAGTTACCCAGATATTTCCTTCTGTTATTTATGAATGCCGGACACCAGCAGAGGAAGTGCTCTGCGGTCTCTGCTTCATGCCCACACAGCTCACAGCTAGGGTCTGATCGTTTGCCAATTGTTGTTAGGTGTTTATTAAAGCCGAAGTGTCCTGTCACAATTCCCGTATGTGTTTTTAGCCTTGTTCTACTTACGTTAATTAAATATTTTGAGTTCCTATCGTCTACAGAGTCCCAGTGTTCGTTGAACTCTTTGGTTGTACGTTCTTCAGTTTTTGTTTTAATGTGAGAAGGTGTGATACGCAGTATCGGTTCGGGACTTAACGGGGTGATTGATGTCGCTATTTTTGCTAGTTCATCAGCTTTTTCATTACCTAAGATCCCAGAGTGTGCTGGCACCCAAATTAGTTTTACTATATTCGTATTCGCAATATTGTTAATTTTGTCCCAACATTCTACAGATAAAGCAGATTGAAACTCCACGGCAGAAAGAGTTTTAAGTGCTGAGTCGCTGTCGGAGAATATGTAGATTATATTGTCAGAGATTTCTTTATCAGTAATGATGTGGCATGCCTCTATTATAGCTCTTATTTCAGCTAAATATATTGTACTGTATTTACCTAATGGTAGTATTTGTTTCAATGCAGTGTATGCCCGCACCAGCTGAGTTGTCCATTACTGATCCGTCCGTGTGGAGTCTGATGCCGTCTATTGGGGGTAAATCGCCGTTAAGCCAGTCTTCTCTGTTCGGTATGATTACCTCAAATTTCCTGTCAAATTTGAAGGTTTTCGTTACTCTGTCTGAAGGCCACGCTAGTGATACCTCGTTCTCTATCGCTTTAAACCATATCCTGGTATAGTCGGATAATTTATGTTGCTAGCCCTGGGTTTTAGCTATTCTATCCAGAACGTTAATGGCTTCTGATTGAATGAGAATATGTAGAGGCGGTAGGTTTAGCGTGGTTTCAAGTGCGTCTGTAGGTGTTGATTTTCAGGCCCCTGTGATTGCTGAACATGCTAATCTTTGAAATTTCCTCAGTTTTTATGAACATATTTTAGGTTACAGATATTGTTCCATACGAAAGACCCGTATAAAATAATAGGTCTGAAGATGGTGGTGTAAATCCAGAACATTACTTTGGGTGATAGACCCCAGTTTTTCCCATATGCTTTCCGACATTGCCATAAAGATACTGTTGCCTTTTCTATACGTGCGTCGAAGTGTAGGATACCTCTCATTTTAGCATCAAAGGTAAAACCTAGAAATTTAACCTGTTGTGCCATATTAATGGGTACGCCTTTAATTTTGGGAATGAATAGCCCCTCGATCCTAGTGTTTCGTGTGAACACAATCATTGTTGTTTTCAAGGGATTAATACTTAACTCATTTTCGTCGCACCATTCCGATACAGTGTCTAAGACTGTTTGTAGCAGACCACATAGTGCGTTAACACTAATCCCTCTTAATATAGTGGCTAGGTCATCTGAGAAGCCTTCAAATGTGTATTACAAATTCCAACTCGAATCGTGCACGTCGAATATATCCTGACCTGTGATCGATTTGATTGATTGCAGTCATTTGAGAACAGAATAACGGACGAATGAAACGAAATTATTTCATTCAGCTTCGTTAATTTTTCTTTAATATTATTACACTTCGTCATGCAACATTTTCGAAGCATTTTACCCATAAAAGGTATTTTCAATTCATAAAAGAAATTAAAAACTTCATTTACTCTTTTAATTGTAACTCATACACGTGTTATAAACGAATAATGAATGACAACATGAATATGGGAAAATGTACAGCTCTTTGTGAACAATGTGTTTATTTGAGCGCGTTCAATTTTTAGTTTCTCTTTATGAGCGAACAAGCAATGAAAGTCTAGAACAGGTATGGTCGATCGACGAATTCGTCTTAAACGCACTCACATTTTATGTCAAAATAATATGAAAATGAGTGCGTTTAAGTACGAAAATCAAATTTTTATGTCCTCCGTTCGGACAATAGACCATACCTGTTTTACACTTTCATTGCCAACAAGGCGAACAACTAATAAAAGTGTCTCTACATACAAATGGCATAAAGTGGACTGTATCTCGCAATCTCGCATACATCAAATCAAAAATCATTTTTTTTATTGTAACGTAGCAGCAAAACGAAATGTGAAATTAATTAAATAAAAATTGTTTATTTGAATAAAATAATTTCAGAAACGTGTTCCTGTGATGTTTTTCTACTTGTGAGCATATAAAGTACTTCTCAAAAGTTTTTGTGTTAGTCATGAGTTGTCGTTTTTCGTCAACCTCACACATGAAAGTATCAATTTTGTAACGTAGCAGCACAACAATTTTGGTTTGATTTTCCATAAAAATTAATTAATTTTATAATTTTTTTTTTCCAAATTATAACAGATCTACTAATGCTCTACAGAATCTAGTAGAAAATTTAAGTATCATCGCCTCTTAGTATTCCCTCAATATTGAAGAAGTTTCACAGAAAATGCCGAATTTAGATCACATACATTTACCCATATGTATGAATGGAACAAGACAATTATTGTGATAAAAAAAGGAAGTAGCAAAGTTGACGTTTTTGGATTTAGTGGCGTGTGTGATATGATTTTAAAATTAAAAATCCTCATACAAAAATCCAAAAGGCCCATCGGGAATTCCCCGAATTCACCGTATGGCCAGTCCGGGCCTGAGTCTACCTCTATGCTGCTCCTAGCATGAACAGAATATAGAAATTTTTTCCGTTGTATGAGGTAAAGCATATAATACTAACAATACTAAGCGGTAGCTCTTATCACTGAGCTTATCATTAGTGCTAGGAGCAGTGCTATGCTTTTATTCAATTAGTCTAACTGTTGCACCAGCACTTTCTATGGCGATTGTAGCAAACATTTCGCCAAAGAACAGTGTAATCTTTCGCTCTCCAATAAATTGTTCGTTTTTAGTAAAGTAAACTTTTACAGTTTCATAGACGAGATCATTTTCAGGTCCAAACTTTACTCCACATTCGATTATGTCGTCCTTTCGTAGAACTGGTCCGAATCTATTTCCGATTCCAGAATTCACATATACCATTCCATCATGGCCATGATACGCGATTGAGTTTTTCTCATATCCTGGGTGTTTACCAGTCGTATACTTGTGGTCTGTCAAACCGATTGATATTTTACCAGTGTCGCCTAGCTCAAGAATTTTGACTTTAAAGTAGTAATTCTCACGATCTAGACTCTGAATCGATTGTGCAAAAGATAATTGTTTCCCGCTTACATGCCTTAGCATTGTCGGATCACTGCTGCGGATTTTAAATCCGCTGATTTTCTGCCAAATTTGTCGTGTTTTCATCAAAAATTCAATTTGTTTCTGTTGAACAGCAACCAATCGTGCTAAATGAGTGAAACAATTCGCTTTTTCGTAGTCGTTGAAGGTCATTTGTAGACCACATCCCTTATCACACACGACCATCAAATTTGGATTGTATTTACACTGGTCGACATGGTCCTTGAATTTATGTAATTTGATTGGAACACTACAACCATGCGATTCTGAAAAAATCGAGAGGATCACATAAATTGTGGATATGCCCAGTGATCAGTAGCTAATTCTGCTCTTCTTAGACTTCCTAGCCAGATGTGAAAGAATTATTAACATCGGGTCTGACCCTCTCTTTCTTTTTTCAAAACTAAGCCTTGGGACTCACCAAAATCACATTTCATTTCCAGCTGATCCAAAATCGTATTCAAATCCACGGCTGGCTTCATATCATTGAAGTCCATGGTACTACGATCCAGTGGACAAGTTTTATTAATTGCAAGCCATTGCACTATACAATTTTTGCAGAATGTGTGCTCACATTTCTCGGATCGCATTGGATTATTCATAACAGATGTACAAATAACACAAATACATTGGTCATCAATTAACTCGCTGATAAAACGATGCACATCATAGCCCATTTTATGAACGGAGCAGTAAATGTCTTCTGATTGAAATGCAACTTTCACAACAATAACGCACATAGCACTCTGGTGATATTTTTTATCAACGGCCGTTAGCTGATAAGAATTGTATCATATTTTGATTATAGACTGATACATAAAGACCAGCCTTATCTGCTTAGTATAATATCTACCGCTAGTAGGGGTCGCAAAAAACTTTAAAGTTCCCTCAACAAACACCAAAAATCTTTCTTTTCCACGAATTTTCTTGTCCATACAGAACAAACAAACTAATGTAGGCGTAAGTCTTAACAAGTGGTCAACGCATCACGTGGAGACATCCCGAATACCATATCATTGACCATAGTCATAATTCATAAGTTAAACATTCTACCGGCAAAGCTCCACCTAACGGTCCGAGAGCAAAGCTCAGGCGAGTGAAGTTTTGCAATTAGTAGAAAATGTGCTACAGATCAACCGTTGCACATCGTTCAGTGTATGGACTCAGTACGTATAGTTGTTATAATCATTTTGGAACATAATAAATTGTTTCTGAGTACTCCTGATTCAGCTACGATGAGTGACGGGCTTGAGGTTAACAAATATAGGCAGAAACTCGAGGATTGAACATTTGAGATCCTTACGTTTTTGAATGCATTGTCATAACGATCTTGCAATAGGTCTTGCATTAGTGCAAATGTGATCCTAGTGGGAATTTTAGCACATATTTAGCTCAGAAAACATTTTTTCCGTATTTTCACAAAATTTCCCCTATTGTCCCGAATTTGTCCAAATTTTCCATAAATATTTTCTAGGAAAATCGAGGAAAATGTTGGAAAATATAAGAAAAAGTTTTCCCGAAAATAGTTCCTGTCTATGCTAGAAGTAATTTTTACGAAAATCCACAAGAATTTCAATTGTTAGAAATCATAACGTCAATATGAACTCGAAATGAACGCTCGGAACCTCTTAAGAGACATGGGCACTAACTTAGTACTACTAGGCTAAAATTCTAGCCTACGTAAGCGTGTATCGTATTTCATTCTTGATGATATCTTTCCATCAGAATACTTTTCGAAACATATACACCGCAATAGCGACAACGAATGTGTTAGCCTTAATTAAAAATTAGTTTTGGTTGTAGTCGGTTGTATTTTTTCCCTATTGCCTAGTCTGGTCCTGCATGTATATATTCACCAGAAACTCGATCCCGTGTGTCCTGTATTTTCCACAGCTCAGGTACATTCTTTCTGAGGATTCATGAAATCCAAATTATACTCAAGTCCATCCCTTTGGATGGCCCTGTGCCGCCCCGAATTGATCACTCAACCACTTTTTTTTTCTTTCTTCTTACAGCCTAATCCACTCTGGGTTCAGCCAAAAATCCAATTCAAGTTCAAATACGTCGCATGGGGTATCGTTGCAAAGGCGATGAAATACAGTTTCAGATAAAATTAAATTTTGGACAGTAAAATAAATTGAGTGCGCTGCAGGGTGGTTCAAAGTTCGCCGAAATATTTCGGTTTTTTCGAATTCTGGGTACCTAAACCTTTTTCGAAAATAAAATGTGCAGGATTTACTTATTTCACCATTACACGTCATTTAAAAACGAAATAACCAAAAAAATTATTTTTGACACTTGAAATACCCTATGAAAAAGTGCACTCTAGGCGTAACCAACACGGCTATATATCAAGTAACTCTTTATTGTAGCTTATTTCGCATAACAATTTTATTAAAAATAAATGTTGTGTATCCAACAAAAAGACCAAAAAATGATTCATACCCCACTTCTATATAGAAAGTAGTCCAAATAGTTCCAAGAGTATGTGACCCACGTGGATACATCGAGGAACTCCTTATATTAGTTGATCTCACTCTTATATGCAGTAAATAATGAATAACTACATGAAAAACCTCAAAAAAGCGATAAAATTTTGTCGATTTGGGGTGGAATTAGACTAAAGTCGCTCCAACCCTCTGCAGTGAAACTTATCCAAGGATGTTTGTCCATAGCATGGTACTACTGAGGCTAGGCTATCTTGCCATACATACCAAGTCATGGACTTCTGTCGCTGCAGGCGGTCAGGGTCTCGGTAAAATCACCTAAAATCATTGACATCACCAACAGGTCAACATGGACCTGGTGGTGTGTATACTCAAAATGTGCGTCTCTTCAAGGCCTACAAGGCAAGCTAAAAAGGGTTTTTCTTAAAATTGTTTCCTTCGATTAATCGCAAGAAAATGATTTTGAGGCTCTTTTGGCAGGCCCTTACTTCATGACCTCGATCGCCGACAACAAAACAAATTTCACCAAACGTAATACTACGTTTTACTCGCAATAGTTCAACGAATCGAATGAGATATAACTCAATAATATCCGTGACCTCTTGTCCCAAAATGTCTGATTTTGTTCGATGTTTTGGCAGAAAAAAATTAACATCCAACATCCATTTGAAATTTTTTTGTTAACAAAAAAATTATTCTAAAAAAAAACTTTGAACATTTAAGAATATTTTACAGCTTATTCCACATCGATATCTGTTTGGAAATTGGCATGAAAATTTGAAAATTCAGTGAAACCAAAGTGACATAACGGCCGCTCCCAGCGGAACGTGTGGGCTGCCGGAGTTGCCACTGATGATTTCGGAATCAGCATTCCATACAGATCATAATAAAATCATAAAATCAATCTTACCTCAATTTGCACGATGTTTTGCCTTTGCGGACACACAGGAACGTCGCAAGTTAAGCATGGAGACAGGTAATTGATGAATGGAAGTTTTAGATCGGTTCAAAATTGATTGATTGAAATCTAATAGCAAGTCCAACGCAAACATCTCAAATATCCGCCAGGGCTGTGGAAGATACCTTTGCTAATCTTTTCATTGAAAAGATATTCCTGATCGCTACACTCCAAACTAGTGGAATCACGACCATAACATTAGTTTCTTGAAAGACCCATGCTCGTTGTGTGAAGTCTGACTCTTCATATTTCAAGGAATGGTTTGGCTGAATTTAAACAAACTCCACGAAGCTCAGTTTCAGTTCGATTTCATTTTTATTGCTAACGAAGTTAAATTGCACTCAACTTCATTGATCGATTCGTTGTCACGCTTATTGCAGTCAGTGGAGTCTCTTAACATTACTAAATATACTTTTTTCGTTTAAATTTTGTTTTCGTACAAAAAATGGTTTGTAAGAAATTTTTGGCAAAAATAATCTCAATTAAAAAAATTAAGTAAAGCCACGGGGGACAGTCGTTCAGTCAATCAACTAAAAATCCGGTTCCCCTTTCATATGGCAAATTTTTCCGTGCTCTCCGAACTGAGCCAACGTTACGAATCGCCCGTTGCAAAAATAACAGTGAAACGTATCGGTTACATCCATCTCGTAATTGTCCTCGTCATCCGACGAAATGTACACTGGCTCATTGGCGTCATTCTCTGTTCCCGGAAACTCCGGTTGAAACGGCAGCTTTGGTTTCTTATTCAACTGATATTGAATGGTTTCGTACTCATCCTCGGATTCCGATAATATCTCAACCACATCGTCACAATGATTTTGTGTCGTGTCCGGATCAACTGTACAGTCATTCTTCACAGTGTTTGGTAGATCCGTTTCGGTCAAATTTTCATTGACATCTTGTAGTTTATCCACGCAATTTTTATTCGGTCCGCCAGCCAACATTTTTAAATTTATGTTCCGCATGTTCTCCACCATCACTATCGGCTGTTCCGATATTATTTCGCTCAATTCATCAGGATCCCAATTCGATAGATAAACATTCGACGGATCGACCCATTGCTCGTAGACAATATGTTTGGCTAAGTGGTCCTGCAGTTGGTATGCAATTTTGAATGGTTCTTTGCACACATAACATTCGTAGTTGCGTCTTTTGACAATTGCAACAACCTGATTGCTTTCATCAGAATCCTGTTCCACACTTAATGGAGTACTGAGAAGTGGTGGGAAGTCTATAGGTTCACGATCTGCATCCAATAGACTACCGAAGGAAAATGGTATCTCCACAGATTCAACTGCGTTGCGATGGTAACAGATTTCGTGTGAAGAATCGTTCATACATTTGGTACAATTATGAAGATTCTGCGAAAAGAATTTCCGACATGTAATAAGGGCTTCGATCTCGTGGCCGTTTGTAATTTTACCTTTCTGGGCGCCGAATTTTCGATGGACTTTAAAATCCGTTCCTTCTCCGTCACATTCAGATGGAATCGTTTGTAGTGATAGATCAGCGATAGTTTGGTAAACGGTATGTTACAGATGTCACATTTTACATTACCTCGATGGACCTTCATGTGTTCCTCTGCAACGATTTTGTTTTAGAATGTCTGTGTTCCACGATCGTCAACAATTGAGAAACTTACTCAGTCTAGTTTCGTCCTGCGACACCAATTTGCAAAAATTGCACTGGTATTGCGTTTCACTCCGGGTTTCCTTGGCAACGTATAAGTGCGGATGGAAGCGCTTGTAGTGGTAATCAAGAGATAAAGGCGTGAACCAAGTTTGGCAAACCGAGCACTGTACGTCGCCGTCAATGTGAACTTTGATGTGGACATCTGGAAATGGAAGTTGGCCGTTGAAGTTAAAGAGAAAGCAAGTCAGTGAAGGCAGACAGAGCTACGAGTCTTACCGAATTTCTTTCCGTCACAATTTAAATTGCAAATGGGGCATTGATTTCTGTTCAACGGATTCAGTGCATTCTCTGATGCCTAGCAAAGTTTTATAAGGCAAAAAGTAAGTTTGTATCCATGCGAATCGTTCACACAGAACCACTTACCTCGATCTTATTCCTTTGAAGCGCTTTCTGTAAAAGTTGTGTTGAAACCGAATTCGTATCCGCATGGAAGCGTCTCATATGGTAACGTAACGAGGGCACTGTAAATGGAATATTGCAAATGTCACACTGAGTATCAGCTTCGGTGTGTACGGTCATATGGGTCTCTGGAATTTGAACGTGATCGTAAATTATCTTTAAAATCCACAATTGCATTGCCATCGTTACCCAATTGTTTGGGATCCATACATGTCAATGTGCACACAGTGCATTTGTGTTCATGAGATTGTGGAATGTAGTCCGATGGATGGTAACGTTTCTGATGATATCGAAGGGCCGTCGTCGTGAATCGAATGTTACAGATCTTACATTCGGCATCACCAGTAATGTGGGTGCGCTTATGTTCCTCTGCAAAAAAAATTAACGAGACATTCATTTTAGACGTAGTGTTCGAACGCCGTGCAAGGAGTATGATCTATACCCAACCGCTCGCCAGTTCCAGCGTATACTTTGCAAATGTCACATTGTTGATTCAAATTTTTAAGGGTCTTTTTCTCCGAAAATTCATTCACTTTGACATCGTCACCATGCTGTAAAATGTGGAAAATGATGGATTCATGGTTCGAGTGTGGAATAATGTCTAGTCATCGAAATACCTCTTTCATCAATTTGATCCCGTTGGCAACACGTTCCTCATAGAATTCAGGATGAAAACGTTTTTGGTGAAATTCTAGCGAATTTTTGGTGAACCACACGGAGCATATTTCGCATTTATAATCACCTTCGATGTGCACCGTTATGTGTCTGTCTAAAATTTTGTTATTGTTGAAAAATATGATTTGTCGGCTTAGAATAAAGGTGCCTGAATTTACCGAGTTGTTTGCCATCGCCACATGGTAATTTGCAAATTACGCACTGCGCGTTCGAATTATTTTCCGCCTTCAGTTGCTTGTATTGGTCCTCTAAAATGATCGGAATGTCTTTCGACTCCAACTCATTGAGTCCTTGTAGCTGAAATTTATAAATTTTTGAATATTTAAACCAACTGGATAGGACGAGAAAATTGGTGAGGTTCGGAATAGGGAGACGGTCTACCGTAGACCGAGATCAGCTACGGCCAAAAATCAGGTGGCGTACAAACTTCACGTCAAGTAATTTTAGAACCTGATTGTCTGTTTGAATGTGTAGTGAACTTTTAAATTTGAACTTTCTACGAATCGACGATCACAGATGTTGCACACGTAATTTTTCCAGTCCGCCCTGTGTGGCAAAATTCTTTTCGCATTGGTTGCAGGCAAAAGGTCTGAAATGTCGATAAACTTGCAACGCACAACTTACGTATGTGTTCGCATATTCAAGTCAGGTCAACATTTTTGAGAGTCAAGACGAGATGACTAAGTAATTAAAAGTGGACGTGTCAGACAAAATGCAACTGGAATTTTTCTAGCATTGCAAGTTCACTGAAGCTTGAAAATTTGGATAGTTGCAGTGTGTTTGGTTACTGTTGTAGACACTGAATGACTCGTACGACGTAATCCAATCGTACATTAAGGCGAGATATCAATTAGCACCTAACGTTCTTTCGAGAGTACTTGCATACTTAGAGGAGTGGGTCAGAAGTAACGTCAAACCAGGCTGAACGTGTTGTTGACCTTAAAAGGCTGCTAGTGAGGTCGCTAAACAAATAAGCAAACAAACTTTACAGTCAATTCAAAACGGGTTCAAGTATTTTTTATGTGAGGTTCGGAAAGCGTATGGTGATCTCGGATATTGTACACCCTAGAAATGTGAACTGCTTCGTTGCATAGTTCTCATATTAGCGATGAGTCACCATTTTCAAAAGAGTTTAACTGCATCGAAATTGTTGGGACTGTACTGCGGCGACAGATTTTCATTTTCACTTTTGATCTAATCGTACATAAGTGGAATATAGCGAGTATGCGTTAAATAAAACATCGACCGTTGATGTTGTTTTGACTACAATTTTGTGAACACTCTGAATTGCCATGGTACATGCAAAGTCAAGCGTCAGCAATTTCGATAAGCAAAACAACCTTTAAACACCCATGTATTTTGTACGCTCTCTTAAAATAATAATAAAAAAAATCATTTTTGTGTTTCAGATAGTCCGGATGTTATATGGTGTCGGATTTACATTCCGTTCAATGAATAAATTATGCAAATTTTCGAAAAATTTCTCTTTTTTTGTGAATGCTTTTGTGAGAATCATTAACGGAATTTATGATAACGAGATTAAGATAATGTTAAATGAGCCAGAGATAATGTTTAGAGTCAGCACATAGGATGTGGTATCGGTTGTATGATATCGGAACGGAACGCATACAGTGAATGGCGATCAATACAGTGTTGAAATCAAATTTTTTGTAAATAGTGTTTTTACAATGGACAATGAAGGAGTTTTTACAAATTTCATTTTATACAACGTCCGAAGGCTTTTTCGAGCCGGTCAGTCTTTCTTTAAACAACATACAGTTTTTCAGTCTGTCCTTCTTCTACTCAACTTTTACGGATACCAGCTCCACTACGACTAAAGTAAACGTATTTGGAATAAGACACGTTTATTGTACACGAGAAACGTTGATGTCGTAAGCGTCCGTCTATATCGATGTCGTCCGTTCTGGTATTCAAACATAAGAATAAAATGGTATTTCGATGGAACACAAGTGGGTGTTATTGCCATCCATGGCAACATAATGAGACGAACAAACGTCTGAGCTTTCGACGTGTTCGAAGTGTTCGTCTCTTAGAGTCATGATAAATCATTTTGGATATTCGCCACTGGCAGACGATGATTTTTACATCATTCGTTTCTATGTAACATTCACTAATTGTCCGTTGCCAATTCGCAACGTTAACATGTTGCTGGTTATTGCGACTTGTCAACTTTAGGCACACCGGAAACTGCTAAAAGAGTCAAGGAAAACCTCCAAATAAATTTATTTGGAGGTATTCCTTGACTCTTTTAGCACTTCCCTGTGTGCCTAAAGTGCCTGCTCGAGCATTATCCCCTCACGGTTGGTTTGAAACGAGATTAAATAGGGAACGCCGACCACCAATTATTTTTTTTCATATTATTAATCAGTGATGGACAAGAACATCACACAGGAAAAAATCAAACCGATCGGCTGGGTCGTTTCTGAGAACCAGCAGCTGTGTCGTCCACGGCCTGTAGAGTAGCGGTTAGTTGTGACTTATATTGGGATCGGTAGCAGGACTAATTCTAAGACTTTTTATTAAAAAAAATTCACCTTGGAACATCTGGTTGGGCAGCTGTAGCCCCAAGTAGTCGAAAAATCACGATTTTCAATCGACGATATCTTCGAAAGAAAGCAACCGTGGAAGTTTCTTATTGTTGATATGGATAGAGGGTTTTAGAAGAAATCAGAATTCCCGCATAAGCCCAATAGTGACACCTACACCAAAATCAGTCATATTTGACTTCTTCGACACTCACCTGTTGTCTATTACCACGAAAAAATCATTCAAGAACAAAGGACACGAAGTAGCTGTGTTACAATTTCGAAATTTAAGATTCGTTCGTAAATTTCGTCGTAGAGCGACTTCGCTACAAAAAATCTAACAAAAACGGTACGCGTCGCGACCGATGAGTATCATGCTTGGTATTGTTACAAAGCTAAAGCTTAGGGCCAAGCAACTGTACATGTTTTGAAAAAAGTACGTTGGAAGCGTTCCAGCAGTGTTCAAAGTTCGCCGATGGTAGCAAAAAAAGATGGTCGAAAATGGGCCATTATAGACAACATCTAAAAAATCAGTTACTAGTGGTGGATAGGGCTTGTAACCCTCTATCCATATCAACAATAAGAAACTTCCACGGTTGCTTTCTTTCGAAGATATCGTCGATTGAAAATCGTGATTTTTCGACTACTTGGGGCTACAGCTGCCCAACCAGATGTTCCAAGGTGAATTTTTTTTAATAAAAAGTCTTAGAATTAGTACTGCTACCGATCCCAATATAAGTCACAACTAACCGCTACTCTACAGGCCGTGGACGACACAGCTGCTGGTTCTCAGAAACGGCCCAGCCGATCGGTTTGATTTTTTCCTGTGTGATGTTCTTGTCCATCACTGATTAATAATATGAAAAAAAATTATTGGTGGTCGGCGTTCCCTATTTAATCTCGTTTCAAACCAACCGTGCCCTACGTGTTAAAAATGTCGAATGTCCTTCAACCGCAAGAAATAACTGAGAAGAGCTGACATGGAAATAATGCGATATCCTGTAGAGGGCCATCAGATACATTAGATGAAAACGGGTAACGTGCAGTTCTATCACTTTAGTAAGAAAATCGTACGAAAGATTGGTCGCGTGAAAGACGTAGTGAATGCCGGAATTTGTGGAAAAATTTCGTGTGGAAGAGGCAAGTCAAAAACTACAAAATTTTGGTGTAGAACCATCGAAGACGGTGCAAAGCGACTGGTAAGCAACTAACAAATTTAAATGGAATGTCAAGACTAATCAAAGACCCTGGCCGACTAACTAATTTCCACAGACTTAAGCGATTTTTACTGCTTTGAATGTGAAATTTCGTTCTGACTCGTTTCATTACTCTACTCAAAGTCGTTTCGTCGGGAAACCGTACATTTGTCAAAACGAAAACTTCAAAGAAAATAACGTCAACAACCACCACCTACCTCATCCGATATATGTCGATGAATGGCTTTCAAAATGCGTTCCTTTCTCTGGGCGTCCGGATGGAAACGTTTCTCGTGAAATAACAGCGAAGTTTTGGTAAATCTAACTTTACAAATACGGCACTCGACATCTCCATCGGTATGAACAGCAGTATGAATCTCTGGAAATAAATGATTCGACGATCAAATGCGGCTCAATCGACCGATGAACATCAGTTTACCCAGCTTCTTGGGATCGTCATAGGATAACTTGCAATAGGTGCACCGAAAACGATGGGATGCGATAATTTTTTGGCGTTGACTGCGGTTTGCTCGTAGTTTCTGCTGCAATTTGTAATTTGTAAATTTTTGTCGAAAACGAAACGTTTCTGTTTTTGTACATACCCTGCGCATTCGTTCGGCCCGCAAAACGCCATGGTATAACTCACGATGGAACATTTTCTGATGATAGACCAACGAGCAGCTGGTGAATGGAATATCGCATATTTCACACTTGACACTGCCAATGACGTGCACCTTCTTGTGTCGCTCTGAAAAAATTTACGAAATAAAAACGGTGAAAATTACGACATCACCCGTTGATATCTTAGAACTCCTTACCAAGATGTTCGGCGTTGGCAAATCTAAATTTACAAGTTGGACACGTTACAATCGATTTACCATGCCAACGCTTGTTGTGAATTTGCAGGGCTTCGAATGTGAATCGAATCTGATGGACTTCGCATTTGAATTCACCATTTGCGTGCATATCGTCGTGATGGTCTAGAGAAAACATCTGTCGTCAGATCGAATTTGGTTATTTCAATTCAAAAAAAAAGGCTACCTAAAGCCGCTTTGCTGCGACAAATGATTTTGCAGACGTTGCACGCCTGTTTCATAATTAACAGTCGCGGAAGATCTGGATGGAATTTCTTTTGGTGCATCAGTAGAGACGGGGGTGTGAAGCGAATGTCGCACACCTCACATTTCACTTCGCCAATTTTGTGGATTAGCAGATGTCGTTCTGAAATTTCAATTGCATTGAATTTGGTGGCGAAATTGAATCGAGTAAATTTACGCTTCGTTTTTGAGTCAGGTACATTGGCCTTGCAAATGGTACATTTGTGAATGTCTATCTCCGGATGAAAACGTCTTTGATGCCAAACGAACGACCGTTGTGCAAATCGAATGTTGCAAATTTCGCACTTAAATTTGCCAGTTTTATGGTTCTGCATGTGTTGAACTGGAAGATTCGAAGAGAAATATTTTTTGGTGAACAAAATTGAGACAAAGAGAGAATCGGACAAACCGTCTGCAATTGTAACTATGGCTTTACAAATCTTGCACCGACGTCTCTTGTTTTCGACGGTGCTCATTCCTTTGTGCTTTTTAAGCAAATGACGGTTCGTAGAGCTTTTTATCTGTGAAGCTAACTTCTGGCCTTTGGCTGACTGCTGGCCTTTGGCTTCATCCGCCAACAATTCCGACTGATTTTGTTTTTGATGAAAGTATTTTTTATGCCAGAACAGTGAAACTTGTGAAAATTTTATGTTGCAAACGTTGCATTTATGTTTCCCGTCAACGTGAATCTGCATGTGTCTGACTGAAAACAGTTGGAATTTGAGAAAAAAAAAATTAACGAAAGCCACAACAACAAAAAACGTTTTGATTAACTAGTGATCAAAAGTAGAGTTTTCGTGCGTTTTTTGACCTCGGCTTCGCCTCGGATCAACCAAATTCACTCGAAAATATGCATTTACCTATTCAAAACACATTACGTACGTGAGTCCAAATTTTTATTTTGACGAGTAGAAAGACGGCCCTCTCCTTCGGGTCGGGCTATAACGTCCCCACTAGTCAAGATAAAAATTTGGACCCATGGACATAATCTACTATTACAGCTGAGTGTGTTGAAAGAAGTCTTTGTAACATGAAAAGTACAACATGTAAATAATTATTACCTAACCGGGCACCACCATGCCTAAGAACAATTTTGCATACGCTACACTGATTGCGATGCAATTTTACACTTGACTTAGTTGTCGTTATTGGTGCACTCGTTACGCTCTCAATGTCCTCTGACTTTCTCTTTCCATTTTCTTGTACTGTTTGAGGGCTACTAGCGTGTCCTTCTTTCTTTTCATGTTCTGTCGAATGTTGCGCCAAATGGAGAAGGTTCTGAAATTTGTTTCCGCAAATTTTGCATTCGAGCTGTGGACTTTTGGGCACCACATTTTTCGCGTCCACACCAACGCCGTGTGGTTCAACTTTGAAATTCCATTGCTTTTTCAACGTAATTTTTGGTATCACCGGTTTTCGAACTATTTTTGCCACTTGTGGCTTTTTCATTGAGGTCACATTTTTGGCACGTTTGATTGTATGCTGCTGGATATGATATTTTAAGGCAGCCGAGGTACGAAAGTTTTTGTTACATATATAACACTCGATGAACGATTTCTGTTTGTCTCTACATTCATCACTAAAGTCAAAATGTCCCTCAAAAAGAACAAATTTCTTAAAAATTTTATTGCAAATTTTGCAATAAAATTTCATTTTTGTCTTTTTCACTTCACACTTCACACACTAAAACAAAAATTTGAAGCGGACAAACTTTTCTTCTTTCCGCCTGACACAAAGAGACCTCAATAAAAAACTGAATATCCAATTGTTTACATTATGAATGTCCGCACAAAAGGCACATAAGAGCACTATTGCACAAAAACGGCACATAAACAAAAAATTAATGTAAAGAAGAGAGCGTTTGTGGCGTTTATAAAACATTTCATGCGTTTCATGTTATGTCATGAGCCGAACGTTTTGTATAGTTTGTTATCGCGCGGACAATTTCAAATCTACGATGCTAAATTTAACTTGGGAAATTGTCATTTTCAAGTTAAGACACCCACGAAGGTGGGTGAACACACAAATTTTGACAAATAGATACATTCTGTTGAACACACTCATTCCAGATTGCTTAAATTGGTTAAATTGTCAATTTGAAAAAAAAAGTTTTTATCAAGTTGGCATTTCATACAATCAGTAATCATTTTTTTGTCATAATTTGTATGTCACCGCCTTCGTGATCAACTCAAAAGAGTCTTTACATGTTCTTTCAGAACCTTGGTTATTTTTACTGGCAGATTCACATGCCGTTCGTAACTTTAGGAATTCGTAAAACTTGACAGTTCTTATGGGATTTTATACACGCAACTGTCAAGTTACGACTATTCTGAGTTACGAAAATACGAGAATCGTCGCCCAGATAGCCTTATATCACTCTTCTCAACCCAAAGCTATTCTCCATTAAAAAACGCATCTAAGTGATTTCCGATGTAATGATGACACAGATGAGCGGATAATACTCGCTTGCCGAGAACAAAATTTCACCTCATCATATCAAGGTTCTGAAAGAACACTTCGGAGTTTACACGATGGCGGTGGTATCAAACTTTCTCTGTAGCCTTACTCTGTGAAAATCTGTACTCTATTTAGAGTACCACTCAGTGGCGGTTTTAACATTAACATATTTGACGTTGTCATTTTTGACATTCGAAAAATTTCGTCATAAAAATTCGTAATAGTAATAGTGAAGTCAATTCAGTTGTAAATGAGCCCCGTTAGTGTCAAAGAACATATTAAAGAACTGTATCACGAAGGTGGCTTGTGGTAACATTTCAACAGGTCAGTCTATTTTTACAAACACAATTTGTAGTTCATAAAACGTCCTGTTTTATTGGGTGGATTGGTCAACAACTCAGTGATCTCGCATAGATGATACTGCACTCAAGTTCACCCGAAAGTAAAGGATTCCGTTGTTTCGTACATAGTCTGTCATGAATAAATCAAATCAAATCAATTTTCATTGCATCATTGATGATACCGATGATACACACACATCGTTTATCATCTCTATGTAATAACATGGAAAGTGATAGTTCATTCATTTTAATACCTATAGTAAACATTAAACGCATGCTATATCTTTGATTTCTCCGTTTTGAAGTCTGTTCGTACGATTGGTACCGCCGGTAACCATACATCAGTTAACAAGAGTAGTGTAGTGAAAAACCAGTTTGTGTATAAATGAAGTTAAGGCGTGCAACAAGTGTGCCTGTGTGCGTTTATTAAACCGTATTCTTGTATTAGACGCGAGACAAAAAAGTTAAAAGTGACGAACAAGACCAGCAAGTTTTCCCTAAATTTCCTTAGTTTTCCCCATTTATTTTTCTTTTAGTTTAACATTACCGTGTGCATTACCATTGGCTTCAAGTGATTAGCATGAATTTGAATCAAAAATCGCTTTAAATGATTCGTATGTGTGTCATTCTTTTATGAATGGTGTGTAACAATAGAATTGAAGCCATACACAGGTAATGGAGTGCCTTTTTCGAATGTTTGTCGCGTCAGAAAATATGTTATTTGAGTCACTGACATTAACTTTACACTGAGAATTCCAAGAAAAAGCAATGTTTCATGCTGTGTATTCGTGAATTCGATTTATTTGTGCAAATGGTGAAACGATCACCGAATCATTTTATGTAAAGGGAAAAACTCAACACAGAGTTTAGTGAAAAGTGAATTGATGCAATAAATTTTCAACTTTTTTAAGTTCCATAGACAAGATATCGTAACTATGGATATTCCGGTGCTGTTGTCATTATCAATATTCAGTGTACTGTTAGCACTAGTGACCGGTTTGAGCAATCACAACAACGCCTTATCGTCGAATGTACGAAATTTACGTGAAGTTTTTTATCCGGGAAATTTTATCGACCAAGAAAATGGCTTTTCGAACGGTATACGAAACGGTACGGACAATCGAAAGCCGGCTTTCCGTAATTGCAAAGGATACGCGCCAAGTGTGAAAGAAGAACAACCAGCCAATAATTTTGTGATAAAAGTTGAAGCTGATGATCCGGATCCGCTGGACAGCATTGAATACAGTTTTGTGATAGCAACGAGTGAACGGCCGAAGTTCCGTATCGATTCGAAGACTGGTGATATTTACACATCGCACACCTTCGATCGCGATGAGCCCATTCGTGAGAAAGAGGTAAGAATTTTGATACAAATTGAAACTATTGGAACCAAATCTACAGTTCGTTGTTTGATAAGGATGCACTTCATTTAGTAGTTCATTGACATCTCATCCCTATTATGTAATGCCATACAACTTGTTATTTGCATTTAATTAAGCTACTGTTTGCTGTCTGCTATAATTACGCACAAATACTAATTAAACGATTCGTTGTTGGGAATATTTATATTCGAAGATATTATATGAAAATGTCGAAAATGTGCGGGTCTCCAGTCTGTATGTATATATATAGAAGTGGTTGTGTTCGATCATTCCATTCGTTTCTTATTTGCAATCGCAAAGCAATGTCTTGTTTTCCTTGACGATGCGATCTTTTTCGTTTTTTTTGTGGTCTACAATCTTGAAAACGAGTACTTGACCATTCTACGCTACCATTCTGATTGTGTTGGAGTTTGATGCATTTAATTGAGAATATAGACAATTTTGTCGTGCAATTTGATTTACTATTTCTAATCCGTACGTTACTTTATAGAGGATTCATAAATGGGTCTATATGTGTAGTGCCGCTGTTGAAGTGTACGTCTGTGTAGACCACACTAGATTCGACTAGATAATTAGAATAATGTTGATAAGTGCACTTTAACCGTTAGAATTCATATTTGAGTCAAGAACCTCGATCTGAACAATGAATTCTACTGACTTCATCAACTCCTTAGGGTGGCTGAGTAATTTTCAAGCAGCGAATTGATCACTCTGACTCGAAAAAGACAGTAAAGATGTTTAGCCTTCTCATCAGTTGAACTTACCGCTGTATATAAAGCTTATATACGGACTGTCCTTAAGTTCGATTTCCACTTGTGGATAGGAGCTCCTCCGACAACATTGAATCTCGTCGAAAGACTTCAAAACAGAGCTTTCTGGCTAATCGGTGACACAGATGTAACGAGTAGGATTGATCTATTCGAACACCGCCGTATAGTAGGTGCCGTTTCTCTGTTATATCGTTACTTTTATGGTCAGTGTTCATCGGAGATATTGGACATGATTCGGCCGCTCCACTATTCGACTCTTGTCATCCGAACGTCTTGTCGCGCGGTGAAGTAAAGAGGAACCTTCTTCTCAACTGTGATTATTTTGTTCAATTGACTTCCTGCACGTGTTTTCCCAATAAAATCCCCAAATTTTCAAGAATTCCTCAATTACCAATTCTCTTGTGTCTACGCTGTTGTTATGTAAAAAAGGGAAACTTTCCTACACAGAAACAAGCGACGTCGTCAAAGTAAGGATATATAAGAAGAACGTATGATATGGATCAGTGGTTAAGTCCTGTTTATCTCCCGTTTCAGACAAAATTCCACATGGAATTTCTAGCAAGTAAATCGCGTTGATAACGTACTAAAGTTCACTCAAAGTTGATCGATGTTACACAACAGAATGACTGGCGTGACGTAACCCAAATACGTACGATGAATTTGTGTAGCATATATTTACGCAAGAAATCATCTAGGCGTCTTACTTTCCTCAAAGAATATTTGCACACTTGGAGGCATGGTTCGGATTCGGAAGTCACGTTAAGACTTGTTAATGTCCGTAAAAGTCAGTCGCATGTCACAAAACAAACAAACAAATAATTTTTTAGGGAATTTTAAGATTCTACCTTAATTAAGGTCGTCGTGACGTCTTTTCTTAACCAAACTCTCAAACTCCATTTTGACTTTTATTCTTACAAATTTTTCTGTACGAAAGCACGCTTGTCTTTTCAGTGCCAGAGTTCTTTACGTTCCCTATAACCTCTACCTACCGGTCTACCGTTTTCTATCGATAAAACATTTCTGCTTGGAAAGTAACATCTATCTGAAGTGATGGTCTCGGCTCAATGGCTCATAGCTAAAGGTTAATATGGTGAGGTTGTGTGAAACGTTCTATTCATCTTTTAAACGAATTTAGTTCAAGTCAGTCATTGAGTCATACATACCATACAGTGCATGTAAACGAATATCTAAATCAATTATGCTCTGCCACTCTCATTCCGAATCCTTGAATTATATTTTCTTTTGCATTTTGTACGTTTATACAATCTATGTACGTTCCGAGTACACACGATTCTGAGTTTAATGACGTAGTACGTAGAGTTCACAAATGTGCTTAGTGAGCGGTAACAAATGTTTAGTGTTACTTTGTCACGCACGTTCTTTTTTTTTGTTTTCTTTTTTCTGTTATTGCACGAACGGTCCGTTCTTTTTCATTCCTTTCAGAATTTATTGTTTTCTGTCGGCTGAGCAAAATAAAAGGTTTTCGGTGACTGACACTTTTTTTCTTGCTAATATTTCTCTGAATAATTGCATTAACACCACGGATATGATAGATTGGTACAATGTAATCTTTATGTCACTACAATGTAATTCATTGTCACAATTGTGCTGATTTTTGTGTATAAGACTCACATGCGTATCAGACTGATACTATCAGTCTATCGATTTGAAATTGTTACTTTACCCCAAACGAAAAACATTTGCTCTTCGACTTTTAGTTTCGAGCCCTGGCCCTAACGAAGCTAGCCCTGGTGTATACTTCAACCTTTAACATCGTGGAAAATCGAAATTTAGACAAAATGACATTGGAGCCAATAAATTGTCAGTTCCTCACTCGACACCTATTATTTAAATACATTGTTTCCCATTTGAGGGTACATCGGAAATTACTTTACTTTACTTTGTACAATGGTTTTGATAAAACTTTTTAAAGCTATACGAAGTATAGTATATAGCCACTGTCTAATGCCAGTTCAAAGGGCAACTCAAAAATAGTAAAGAATTCAATAACCTCGTCATCTTCTTTGAATAATTGAGTACAAATCATTAGCTTGAGATCTCAATATTTCCAAAAAGAATCGCTACGAAATATTTAAGATGGACTCTCATAAGTAGTGGTGATTGTTTTGCCGACTGTGCAATGGCATACAATCACGACAAAATCTTCTTTGTTTTTATCGATCAATGGCTGCCAGACATATTTTCTAGCCATCACCTTCATTCTAGGAATTCCCACGTCTCGCGAGTTATTAATGTTATAGGCACAGTTTGATTCCGTTATCAGGCTGGTTATCAGGGAGCCCACTCCTCATTGATTCCTTAAATCGCCTTGATTTTCAAAAATCCTTCTGAAACCTCCTTAATCTCCTCAGACTCCTTATTTTTAATTTCACTTTAGTTAAAACATCTAACATTTTAATTCTGACTGTGGAACCATCTATATTCAAAACCGTTCCTCGCTTACTTCACCAAAAAAAGCTCACGAAACCTAAATAATTCAACAACAGAGATCGATGGTGCTAAAATGTACTTGCTAAACCCTATTGCTTCAATTGTTCTTTTCATCGATTTTGTTGATGCTGCTGGCAACTTAATCATTTATTGTCAATCAATTGTTAACTTTCGTCTGGTGTGTATCGTGTTTGAGAAAAGTTTGGCCATCTGGTGTGTATTTATTCCTCAATCATAGGAATGCTGATCCTGAGCGATGATTTAGCGTAAATAAATTTGTGTTTCCCGAAATTTCAAGGAGCAGCTCTTAGAAGAAACGATTGCGGCTATTCGGATAGTTAGAATACTTTGTATTTCGACGATAAAGTGGAAGATTTTCCAATTATTCGAAAATTGTTAAACATCTGGTCGTCGGCCCGTAAAAGATATTTTTTACATTTAGATATGAGCGAAAGGCGATATTAGCAAAATCGAAACAAGACACGTCAGACAAAAACGAAAAGCATAAGAAAGAGGCCAAAATTCAAAGCATCGAAGCTGAAATAGCAGAGGAGACTTTAAAGTTAAAAGTCGCCGAAAAGTTAATTGAATGGTAATAACACTTCGTCAGTAAATTAGATAAATCATCAGTGGCCCAGATGATTTTAAATGCAGGCATTACAAGTAGCAAGAAGATAAAATCAAAAAAAATTAAAAAAAAGACAAAAAATTAATTTTGAGTGGGTTATAAAAGCTCAAAACTAAAAGTCGTTTCAAACAAATACATAGGTAAATGCAAAAAGGACACAAGTCAAAATAGCGAATTATAAGAAAAATGCGCAAATGAATAAAAATGAAGATTCTGGTCCCATGAGACAATTCAGAAATTAATTTTTATTAAATTTATTGGAAGATCTGTGGGAGACAGAAAGGGAAACGGAGTCAAATTCTGCATTTAAATATGCAAATGTTTTTGTGGCGGGTAGTATAATAAATAATGCAGATTTCAAGCCGTTCCTTTATGAATATGAGGAATGATATGCATATGGTGTGGGTCTAGAAGGGATATAAAATGGTTCGAGTTTAATTTATAGCAAAAAACAATATTTATCCATCGCACCCGATTCCAAATCATGCGGATATTGATGTTTTTGTTATTTATGTGCCATATTCCGAATCGGTTCATTCAACTCACGTTCGAATTCCCTGACAACGACATAAATAACATGCTATAGATTTAAATTTATTCATTTCTTGCTCATAAATATAATATGGGGCGATCTAAAAATGCAAGAAATATACATACACAACTGTTTGTACCATTTGAGCAGAGGAGAGAAACAAAAAGTTGCTTTTCAAATTTGAATGAATTCGCTTTGTGATATTCGATCATAACAGATAGAGAAATATATACAAACAACCGAATAAGTACGAAACAGCATAACACGCTGCACTGCTGTCAATATACAATTCAAATGTAATCCAAGAACGGCATTCACAGCCGAAAAAAAAATGTAAATATCGAAAGTAAGATTTATTAACATGAAACGGTTCTTTCGATGTGAAGAGGCAACGAAACCAATTTTTATTTATTCGTTAAACTTTCTTATATAATCGTTCGGCCACTGATTATCACGAATTGTTTCTCAACCAGTAAGGTGCGGGAAAACAGGAAAAGTGGGAAGATACACAGTTTTTCTTGCTACCTCGCCAATAGCTTGTTTGTACAAACCCGATTTTCTGAAAAATTTAATATTTTGTCTAGTCTACTCAATACCTTTGATTTGACATATCGCTCACCATTTTTGAGTCAAAACATTCAAAGATATGCTTGAAAAACTTCACATTCTCGCCAATAGCTACTGATCGACAAGGAAGATTTTACTTAAAACTGAAATATTCTGATTCTTATCGTCAATACCTTTCACTTGACATATTTGAGCAAAAACATTCGGAGATATGCTTGAAAAACCAGTGAAAAACATACAAAACAAGCAAAACACGCTGTTTTGATCACCTTCTCGTCTATAGGTATTGGCGAGAAAGCATCCAAAACTACATATTTTCCTACTTTTCCTGTTTTCCCGCACCTCCCTCAGAGAAAAACCACTCAGAGTAAGATTTATAAGTTTACAGCGAGACGAAAAATTATTGTCGTCGACCACTTGAAAAATTACAAAATAAAATCTTGAAGAAATATGAGAGTAAGAAATCCAAATGAAATAAAACTTTCGTTCATTTCACGGGTTTACTTCTTATTTTATGCTGTCGATGACACATTCCACCTCTCGTCTTCATTTGCTGTTTCATCGTAAATTTTATCTTTCATTTTATTATTTATTTGCTGACTTCCCTTCGTATCATATATATGTATATACACTTCGCTATAGTGGGATTCACTCTGTTGCAAAACCTTATTTCGAGTGAAAACAAAATAAAACAAAAAAAAATTGCAAACTGTCCAAGGGTGAAAATATATAATTTTTATCTCCGGTCTTTGTTGTTGGTTCTCATCAGCCGAATTTGATACGGATCGGTGAGTTCAACTGTTGTAGTATTGTACATCTGGTTTCGGTTGTGTTTGGTTTATGGATGAAATAAAAGTAATATTTCTGTAGGTTATAACACTCAAATCACTTATCATTTCACATATTTATTAGGGGTTGTTGAGTGGTTGTTTAAAGTAATTGATGTGTGTACAGTACATTGAGCTCAAATTTTGTTTGGGTGTAAGTTTTCATTCGATGAATGGCAATGGAAATCGATATGTCAATCAATATTCTGAATGAAAACAACTTCCCTCTCTATTTTATGACTCTCTTAACATTGAATGCATCAATTGTTGGTGTGAAAGTTCCTGGAGGGACGTTGGGGAGGCTGACGAATGCGATTAATTGTTGAAGTGAAAATGCGAATGGGAATGGAAACTTACTAAAATTTGTGTGTATAGCGCTGACAGATTGTGTGCCCTAACGAGGATAGCATCAATTTATATCCAGCCTTCTTATTTTTGGACCCAGTTAGAAAGAAATTTTTTGATTTTCCTACATTTCTACTTTAATCCAAGTGCCAAGTTTCCGTCAGGACTCTTAAAACTTACCTCCTTTAAGGGGAAAATTCTAACGTCAAAGAGGGATTGGAAAATTAGTCAATTAGGGAAAACAGTTTTTTGATGTTTTTGTTGCTTTTCGAATGCACAGGAACCGTCAGAAGTTCGCCGAAATAATCAAACTTTTGCCCATACTTTCAACTGCTCATAACTCCTCAGGGTTGCATTTTACCCCCCATGATCGACTATTTGCCCCAAAAGTACATGCAATTACCTTTCTAATGACACCTCACACGACCTTGTACGTTTCGTGTAGCCAGAGAAATTTTCAGATGAAAAGTGCATATTTTCGGTTTTCGATCAGCTCTCGCTATCCACACAAGCATCGATGAATTTTCAAAAAAATATTTTTGGCTTCTAGAGACCAATACCTATTGAGGCACATATAAAAAAGTCCACTGGAAAATGGGTCCGAGCACAAGTGATCATAGTCAACATTGTCAGCTGTTCTATTTTGGTTTTTACAGTGTTTTTCAGTTGGGTGACACAGGTGACACACTGTCAAGTTTTAGTACCCTATTTTGAGTTAAATTGCGTTTGTTTTACTGAAGACCTTATGTTTCTCACGACAGACCTTTCGATGAAAACCGTGAACTTATCAGTATGCAGACGTGTTATCGACAAAATAGTTACTGCTTTATGACCAAGAAACTGTTCATCTTTTCGCTTCCAACTGCAGACAATACAACCAAATTCTCCATAGTAAACTTTATCGTCCAGTCGTTCCACAGACAAATTGTAGATTGACCTTTTTTACAGAAATTTGATTTCAAAATCTGTAGTGCTCCAGCGATAATTAATTTGACCTTCTGAGTGTGAAGAGTGAAAATCATTTCAAATTACTTTACTACATTTAATCTGTTCAACATATGTTGTTGGTTGATAGAAATTCTATATGTCTGAAATTTGATACGATCGGCGGTGAACTCAGCATCAAAAATGTTATGTAAAGTATTTCTAACATAGCTGTGTTACAAGGTGAAATATCCAATAAATGCAACCTAGCCTCGTTAAGACTCAGAATCATAAAAATATTAGAGAACGGGTTGGTTAAAATTCATCAGATGTATTAGATGGATTTCATTGGAAGAGCAATACAACTTTTTGAGCGAAAAAATGAGAATGAGACCCGATCTGGACTTTATCAATTCACATAACTATATTCAGTTGAAAGATTCCTGAACTCGATTATTTTTGTATTTTTGTAACATTCTCATGAGAACATAGCTTGTGATGTGAGGACATTTACAAATTTTTTAGACTTCTAATGTCCTAATCGCCCCTGTTTTGATGTTAAGATACACTGTCATTTTCACATATTTTCTTGAAAAATAGTCTAGACAAAAATCCAGTGATAAGGCCCAGGTTGTCAGACTAACTGCTTAAATCGTTTGAACTATTCTGACACTATTCTATTGAATGAAATCATGTTTCTTTAGGCGATAAAGAGAAAGGTTTTTACACTCCATCCCATCTTGCAAGAAAATGGAATACAGGAAACGACAGTAAAGTTTAGACATGAATTTGTCTCAACAGGGTTTCAACTGATACAAACACTCATACAAACAAAACTACGGTTTTACCGCTGAAAGTTTCAACCTGAAACACTTTTGTTTTAATGAGTAGATCAGCTGATAAATAGCTGAAGCAAATTCATGTCTGAATTTCGCTGACGTCCACTGTATGTAAAATAAAATTGAGACTGTAACATTTTGACATCGTTACCCGCATTAATAAATGAAAACATCTAAAAATTACCGTGCTTCTATGGGCTTTTCCACAAAAACAAAACGAAAAAATGCTTTCGCAGAAAGTCCGAGAGAAACCATATGCCATTTCATTTGAATGTTTCGGTAAGAACAGAGCACAGATCAGCTACCGAAACCACTATTAAGCAACAATAGGTCATAAACAATATTCTCTTCATGCATCAAACGAACAACTTCACTAAACGCATGCATAATTTTTCACTGAAGCAACATTAACACCATGAACATCACATAGAGACTTCAAAGTGCCCACACCTCTATATCCCATTATTTCTTCAGTAGATTTATTACGAAACGTTTCTCTTAACCAACTGTTTCTTCTTAATTTTTCAGGTATACATAACCGTCCGCGCTACCGATAATGGCCGACCGCCGCTTGACGACGTTTGCACATTCAAGGTGACAATCGAAGATATAAACGACAATCCACCAGTGTTCGACAAAGCAAAATATGAAGAGTCGATGTCCGAAGACACACAGGTAAACAAGGTGGTAATGAGAATATCAGCATCGGATTTAGACGACGGTGACAACAGTATCGTTGAATATGAAATTTTACCGGACAAAGATCATCAATATTTCCGCATCGACAGTCACAACGGTTTGATACATTTGGCTCGGCCGATCGACAAAAAACCCGGCCAATACTACGTGATCAATGTGCGTGCATCGAATATTGTGCCGGATGCACCGCAGGACGCCCAAATCGAAGTTCGTATCAAAATCATCGAATCGAATAAGAAATCGCCCACATTCATCGATCCACCAACACAGCCGATTTACCTTCCGGAGAATTTCCGTAATTACAGTCAAAGTCTGGTGACACTACGCGCACAATCAAATGTTGCCGATAAGCCTGAACTAATCTTTGAACTAATAACGGGTCGTACTGAACAGACGAACAGTAAAAAAACGTTTGTATTCAATCAAATCGATGATACCGCATCGATAACACTCGGCAAGGCATTAGATTATGAAGCAATCACCGAGTACACATTGACGATGAGTGTGAAAAATACCTGGGACTTAGTCAGCGAAGTGATAATTAAATTCAAAGTTGAAGATGTGAACGATAACATTCCGTTTTTCACTGAGGTTACGACCGGCTCAATTTCCGAAAACGAACCGCCCGGCACACCAGTGATGCAGGTTCGTGCATTTGATATGGATGGAACGCCGGCGAACAATATCGTTTCGTTTGAACTGGCCGACAATCACGAATACTTTTCCATTGACCCAATGACCGGAAACATCACTTCCCTGACAACATTCGATCGGGAAGAGCGTGATTTCTACAATGTAAAAGTCATTGCGACAGACAACTCACCGTCCAGTTTGTACAATACCGGTCAACCGAATCGCGGCCAACAAGTGTTTCGTATCGAAATTGCCGACAAAAACGACCATCCACCGCATTTTCAACAGGACGAATACATTGCCGAGAAATTGCCCGAAGATGCAAATATCAATTTCTTGGTGATCGAGGTCAATGCTGAGGATAATGACGCTGCGTCACAGATCTCATACACCATTGTCAATGGGAACATTGGCGATGCATTCAAAATTGAAAGTTCCACCGGAAAAATAACGGTCAACAGTCCACTGGATTACGAAAACATAACCGAATACTCGTTGAGGATTCGAGCGTTTGACGGCATCTACGAAGATTATGCAACTGTTATCATCCGAGTGGAAGATGTGAACGATAATCCGCCGGTGTTTACGGAAGAGAAGTACACTGCCACTTTCGAGGAAGAGAGACTCGTCACCGGTTGTATACTGATGATAAACGCGTACGATCCGGATATTAAAGACCGAGCTGCACCGCAGAATATCAAATACTTCATCGTCAAAACGGAACAGCAATCGCTACTGGAGATCGACAGCACTGGATGTTTGAAGTTGATTCAACCGCTCGATCGTGACCTACCGAATGGCCATAAAAATTGGCAAGTGTATGTGGCAGCGGTGGATGAAAATGGTAATGGATTACGATCGGTAACTGATGTGACCATCACACTGCTGGACATTAACGATAATGCTCCATTTTTGACCAATCAAATGCCCGTTGTTTGGTATGAAAATCAACCACCCGGCAAAATTGTTGAACTGACTGCAAATGATTACGATGAACCGGAAAACGGTGCACCATTCTTCTATGACATCGATCGGTCAGCTAGTGATGATATTCGACGAAAATTCGGCATAAATGGAGAGTTCTTGATGGCAACGGAAATATTCGACCGGGAGCAGCAGAAGGAGTATTCGATTCCGATTGTGATATCCGATTCCGGCGAGCCGCCAATGAACAAAGTCAGTTTTCTGAAAGTGATCATCGGGGATGTCAACGATAATGCCATGAAGGATGGAAAGAGCAACATTTTCGTTTACAATTACAAGGGTGAAGCGCCCGACACAGAAATCGGAAGAGTTTATGTTGAAGATCCAGACGACTGGGATTTACCCGACAAATTGTTTACATGGAAAGACGGCTTTCCGGATCCCAATTTTGATTTGAGCTCAGACAACGGTATGATAACCATGCACGAAGGCACCAAGGAAGGCGACTACACGCTATACTTTACTGTGTTTGAAGAATCCCGAGATATCACTCGACATTCGGTCACGGCTGAGGTGCTTGTAACGGTGAAAGAAATTCCTGAAGAAGCGGTAGACAAGAGTGGTTCAATCCGATTTTACGGAACCACAGCTGAGGAGTTCATCAAAATTCCAGACGACGGTAGTGCCGGTGGCATAAGTCAAAAGGACAGACTTCGTTTAAGTTTATCCAATTTATTCAACACGTCCATGGAAAATGTGGACATTTTTACCGTCTTAAAGAACGACAATGCGTCTCTATTGGACGTTAGATTCTCAGCACATGGCAGTCCGTACTATGCGCCCGAACTTTTGAATGGTAAAATTGCCCAAGGACAGGGAAAACTTGAGGAAGAAATCGGCATGACAATGTTGATGATAAATGTCGACGAATGTATCATCGAACGCAACAAATGCGAGTCGTCCTGCTCGAACATTTTGCACAAATCGAATGTGCCATTGCTCGTCTACACCAACACAACCTCGTTCGTCGGTGTTAACGCGTTCGTCCAGGCAGAGTGTACGTGCAACGTATCACCGCAAATTGTGTGCTTGAACGGTGGCACCCCATTCTCCAATTACTGCGAATGCCAAGAGGGTTTCGATGGACCGAACTGTGAAATAATCAGCATCGGATTTTACGGGGACGGATATGCTATGTATCCATCGGTGAATCCGTGTGATCAGACGAAAATCTCGCTAACACTGTCGCCTCAACAAGACCGTGGATTGGTGATGTACATCGGTCCGATAACGTACAATACGCTGCTTCCAATCTCTGACTTTTTGGCATTGGAATTGGTGAAAGGTTATCCAGTGTTGACGGTTGATTACGGAACCGGTTCCATTACAATTGAACACAAACACATTCGTTTCACACCTGGCAATAGTTACGATATTGACATCATCCTACAGAGAACTAGCATTGAGATGACCGTAAACAATTGCAAGCTATCGACGTGTATGAGTTTGGGAGCACCGCAAGGTCCAAATGAATTTCTCAATGTAAACGCTCCGCTACAACTGGGCGGAACCGTAGTCAACTTGGAATATCTCGCTTCGCAATTCAATTGGTCGCACATACCGCAAAGTCAAGGTTACAGCGGCTGCATCAAAAATCTAACGGTCGATGGACGAACCTATAACATCGGTGCACCGAGTCTTTCAAAAAATGCCGATCCGAGTTGTCAGCGTTCCGTTGCTGTTGCCGTATCGTTCGGCATTGACACAAACTTTTTGATTGCCATCCTGGTATGCATTGCCGTGTTGATAATTCTATTGCTGGCCGTTGTTGTACACCGACGACATCACGATGGATGGCACGAAAAGGATATGGACGACATTCGCGAAACAATAATTAACTATGAGGACGAGGGTGGCGGCGAACGGGACACCGATTTCGATTTGAATGTGCTGCGATCGCCACCAATTTACGAGGACAAACCGTACAAGGAGCATTTGATCGGTCAAGCCCACGAAATGCCGGACATTGGCGGATTTTTAGTGGATAAAAAAGACAGTTGTGATAAAGACACGGAACAGTATCCCGTCGACGATGTGCGACATTACGCGTACGAAGGTGATGGTAACAGTACCCGAAGTTTGTCGAGTTTAGCGTCCTGTACGGATGACGGTGACTTGAAGTTCGACTATCTGTCCAGCTTTGGACCGCGGTTCCGGAAACTGGCTGATATGTACGGCGAGGAACCGTCCGATTCCGATTCGAATGGCGATGCGGACGAAGGATGGCGAATATGAAGCACGACCAAAGACTTATTTTTGATTTAAAAAAAACGAGTAAGTTGATTGGACAAATTTCATTCTTTTTTATTTATTTTTGGTAGAGAAGGCATTTCTATACACGGTCAATATCGTCAGGAACGATACTATCGTCCAAAGAACGATAATCGTTTCTTGAACGATAATATTGTTTCTTGAACGATAATATCGTTTCTTGAACGATAATATCGTTTCTTGAACGATAATATCGTTTCTTGAACGATAATATCGTTTCTTGAACGATAATATCGTTTCTTGAACGATAATATCGTTTCTTGAACGATAATATCGTTTCTTGAACGATAATATCGTTTCTTAAACGATAATATCGTTTCTTGAACGATAATATCGTTTCTTGAACGATAATATCGTTTCTTGAACGATAATATCGTTTTCAGAACGTTCCTGACGATATAGAGTGCTTAAGTGAGAGAGATGGCGAAACGACAACCTATTGTTTCATCTCGGGGTCTGCTGTCAGATTCTTTTGTATTATCGATGACAGCAGACCCCGAGTTGATTTTCCATCTCCCTCTACTTAAACACCGTATTGACCGTGTAGTAATGTCTCGCCGCCAATTTTTGGCTTTGTTCTGGGTCGGTGAAAGCGTTTTGATCTTTTGCTTGTAGTTGGAACACATAGTATTCGATAGGTACTCGAAAAATGACGTAATTTAACTGCATGCATACCAAAGTGGCTCGTAATTTTACACAAACAAACATTTCAAAAATTAAACCGAAATTTTAGACATTCATAAAACGAGAAAATTGTATTATAAACCGTGTCATAATGTATACCCATTCTTCAAGAAGCCGTTACAAATCAACGTTTTGTATTTAGAATGAAGAGAGACTGAAAAAAAACAATTTACTCTTGAAAATAACCATACTGTAACTTGAATCAAAGTAAAGGTCTTTTTAAGCATAACATAAACTGCAGGGTGGATCGTATCATCGAGACTCAATAATCCAATCGTTATATTAACACATTTCATTCAGCATTTTCGTGTTGTTTAACTCTTCTTCATTCGTTTTAATACGGTTCCCTGATCGACTGTAGAAAAGAACAGCGATGCGATTGTTGGATCTCTCCATAATGTGCTTGGTATAATCGGAAAAAAATTGTTTATTTTTCTAATCTTTTACACACAAACAGTGTTTACGTGTTCAGTGTTTTCGTACATCGTTTTTCACTTCTTGAGCGTTTATACCAATTTGAATTCTTTTAGTTTTCGTTCACAAAATTCCAACCGAACGAAACGTTTTTTTTTATTATTTTCATTTCATCTGTTTATTGACTCTGTTCAACGGTCATAATATGTAATGCCAAACAAAAAAACAAACAATATAGCAACGCTGCACCCTACCATTAAGCTTGACATTACTTGAACTATTGTGTTTCGAGAGTATAAAGAAATTGAGACCCAAATTTAAACTGAATGTAATCGTACAATTGATGTTTTTAGTTTCCTATTCAATTATACGAACTCCGGGTAAATGTTTTTGATTATGGATATTACCAATATAGTCTCATGTACCGCACCTATTTTTTTTGTTGTACGTTATTCCATTTCACCATTGGTTTCTCGAAATTCTTATTATTCGGAGAGGTTTTTTTTCCTATCTACAACCAGCTGTACGTTTTGCAATAAATATGTCCAATATCGTTTCAGAAAATAATTGCATGTACAAACGGCTCAATTTCGGTCGATCATACCTTTTCTTGTTGGGCAAATTATTTTTCAAAGAATTTTTTTCAACTCTCTTAAATCTCTGATCGAAAAAAATCTTCATCGCTTTATACCGATTTGTTTACCTTATGTTCCACACTACAACATGTATAATATACCTGAGTGTAGAGTGTCACAAAATATTAAAATGCTGGAAATTATTTCCATTTTTTTTGTAGATATGACCGCAAGCATTTCATATATTTACTTACTTCCTGTTGGTATTGATAAACTTGATTATTATTGTGAATAGTATATATTACCATTACGTACAATCAGATCGGTGTACGGAACGTCTTTTTATTTTCATAGAGAATTCTTTTAAATAATTGTTTATTTAACTGGTGGTTATGAACATACGTACACATGTGTACAGAGAATGGAATAATTGAACCGAGCGCAAAACATTTATCGAAAACCATTCGTCTTTCGCTGTACATAAATGGAGAATAATACATTTTTCAATTAACAATAAAAACAAAGATAACTTATTTCCACTGACTGCTGCCGGTCTATATTTTCCATTAATGCAATTTGGAATTCTAATACGAATTGAAAACAGTCGGATATAACTGTTGTTGATATTCACATTGAATTAGACCGATTTAACGAACAGTTACACCAGACACGGAGTGTAATTATGAGACATTAGTTGTATTCAAATTTTTGTTGATTTTGTGGCAGCGTAATTATCATTCGATTTATCTGTAATTATTCGGTAAACAATTTACTGATCAGTCGTTTGCACCAAGACTAACGGCAATCGCATTTGTTGACTTTCGTCTATTGTTCTCCTAATGTTTAGTTACACCGTCGAGGGTTGCATGTTACCGCAAAATTCTCGTGATTAACGAATGCAAAATTTATATCTCGTTCGTATTCATGAATTCATTTTGTTACTTCGCACCTGAGTCAATATTTACATTTCTAATGTGTGTGATTATTATATATAATATTTATGCTCCCATTCCATGCGTGCCTTACAGGGTGGTTATGGATCTGAGAATTATTATGTTTCTTTGATGGTTGATACCAAAGAACTATGATGAAACACTCAAACGTTAAATTTTGCCAATTCAATCAGCTGGTCATTGGGAATTTAGAGTTTGTGTGCTCAATACCAAAAGACATTGTTCCAATGATTGCTCGCGTTGCGCATCGCTTTTCACTCTATTTTTTGTCGACAGAAAGGTCAATCAATAAGTCACTGTCTCTAGTAGGTTATATGAAAAAAAAAAAACGGAAAATATTCATTTATGTATGGGACGATTACGATTTCAGAGTTAGACTGAAATACTACATGCGTGTAATGTAACTTTAAGTAGTACAATTTAAACGTCTTTTTCGTGTTATATACGAATTAGTCAAATGGTTGATACATTCATAAGTTAGTATAGTAACTGTAGCTTCACATAGCGACGAGGAAGAGACCTAATTCAAACATAGAAATGAATTGGACAGGACAACAACATAAATATTTAAATTAGGTCTCTTTCGCGTTGCTACGTGTAGCCACAGTAAGTCGTAAAATTTGACGACTTAAATGAACTGAACATTTTACTTATGAGATTCGAGTCTCACACGTAGTTCCTTCGGGTATCCTAGCCTTTGAATATGAAACTGTCTTTACTCTAGCTTACTAACAACTGTACTAAACATTGTGAGGGAGCATTATGGAATCATTCGTAAATTACTTAACGCTTTTTCAGTGCTGTCATCAAAGTTAAATCTTAATAATTAATCCAATTGGATAGATATTCGGCTTGCGAAGTTAAAACATTGTCTTCCCATCTCACCTCTAATATATCCTCCTAAATGGGGGGATAGAACATAGTTTCAACTTAGCTGAATCGGTAGAGCGATGAACTCACGTCCTATATGTCACGGGTTCGACTCCCGTGAAAGACAAAGTTCATAGGGTTTTTCCTAATCGTAAATGATTAGTCTCTGCTGTAAGTTTACACTAAGCAGCTCTATCGATCGTAACAGGTCTCTAAGAAAAAGTAAAAAAGGTTGAACACATTTCCTAAACGTCACAACGTACGTAAGTCACAATCGTGGTTCTAAAAAAATGTGATTGTGATTTGTCAACTTTAGGCACACCCTGGAAAGTGCTGAGGGAGTCGATGAATACCCCCAAATAAATTTCTAAAAATCAAAAATTTGACTTTTGATTTTTAGAAATTTATTTTAAGATATTCCTCGACCCCTTAGCACTTTCCGGTGTGCCTAAAGTGCCTGCTCGAGCATTATCCCCTACGTGTTAACAGATGAATCATACGATTTAAAATTCACAATTGTACAATCTTTCGAAACTATGGCCCATTAGCGGCTTAGGTGCTTTGAAAGCTTTAGCTTTCCTGCCCATCTTATCCTATCCTATCCTTGTTTCAACTTCACAATGCGCATATTTTTCGAGTTATTTAGGATTTACTTTAGATGACAGCAACAGCACTGAAAAAGCATTGCGTAATTTATGAATGATCCCTATGTGAAAAATAAATTGATTAGCGTCGGGCTTTAGCCGATTATCGACAAGGTAGATCATGAACTTCATAAGAATTCTAGTTAATAAAATTACCATTCATAACGGGCTGTCTCATGCATTGCATTAGCTATGGAAGCATTTTGTAATAAATAATAAAAAAGTTGAAAAATCTTGACTACGGCACCCTATTTTATTACCCAACCCTAAAAAACCATTAGACATTTTAACTAACAACATTAACATTATTAGGTTCGTCAACTATTTATATCAGTAAACATACATGACAGTACTTTTAAGCGAAATTTATACTTCATATTGTGCATCGCTCCCTATCTATACACTCATACTCTATCCCCCGTTCAAATACCACAATGATTTACCGAGATTATTTATTTTTTTCTGTTTAATTATTTATGTTCATTCACTGGGTTTACAAAAAGTTTACGACCATTGAAATATTGTACAATAACGCGTAACGAGAAAATTTGATTTATTTTACGACCGACGAAAAAAAAAACAGCAAAACCTTTTCATCCCTTTCCATATTGTGGAACTGTAATTACTGCACTGTCCAAACACATTCTCATTCATAATTTATATATCCATTCCCAAAATGGCACATTCATGAATTTCAGAGATGTTATTGTTTTCGGTTGCAGTCGATATTGTGTTACGAGATGCATATCGATAAAAATAAATATTTTATGCTGACGCGTAAAGAATTGGTTTAACAATTTGCGCATGCAAAAAATACAATATCGTGCATCTAGTGCACTTTTTTGTGTGTTAATCATTGTATACAATACCTACCTACATACAATCGTAGGCATTGTGCAATACATACTCATATATGCAACTGACCTATGCTAATGCATCGTTCTACTTTTATCATTAATAAAAAAAAAAACGAAAGAAAATGACTAATGCATTCGAAGTTGTCCGGTTTTAATGCTCATTTTTGAGCAAAGCTTATTTCGAAAAGCAGAAATTATATTGTAATGCTTCCTGGGAGTTATTATATGGGTCATTTGTAATATTATAATGTAATCAGACCTCCCACTCAAAGGGAGGTTGTTGAGAAGATTTATTCTAAAGCCGAAGTTTGATACTTAAATAGTCTAACAATAGCCAGATTTCCACATCGGCGTCGGTCCGGATGAAAATATTTAGACCAAAAAATTTACCATATAGGTTAGCATTCGGGGAAGAATATCAGACAGAATTTTACTAACAAAAGTTTTGATACGCATGAGCTAGGATGACCAAATTTTCACGGGGGTGTCATTTTTTTGCTCTTTTTTTGAAAAAGTGATACTGTTGCCGACTCGATCACTTAACCTTGGCGATTTTTATACACCTATAAAAAAAATATTTGGGTATGGTACCCGTGCAGTTCTTTTTACTACACAGCTGAACATTAGTTTTCAGCATATCTGTATATTGAACGTAATTGCTGAATTTTGAACGTAATGACAGTACTATGTACAGCGAAGATGTACTACTGTTCTGTTACGTTAACAAATGTACTTGTCCCGAATTTGTACAGCAGAGCAGAACATGATTTGTGACAGATTCAAAGTACCATTCAGATGGACAATGTACACTATAGCTGAATGAATGCCAGTTTGAATGTAGTGGTCGTGAAAACTTCCATAATGTTAAATGAGACTAAACACTGCACGAACTTTCGAGACAATTCAGGAATTATTTTTAATTAGTAGAGGGGCATTTGGTGTCTAGCCATCCTAAATTATTAGCGAAAATGTTTTGATGGGATTATTTTGAGTATTATTATTAGTAGTCAAAAAAACACTAATTAGAAATTTTTTAGGTCGCGGATCAACAAGGTTTTTTTAACAAACAAAATTTCGACCGCCAATATAAAATCGGCGGTACAATATAAACAATCCGTTTCTTCGGCGACATTCCATGATTTTCTACAGAGATTGTATATAAAATATAAAATTAATTAAATAACGCGACACTTACGTGGAATCCGAAATATGAACGTTCGCGAGCTTTGTTAACGTAAGTACAAGATGCACTTAATGACGATTCTTCTTCTTCTTCTATACGTCGGTTCTTCATTCATGCGTGCATTTGTACATACGAATAAAGAACCGACGTATATGTAGAAGAAGAAGAAGAATCGTTTTTTCGAATCTAGTACCTACGTTAACAAAGTACGCGAAAGTTTAATTTTCGATGATGATTCCACGTAAATGTCGTGTTGTTTAATTAATTTTATGTTTTATACACAATCTCCGTTGAAAATAATGGAAGAAATGAAGTGTTTATATTGTACCGCTGATTTTATATTGGCGGGTGAAATTTTGTTTGTTAAAAAAAACCTTGTTGACCTTGAATTTTTCTAATTAGTGTTTTTTTGACTACTAATAATACTCAAAATAATCCCATCAAAACATTTTTTATAAAATCCATAGGAAGGCAGATCACTTTTTTTTGACGAAATGCCCCCTACTAAATTCAGAAATTCAAGTTTTGAATAATAACGTATTTGAATAATGAAGGCTCAAGAAATTTTTTTAATAAATGACTTGGTAAATGATTTTGTTACACTATAAACCTATTTTTTGACATTCGTAAATATCAATCTTTCTCTTCTGTTCGAAAGTTAGTACTTAAGGAGCACACGTTATTCCACGAATTTTGTCATAAATGTAGCCGGCGAAAGAACTCAGCCTCGATGCTTGTGAGAAAAAGGCACTGATTAAGTAAATCCACGCAATCGATTCTTAACACATTTTCAAACAGTTTGCTCAAAAAAATGAATAAACAGCTTTTCCTAAGAAAAATTTCTCACTTTTAGTTTTCATTCGCATACAAAATCATGAAATGAAAAAACTGAAGTCTGCAAACAAAGGATAACAAATTTGACGTACACATGTGTAGTACTAGTTGCGTTTTAACCGATTTTGAGCGAGACAGTAATGACATATTAGTAAAATTGACTATGTTGCTACCCTTAATTTTAATAAGCTTCTGTCAGACTGTTGGGTGTCTAAATAATATGTGACGAAAGCCCATCTGCCGGAAACTTAACTTTTTCTTTCAAAATATTTATTCTTAGAATTATAGAATAGGAGAAGAAGACTTAAGTCTTACAATTTCCTAACAAATAATTTACAGAAAAAAACTTCCTTCTTGAACATTTGGAAATTACATTACCACACAACAGTATTAAAATACGAGAACTTTTTAAGTTCAATTTCACAATACTGATCAAATGAACATTAATGTTCAGCAAGACAGTACAGTGGAGACGTACGATGTTATAAGATAGCTTTCCCATAATGTCTTCCAAACACAAGTACTGAGTTGGGACATGGGTAAGATGGTGGACTGGAGTGTCGGAGGTCCCGAGTTCGAATCGCACGGACGGCATTTTTTTTTTTTTTTTTTCAATAAGTTGACGTAAATAAACGTACTAAATAGTTTAAAGATGAAAATTTATGAACTCTGAATAATATTTTCTGTACAACTTTTATTTTTCGATGAGACAACCAATGTTCGCCCAACTGTTCATTGATACAGCTGTACTGTAAATATTACTGCTACGTTAACATAATGTACTTGTCCCGAATTTGTACAGTACATTCGTACAACGACTACAGCTGAGCTGGACAAAATTTTTATAGGTGTACCATCCCATACCATTACTTTGCAGGTATCAGGATCGCACCGTCCTCCGGACCTCTTCGAAAATCGTCAATTTTTCGAGGTAAAAGTAGAGCGACGCAGCTGAACTTTTTCGAACATATCGATACTGCTAAATGTTGTCCTTGTTGAGGCTAGTGTTTGACCATAATTTCACATTTATCCGATTAGTTGTAAGGAGAATATTGCCTAAATACACTTTTGTCCCATTCGGTGTAGTGCATTTTTCCCAGAGGTCCATACCTGAGGTGAAAGTGTTGAAGAAAAAAATTCTTCTACAAATTACTCAGTCTGAAGAAAGCTTTCGAACAAGATATAACTCACAAAGATCGGAGATCCATTGGTTTCAAATTTCATAATAAGCTGGTCGAAGATTTCGCAAAGTGACTCTTAATAGTAAATTAGAACAGTATTTTACACGTCGAAAACCTTTCATGTTTGAAGCACGTCTTTCGAAGCCCTCAGCATGTAAAATCCATTACATAACTCGGGATAAAAATGAAAAGCCTCGTTTTCGTATGTTTATTGACCTCGGCTTCGCCTAGTATTTTACATGACTAGGGATAAAAAGATGAAAAGTAGAGTTTTTGTGTGAAATTTGTTGATCCCAGGCGAGGCCGAGGTTATAAAACACACGAAAACGAGACTTTTCATTTGTATCCCGAGTTATGTAATAGATTTTACATGCTACATGCGTCGAAAACCGTACTTTTCATGTTTCAAGCACTTCTTTCGAAGCTATCAGCATGTAAAATCCATTACATAACTCGGGATAAAAATGAAAAGTCTTGTTTTCGTGTGTTTGTTGATCCGAGGCGAAGCCGAAAACTCTACTTTTCATCTTTTTATCCCTAGTTATGTAAAATACTATTACATGCTAAGGGTGTCGAAAGAAGTGATTGAAACTTGAAAAGTACGGTTCTGTCGTAAAACATCATAAATAAGCTTTAATAAGATTGATCAATTTTAAGGGAAAAAATGTATGTTTGTTCTACCAATTAAGAATGCGATTCGATGCGATCCGCGAAATATTTGGCGAAAAAGGACACTTAATTGAAAGACTGAGCTACATCGACTTTTCTTATTGTAAAACAACAAAACACTAAAGAAATTATCAGATCTGGGATGACAGATCTTTCAATAAAAATTTAATTTAAAAATTTCGATCATCAATTGGCTCTAATCGAGGCTCTCTTACGATGACGTCCAAAAAACACTCTGGTGGTGAAAGTCCTATTGAAAGTCCTTTTAACATTAGAAATTTAAAGTCGTATCAACTTTGTTTAGGTTTCAAACCGTGGTCTTATGAAGGACTGAAGGTCTAAAACCTAAAATGTGACGACAGCCAGCGATGTATTTTTGTTGATGTCCCTCAATGAATTGTCGACCACAAGCCTTTCGGAATTAATACTTTTTTGGCTTTCTAATTTTTCAATGGCTTTTAAGTGAAGACTTAAAAAGCAGAAACAGTGTTTAGCGACTTATAATAAAATGTAATTCGTAAACAATTCTTGATATCGATCGTCAGCCAATTTAAAGTTCAGATAAACCAATGAAATTTCATTTTTCCTATAATTCGCCAATGTGACACGTCCTGTTTCTGCATGTAAGTATTCACTCTTTGTTAGAATACGGTCAGCAGGTTGTAAAGAAGGTGTGGGTGTGGGACATCTGCATTATTCCTTGTAACAACAAAACGGTGTTTGTCTATCCATTTTATAATTCCTAAATTATTTTTTGTGAAGTACTGTTACGTGTTTAAGACTCAAGTCCATAATGTGACAGTTAATGAATGTCATGGAACAAACCTCAAAAAAATATTATTCGCGTCCGAAAACTAGGAAATTACACCGTATACAAACATTCAGGTTTTTACACCGTATACAAACATTGAGGTTTTTTTTAGCCACATCTTTCCGTTAATTCACCTAGACATTAAAACTCAGCAAATTCTAATATTTATATTAATTAACCTGAAAAAAATTAAATTTGTTTAATGTTGCGTGTGTGCTCCACATATTACTATAAAAACACATTAAATCTAACCATTATTCATCGTTTTCTTGCTATTATTCAAATTGAAAAAAAAAATGTAGAAGAAGAAGAGAGAAATGATAATTCCAACATTTAATTTCACGCAATTTTTTTTAAAAAGCAACCACAAAAGTTGTAATCCATTTACCCACACATCATAAAAACTGTTATTAATCCTTGGTGCGTTCGGAAATTCTAAAAATTAAATTAATTTCCATTTCCACGAACAAAGAATTATGATGCTTGGCACTCGAGAGACTCTTCGTTGTATTGTTTTAATCCTTATTGGGTGGAGTACTCATTCGTCTGTCGTAACTCGAATGAATGTGGATATTATGTGTGGAATTTAATTACCATTTTATTGGGTATTTGGATGTGATACCATTAAGCATTAAAAAGCAACAGATATGCCATAACAACAAAGTCGATTGTTTGTTATTTTGATAGTGCGTTGCTGGAATTCGTAGAGAAACACTCGAAAAGAAAAGCATTTCGTGTAGTTTGTATGGCAGCTAAACTGAAACAATTTTGTTCACATCTATTTTTGAATGTAAGAAATGAATTGAATGTGCTGAGGGCGTTCAAACACGTCTTCTAATCAACACAATGTCGACATTTTTTCTCGACAGGGCATTATCGTTTCTGTTATTGTTTCTGTTGGATAATTATAGTTTATGCTAGAGGAAGTTCCATCAGAAGAGACATCTTTACGATGCTTATCAGTTCAGTAAAACATTAAGAAATGAAGAAAACACAAAATGATATTTATATTACAGTTAATGTAAACCATGCTGGTTCAAGTGGACCAACTGACAAAACAGCTGAATCAAACTCAGTCACTTTGGATGGCATTAACGTTATTATGTTTTTGAACCAAAATATTGTTCTCCTAATTAGTATTGAAATATAACGACCTCGTCGCTTATTTAATACGTCGTTTAGGAAAAAAGTTGTTCCTAACTTATGCTAAAAGAATTTTTTGGCGAATTCGATTCCAGCAGTCGTCTCTGGATGACTGGCAGAACATTTTGTTTTAAAAGTTAAAAGATTTCAGTTGAAACATGTCAACTGTCTGGAAAACTGAACGTTTAACAACTTTACCCTTAATTTATCCAAAAATATCGCTTTTCAATTGATGCCATCATCACATCCCAATCCTTCACAACATCCATCACTATTTTCATCTGAAACAAAATCGGTTTGACAATTTTTTTCCGTTCAAGCCCCCATAACTTGCATTCAATTACTTTTCAATCTATTTTTAAATACACTTTGATACGTTCGCACTCACATTAACCGGAGTTTTTATTTTGGAATAATGAAGGTCTAACATTGTATAAGGCTTTCAATATGAAAAGGTAATGGACGTGATAGATTTAAATACCCTCATCAAGATGTACATTTTTATAGGATTTGAATGGGTAGATGTCTGTTGAATTAGTTTTAAAATTTCGATTAATTGGCGAAAGTGTAATCCGGTTACTAATGGGGATATGGAAGTTTTCACAGATTATTTTTATTAGACGGAAAACATTATTCTAAGCAAAAAATTGTTCTACGATATGCCTCTAAAATGCACCAATGTCAATTGAATTGAAAAATAGTACATTTTTTGCAAATGGGTCAAATGAACGTGTGTTAAGTTTGCCGAGCCGATCCGAGGCGACGACGCCACATTTACATCATTTGTCACATTATTGCCAAGTAATAGTACATTACTATGCAAGGGAAGTAAAGTGATATCTCGTATCCAGATGAGAAAAAGTATCCGAGGGCGGCAGCCCGAGGTACTTTTACTCATCGTGATACGAGATATCACTTTAATTTCCGTGTGTAGTACGACGTTTTACTATGCGAGTGGTGTAAAGGTTATTGCCTATACATGTAATAGCCTTATTACATGCACCAGCATAGTAAAGTATTTTACTCAAACACTAGAGGTAACGTGACGTGACTTAAAGTTGAATTTACCTTTTTGGGTTCCTTAGGGTCGAAAATGGCTTATTACATCACTAGGGAAAACGAGAATTGGTCTAGAAACTCACAGCATGTGATTGTTGTTTACATGTATAGGCTTCGCTTTGAAATTTACACGACAACTCGGTTTTTCAATTTTTTATCCGGTCAGAAAATGTAGCTTTAGATTACGAAAATAATCTTAATTACTCTGCTGAGGGAATATCTGGCAACAAATTTATATTTCTAGCCAAAAACAACTCGTAACAGCCTAGATGTTTGTTGATAATACAATTGGCTTTGGTAAGGTAGTTTCCGGCTGTCCGTTTCAGGTAAATTCAAGTTCTTCAACTAAGTTTATAAAAAGAATCGGAGCATTTTGGAGGCATACCGCAAAACAATTTGTTGCTTCAATCTGCGTCGATTATTTTCTCAACTCAACTGACGAAAAGAGGTATTCTGTTTCCCCTAATTGCCACTCGTTCTAGCTTTCTAATGACACCAAACAGGCATTGGTAGTGTATCGATGAATGTGGCTTTGAAGTGTAAATTTGAGGTCTAGTTTCGCTACTCGAAAAATTCAGTGCACAGAGAAAATTTGATTAAAAAAAATTAATTGTGCTGCAATTTCAGCTCCTCATTAACTTTTTAAGATGTGCTGGGAACATGTAAAGTACGGTTTTTGACGCATGTAGTATGTAATATGTAAATTAACTTGCCAAAACTTCTATCCTCCATTTCCTTTCTCTTTTTTATGATTTTTATACTTCACGTGTGCAAAAGATTTTCATTCAATTTTATTTTCGTTTACTTTCTTTCAGGACGTCTACATATAAATCACATCGTGGCTTTAACCGTTCTTACATAAATTAAGAATTCGTCCTGGTATTCTTATAACTAGATTATAAGACTAATATTGGCAGCTGAATTATATTGGTTCACCACGAAATTGTACAAGGAAATCCGTAATCATTGCCTTAAATGTAATTAATGTAATCAAAAAGTAAAAAAAAAATAGAAATTGCGTCATGATCAACAACCAACTTCTAATTTATACAAGTAAAGCAAAAGTATCCGTAGAATTTTTCTATTATATTTTTTAGAAATGTTGTTAAAATGAATATATTGAAAAGACTTTAAAAACAAACAAAACAAAGAAAACAAACCGAAAGAAATGAAATTTTTGATGAAAATTATTGAGAACATTACTAGATCCAGTCAATTAGTTTTCCATTTTCTAAATTGTTTTGTTGAAAATTTTGTTAATCCGTCCCGTTTGCAATGGACCCATAGAAAACATGTAGAAAATGTTGTGAATCAATGGACGTACAAATTCTTTAAAGAAAATAATTATTTTTTGTATTGTGAATTCCGAAGGTTGTTTTTATTGAATGAGACAAACCCTTGACGTCAAATAGATTTTCAATTTGCAACCCATTGAACAAAAAACATTTTTTTTCTTCGAAATAACAATTTTATGAAAATCGAAATGTAATGAACCATGGCTATCAGAAGAAGCTGGAAGCTCGACGCAAAATATTGTTCTAAGTCAACAATTGTTCTGGACATAAAATTCTGATTATTTTTTTTAAATTAATCCCGTTGGTTCCAAGAACAATCATCCGCCAATCTTTTAATCGGACAGCCACTAACTTTTTAGTGTACGGTAGATGCTACCAGACAGTCCTTAAACGTTATTGAAAGATTTGATCTAATTACAGTCATCGAAATAGTACCTTACATATCAATGCCACTAATGATGCTTCATGTGAGAAATTGGCCTATCCGAGCCGAAGACGAGTTGGGTAAACACAATAAGCACTTCTTCCATAATTTAATCCATTGAAATGTGAATGTAATTGAATGTAATTTACGTTGTTGAGTAACCATTTTTTACTTGCACCACACCTCGAAATTGATTTATTAATTACCTGATGTCATTCGCGGTAATTTTCAATTCCGAGTGACATGTCGAATGAAACTTCTTATGTAATTGTTATTTGACTGGTGAAGTTTTAACTCTTCGACACGGACAACAACCATCCAACTAGTCAAAAATTACCAAACTGTGACGTAAGTCTACTATAAAACTGAAAACAAAATTTTGCGTCGACCAAAAACACCCTAACGCTTAATATAATGCCATGTACTTACCAGAAACGCAAATAATTCGATTTAGTTTCGAATCACAAGTGAACGTAAAAAAAAAAATTTTTAACGAAAATTTTAATATTTTTTTAAAACCGCGGTACACACCCATCATATCACTTTTAATCGATTCCAGTTATAGATCTCCATCGGACGGTTTTACATTCGAATTGTTGGACATTTATAATGAAAATTTAGCGAATAAGATAAATAGGCGACGAAGACGAAATTTTTGTTCGTTCTTGGTCGATGTAGATGAAGGTCATTTTAGAGAGTTTTCCCGATCCATTTTATTCGAGTGGATCCGATGAATTAGAACATTTTCATTTTAATTATTTTTTTAAAATTATTTTATAGTAAAAATCTTTTGTGCAGCTAACAATTCTTTTTTTGGTGATTGTGTAGCAGCTTTTATATACATTTCCATTTTGAATAAAATTTTTTTATTTTTTTTTTCATTTATTTGAATATTTATTCCAAAAAGTGTTCTTAATGACAAACAAACAAAAAAAGTTATGCGAACGGATATGGATGGAAGGAAAATTTGTATTTATCAACACCCCGCCATAGATACATTAATTTTATATGATCGAGCAAAAAATTTAGAAATTAAGTTTTGTATTTTTGGTTGGACGGCGAAGAAACACATTCAATTAAATAATAAAAACTTTTTACTAATCACAATTTTCATAAAAACCTAGAACTCTAAGTTGGCCGAAAGCATTTTTCGCATTTAGAATTTAAATAAATTTGCATGCAACCCGTCGATGGTAGGAGTTATATGTGAAAAGTTCATTAAATAATTTGTCAATGTGATAAACAGATATATTTAAGACAATATAAGCCTTTTAAAATTTAAGTCTAAGGTCTAAGCACTTTACGCGGTCTAAACACTACTCTCCATTTGAAATCATTGAAACATTTTGAGTGAAAGAAGTTTGGGACAGGCAGTGATGTTCAAAGTTCTTCTTTTGTTTCTCAATTTCGTTGTCGTATTGATGAAGACGTTCAAAACGTTCAACCACAATCTTGATGATGCCAACTATATAAGCAAGGAAATTGAAGAAAAAATTCTTTCCATTCCTCACTTTGACGTTCACTACTTTCAACATTCAAAAATATCATCCGAAAATGTTAAGCGAAATCGGAGACGCAGCTAAAAAAACTATTTCGAAATTAGATTATTCAGCGAGTAAACAAAAACTAATTCGTTTAATGGGCAAAATTGTTGAAACTATTTTGTTGAAATACCGAAGAAAGATAGACTCGTGCATCGTAATGTTGCCTATAGGTATTTCGTCGATTAAGCCTCGGATTAAGCTTTCTCGGTAAATCGTTGTAAGCGATCAATTCATTGACACACTTACCGTACCTCCGTTAATATGTCATGTTGATGAAGACTAAGTTGATCAGAATTTGGTCGGTGTTTGATTTCGTTGGCTACAGTGACTACCAGTGCCATTTTTTAAAGAAAATTTTCTTAAAAATGTTTTCTGAGAAATTTGGGAAAATTTTCAAGAAAATTCGAGAAAATCAAAAAATAATAAAAATATTTTCTAAAAGGTGGCTATGTGACTGCACCGCTGCTCTTTAACATTAAATTCAGGCTCAGATTCTGAGTGATACACACCTTTTTCTGGGAACCAGGTAAAGCCAGAATTGATTTCCAATTACTAAACAAAGTCACTTTTGACCAATGCATTCACTGTGGGATACGACGTAAGGGAAGTCAAAATTCGTTTTAAGTTTCTTCAGGTTATGGGCCCGATTTCCAAACTGCAACAATTTTGCTGCATCGCTGAATGTTTCTTTCTCCCTCAATACAACATGCTTCTTCCGTGCCTTTTTTAGGCATTTCTCTTACGAATTAGTAGAAAATGGTTCACGTAAAGTTTTGAATTGCATAACGCTGGCGATGGTATTGGTTTTCTTTAAAATGTTTCAATTTTTAATAAAAATTTCTTTATAATCAACAACATTAGCACGATTGTTCTGGCTGGGTCCGTAAGACGATTTATATTTTAACAATTTAATATTTACTTTAAAATGATGAAAGAATTTCTTTCTTTAAAAAAATATTTTGACAAACGGGCGATGGTAAATTTAAATTTTTTAAAAACAAATTTTCTTCTTTTGTTTTAAGTAAACGTGTGCCTTTTTATGAAAAATGTTTACGATTTTAGTGTATCACACATAAAAAGCTTTGTTAAGTAAGAGGGCAGCATCAAAAAATCATAATAATTAAGACTAAGCTTTAAAAATAATCAAAAATAAAAAAGCAAAAGAGTGAAATTAAGAGATAAATCGAAGTAAAATAAAAATAAATAACGAGTAAAGAAGTGACTTATAGCGAGAAATAAGAAAATTATTTAAATAAAAAAAGTAAAAACGAATTACAGTCATTCAAATGTAACCATCATTCCAATTATAATTAAAAATTTGTTTTTTTTAGAAAAAAATATTTATTAGAATTAAATGCAAGAAAAAAAGAAAACTAAACGCAAATATTTATCTAAAACTCTATATAATACTGAGCATATATAGTTAACACGATGATGTTGAACTAAAATGTTCTTTAAAATGCAAAGTGAATATTATTTTGACGATTTTGTTTGAATTAATAAAAAAAGGGAGAAAATATAAAGAAAAACATTCGAATATCGATTTTGTGTTTGATAAAATGAAAGAAAATGCAAACGATTTTAAAGAAGCAATCTTGTACACTTAAAGACCAAGGAAAAGAAGAGCGAAGGAAGAAATCAATGTATTTTATTTAAGATAAATAAAATAAATTTTTTACAAAAATTGAATTTTTTGTATTCTAAGCGATGCAGAGGTCAAAGACGGTTAGAAAGAATCAGAACTCCAATTTCTTGAAGAGAATAGAGAGGGTACTACGCTAACAACAACTCCTCCTGCCAGAAGGCTGATGCTGGGAAGAAATAGTATGTTACATACCAAGGATCAAAAAGGTGTGTTTTAGACCCAGGTGTTTTCACCACCGTGTAAGGACGTTTTCACCACCGTGGTCTAAAACACACCTTTTTGATCCGTGGTTTGTATACTATTTTTCTTCCTGGAGTACCAAAGTCACATTCCGAACAAAACATAACAACAAAACTGAACAACATACCGGTGCAAAAGCATTCCATATTAATGCCGAAAGTAATCCGTATGAATGCCTAAAGAAGTCCGTTCCGTGTGCATGTATTCTCACAAATGTCGAAAAATAAGCAATCTGTAGGAATGCCGAAAGACACCCGAATGAATGCCGAAAGCAGTCCTTATGAATGCATTGTCACAAAACACTAAAAACATTACATTCGCGTACATACAACAACTTGACACATTTGGGAAAGAATAAAGATAGGATCGAAAATGACATAAGCGCCGAAAACCGTACTTTCCATGTTTCAAACACTACTTTCGACGCCCTCAGCATGTAACAGTATTTTTTACATGACTAGGGATAAAACGTTTTCGTGTGTTTATTGACCTCGGCTTCGCCTCGGATCAACAAAATTCACACGAAAACTCTACTTTTCATCTTTTTATCCCGAGTTATGTAATGGATTTTACATGCTAAGGGTGCCGAAAGAAGTGGTTGAAACATGAAAAGTACGGTTTTCGACGCATGTAGCATGTAAAATCCATTACATAACTTGGGATAAAAATGAAAAGTCTTGTTTACGTGTGTTTATTGACCTCGGCTTCGCCTCGGATCAACAAAATTCACACGAAAACTCTACTTTTCATCTTTTTATCCCTAGTCATGTAAAAACTGTTCTAGTGCCTAGTGCCACATTTTAAAAATCCTCCTTTTTAGGAGTTTTTTTCGCACTATTCGCACCGAGCAGTATTACAAAATACCTTCATATTCTTAAAGAGAATAGAAAGTGTGCTACACTAATACAACTCCTGCTTGGAAGAATAATTTTTTTAACAACCTTTTTTGTTTCCTTTTACAGATAGCTCGACCAAATTTACGTGTTTTTTAGTTCGGCTAATAGTTATTTGCGTATCTGTTTTGGACAACTGATTTTAGCCACTTTTACATGTTTCAGTCCAAACAAAGTGTACGAAAGCAGTACTGATCGAAAATAGTTTTTCTAAGAATCCGCATGTTTTCATGTGTTTCATGGTTTGGCGAGTGTTACATGCTACATGCGTCGAAAACTGTACATTTCATGATTCAAGCACTTCTTTCCAAGCCATCAGTATGTAAAGTCACGTTTGCGTGTGTTTGTTGACCTCGGCTTCGCTTGGGATCAACAAAATTCACACGAAACCTATACTTTTCATCTTTTTATCCCTAGTTTTGTAAAATACTATTACACTAGCTAAACCATGAAAACACTGAATATCACACGTCAAAAGTTATCGTAAACCACACTTTTTTAGTTCTTTCTCAGCAGCCCTTGCAAACAGGTCTAGGGATTCAGGCTATGTTTTCCTTAATGGTGGAGTTTCTTTATGTTATTCGTCCAAGAGAGAAATAACTATTACTTGCGAAGTAATAACGATGAAAAGTAGAGTTTTCGTGTTACGTTTGTTGATCCGAAGCGAAGCCGAGGTTAATAATCACACGAAAACGTGACACTTGCGATAATTTTCATTTTCGCAGGGTTTCGCAAATAAAATACCTTGCGCAATTGTTTGTAGATTTTTATTTTGCCACGAGGGATTATAGCCTTTGCCAAATACACAACTTGGAACCTCGGAAGTAATATACTATAAATGCTTAGTACGTCGAAAGTAGTGCCTGAAAATTACGGTTTTACGACGCATGTAAAATTTATTTTGTTTACAAAATACGACACTCATTCTACAGTCGCCAAAAATTGTGACTGAGGCCGTTTGTAACCGCTATATGATTCTATATGATTAAGAGTCAATTCGCCAAAACTTCAACCAAGTTGTATGAAACATGAAACAAGCCATCAGCGATTTTCGGCGGGTACACAGTAATAGATTCAGGTGACCCTCCTGAGTCATTTGCAACAAAAAAGAATCCTCGAAGTAATTATGTTTTCACGCCAGAAATCATGAAAAAATGGTCTGCACTAGGGTGACCAAAATAGTTTTTGTTGCATATCACCAAGAATACGTAACGCATTTATCTGAAATTATGGTCATTGGTAGAGGTGTTGACGCCGCATGGGCTGGCCTTTAAAACATTTCGAAATTTAGCAGTAGCTATTTTATATATGGGTGTCGTTGACATCTACTATCCATGGCACCATGAACCTACCGCGGCACGACTTTCGTTGAGCTTCAGTTCTATAGAATTCCAATTTTCTTCGCTTCTATTTCAATTTTTCTGACGTATGAAACAATTTTAAACAAACAAACTCAAAAATATTGGGTCTATTTCGTAAACTTTTTACAACGGAATATCCGAGATGGTTTAAGAAGTAAAAACAACCGTGTTACACCATAAGGTCGAAAACCAATCGAAACGTCTATTTCGTAATTTTATGCAGTACCTAGAGTACCTAAAGACGCCGGTTTGTCCCATTGAGCTCAACAAAACCAACTTTCATAAAATTGTTGAATCTTGAAAATTACCTGTAGTCAGATGAGTACATCGATGTGAGAGTACTGACGACTTACCATGTTGAATTTAGGTAAGTCGACAACTAATCGGTAAGGATTGAAGAGTACTCAGTACCGATACAGATTGAAATGTCGGTTTTTATTCTTCTAATCGATTTTATTGTAAATTTAGTCGACGGCCAATACACAGAAAGTTCTTTTAAATAGATGTTCTTCGTTATGAGCTTAACAATCCGTTTCATTAAAACTTTATCAATTAGTGGTTATTCTAAACATTTTACAGTTTTATCGTATACGAGCCCCTGTCCATGTCTGTTATTCGCTTAACAAGAAATACAATACATACATGATGCGATCAATTTCGCTGGACCAATTCATTCGTCCGAACTTATGCAATAAAGAGAAACTCTCCTCGATCATTGAATCGATTTGTTTACGATTATACAAGCCATTTCTCAACGTCTCTATATCGAACGTTTTGTCAATTTGTTGAAAGCCTGGGTCCGTTTGCATCTGACGATTGGATTTCCTTCCGTGTAGGCTGCATCGTTCGCATTTGCAGTTCACGAATCTACTATGCAATATTAACTTCCGTACCATCTCTGATCTGTAAAAATCGCACGCAACGTACGAAATAAACAGTTGTTCGTCTTTTTTGATTGGGCGAACGGTAATGCATTTGATGTAACCGTCTTTAAAGAAATGGCAAATATTTGGAGTACAAGAATGATCGAGATTCTTTGCGACGATGTTAACATTCGTGCTAGTCATATTTTCCGTTGATCCCGTTCGCTTGCTGAATGATCCGTGAATGATCATCGAAATATGGTGCTGGACTAAATGCATTAAGAATCGACCGTGTGCCTTTGTGTGGAAAAATGCTTTCATATCGGCTTGATCCAAAAGCAATCGATGAAAGAGATATACGTGCTGCAAATGCAATTCATATGTCCGCCAATTCGGACACAATTTGAAGAATGCTCGATATTTGGACCGTTGGTCATCCAGATTCGATGGAAATTCCATTGCGTCACCCTTCAGCATTTCCTCGACGAAAGAAATCAGTTCGTCAGCATTTGTAAATGCATTTTTCGCCAACGAAACCGAACGCACCACATCCATTAATTTAAAACCAACCGGGCATCCGAAAGTCATATCACACTCAATTTCATGTAAATCATTTTCCTTGCAATCCGGACAAAATAGAGCGCTCGTGCATTTCGAACACGGGACGAGGTTTTGATTCACTTTAAGGCAAATGTTGCATATTTTGTAGTGATCATATTGCGTGACACCGAAATAACATTGCTCGACCATTACCGTTTTGCCGATTTCAATATCTTCTGTCGCTACAATGTGACGACCAGAAACATCGTTGCTCCGAAAATCAACAACACTCGCCATGCACGGGACCTTTACATTGGGCTCGAAATCCAATTTGGCCGACCATCTCTCACCTTGATCGTCCTCAGATTCCATGAGTTTCAGGCACTCCATCTTCCGGTTTTCCAATTTTTTCATCAGTTTTCCTGGATACTTGTTTTGCTGGGCCAATTCAATGTCGGCAAGACACCTTTTGAACATTTTCATTTCCAAGAAGCACGCGGAACGATTTGCATAGGCCAATCCCATCGGTTCAGCTCCCATTGCAGCAAAACACAACGACTTATTATAACATTCCATTGCATCGACAAATTGATTTTTCTCAAATTTCTTGTTGCCCTTTTGTCGGAACTGATTGGCAGCATAATCGTTTTTATAGTATGAACCTTTGGCGTTGAACTTCATTTTAGACATTTTGGTTGAAACGTATTGTTTATCAACGGATTCATCGACATGGTTGGACTGTACTCGGAATAAATCAACATACATCGCGTTTTTAACACTTGATACTTTTGTCCACAGCATTTTTACAAATTTCTCTTCTGGCTGATTTTTTTGTTCAATAGATTCACACGAGGTTTCAATTTTCCGTTGCAACTGCGATGCTTAACGTACGGATGACATCAGATGGTTGGGATAACACTGAGATTGCGTCGACAAAGTGTATTTATCAATAATTATTATCAATACGAAACGTTAAGGTGGCTCCACAGGCATCTGTTTTCATGTACGTGTACGTGACATTTGTCATTTCAAACAATCTGCTCTATTCATGTACACGGAGCACGGTGGCGCTGAACGAATTTCAAATAAACATGTAAGTTTCCACCCCGGTTTTTTTCATAAGTAAGTTAGGGGAGGGAAGTGCTTTTAAAGTTGTGGTAACTCGTCAACACTCGCCAACACTCGACAACATATCAATTCATCACAGTATGCCAATCAAATGATTCCAGACATAGTAGACATTGTATCCCCTATATATACGGTGTATTTGTTAGACTAAGATTCATTCAAATATATGGATTCAAACTGAAAGCATCTTGCCTTTTCGTTCCCCATATAATTGGTGACCCCGACTCTGAATACAAAGTCAATATCAAGCTATACGCTTCGATATATTAATTGCTAACAAGCAACTGTTTAAAATAAATTGTTAGCAATAACAAGAATAAATTCGATTGAGTTCTACCGTCCAAATAATTAAATTTATTTGTGAGAACAAAATCAATAAACGCAAAGTTTCCTTTGTCTCATCTAAAAAATATTTTGCAAAATAAAATTTTTTGCATAATCTACGATGAGTGATACAGAAGAAATTATAGTTGAACAACCCGCCAATGAAACAGACGGCGCAAGAAATGTTGTTCATGCCAATAATAACGACGGCACAATTCGATCTGTCCAGTTAAAATTACCACCTTTCTGGAAAGCAAAACCAGAAATATGGTTTATGCAGATCGAAGCTCAATTTGCGACAACTGCTATAAGAGCCGACACATCCAAATACAATCATCTGGTTGGAAAATTAGACACCGATATCCTTGACAAAGTCAGTGATATTGTAATGAACCCACCAGACAATGATAAGTATTTAACTCTTAAACATCGGTTGATCAAAGAATTTTCAGTCTCTGACCGTAAAAAACTAAAACATCTTTTCGACAATAATTCAATTAATGAAGCGTGCAAACCTTCAGAATTATTACGAAAAATGAAAGACAACACTTGTAACAAAGTCTCCAATGACTTATTACAAGAATTATGGTTTAACCGACTACCACAAAACATCCAAAGCATTTTGTCGTATAGTTCCGAACCATTGGAACAACTAAGTCTCATGGCCGACAAAATTTACGAAACCATGGATTTAGATAAAATACAGACTTTTACCAAACAACAACCAGTCAATGACTGCGATCTAGCACAACAGTTCTGCAAACTGGAAGACAAAATTGATTCTTTACAAAAAGAAATCAATAAGTCTAACTCCCGCATCAGATCTGATTCGCGAAATCGTAATAAGTCTAAATCTCCTAACCGAGATAAACAATCTCCTAGCGGATTTTGTAAAAGTCATTTAGACTACGGTAAACGGTCGTGGCGTTGTACACCACCTTGTTCTTATCCAGACAAGAGCAATATAAAAAAAACGCAACCCAAAAAACTAAACAGCCAGTCAAACCAAGCGCAATTTGACGAAGGCAAAGACATAAGTCGCTTATACATTCAAGAAAAGAATACTGGAAATACTTTCTTAATTGACACTGGTGCCGACATATCAGTCATTCCACCAAGTTATAAAGAAAGAAGCCATGCTCCATGTCAATTCCAACTTCATGCAGCTAATGGTACTCCTATTAAGACTTATGGGAGCAAATCGGTCACTATTAATTTAGGCCTAAAAAGAAATATAAGATGGATTTTTATAATTGCAGACGTGCAACAACCCATCATTGGAGCTGACCTACTCCAAAAATTCGACTTACTCGTCGATATTAAAAACAACAGACTAATTGACAGTAAAACTTCAATTTCTTCTATCGGAACAACCGTTGGTACACGAAAAAATAAAAATTCGATTAAAACCATATCGAACATTTCAGTTTACTATCAATTAGTCAACGAATTTCCAGATATTCTTGACTTGACAAAATTTAAATCAAAAGTGAAAAAGCACAATGTTAAACATCACATCGTTACCAAATGTGCCCCACTTTTTGCAAAAGCTCGAAGATTACATCCCTCTAAGCTTCCAATAGCTAAAAAAGAAATCGACGATATGCTTAAACTCGGTATATGTCGCCCCTCAGACAGCCCCTGGGCAACACCATTACTGATAAAAGAAAAACCATCAGGTGGTTTTAGACCATGTGGCGATTACCGACGTTTAAATGCTGCAACGCAACCAGATCGATATCCAGTTCCAAACATCCAAGAATTTAACTATTTCTTGCATGGAAAAAAGATCTTCAGCGTTGTCGATTTAGTCAGAGCTTATAACCAAATACCCGTTCACGAAGACGACATACAAAAGACGGCAATCATAACACCGTTTGGTTTATTTGAATTTCCATTCATGACTTTCGGTCTATGCAATGCCGGTCAGACGTTCCAACGTTTTATGAACGAAGTCCTCAAAGAATTAGACTTCTGTTTCGTCTACCTTGACGATATTCTAATAGACTACGCCAAAATGATTTTTTTTTCTCAAGTTTTTTACATAAAGCTGCTAAAAATTGAAAATAAAGATACCCGTGTCTCGTCTTTTGACGAAAAAACTTGAAACCGGAAAGATTTTTAACTTTATAAATTCCTGAAATATGTGATTTGCGCCATTTTCCACCCAAATTCCACATAAGGTCTTAAGTTTGCCACTTTGCAATTACAGTAGTATGAGTAGTATTGTTCACTCAGTTCATCCAGTTTTGACTGATTCACTGAATTTTGTTTTGATGAAATGTCAAATCGGGACAGTAAATTTTAAATCTCAAACAAGTTTGTGTCGAAAATTTGGAGTATTTCGCGTAAAACAAAGTGATTCAGTTTAAATTTCGCACAGAAAATAGTTCCGAGTGTGCTCATGCTAGTGTCTTAAACAGAATTTAGGACAAATTCTCCGAAATACTTTTAAAGACAAATTAATTTGGTCAAACATTGTAGGTGTTGTGAAAATCTCATTTTTAAAAGTAATTTGGTGTGAATTGTGCCATTCAGTGTTCAATTCCTTAATTTTATGTGCCTAGAAATTGCCTGCAATACGTTTCGTGCTAATTCAATCGGTAAAATGTGAAGAAAACATACAAAAATATGTTGCCATGCAGGTAAACAAAATTCTTGACATGTCTGTTGTGAAGATAGTCGTAAGTGACACCACAAAACTGAAATTTTTTTATCCGTTAATTTAAAAAATGATTTTTTTGGCGGAAATGCTTTTATTTGAATGTGTGCATGATTCCGGTAAAATAAAATGGTGATAAAGTCACCACTATTGATGACCTTTAAAATGGCATCATTGGTTAAATATGATTGGCATAGTCTATTGCTTCCGAAAATGAAGAAGAACACAAAAAACATCTCAAAATACTTTTTGCTCGCCTCAACGACTACGGCGTAGTTATTAACTTGCAAAAATGTGTTTTCGGACAAAAAGAAGTCAAATTCCTCGGATTTCTAATAAATGAACACGGAACAAAACCTCTCGACAACCGAGTTAAATCAATATTAGACTTTCCCTTACCGGATACAGTCACCAAGCTCAAACGATTTCTCGGTATGATCAATTTTTTCCGTCGCTTCATGCCACACGCCGCAGAAACACAACTACCATTGTTTTCTTGCATGAAAGGCAACATAAAGAACGATAAAACACCTATCACCTGGACTGTGACCATGATAGAAGCTTTCAACAAATGTAAATCAGATTTAGCAAACGCAACTTTGCTAGCGCACCCTAAAACTGACGCACCTATCGGTTTACATGTCGATGCTTCCGATTATGCACTTGGAGGTGTAGTTGTTCAGTTTGTCAATAATAAATGGCAACCTTTATCATTTTATTCACAAAAATTAAATACTGCACAGCTTAAGTATTCAACTTATGATAAAGAACTCTTAGCCATCTATGAAGGAATTAAACATTTCCGACAAATTTTAGAAGGAATGGAATTTACGATCTTCACAGATCATAAACCATTAGTTCATGCCTTCACTCAAAAAGCTGACAAAGCAACCCCTCGTCAAATACGACAACTAAACTACATATCTCAGTTTTCAACTGATATTCGACATCTACCTGGAAAGAAAAATGTTGTTGCTGATGCAATGTCTCGAATAGAAACATTGAACATAGTACATTCAATATCACTTGATAGCTCAATTGATTATAAATTACTAGCCGAAGCCCAAACCAGAGATATGACGGTAATCGACAAAGTAAAAAAAGACACGAGTCTTAAAGTTATTAAAACGGACTATCATGGTACAGACATATTTTGTGATATATCAACTGGAAACTTGAGACCGATTGTTCCTCCTGATTTTCGCAAAATTGTTTTTGACAAAGTCCATAACTTTGCTCATCCAGGAATCAAAGCTTCTACAACTACGATAAAAAAAGATTTCGTTTGGCCAACTATGATCAAAGACATTCGAAATTATTGTAAAAGCTGTATTCCTTGTCAGAAGACCAAAGTCTCACGACACAACTCGTCGCCAATCACACCGATTGATATGCCGAATCAAAGATTCGATCATGTCCATTTAGACATTGTGGGTGCACTCCCTAATTCAGAAGGATTCAAATATGTCCTAACATGCATCGATCGTTTTACAAGATGGCCCGAAGCAATCCCTATGGAAAACCAAACCGCTGAAACATGCGCTAAACAGTTTTTCTTCCATTGGATTCCTCGCTTCGGCGTGCCAGAAGTTATAACAACCGATCAAGGTAAACAATTCGAATCAGATTTGTTCGCCGAATTAAATAAACTTCTTGGAACAAAGAGATTGAGAACAACAGCCCACCATCCTCAAGCCAATGGAATTCTTGAAAGATGGCATCGGATTGTTAAAGGAGCAATCAAGTGTCATTCAACACCTGATTGGATGAAAACGCTCCCTATTGTGATGTTAGGATTACGTTCAATAATTCTACCTCACATCAACGCTTCTGTTTCAGAAATGGTATATGGTACAAATATCCGTTTACCATACCATTTTTTCCATCATACAGAAGAAGATCTTTCAAAAGATCCAAGTTCTTTCGTTGAAAAGTTAAAACGACATATGAATGATTTACAGCCTGTCCCAAGCGCTAATCATCATAAACAAAAAGTTTTTCTTTTCAAGAACTTAGATACTTGTACTCACGTATTCGTCCGTACCGATGGTTATAGAAAACCCCTACAACCTAATTATGAAGGACCATACGAAGTAATCAAAAGAGATACTAAATTTTTCACTCTTAAAATTAAGGGAAAAGAAAAAGTTATCTCTATCGATCGACTAAAGCCATGTTACGAAATTCCGTTGCTCAACGAAATTTTTAAACAAACTAAACATGTAACTTTTGCAAACGATCTAGTACACTATTCTCTAAATGCCTATAAAAGCGGCAACAATATTTGAGAAAAGTACATTCACTTCTAGTCGTTCGAAAGAACAACAACTACAAGTAAATAAAATAAAATATTTAAATAAAAAATGATGGAAACACTTAAAGACGCAAACACCGGTCTAAAGTGTATCATTGATACCGGAAGTCCATTTTCATTATTCCCACAATTTGAAATCAATGGACGATATACATCCCTATCTATATACAACGGAAATCAAATCCTTCCAATGTATGAAAAAATAGAAAAGAATATAAAGATCAATAATATCAATTATTCGTGGCGTTTTTACACCGCCAATATTGATGAAATAATTCTGGGTGCTGATTTTATCGCAGCATACCAAAATCAAAATACATAAATCAATTGAAAAATTGACTTATATCCAAAAATCAATTATAAAATCCAGAATCACCAGCATCATACGATACAATGATCATCAAAATCAAACAAACATTTGGAAAAACATAAATCAAAATCGCCAATAAGTTCCTTTCATAATTTGGTTGGTCAAATGGAATCAAAAGAATTCACGCCTCAAATGGATACCGAAACCTGATCCTAGGGGGGAAGTGTGTGGTAACTCGTCAACACTCGCCAACACTCGACAACATATCAATTCATCACAGTATGCCAATCAAATGATTCCAGACATAGTAGACATTGTATCCCCTATATATACGGTGTATTTGTTAGACTAAGATTCATTCAAATATATGGATTCAAACTGAAAGCATCTTGCCTTTTCGTTCCCCATAAAGTAAACAAGTTTTAGCAAAATCCCCTGAGCTGTTCCTGAGAACCAGCGTCTGCCAGGTCTTGAGAAAGTTCTTGAGGTTCTTAACGGATGACTGTGAATTCAGACTTAGCCGAGTATTCCTCCTGATTCCATTGGTCCACAAATCATTTCTGTACATAAGTTTGGTGTATGCTAGCATTTATGTTAAAATCCTGATGATACGGACTGACACATCATTATGCAGCAGGAGCGCATACCAAATGTATACGTGTGAAATGAAGACAACGCAAATTCTCAGATTCTGTTATTTAAACTAAGGCATCAAACTAGGTCCCACCTTTTGGGCGGGTCAGGTCCCTTGACTGACACTTTTCTAAATGTATTTTTGATCAATTTCATTGCATTTTCATTTTTTATTGTTAAGCTTCAGAAGCATCACTGGTTCCAGTTTATTTTTTCAGCTGTATTCATTAAAACTTGTCAAATATATTTACAAAAACAATCTTTGGAAACCATTGAGCGTAAGGTGAAATGAGTTTAATCCACTTTTTGAGTTCTCATTTTTCTTATAAATCCAGAAATTCAGAAATTAGTTGAGATAATTCATCTTGCAAAAATTTAACTTTTTTATTAAAATTTCTCACACTTTTTAATCAAAGTGTACTCATTTGATAACATTCATTTTGTTGGCGTAAGATGTGGCTGTAAAGGCAGTAGATAACTACATACTTGACTAACAAGTTGATAGTCAAATTTGATAGTCAAATATCAATATGTTAGTAGTTTACTAGCAAGAGACGTTTACACGTTAAAAGCTGGGCATCGAATGATGAAATTATTCTTCCTACTAGTTTCATGCACATCGAAAACAAACTTATATGATATATGATCAACATGTAAAATCCCGTTTTTCTCGCATAGCTTCCAGATCCCTAGTCTTACATAGCCCATCTTCGAACTTAGCCTCGGGATTTTAATTCCACGTATTTAAAAAAAAGAATCATCCAAATTGGTTGAGAATTTTTCAAGTTATCGTGCCCTCAACGAAAAACTGTTGCCCGCATTTAACGTTTTTCATAGCATTTCATACATTTTCAATCACAGTGAACCTTTTTGTTACCCACATTTTTCCAAGGTAAATATAGCGAGGAGGTAATGCCATTCAGACATAAGTTCGATGCCACTGACATCTTTTTTTCTTAAGGTTGACTACGAGTTGCTTGTATTTCACAAAAATATTTTCACTATCTCACAACAGATGGCCCGACTTTCTATTCCTCACTATATTTACCTTGCATTTTTCGGTATTTTCTGGTGTAAGACCCTGATTTTCAGTCAAGGGAATTAATCTCGTTCTTTTGACTTTTCTAAAAATCAGTGACTATTTTTGGGAAACATTTTCCGGAAATTTCCTACATTTTTCCACAATTAAGGAAAATATGCGAAAATCGATGTAAATTCTATAAGAATATGGGAAAACGTTTTCACTCTCACAAAAATAGTCTCTAATAAATGTTGAAAATCTCGTCACTACGTCCATCTTTTGGTCAAGGATCCATCAAAACCACAATATTTAATCAATTGAAAAACGAGGTGTTTCTATTCGTAGAATTTTACTTTATTTTGAATATATCACACTGTAGTAAATTCAGTTATAATTTGAGTAAAAGTAGACTTGACTTCGTTTTAAAAATATTTTTGAGAGACACCTGTTAACATTCATATACAATTTAATGTTTTTTTTTTGTTTTCCTTATAATATCTCAAATGCTTTGATTTTTGCAAAAAAAATTATTTTCTATCGCATCAATATTCTCTAATCCAAATGTTTTGTTTCTTTCATGACTTCAACATTTATAAAATGATTCAGTTTACAGGGATTGAAAGAATATCACAAATTATGAGTTATTAAAAAAGTGGAAAAAATCAACAACTACACAAAGGTAGCGTGGAATATTTTTGGGTAAACAGTTTCCCATATCTTCACGAAGTTTCCTCGTTTCTACCATAATTTCCTCAATTTTCCCAAAATTTTCTGTGAAAATTTTCAAAAATGCAGGAAAGTTTGAGAAAATGTGGGAAAACGTTTTCCCAAAAATTGTCCATCCATCAATCCAGATTTTGATCGTTCAAGTTTTTCTAGTTCACATCTTAAATGATTAGTAAATTTAAAGACTAAGTTCTCAGGAACATTGTACAAAAACTAACTGCGATTGGAAGGATTATAAACTAGGAACTGGGCATATCTGGCAGAGCGTAGCTGTTACGAGTTCGAAAACCTATGGGCAGTTTATCGTTCTGACTCTAAATCACTAATAAAATAGTTTCTAGGACGTCAAAATCCGGAGCTATCCCAATTTTAAGTTAAATTGGAAATGCATTGGTGCGATCGAGATGCAATGATGTCACATAGTTTTATGTGGACGAAAAACTGGCCATAGGTTTTCGAACTCGTAACTGCTACGTACGAGGTATACACCATACGTGAAGTAGTGTTATTTGGAATTATTATGCGATTTGATTTCCAGTTACAATCAATTTGGAAAATCTTCCAATGTTGAATATTCCGAATATCGTATTAGTAAACCACTGCTTCTATGAGCGGTCGTCGCGATCGCCCAGGTCGAGAGGATAAATTTATTGATTTTTGGCTTCCACACATATTGTCATCAATCGTTCCTTGCAGAAGCAGATTCAACTGAAATTTTTACTCATACGAGCTTCGAGACTTGAGATTCGAGTGAATATTCTCGATGCTAATTCCACTTGATGGGTGACAACATTTTACTGGTGAAGGTTAGTTTGAAGCAGGGAATATTTTGGAGAAATCGCAGAGAAATTTTGGGAATTTTTAGAACATTTGATAAGGCGATTTCTCAAAATAATCCCTGGATTGAAGTATTAAAAATAACTTTTAGTAATTTGTACTTCCCCGCCAAATGCGAAGTATCGTGTAATAGTGTAGTCCGACGAATTACATCCTGAGATTCAGAATCAGTAATCTAAATGCCCCTGTAAACCTTTTTCAAAAATGAACAAAAAAATCAGAATGGAAAAGCATAACGAGCCAGAAAGTCTTTCTTTAATAACAACAATATTGTTCCATGATTTTGATTCATACGACATTAATAACGTTTACTGACTGTATCCTATTTAGGCGAAACACTATATTCTCATGCATCTTCTTAATCCATAAAAGCTTTCTCGATAAAATTTTACTTTTCTTTTAAATATAAATTCGACTCACAACTTAGCTAATTGACTAAAACGGGCGATTTTCTTTTTCGTCTCATCTCTATTCGCTATCATAAGGTTCCTGTTTAAGGTTTGTGTTACTCCTAAATTTAAAACTTTTTTTAATTTCATTTTCCATGGCTGTTAGTGTTTACGTATATCTTATCGTGTGGCTAAAACCGATCATGCAACGTTAAAATGACCGCAAAAACATTTTACGTATAAATATCTAATTGAAATACTTCAGTCCAGCGACGAGTAAAAATTTTTCGATAAACAATTCCGAATCCAAAACGGCTATATGAGCAGCCCTGCCGATCAGCGCGTTGGCAGAATGTGGTAATGCATGATGAACGTCGAACCGGGCGATGGTCAATTCTGATCTGGCCAGCATCGGTGCGATTATATTGTGTACCATTTCGCTGGAATTTCCGTTAAATCAATTTTAATTGTTGAACAGGCTTTCGTTTTACACTTACCGATAAACAACGCCTAAATTTGACATGTCTTGTATAGCTGATTTGCATAATTCCAATCTCGCTGAGTGCGGTGGAACGTACCGATCCTGGCTGGATCCGCACAGCAGAACGTTTTTGAATTGATGCAATGTACTTCTTTGGCTTAAGCGGTACAGAAAACTTTGGCGCAAGTCTGCTGAGTCTCGTAAACATAATTGCAAAAGGGAACCAGACTTTTTCCACTTTTGCATGAACCACATACCTGTGGATTGATGCAACAAATTTGTTTAAAAATAAAATTATTGGTTTTACAACTGCCTACCCATATTTACTAGACCGCTACTGTTGTAAAGTGTCCCCAGATGCGGTCCCGATAGTGACAAAAATGTGTAAAGTTTTGGTAGAAGCATACGCATTTGTGGACGGGCCAGCGCTGATCGAACTATAATCGTACCGAGTGAATGAGCCACAAATGATATCCTTGTCGGATTCAGTCCATATGTTTCGATATGACAGAGAATTTCGTGAACTAGTCTGAGAATATGAAATCGAAATAGAAAAAAATTGAAATTCAGTCGCCACTTTTGTAAGGAAGAGCTCCAAAAAGATGAACAGTCCGTCGATGAGAAGAAAAAATTTGAATGTACAGGGAAAAATCATTTATGAATCGATTCCGACCCAGAAAATCATATGAGCCAAATAAATATTCGTAGATCAGTCAAAATATTAAAAAAAAAAGTTGTTCGTAGAAAAAGGTGGAGATGTACCAACAGCATATACATTGTGCATATACCAGAGACTATTTTTGGTAAAACTTTTCCCTATATTTTCCTCATTCTCTATTTTTCAAAAAAATCCAAAAATCAAATATCGAAAAATTCAGGAAAACTTTAGAAACGCATTTTTACAATAGTATTTGACACTGTTGAACATAGAACATCGGTATATGCTATTCGCACCCGAGTTCGAGTAGATTGTGTCAGTATTGTACACCATTTTCACCCGAGTCATGAAATAGTCTGGCTTCTTATGTAGAAAAAAAAGCGTTCTGATCGATTCAGAACTTTTTTGATTTTTGACGACTGGATATGATTGGGGCCAGACTTTCCAAACTAATTTTTTTTTTGGTTTTTGAACCGGTAAAAACTGGTTTTAGTGTAAAACTTAAAAGTGAAATATCTCGGTCAAAACTGAATATTTCTTTATGATTAGACCAGAATCTGAAAGGTTGGCTCAATACCTATAATCGCTAGAACAACTTTTTTTGGAATAACCGCTAACTTTGAACTCCATTTACCTGGCCAGTTCTAAATAAAATTTGACGTTAGAGGGCACGTTAGAAAGCTGGTGACTAGTACTTTCAGAACGAGCCGGCCGAGCTTGTACGTATCAGAGGAACATGAGATATACCGCTATGAAGCACGCCCCTTCCCACAGACATTTTTCTCTAAATAAGATGAGAAATTACCTGAACTTTTCGAATGTTTTTTATCATTTTACCCGAATGAATTACTAGAGCAAAGTGTCTTTGAATGATTCCCCATAATATGACAATTCTTGAATGTCCTCTAAGTGCTCCCAACGCTAGAATAGTATGAACTCAAGGATAAAGTGAGCTTCCATCAGTTTTTTTCGACTATATTTTGTTTTTATATTTTACTTTTCAGTTTTACACTAATACTTGTTTTTACCGGTATTTACAGGTTCAAAACACCAAAAAAAAAATAGTTCGGAAAGTCTGGCCTCCTAATCATATCCAGTCGTCAAAAATCAAAAAAAGTTCTGAATCGAGCAGGATGACATAAGAACCCGGACTAAAACGGTTTCAATTTCACTTTAAACTCTGTACAAAAATGAGGTCAAAAGGATCAAACCAAACACCTTCCTTATACGTATCGTACAAGACCAAATTCGGTAGGATCGAAGAAACCACCTTTATGTTACCATTCGTAAAAGGACAAAATTCCAGGGTCAAACAAAATGCCTTTATGAGAGGACAATTTCAGTTAAATAGAAATCGGTAAGTTCTCTAGGCTTGAATCCAGATGGGTGCGAATAGTCACTTCGTAAAATATTGCTTTCATCGTTTCTACTACACATGGATTTTGGTGACAGTAGAAAGAATCTTGCCCAAAACAGTTGGTACCCTTTCTCCCACCACCACTCGAATTTTTTAAATAAAAAATCTTTGATCAATAACGGTCATCATATACTATTTCTGCTATTTCATTCATTGATTATTTGTCGACAAATACATCACAAATAAATCTACAATCACAAGCAAGACGAAAAGTCGTTTCATACCTACTTTACACGTACACATACCATATTCAAACGAATCACTTATTACTGTTAGTCATGCTATTTAATGATGAACTGAACCACCCGTATGACGTATAATAAATCGAACTTCATTTTAATTGATTTAAATCGAACTTTGCCTTCTTCGTTTAAACATCGACATACTAGGGGTAAACCATTATGGTTCGTTAAGTTCGTAAGTAAGTCAATTTCATATTCTTTTTTGACATTTTGCTATGAATTAAATGTAAAAAGTTTAAGAAATTGGCTTACTAATGAACTTTACGAACCACAATGGTTTACCCCTATTGTACGAAGGACAACGGACGAGGCAAAAATTTAATGTATGGGTACACATTACGAGTGCTGCCGTAGTTCGCATAGAAAATTTTAAAGAAACATAAAACAAAAGAAGTTTTTTTTGCGAGTTACGGCAGAGCAGTGTAATATAAGGAAGTTAGGGAGATTAGAGGACAACATCAATTTTTTTTGGTATACTCAATGTTGTGTGCATTTGTCTCCTCGTTGTTTTTCTTAAGATCCAACCGAGGATCCAACTAACTATTAAATTAGAAACTGTCGTACGGGTGTTACAAAACGTTCGCGTTATCCCTCTTTAAACTGTTATCAATGCATATGCAAACTATTTTTTTTTTGTATTGAAATTATTGTTTATCGATTCGGATTAAGAGATTAATTGTTTTTTCAATCTTTGAATTAGATTAACGTCCGGTAGTACCTGAATGGAACAAACTTGTTTACCTTGAGTTTTTTTTAATAGCATTTAACCAACCATGCTTAAGACAAATTTAATAAAAAATAAAGCTCAGTTATCAAGAAAACGTCAGTGCAGACAACTGACATCGTATCGTGTAGAGCGTACTCAGTGTACTATATTAGATTCGTTAAGTCACGATAAATAAAAAGCCTTGTGTCATCAATGCTTCTTAAAATAGTTAAAATAAAATTTTCGTAGAGCACACATTGCACACATTATATACGAGAATCAATACACCAAATTCAAAAAATTATTTCGAGTTCGATTAAAACTTTATGATCGGTCAATTCGCTCTCCGAAGACCTCCTATTGCCTTCGTAATGATTTTGATTTGGTTTTCAACTGAAGACAAGACTGTGTATACCAAGTAAACAAATTATACATTTCGTCATTGCTGCACAAATAGATATTTTCAACGATTGTGCTGAGTAACGAAACGTTAAAAGTTCTGTGATCATTCTGTGAGTATTTCGTTCTTGAAAGATGATTACAGTGAAATTGTGTCTAATCTTGTCGCTCGGGACAGTGTTGATTTGTTCAAATGTTTGCGGTGAAGAATGTATGTCACCTCTGCAAATAATCACAGCCACTAGGGCTTTGTGTGGAAAGCATCGAAATAACAAAGTGTTATGGCAACAAGTCATCGATTGTCATATACCGATTTCTGATGAGGTTGAGTAATAAGATTTTCTTACCAGAGAACTTTATGGAAAGAGATGTTTTTACACTGAAATAATCATATTACGGTACGGTCTACCTCATCATCTATAGCATCTCATTCCATGAATTCCGTTGAGAATTATGCGAATTCATGCCGCAAGTGCGCTAAGATATTCAAAATGGAAAGTGTAACACAGTGTCACTCTCATTATCATCTACTGTAGCTACACACACCAACATACATACCACAATTCTTTTGTTCTAAATGCCAAATGTGACACTAGAATAAATAAAATTCGATGCATACGTCAAAGTATATAAACACTAAAGGTAATGCAAAAGCGTAGTGACGCACGGATCATTACTTTCAGGTGAATTTAGTTTTGTCACGTTGCAAACATGTTGAGTTCGTTTACGTCAATTCTATACAAACTTAGCAGATGCGACAACATTAGTCACAAGAAAATATGACGATGGTAACATTACAAAAAATTAATTCACCTGTAAGTATGCATTCCAAAATAACTCGTGAGTTTAAGAGTTTATATACTTTGGTCGCGGTGTCGCCTTTCCCATGTTAGAAGAAGGGAAATTTGCTTTTCAGTTTGTTTGTTCAACCATTCGTTCACCTAAAATTCAAATTTTAAGGCGCACTTACGGCGTCAATTAACTAATTTCTAAATTGGAATTAGAGCAGAAAAATTGGAAATCTGAAAGAATATCAGAGAACAAACTCAAATATTTTGTCTTCAAAAAATAGTTTATGCGTAGCAGTGGCGAAGCCCAATGTGCTATTCACAAACACGTTGATGATCCAACTAACACTAAATACTCCATTCAAGATGTCTTTTTCAATATTTGCGGTTTGGTTGACGGAAGCTTTTTTGATCAAGTCAGGGTAAGTCTAAAGAAACAGTTTCTGAATTGTTTTAAAAGACTAAACAAATGATTCTTTAGGGTGGCGCGTGTATTTTAGCGGGAAAAAGCAATCCATCCGTTATGTCCCATTCTAGAGAGGTAGCCGCAGTCGAAAAGACTTGGGGAAAGGATGTGCCTTGTAATGTTGGGGTGAGTAACAAAAAATTGCACTCATTGATCAATGATCATGAAAGAGCCGTAGCAAATAGTACGGGCTGGAAAAGTTTAGGTCGGCTTTTGTTTACAGATGGCTTAGATCTAAATGTTGTCCCGCCATCAAATTTTATCTACTTCGAGGAGTAACACACTTTTAGAACGAAATCGATTAAATTTTGACTGAGTGGAGTAAATTGCAAGCGGTGTCGCACTTTCTATTTAGTCCATTCAGTAGAGTGAGGAATTCGTTCCCGCATCATCAAGCGAGTCGGCACCGGTCAGCGGTGGGTTTTCATATTTTATTTTTAGAAGTTGGCACACATGCATTGGTACATTATACCCCCTGGAAACCCGTGCTTCCTACGTAATAAACACTTACTAAGTGAGCTAACCTTAATCTATTTAGTCAATTTAGTCCTAGAAGTGCGTCACCCCATGGACTGCGTATCGTTTCGCCTTAAAATACTACGAAGTAAACATGGCTTATTGTTTCTCTTCCAGAAATGCATTCTGAAACTGGACCTGAATTGACCTGAAACTGGACCTGTAACTTGTAATTAATGTGATCGGCCCTGTTACATAAGTTTTAATTGACGATATGTCATGCGAAATGTTCATATGCACAGCTGATCTAGGTGACTGATTAAATAATTTTTCCGTTGGTGGAGAGATCGTTTTTCATTTTTAACGCGATTCCCTTGGAAAATCTCGCATTGTTGGTAAATAATAAAAAATTTACTCACCGATCAGTCATGGTATCGAAATCGGAAAACGTATCCCCCTGATTTCGCTCAGACATCAAAAATTCCAAATGACTTCCGGGCAATCCCAATTCCAGGTAAGTGCGAACGAGTCTTAAATCGGCCGAATTGCCGTCCAATCCATGGACGCAGATTATCAAATGCATTCCGTTCGCGGAAAATGATCGATATTCGTTGCTGATATGGAAATATGGCATTTCCGATGCAAATTTATTGAAATATGAGTAAATTTGTCCGGCGTATTTGATTTGTTTGCGGAATTCCTCTCGACATTTTTCGAATTCCAGTAATGGCGGCTCGTCGATCGTACCTTTCGCGAAATTTCGAAACGACTTTCGCTTCGGCTTCCGAGTATTTATTTGATTTTTATCATCTTCAGTCGCACCGGACAGTGTCAAGTCGTTACTGCTTTTACATTTAACAACTTGTCGTTCATTGATCCGACCGTCGTACACATGGTACAGTGGATTATCAATAGCCCCAACGTCAGTGGAATGACTGGTATGTAGGATCGGTTCTTGTGATGCTTTCGTAGTTTTCGTAGATGAATCATTCGTATCAACGTCTCTGAATTCGTATGGTGGTAGGGGAGCATCACGGAATTGTTGGGGCGGGGGTAACTGGAACTCTTCGCTAACATTTGTCAGATCGAATTCCGATTTTGATTTTTCAGTTTGATCCAAGGATTTCCATTTTGATTCGTTTGCTCGGGTCAATAGTTGCATTTTAGAAAATCGATAAATTTCCTTGCTGATGTACGGATGGATGCAATTCTGAACTGGTGGCGTTTCGATCCATTCATCTTTCATGTTCCTTATCCGTAAGGTGGATGGAGGTAGACGCACAGTTACCGATGAAGTTTTCTTGTGAATCATTGGTCGCGGTTCTGCCGTTTGTCCATTTCCATTCGATATTTTCACTTTGTCAGGTTGATCGTTCAGTAGTTGTAGCAGTTTCAACCGTAATTGCTCGCCATTGACCATGGTCTGTTGTTCGTCTTTCAATGTTTCTGGGCTAGATGGACCTGAACTCTTTCGACTGGATACCCAGCCGCTGTGATCGCTCAGCGACGACTCACTGCTGATGGGCGAAGCAATAAATTGTGGTGGAGGTTGTGGCAAGCCGTCCCGGAAGGATTTCATATTTGAATCGCAATTTTCTAATTTAAAAGGCACACTAGACGATAACGGTAAAAGTTTCACATATTTCCGGTTCGTTGGCTTAACCAGTTCACTTTCTGAACTACTCGAGTTGGACATTTGAGGGTGACCGTTGTTCGAACGATATTTCGCGTCGCCGTTACGTTTCAATTCGTTTGCATTGTTCGATACAGCATCTCGATGTAAATTGTGTGCCGATTTGCTGCGAGGAAATGTGTTGTTGGACGATACCAAATCGTACTGTGGCTTATTGACGGGAATTCGTTTTTTGCCATGGATGGGTGGATATGAATTTCGAAGACCGATTTCGCCATTTTTCGGCAATGAATTGTAGCCACATTGTTGAGCCGAGGTGTTCGTTCCTTGTTGGTGATTCGTTTCATTGGTCGAATCTTTTGCTAGCTTTTCCTTCGTACATTTGTTCGTTCGATCGAGCGTTGTGACTGGGTGTTGTGAGAAAACTGCCACCACATCGCTGGTATTGGCAAGTGTGGAATGATTTATTGTGCCTCCGGGGTTTTTATACTTTTCTCGAAATTCGTTGATATTAGCCAGTAGATCGTTCGATACTATCACGTCATTGTTCAATTGCTTGACGGAATTGGTACCATTTCTATGACTTTTGATTTGCTTCTGCTCATGTGACATTGAACTCATTGGCACCACAACTTCCAATTGATCCAAAGATTTGCTGTGATTGGTCTGTATTACCAGACCACCGTTGTGGCAATAGAAGTGGTTCTGATCCCACCTGTCTTTTGGAGCAGGTAGTGTGGATACGGAGTGATGTGACAACGTTCTGGGCATCAGACCGTTTTGGGTGGTCGGTTGGATGGACAAGCTAGCTTGAAATATATCACCTGGTAATGCGGAGCGCGATGTCAACACTTCGACGAAATTGGAGTTTTTCGGATTGAGTTCGCTGTGTAACGAGACTACTCCACACGAGCACTGTTTCCGACCATTCAAATTCGAGGTGGAATTGTTGCGCACCGACTGCAAGGCAGTTTTTGACACATTCTCACTGGCATTCAAATGTGGATCTAAAACAGTTCAGATGGTTTAGAAAATCACTTTTTTCGATTCCATGGAATCTGTCTTACCACTTCCCATCTGCTTGTTTGAAAACTTTGGCGTATCTCGGTAACGGTCTTCGAAAATTAACGGTAACGAACTCGAATCACCATCTAGCGTGTTACAATGCACTGGCAGTGGAGGTAGTAAAAGCATATAGCGTGATCGTCGGGCCAGTTCGCATATGGTGCCATAGCTCTGATAGTTTGTGTCGCAGCAGCCACGAGGATTTTCCATCATAAAAAAACCTTCCGCAAACCGACGAACTCGAATTGTGTGGTGTTTCTTGGCAAGCAAAGCGTGAACCGACGGTTGACTGGCTGTAGCTAGTACACGTCGCCAAAACAGTATGCATTCAGCGCACAGCTGAGCAATGTCGGAATTTGCACACGCAACAAAGTCTTCTTCGTTGTCAGTAAGCTGTAACAGACAGAGGGGGATTAGCGTGCGACAAAAAATGTGAAACAAAACTGTACCTTTGCAAGATCGGCTAACTTTCGTAGCCTTTGGCTGGTGTCTAGGTTTGCTGATGATAAATTTACCAAAACTGACCATTGATGAGGTAGTACTGTACAAAATTCCATTAGATTCGCCTGCAACGACTCTATGGCATCTAAGAGTAGTTTACATATCTCTATATGTAACTGAAAATGAAGAAACGAATGGCAAAATCAAGAAATAAATTTAACGACTAAATCGACATTACTTGTCGCGCATTTGACATCCTAGCACCCGTACCGCCGGCACATTTTATTGTTCCACCCACTTGTGAGCTAAAAAATACTTGTTCCATTGACTTTGGCGATATAGTACCACGGCAGCTGAATCCATTGGCTGTCCACGGTTTCGTGCTCTTTGGTGCACTTTAATGTTAATAGTGTAAATAACTGAATTACAGGACAAAAAATGGTAACAACTAAGCCGCCACTCACTTAATATAAGGCTGATGTAACGCAATTAAGCTTGCATGAATTCCCATTGTGATCGACGATAAATGAAAATAATCGAACAGAATCGGCAAATGATAGTGTAGGCCTTTGACTGGATGGAAGTTAAGTTTCAAATTTCTAGATGACACCAGACTTGTCTCGGTTGCCTTCTCTCCGAACCATAGTTCAACATTCAGTGAAAATTCAGCGCGTTCAATTGAGTCTTTCAAATGACGACTATCCACTGAAAATTACATAGTTCATGGGTGTTATTGTATTGTACGTGTATGCGCTATAATTGACCCTCGTCAACAGACTTACGTAGTAAATGAGCACGAAAAATTATCGCTTCTTTCAACGAAACTTCTTCATTTCGGTAAAGTATTTGAAAGACGTGTGTTGCCCCAGTGCCATTTACAATGGATGCTGATGGAAAAGCAGTCGACGATGCTTCCGGTATACATGTTTCCACCTGAATTGGCAATCGCGATGATGCTCGAAGAGAACAACGAATTTGGTATAGTCTGAAAAAAAAGTCGATTGTATATCAATCAATGACGTGCCAGTGGAAATAAACGTTCACATCAAACACTTCAGACAAGAGCATTTTTAGTTTGTATGAATGTTCAGAACTGAAGTTAAATGAAGCTTAGACGAATAATAGTTATTTACATGATAGATCACGGCAGAGTAAAATAAACCAGGCAGGAGCGGTTCATTTTCGAAACGTCAAATAAGGGACCTAATACACTGGATGAAAATGAACTCAAATGAATACTGACATAAATTGAAAAATTTCGTTCGCAAGAAATATAAGGCTACTAGATTATTCAGGTTCCTAGTCAAATCAGCGCTCAGCGCTCCTGCCTGGTTAACTTTACTCTGTCGTGGATAGATGCATCGAAACCATACTTGTGTTTCGAACTACATCAGTCGTGCGTGATAAAAAGATGAAAGTTATTGTTTTCGTGCGTTTATTGACCTCGGTTTCGCCTCGGATTAACCAAATTCACACTAGAACACTAACTTTCATCCTTTTATCCAAGCAAATTATTACTGTGCAAGCAAATAACTATTGAATAACTATTTGAGCTACATCGTATTTAATTCAAAGAGTCAGCATCGCCATTCAGAAAGGAAATGTAGCTTCAATTTTGGGAACAATCCCACCCACGAGAGATTTGAGCCATTTGAGCGAAATATTTTATTTGTAAATTAATTATTATTATACGAAACAATAAATGAAGACACGTAAAATGTAGGAAAATTGAATGATTCATGTGGAATAGAAGTAGATATTTAATGACTTTGGAAAATGGAAGCGTACTGAATTCTATTACTTCGTTTGTTTAATCAGGTCCAAATTAGTTGTTTGCTTTGTTTAATTTCACTTCAAATTTAAACCTTTTTCTCAATGTTTCTTCGAAATTATATTTACCAAAAACACATCGGAAACGTCTATTCTTCACACTATATGGACGGTTTGTTGATTGACATCACACGTTTTTTTATTATTATAAAGAATTCTGTTTATTTTAGAACGTTTAGTGGCCAATAGATTGACTTTGTCGACATTGCTTTCAGATCAAGATCACAGTCCTCAGACACATTCAAGGGTAATAATCACAAATAAAATGTAAGAATTTTAGTTGTGATTGTGATTCGTCGATAACGTCGTGGATTAAAGTTTTATTTTGTTTTCAGCCAACGCACTTCAAGCATGAGCTTTAGCCCGAGGTACTTTTACTCATCTGTATTCGAAATATCAAATTATTTCCCGATTGTAGTATGACGTTTTCCTTTACGAAGGAGGGAAAGACTTTTCCCTAGGGACGGAAAGTCCATTTTCTCTCCCTAGTAAAGGAAAATCTGGAAGAATTTTTCTTGTTTGGTTTTGAGAGAGCCAATTCTCCCTCAATGAGCTTTTAATTTTTCCGCTTTTTGTTTATTTCCTATTCAGGAAAACGATGTAGCTCAGTGTGAAAATACTTTATTTTAAAAGCCACTAAGAATTTTTCATACAAAATAGTACTCTATTTGGCAGCTGTCACTCGAAACACTTTTGCTTGAAGTGCGTTGTTTCAGCGTATGCAATTTGACTACATTGACCATTTTATACTATGTATGACAAAAATGGATATCTATAAATGACCGTGGATACAGTTCGAAGTAGAATAGAGTTGTGGGGCAAATCCTAGGTCTTAAAATTTAAACTAAAAAAAAACAGTATGTCTTAGACCAATCTTACCATTTTATTAATGTGTCCATTCCCTCCCTGGAAAAACCCATTTTGTTGTCTCGGGGCCAAAAAATGACTTTTTATCGTTTTGCATTTTCTGGCCACAAGAAAACAAAGTACCGTACTGTCTTGCTGGGAAATTTTGCTGTTTCGACTGTCGAATCGACATGTGCACCTTTCTACATGCCCAACAAAAAATGTCCCAGCATGATAGTAATTTACTATTTCTAGGTTTAAATAGCCAATCACTTTACCGTTCGTTGATTTCGCTCCAATCACGGCACTTTAAACATTTTACTCTAAATAGATTAGTGAAACTGGACAGCCCTAACACTGTAAAAAATATGGATTTTTTTTTCATATAAAGAAGTACTCTATTTGGCAGCTGTCACTCGAGGCACTTTTGCTTGTAGTGCGTTGCTCCAATGTGTAATTGTGCGACCTCAGATTTAAAGATTTCGAGCTAGGTCTGCGATCTAACTTTTTGTTCTTCAACTTTCCATTTTCAGGTAAGTTTTTAAAAGAAGTTTTTATACCCGAGATGATATGCAAACGAAAAGGATTATCAGTTATTTGACAAAATATTTCCATAAAAAGTTGGTAAACCCAAATTATGGTAATTGTGCTACTCATACTTAATCGATTACCTTTCGTGAATTGATCCACCCTACGAGCTATAAATATGAGCATAAACCTTTATGATTTAACATCGGAACAAAGGTTTTTCTTTATTCTCCATAAAAAAACGGTTTATTAATAAACATGTTGACTGACCTTTCCAATAAAATCTGATAAAAATGTTACACAAAGTTCAAATTAAGAGCTTTTTGTGTTTGATTTTCTTGTGTATAATACATTTCCATTGCCATTGACATGTAATGTATACCTCTCCATATTTGTATCCGAATGCAGTGAATGAGTTTGTTTTTCTTTGATCTGATGACGTCATACCCACTGCATATTTGATTTTACATTGTTTCATGTGTTCAACTATAGTCTATATGCAATCCCTTATATGACGATACAACAATGTTGTATGTGTAGGGTGGTGAGTTCTACATTTTTTATTGCACTCCGTTAACGTAATTGTAGAGTAACGGATTCAGTAGAGGAGAAAGAAAATTGTCGTATTAAAACATTGTTAAGAGGAGATTGGCAGACTTTACGCTCTGAAAACGTTGTTGTAAAATTTTGAATGGGTTTTACAATTACTTGAATGTTAATCATGCAATTGATATGCAAATGTTGTAATAATTTATAGGCTGAGGCACCACCTTTGTGTGAGCCGGCTGCAGAGTTATAATTGAATTACATTACATAATAAGGACGAGGTTAATATAATGACTCCATTGACAGGATTATTTTCCGATTCCGGACAACATTTTGATGGCGATTCAACTATAAAATAGTAAAAACGTACGACAGCAATGGAGTTTTTTTACTTACCCTCGTTGAAACAAATCGACATTGTAAAATTTGTAGAATTCCACAGCGAATTCAATAGTTGCCTGTAAATCAGCCATTTTAACTCTTTAAAATCTTCATGTTCCAAACACAATTTTTATTTTCGGTTCTCGAACGAGCGTATAAAATATCTCCTTTCTTCAAATCAACGAAACCATTTACAACGAAAAACGTTCACAACTTTTTCAAAACGCTAAAAGTACGCGATTTTATCATCTCGGACACATTCTTGCAACGATTTGCAATGCCGCAACCCGGACATTGTTTTAAACTCTCAAGTCCCGAAACGGAATTAATCCAATTTGAAATTAGCTTTTTTTTATCAAAACAAATTGATTTTTCAGTTCACATCATACACTTTTGCCAGTGGAAATATGTTTTCTCGTATGATTTGCCACTTAGACCACTCATGTCACGTTTTATCCATTGAGCATGAGCATAAAATGCTCTTTTCCCCGCATTTTTCACAGTCGCTTATGTATGCTTTCCGTTATGTATACATTGGGATCAGCTGATTGATAAAAATTGTTATTGGTATAACTTGTGGATTTGATAGGCACTAGATCTGTGCACTGTGCGGTGATTTCAACGAATGGTCAGCAAATAAACCACCTACAAAACTGCTATGCATAATACGTTTTTGTCTGCTTTATAAAAAGATTTCCACCGCAAATCTAACGAACGAAATTTTTGTCAACACTCAGGAAAATTAAAAACAACATTCCAAGCACATTAACCATGTCAACTGAATGAACTACTCTTTGGATCGGAATGGATTCGATATCATCGACTCGATGTCTGAATAGTTGGTTTTGCATTCCAAACAAAATTGAATTCGTTCTTAAGAAGCGGGTAGTCAAATGCTTCTACCAACAGTTGCAGTGCCGAACTGGCTACCTGAAACGAAAATTTGTAAAATACCTGAGTATGGATCGTTCCCACAAAAAATAGAAAAGCCCTTCAGGTATCGCCCTAAAGTCCATAAGGCCAGTCTTGGCCAGTGAAGTTGTTAGAGGAAACTAGAACAGATCTGAAAGAAATTGAGAACTTTGATCCTCACTTGCTCAGCCGCAGAATATTTAATTTTTGTTGGAGAATTGAAGGGTATCTCAACGAAGTCGCTAAATCTGTAACTTCATCTGTCATAATCATAATCTATTACTTCAATTATTTCATACATTTAGACTCTAGATCTTCTCCATAGAATGTACAGAATATTCACAAATGTAAAGTTAAAATTAAACATGCCTTATCATCACGCTCAGAGGTCGTATACATAACCGATGTTTCTCATCACTCATTGTGTAGGTTATAGAGCTTAAAGAGTTGATATAATGCGAACAACAATAATGTGCTGTCTTTGCTGTTTCTCTTTTTCTTTTCTTTTTTTTGTTTGTTTTTGATTTGAAAATCTATTTTAAGTTTTCCGCTTTTCTTTACTTGCAAATATTATGACAAAACAGTTCGCTGACATGAATTTCGGTTGGTACAACAACACTGTGTTTTAAAATGGCATTGCGTTCGGTATATGGAAACAGGGGAAATTGCTGGTATATAGGTATAATTTCGAGGGTATTTTTTCAGACTGGGGTTCGGTTCCCATTCTTGCGCAATGGATTTTTACGTCGATATGTCACAAACCAATGTCAATAGTAATTTCACTTTGAAAATAATCGACATCGACGAAAATTAACCAACATTTCTTGTAATGATATATTCGGAATCAGCGCTTACAGGACTACTTTTGGTTGTAACTTACAGGACAGAAGCTTAGATTTATCTTTAAAAAGCGTAAAGAGCGTAAAGAAATTCAAATAATTCCACTTGCTTAAAATTCATTCGAAACTGTTTTTTTTTTAATCGACTTGCTGCACAACAATAGCTATTTCTGTAGATTGAAATGAACGGAGGTGAGGATGAAGTTTTCTTCAACGCAAAGCATAAAAGTAAAGTTTCTCAGGGTACATAGTCATAATCTGGGTAGTTGGGCTATTTGGTGCCCTCAACACCTGACCGATTGTTCCACAGAAGAATTACTTGAATGACGACAATAAATTCTGTGTACACAGCAAAATATCTTAGTCTAACTTTAGGCGGAGATATATTTAGCACAAGATGAAAATCCTAAAGGCTAATAGGAGTTTCTCACGCTATGCTTCTACTCACTAATTCACACTAGCTAATGGCTCAATGTTTCCTATGGGGGACGCCTACATCCAGCAGTGGATACAATAAATGCAGAATCAGATGAAGAAGTAGTAGATTGAAAAAACTTTGCTCATTCAACGGACTAGATTAACTCAGATACGATACCTTCCATTGAAACTGGTGCGAGTCTTAAATTTATATTTGTACAACGTATTTCGAGAGATCAGGCAAATCTCCTGGCTACCCCTGGCGCTCTATCGACAATAATTGCTATTGGTAGTAACAATTGTGCAATGAAGTGTAGGAAAATAGTAGACTATTCATCCCAATTTCTGTTGTATTTTAACAACGACACAGACACCCGACATAGCCTCGTACAACTGTGTAAAGAAAACCTCAGTTTTTAATTCATTGTTGAATTGCATTATAATCACAAAAGATCTGGTTATATCGTCTCGGGTGTAGGGTGCGTATACTCACTTATAGTGCCTCAATTACTGCAAATAATCAGCAAGACTGTCGTTCGCACTAAGTGCGACGCACTTAATAGTGCTTGTGCAGGTGTAGCACGTACCACGTACCTTGATGGTTTCAGTATTCCGCTCCTGTTCCTTACTATGTTCATATATTTGTGTTTTTCAAAACGTTAAACAAGGTGTAGGCTGACTTAACAATCTTTATCAAAGGTACGGAAGAATCAAAAAACGCTGACCACCAAATCAACCAAATAGGAATCCTACCTTAATGAATGTATCCAATGTTAATTCATACAGTTTCCCGATCAGCATCTTGTGTGGCTGCTTCAAATATTCCCCAAAGATAATTATGCTCACTTTGACTAATTGGGGCTGTTCGATCCAATTCGATTCAAATAAACTGTAGGACAGACTGTTGCTTGACAGAGTGATCTCGTTCCCGAAGTACGTAATAACGTATATTTCGGAAATAGCACAGAAAAAGGCGTAAATATGAACTAGACGCACCACAAGATTGTCACTGGCGAACTAGAACAAATTGATCGAATCAAATAAAATCACGGTTCGATGGATTGCGTTTCATACAAATGCCAGCGCATAAACTGATATACAAATGCAGAGCCCACTGACACATAAGTGTAAGAAAAATAGATTGGCAGTTAGTAGTCCCAGTTCATCGATTAATCTTAAAAAATGTAAAATGTACTTGAAACGTGGTAACAAGCTGCATACACACAACGAACATACCCCCTTATAAATAGGTGGGTATTAATCGATGCCAGCAAGCCCTGGAGAAAAGAATTGTGATTTTCCTTCCCTGTCCCATGTCCAGTAGTTCGTCCCATGTTTACAATCTCTCTCGCTAGGATTTTATATCTCAGGGAACAATGAAGCATTAAGTACCAAATTATGACTGAAGACGAGATTACCACCATTGTCAGTAGCATTTCGATGGAAAGAAAAATACTTGCGGCCCAAAATGCAAATTCGGTGCTATTATAATCCAATGGAAATCCGATTTTGAACAGGAACTGTCTCTCGCTTACGAAGAAAGGTTCAACTACAGCAACAACCACAGCTGCAACAGAGCACGTAGATGCAGTCGCACATATAAATACAATGAAATAATTCATAAATCTTTCCAAATTTTGGTTCAAAAAATTGAGGTCTTCCACGTCTTGAATCGGATACACACAGATCTGATTTATCAACATGATAATCTGTTTCTGCTTCCAAATCACAATCAAAAGTGTAACGAATGCAACTGCAATTATAATGGATGCATCGGCTAAGAATAGACGATCATGTTCATTTTCACTTGTAATTGATCCAGCAGCTAATGACATTACGTAAAGGAAGTAAAAGATGCAATAGAACCACTTTACTGCGAATTCTGTAGCTGTAGGCTGATCTCCCCGATGCCAAAAACCAATGCGATACAAGACAAGCATAGTTTTATCGATCACTTTGTGAATTCGTACAAAATGCGTCTTGGAGTCGATGTTTGGAATCATCGGAACGGTTGGATAAGTACTAACGTTATGTAGCCTAATTTGTTAACATAATTGAAATATATTTTGGTATTTTTGAAGGAAATTATAGGTAGGTCGGCACGTGTTGAACTTAAAATACCAAAGGATATCAATACATATGTTATTAAGTACATTACGTTTGATGGAAATTGTACTTCTTGTGTGAAGTCTCCGAACCGAGACGAAGCCGAAGATAGTAAACACAGATGAACCACATTTTCCATCGTTTGTCAGAATTATGACTGAAGACGATAGTACCACCATTGTCAGTAGTATTTCGATGGAAAGAAAAATGCTTGCGGCCCAAAATGCAAATTCGGTTATAATCCAATGGAAATCCGATTTTGGAAAGACAGATCTAGAAGACAGTTTAAATTTATTCGGATCTATTACTTCAATGTGAAACGACGATTGCGGGCAGAGCGAATTTGTTGAAAAACGGAGCGTGAAGATTTTCTTCTTTGGATTACAGAGTGAGTTGAGCAACCTTTTAATTCGCAAGTGACATACCGTGGACACTTGCGATAATTTTAATTTTCACAGGGCTTCGCAGGGCTTTGCTCTCTGTCCAAACAAGGACTCACTAAGCCCCAGGGACTATATTGACATGAACGTTAAAACTCATTTTCCGGGGCATTAATGAGAAAAATAACTTACGTCCTTCTTAGGAACTTTTTTTTGGCCTTGTGTGGTTGCATCACTCTCCTTCGGCTTGTGTTGCAAACGCCACACTTGGCAATAAGGCCTCACATCAAGGCAATTCAAGCACTGAAACTTGACAGTGTGTCAAACAACTGCAAAACACTGTAAAAAACCATTTCATACAAAATAGTAGTCTATTGGCAATTGTCGACCATGATCACTTTTCCTTGAAGCGCGTTGCTCAGACCCCTATTTGGCGTAATTTTTGTGTTTGGCCTGTGCTAAAGAGAGAGCTGCTTTGATGGTGTCCTACCTTCTGTTATTGTTATTTGCCCCTAGTCTTTCAACGTCCGTACTTAAATCGACATCAATTTGGTATTTATTGGTTATTAAATTAACAATGAAACAAGAAATAATTTTAATTTGGTTGATTTAGAAGCAACTTATTATGGAAAAACGATAATTTTCGATGGATCGTTCAGTGTAACATTTACATTTGAAACGTATAAATACGGTAGAATCAATCACATACGCAATTTTCTTAATTATTTACTTAAGGTGTTCATTTAATTTTAAAAGAAAAAAGTTTAGAAAATTTGTCATCGCCAAAATCCTTGATTTATTGTTTACATTACATTTAAAAACCGTGTCATTGTCCTATTTTTTAAGTCTCTTGGCAGTGAAACAAAAGAAATCCCCTATGAAACAACGAATTCCTTTCTTCAACACATTTCTCAACTGTCACGTATACAGGGAGCCCACTCCTCCTTGATTCCTTAAATCTCCTTGATTTTCAAAAATCCTCCTTAAACCTCTTTAATCTCCTCAAACTCCCTATTTATAGTTTAACTTTAGTTAAAACAACTAAGTGAAATAACATTTTAATTCTGACTGTGGAACCATCCATAGGCACAACCGTTCCTTGCTTACTTTACCAAAAAAAGCTCATGAAACCTAAATATATCAAAGAATGAGATCAATAGTGCTAAATATTCCTTTATCCAATAAAAAGTGCTTGCATAACCCTATTGTCTCAATTGTCCTTTTCATCGATTGTGTTGATGCTGCTGATAACTTAATCATTTATTGTCAATCAATTGTTAACTTTCGTCATCTGGTTAAGTTAGCCAATGCGTATTTTTACCTCAGTCATAGGAACAGGATCAGCGGGCGAGGATTTAGCGTAAATAAATTTGTGTTAAACAATCGGGAGGAGCAGCTCTTAGAAGAAACGATTGCGGCTATTCGGGTAGTTAAGGATACTTTGTCTTTCTACGATAAAGTGGAAGATTTTCCAATTACTCGAAAATTGTGAGACCTCTGCTCGCCGGCCCGTAAAATATATATTTTTTAAGGCAAATGGCCTTATTAGCAAAACGAGTCAGACAAAAACGAAAAGCATAAGAAAAAGGCGCCAAGTCTGTCCAAAATTCAAAGCATCTAAGCTGAAATAGCAGAGGAGACTTTAAAGTTAAAAGTCTCTGAAAAGTTAATTGATGATGGTAATAACACTTCGTCAGCTGTAGTTAGCGAACGTAAATTAGATAAATCATCAGTCGCCAAGGCACATATTATTTTGAATGCAGACATTACAAGTAGCAAATGAGATACAATCAAAAATAGATGATTTAAAAAAAGACGAAAGATTAAGTAGCTAGGCTAATAAGTTTTTTTTTAACTACGTGATCTTTGAGTACAATAAACTTTTTAATAACTACAAATTTTACTGTTTTCACATCATCACTGATATATTTGTCTTATTTCATCTAGAGTAAAGGATTTCGGGAACAAATTTTGCTGTTTTCACATCATCACTGATATATTTGTCTTATTTCATCTAGAGTAAAGGATTTCGGGAACAAATTTTGCTGTTTTCACATCATCACTGATATATTTGTCTTATCTCATCTAGAGTAAAGGATTTCGGGAACAATCTTTGATAAAATATTTGTGAAAAATTCGGAAAATATTTTCCAAAGAACAGTCTCTGAGAAACACCAAAAAATCTACTGCATAAATTCTTAATATGACTTTAGAAAGTCAACCGCTCCCTGCGTATATTACTTTTGTTGACCTCGTTTGCTATCTGTGTATGTCACCGTTAAATGTAACCATTTCACTTATCAATAGGACTTCTAACATCGAGAATAGAAAATGTCTAATAGACATTCTACAGTTCCAAAAAAAAAACTAGACCAAAAGAAGTAATAGATCCGATAGCAACGGAGTTTATATGCTCGTCGTCTGTTAAAGGTTAAAAATATGTATCCGAGATGCTTCCGACAGTTGGCAGCGAGGTCAAATTTGGACAATTTGAACTCTTTCGGGTCACACATTATTTTTGGTTAAGCCATAAGCCATCCGATACGCGATTAATTCGCCCACGAACATCAGCCCTGCGATTGCCATTCCCACAAACCAAACCTGGAAAACGGCTGAGAGATGGTCCCATGTGATCAACGTTTTTTCACTCTTTGCAAATCGTCTCAATATATCGTTCTCATTCGTTTCTAATAACACTACGAACGGTTTCATGAATTTCATCAAACGTTTATTTTATCAACGCACTTCAAGATTGAGTGGTAAAATAGAGTACTTTCTGCAGCTGACCACGATGATCACTCATGCTTGAAATGCGTTGATTTTTTTCGAAAAGATATAATTACGTTTCTCTGAGCCTGTCGCGCTCGCCATCGAACTGAATGAATCCGTGAAACCCTCATTGAATTGATTTATTGAATTCGTATTGTTGATGTCATTTTGAAAATTGTACACGATTAAATATTGTCGAATCATCGTGCGTATTAGACGTCGGTTGTAATATTTGTCGATTTGAAAATTCCAGAGACCACATTCGCTGAGTAAGATAAAAGAAAAGTTAAAACACAGTCGATATTTTGATATTTTGCAGAGTTGATAACAGATGACCAGTGGTCATTGACTACCTGTATCTCTCTGATATTTTGCCGCAATGAAAATAATGCTACAAATTTTTTAGTAGAAAACAACAACTGACGAGAAGGAATGTTTTGCCAATTGCAAACTAAATAACATATCTTTGAGGGACAGGTTGGCTTAGTCACTGGTAGCGCACTGTCCTTCCACCAAGAAATCCCGGGTTCAATACCGGTGAGGACAAACTCTATATAGAACTTTCCTTCAATGTAGCATGAACGTAACGCTCCTAAGCCCACCCAAACTTTATAATCTGTGTACCTGACCTGACCTGACCTGACACAATCAAGCCTGGTGCCTTTGCACACGACCAGAAGGACATGAACGTTGGAACTTTGGTAGCACAAAGTGTTACCGACAGTACCACCTTTTGATCCTCCAAGTTATATAATGGACGTGAGTCCAAAAATAACAGCGCTGGCCCGCAACTTGACATGTACAACTTAAAACTAACAACAACCACCGTCGCTCGACTTGTGGCCGGACTAGCTACTAAATTCGTTTCAATATAGTTGAATATAGTCTTCATTGAAATTACCTGTAATCAGAGGACCTGATTTACCTGAGTCAGTTGCATATATTCATTAAAATTAGTGTCTAATGTGATTCCAATTTTAGTTGAACACTCTGCAATTGCCTTCCAATCAAATGTCATTCATTCAATTTCAATCAACCAAATTCAGTCTTCCAACTTCCATACATTTCTTGTCGTGACAGATGGCTCAAATTGCTTGTTCTTGACATTCATACTCATGATGAGTGTTTGACCTCATCAAGTTGAACATATTACAGAAAGAAAAAAAAAACATGAGAAGCTTGAATAGCAACTTTGTTTCTTAGGTTTAGCTGACAAGTCGCACATGCGCACATTCAATGAATTTATATACTGATAGAAGGTGAATATGTATATAATTTCCTTGCGCACATTAATCAAAAATAAACCCACAAAGGGTCCACATTATGGACCCTCAGCCTAAGTTGTAGTATAGCGAAGAGATGAACCGCTTACACGAGCTAGCGCTCAAACAAGAACCAACGGGTCTATCAAACAAAACAGAAGGTTTCATAACGTTCGCACAACACACTTCAATCTGTACGCCAAAATTCATTCACTCAGGGCAATCTGACCTACCTACTAATGAAATTACCTTCAAGGCGTTACGTCACATATCCAGATTACCTTACAATTTGCGTCTTACAAGCGTTAGTTTCTGTTGTATCTGAGCATGTCCATTGAGTGAGATCACCGTGCTTCATTGCATGTCCCAAACTCAACAGAAATTCATTCCAGCTCATTTCTGACATTGGCATTCGCTACACTGTTCCCAAAATTCATTGATTCGTGCAGGAGTTGAAACTTGATGGTTCGATCAAAAGGTTGTTGAACCAAATTTTCTTCTTTTATCAATCGTCAGAAAAAAAGCATCAGAAATTCATTCATTCATCTTCTAGTAGGATTTCCGTTCGTATAAATTATTTAATCCTTGGTATTTCTCTCAAAATTAATTGACTTTTATACAAAAACTGGAGAGCGAAAATTTTCACGACCGTCCCTTTTCAAAGCCAACTTCATTCTTCCAAACTTCATAATCTGTGTAGCCCTCAAAACACCATAAACAGAAGAATGACATGAAAGACGCAACCATTGAATTTTGTGTGTAAAAGAAGTGAGTCTAACTTTAGACGGAGAATCAGTGGCAGAAGAAATCCTAAAGGCTTACTATGTTAAAGGTGTGGTCCGGAATTCAAGCATATCGACAGGTTATCGTTACTCACGCAAATACCCTATTAGTATATGCATAAGTTATGACATACAGGGGCTTGTGCAGAATTTACCTACATGGTTGTATCCGGAGCTAGAAGATGTGTCGTGTACCGAATAGGGTTCACTAAATATAATTGGAACTTTGAGAATAGACATGTTTTGGTGGGAACAAGAGAACGTATCCTGGATAGCTTAAAAAATACATATGGCGAGAATGGCAGAATGGAAAGCGGTCGATTGTGTAGATGTAAGAGTCTAACTAAGATCCACGACCAGATGTAAAAATGTTAGACAATTAATAGTTGGGGAAAAGCACAGTGGGCCCACACTATCTGCAGAGGGACACATTTCCTTTGTAAGGCCTGATTGATTTAATCGGATAGCAGGAGGTAAAAACACGTGCTAACTAAAAAAGTGCCATCCAAAAAATGTTACAAAATTATTAACTTAAATCGTTTTATGATGTCGTTGATTCGGTGAATCAGTGGATTGCCTTTATATGACACCATAACATTCCAAAAGCTACAAAATAAATTGATTGCTTTGGAAATACGTTTTCGACGAAATATTTTGGAGTACCTCTTGGTTTGATCTCCTCGAATATAGTAAATGGAACTATCGCCAAACCAGGAAACCCATTGAACAGATATATGACGAGCTCTTAACACATCGGTAAATGTTGCGGCTTGTCCAGTTGATGCTAATTTCAGTCCTATGGGCACTGACTGATTAACATTAACAGAAAGAAGATATTTCATCTTTTCCGCATCATTCGTTAAAACCGGATAGTATCTAAGCGAAAAATTAGAATTAATTAGGGGAACACTGTTCGACGTCAGATAATTTTGACTTGGAATTACAATTCACTGATTGAAAGTGGTATCTTACTGCTAATGATATCGGTGACGGTTTTTAGTTGTACAACATGTCCCGGTTCTGCGAAGAAGGATGTTAATGTTGTGGTGAATAAGCAACTGATAATCAAACATGATCCGAACCAAATCCCATACACAAACTGGATGACTTTATTGTCGGGTAACATTGGTGTTGATGTTTCTGTTTGAAAACATTCGAATCCGATAAACGACATATTCTAACTAATGTGCAATGCATATTACCAATCAATGATCGCAAAAGAGTTGCAAATGTTTCGATTATAAACCACATTCCATTTTGTTTGGAAACGGATGGCTTGAAAGATAATCTGTGCATATATTTGATGAGGATGGACTGTAACAATACCACAAAGAGTACGATACAAAGCAATGTCGTATTTTTCTGGAAAAGAGTTTCGTCAAATAGGGAGAAAACGATCAATTTGGCAAATGTAAATAAAATGAATTGCAGTTTATGTTGTCAGGTCTGCAGTGTGTGTAGTGTATGTGATTTCCCAACAAAAATCTCTACGAGAAAAGTGTGACACAGTCTTTGAAATACAATTTCTAAAATGAATGATATCGCTAGAGTTGACTCTTTCAGCTTCGTTACGAAAAAAATAACTTTTACAATTAGTCCAAACAAGCTGGCTTAGTTTTCCTCATCATCTGCCAAATAATTTTTACTAAAAACAACAACAAAAATTTAAAAAAATCCACGATGCGAGTGGAACGCAAAACTTTGAGACTTAGCCGACAAAAGTAACTCTCTATCTGTCCCTCTGTTCTACTCGTAAAACTCTGAGACTTTGCCGAAGAAAGTAACTCTTTATCAGCCACCATTTAAGAAATAACTATAAAACCTTAATTGACCCACCCATTTCTAACTTTCGACATTTTTCACATATGCCCCTATGTTCTACTCGTAAAACTCTGAGACTTTGCCGAAGAAAGCAACTCTCTATTCAACAATTCAAGAATTAGCTCTAAAACCCTAATTGACCCACCCATTTCCAATTTTTGACATTTTTCACATATGCCACTCTGTTCTACTCGTAAAACTCTGAGACTTTGCCGAAGAAAGTAACTCTCTATCTCTCATAACCCAAAAAAAGTAGCCCTTTCATCCTACGCTCGAGTAGCTCAAAATTTGGTCAATCTGACCACTATAGCTCAACCGGATCTGCACCGATTGTTCTAATTATTTTTTTGTTCGATTCGTGTAGCGAATACCTTTGATGGGTTTCAATACAGCTGAGCACAGCCGAAAACGCGTTCCCAACCCTCAAAAACCGCACTCAGAAGCCACTTCGATGCAAAATTTCATGAAGATTGGCTGACTACTTTCCGAGATAGCCCGTCGACAGATAGATAGATAGAAACATACAGAGTAAGTTGAAGGATTCTGATTGTTTGGAAAAAGTTAATTTGGTGTATTTTGTATGAAAAATGGCCAATTTCAAAACGATGTATCTCGGGTAATTTTAAACCTACAATTGTTAAATGTTTAGTATGTGCACAATGAACATGAGCTGGATCTACTAACACGCACTTATTGTATGATAAACAATCAAAACACATTCTTCCTAATTCATACGTGTTATTTGCGCGCATAGATGACGTTAACGTAGATGCACTGTGTGTAAGCTGTCTTTGATTTGTTTACAATACAAAGTGTTTTTGTATGTACACCAGCTGGTGATATTCAGCTGGTGCCTATTTTGCACATAGGAAACTTTTAGCAATTGTACATAGTCGAGTGATAGCTCTTTTAGCTCGTATTTGAAGCGAGAATATGATAGAATAGGTTTTGTGGTGATATAGGCTAAAGGAAAGAAACTAAAATTTTAGGCTATGCATAGTTAACGCGTCTCAAAAAATTTTGTTCGTTTTTTTTGGGGGGTTAGACTGCGTCAAGTCGTCTGCTATCGCTCCGGACATGATACCACAGCACTAAAAATTCGAATGTTTTCATTTTCAAGATTGTTACAATCAATGGATTTTTAACGGAGTTGTGTGGGAGATGAGATCTCAAAATTTGATTAGTATCACAAAAGGAACTATACTCTTTTCTTGCCGATACGCAGAGCAACGATTTATGTCCGCATTCCACTCAAAAAGAACAAAAAAAAACATTCGTCTCGCCTAATTCGGAGAGGTGCTGTACAGTCACGCAGCGTTACTAACGCTCTCGTATATCAGTAAATGAAAATCAAAAGAAACAAATTCGTACGAACAACATAAGAAATCTCTGATTTGGTAATGTATTGGTTTCGGGGGGTAATCAACTCTGTAAAATTATGTAGCAAGGTAGAAAGAATCGCGAAGTGATCTGGGAAGTCACGGATTGATGCACCTTCTGAGGGTTGAAAATAATGTTCAGATGTTTTTACCGAAACTGCATTTGTCGAAACGTGATACTAATAAAAATCACTGTGAAGCACAGGAATCATGAGAATCACAAGAAATCATTACAATCATACCGAATATGGACAAGTTTTTCCAGACAGATTCCACCTCTGCACTGAAAATATTTCCCAGAATTTTTTTACGTTTTTCCTAAATTTTCTCACTTTTTCTCAACATTTTACTAATTTCCCATGTTTTTCCAAAAAAAAAATTCGGGAAAATTGGATAATTTTTGACGAATGAGAAAAAGCGGGCAAATAATATGAAATTTTTTGAAAAACGTTGTCTCAAAAATAGGCTAGGCTAAAAGTACAGTGAACGACATCTCAAATGTCTCACTGTCATTTTTTTCAGAGAATGTCATTGTGAATTTGCAATGACACAATAAAATTCTCAGAAAAATTTGACAGTGAGACATTTGAGATGTCGTTAACTGTAGAAATTTAAATGATCAAAATCATTCGGAAAATCCCGGAGTCATTCTAAAATCAAGAAAATCTCTGTCATTTACCCCTCGATTTCATAGACTCGACAAGGAACTAATACTGGTCAAACGATGAGGCTGCAATATAGTGTTAAAATAACTTCATTCAATACAATTCTATGCCTCCAACTCATAATCATTTTTTACACTCACAAACCAAAACTGTTATTTCATTTGATTTACAAGCACATACTGGTTGTGTGGCAAATCAGTAAACATATAAACGATAAGTTTTCGCAGAGGAGAAATTGAAAATGTCCATACCTCAAATACAGTCCACAAAATCATCGAACTCGGAAGTCTGCCAGCTGTGGGTACAATAAATTTTAGTTGATTCGGTAGAAACCAATCAGTCATATCAAAATCTTTGAAAACATTCGGTGTCGTTGGCACGGCCCCAAAAAGTAGATCGTATTTTTGATTCTGAATCGCAATGTAATGGAAACGTGTACGCTATCGTCGAATAAATGTTCGCACCAATCGTATGTGGTAATACCTTTAAGAGACCCATTCTTCCGGTGGGCTCTTTATTTTCATCGAATGTTAAACCCATTCCGATTTTGTCGTCTACATGAATGGATAAATTGCAATTCAATCGCTGTTCCATTGTTTTAATGAATTCCACTTCTATTCCTGCCTCATCGATGCTGGATATATTGATCACATTTGGTGGCCAGATGCCAGTTATTATATTCACTGGACATCGATTTAAATTTAGAGGAATTTTATCCGGGAAAAATGGCAATAACTTTCCACTAAGGGGTGTTGTAGGAAACATGTAATCGAAGTAAATTTCTGATTTTTTTTTTATATAAAACTGAATTGGTTGTAAAACATTCGACCAACCTTTTGGTGATGTGTTAATCAAGAATGATCCAAGCCTTTTAATGTTTGATGAAGCAAACATTCTGCACTGATTATTTGCGAACGGAAAGTAAGTGTATACATCTACTGCGGTGCTGTCGCAACTGTTTAGTAATATGAAATTTAGAAAGTGCACTGACCAACTAAGTGCAAAGTAATCGGTTACAGACCTAGAAAAAATGAGGAAGAATTAACGATTAAGTCCATTTATTCCAATACCTAGTTTAGTTATTAATGGTATCGAATGCAAAGTACTTTATTCGTATGCAACAGACATCCAAAGTGTGACACATTATGATGCTGAGTTGCATAATAACTATTTTCGCAATTCCGGTCCATAATCATCACCTTTCCATGCATCCCCATTTAATGTCGTTTTGAAGGTATTTATTTCACTGTATTCCTGGACACAGTGCGATATCAACTTTTTTTTCGCACGCTAAAGAACCTATTACCTTCAACGAAGGCTAAATTTTTATAAATAAAAATCTTGCATTGAGCAGAAATCGAACCCCCGACACCAAAAGGTTTTTGAACACAAATCAGCGACTGTAGCCATTCGGCTATAGAGTCACACAATTATACCGAACGTATTGTTGAAGCGTATATACTAAGCATTGACTAGTCGATTTCATTCAACGCGTCTCTTTACATCACATTGCAATGTGTATTATAATGCAGCCTTCTTGATCGTTCAAATGAATTTCTGTATACACAAGAATTTTGGAACAAAATGTAGGACATGTTTTTGCATTGGAAAGGTGATTATGGCCCGAAATTGCGAAAAACGTTGTATCTACCACGGTAGGTATGCTGGTATTTTTTTCGCACACGACGTCTTGACATCTAGTGCGAAAAAATACCTTCATACCTACCTTGGTAGATAAATAACTATTATACCATCGAGTGATAAATGCTGTTTTATGCACTAGATGCGAAGATTGTCATTCGAGGCCGAAGGCCGATTGTGACAATACACATTGTGTGCCTAAACCAAGTTGTATACAACGTTTTTCTCAAAAAGGCAACACTTTTCGTCACTGAGTTGAGAAAAAACGATTTATGCAACTCAGTATCATAACGTACACAATTTTCATACTTTAGATGCATCTGTTGCATAAATCAAAATCGTTGTATGAATCACAGCCTGTGGTCTCGTCTCATAATTACACATCTAGCGCCTAATAAAGTACTTTGCACTCGATGTCATTAATAATCAATATTGCACTAGTGCGTTAATGAGTTTTCATTTGTGACCATTTCTACATCAAAATACAAAAATCTAGTCCCCATCTGTGGTCTGCATTGCCTAAGGCTTGGAACTGGTCAGGTTGACCTGAAGCCCCAAGCTCAGATTATCTGAATCTGATTAGAACTGAACCTGAATGGAACATTTTTACCTGACATTTACCTCAAATCTGCAGATCCGGAAACACTCATGTAAATCATGTCATATTTCAGGAATATCTAGGATCCTGAATTACCGGAATTTCTCTTAATTTCAGATATTTTCAGGTCGACTTAAATTTCAGTTTCAGATGAAGGGGTACCTGTTCCGAGTCCAATTAATTTTGGCATGTAGAGCGTACAATTATGTCAGTTCACGCCGTAAGTGCGGTCGAAATTCAAAATGGAAAGTGCTGAGGTCTGTCTAATGTAGCGTAATTTTCATACAAGAAAGCGTTGAAATGTATTTTTCGGTTCACTTTTTCATCGAATCATTCACTTAAAATTCAAATTTTAGGCACACTTACGGCGTGAATTTCACTTTACAATTCGATTGTAAATGGTTTATAGATGAAAGGAATTGTGGAAATGTGGGTAACGCAATACTACTTTCAATTCAATGACAGCAACCCACGGCCCCACAACATGTCTCATATTCTTACTGTAGGTCCAAGCAACGATTTGCCGTCGCAATCACTTTGTTCCTTTTAAATCTCTGCCACAATTGGGTCAAATCATCATTCAGTAATTGATGTAAATCCAGAAATAATACCACCACCGCCTTTATAGGATATTTTCGAGTCACATTCACATTAAATTGTCTGAAAAAGACAGAGAATTTTGGTTGGGGATTAAATTTGATTTAATTATCACCTATCAATGTTTAATAACGTAAACGATGCATTATGTTTCCATTTGTTCGCTATTTGATTACAGTCGAAAGTCGATTCTGTGGCAACAATGCGGATATCCCTGGCGCTGATATTTTTTATTAGATAATTAATTGCCATTTCCGTCGAATTGGCATATTCGTTTGTGTTTTCGGTAAATAATTTATGGAAATCATCGCAACCAATGCTACTGAATGTTACAAAGAAAATTGTCACCCATTTCAATATAGCAACGGCAACATGGTAAGAACACATATCCTTTTCCTATCGTAAATTCTTAATTTATGTGATAAACCCTTGTGTTGGTATAAACCCTTAAATAAACCAAATAACAACTAAACCCAAAATGATTCTATGTCCGTTCTTATATTATATGGAAGTCAAAAGAGATTGAGCGAGCAATAAATTAGCCATCAATTTGTCGTTGAGGAGGAGAGGCCAGATGAAATGATTTATTTTTTTCTGTCTTTCTTGCCGTCGCATGTTTCATTGCTTTTGACTATTTATTATAATACGGATTGTATGTATGAACGTGTTAATGACTAGGATTTGGTATGAGAATTGATTTTCATAAAATAATTAGTAATCGGGTCTTGATAGCAATTATGTAAATCCATTGTCCGAAAATGGATTTTTTTTTATTTTCCACTTACTAATGGATACTCTTTAGCCTATAACACATTACACTTACCTATAGGACCAATCAAGGAAATGAGGCGAAGTCTGATTTTATTCCGGCTATTTTATCGAGATTTTGTATGAACCGGATTTAGTACAGTACGGATTTTGTGCAGTACAGATTTCGTATCACCTGCTTTTTGTCGGGATTTTTTTCTTCCAGATTTTGTAAGTCCATCCTTTTACAAATCTCTTACCATGCCATTACACCATACATTCATAACCCTACGGTTGTAAAGTATTTCTTGTTTCGTAGTTCGTCTTTAAAGTTGCGTAATGAAAAGTCGCGTTTACATGTGATTATTGAGAGCATATTAGCATCTTCGCCTTTAGTCAACAAAATTGACAGATACACTCGATATTAGAACTTTCTATCCCCTGTCATGTAGCTGTAAATCAACCCTTAAAATGGAATTTTCATCTGATTGCTTGTAACCGCAACCGGGATCAAATCAAATTAAGAACAGACAAACAAACGAAAACAAATTAATTTTGGAAAGATCCGTAATTTCATTTCAGTTTATTTTTCTTTCATTTTGGCTTAATTTGATGACATTACATTAATTTAGCTTTAAACATTTTATCTTTTCTTAACAAATTTTATTTTCTTTTTCGATTTGTTTTTTTTTTCATCTTCTTTTTTTGCCGATAATAATATTTTGCTTTCATTTTATAATATTTTTCCCACGGAAATGATCCACTACTTGATGTAATTAGTGATAATTTTACATACAACTTGCGTCCGAACACTTTAAATTTTAAAATGTTCCAAGCACCTCAACGTCTTCAGCATAGAATCAAGGCTATATACTGTTGGGGAAGAAGTGTCAAAGCTAGGACCTCTTTATGGGAAATTGCTATCCCATACCTTGCTAAGATGTGCAAAAATTTGCCAAAAATAACTAATGACAAATTCTAGCAAATGTTAGAAACCGCGCCTGCAATGCAGATGCGTCTGTTTTTCATATAAAATCCACATTGCCTCCTCAACAAAATATTGCCTTATATTATAATTATCAAAGAGGTGTTTTTGTTTTATTGACCTCGGCTTCGACTTTTTTCAACTTTTTAATCTTAGTTCTGAAAATGGCTATTCCGTGGGACTTCGTTATTGTTCGGACACTGTTATTTTTACTAGTGGAAGGATATCAGATTTTCCACTAATCGAAATATAAGTGCCCACATGACAGGGCTGGGTTTTGCTAGTAACGCAAATAGTTGTGGTGATCCGATTCATTTAACTTTTCCGACACAATTCATGAACCGCTTAAGTAAAAATTCTATCGTATTGCGTATGACTTCAGCTTGGTTTTTAGAAACCTTTACAGGAAGAGCGTTATCTTCAGAGGACGTGGGGTAATTTGACACACGGTGATAAAACAATGCATTTTTCAACTACGTAAAAGGTGAACTCACACACGATTTTTACATACCAAAATTTTGTAAAAGGAGTCATTACGTCAATGCCATGTTAAAAGCATTTGCAGCAATAAACTTGCGTGTGCGAGTTTACCTTTTACATAGTTTAAAAATGCGTTCTTTTGGCACAGTGTGTCAGATTCCCCGATACCCTTCAGAGAGATAGAAGGAAAAACGTGCAAAATACGTTCTAATTAGCGCACCAGTAATTATTCACATTTCGCCCCCTAAAGGCGGAAGGAATACCATCAAAATTTTCCTCATGTGATTCGATCCATAAAATGTGTCAAAAAAAGTCTGAAAACCCAAATTAGCGCAAATGTTTACGCTATTAGCGCAACCCAACCCTGCCACATGATGACGTAATCTACAGTTTTTTTTTCTTCGTCAACAAATTGCATTCTGTGTCGTAGTTAACATTATTTTATTTTTGATTGTATTTTTTTAGAGATTTGATTTATTATTTTGTATATTTTATTGTTTTATTTTATGATTTATTTGCTTTTTAATTATGTTTAATAGTTAATTGGTTTGGTTTGCACAGTTATGTTAAAATGTACGTCTATCTAGTTAATATTTTAGTGGGTAGATTGTGGCTATGGGTGGGGGAAAAAATACAATAATTAAAGTAATCCATTAGGGGTAAAAAATATATTGTTTTGGTTTTAATGAGTTTTTCAGTTCTCTGTTCCATCCCCGGCATGTTTTATCAACACATAAAATATAAATTGATATTTTCAATTTATGTTTTAAATTAGTTTGTTTGTTAAATGAAGTTTATGTTATTGAAATAATACAATCTCGCCCATTATTGACCCGTATGACCGCATCATACAAAATTGGCACAGCATTAAATTTGATGTTAAATTGTATGATGGCGGTAGGACTTTTATAAGAAAATATTCAAGTTATTATCGAAGACTTTAAGACTGTACTGGTTCAATACGTTTTCTTTGAAAATTTTTAATATGGTCATACCTTGCAAATATGTTCACTGACGCCCATCACCTATTGATTGTTTTCATTTTCGCAATAGCTGCGACTATTTTATGTCAAACGAAACTCTATGTTGTTGCAGCAAGTGTTAACGTCTAAAATTGACCGATTTCAAGCACAGGTCATTTACGAGTGAACTTTAACCCCAGAATAGAAGAACAATAAAATTCACAAGAATTTAGTCTTTTATATTGCTGGTATATGAAAAGACACTTCATAATTACTCGTGTCAAAGGATCTGACACATCTACAGCTTCAATTCTATTCATGCACCTTGAACCTTGATACAGTTTATTATTGCTATTTATTCCATATAAACAGAAAGAAGTCTTATAAATAGTACACCTGCAATTTTGATGACTATATGTGTGTAGGAAGGAGGTGCATTCTTTCTTGTAGAATAGCCTCATAAGGTTTGTATGTTGCTCGGCAACATCAATTACAGAAAATTGAAAGACTTACTTTTCCGAGGTTTTCTTTTGCTCATCACTTCAACTATTGTCTGTTGTCTAGTGGTGTGAAAAGGTGCTGAAGTTGGAAAAATGTTATTCGAAAGTTTGTCTTTTTTCAATTTAAAGTAACTACAAAATGAGACGAACTTTACAATATTTTCTGTGAAGGAAATCTGTCTCTTTGATTAATTTTAAAAGTTGTTGTTGAGTTTCTTTGTCTTTGTATTGTAAAATAAATTATTCACAAACCGCAGTAAAGTTTAATTTACTTTACCATATGGTACATTTCAATCGAGAGGAATGGTGAAAAAAAAATTTTCAGGGTCATTAATGCCTTCGGCTCGGATCAAGAAATTTCACTCAAGAAGCATTAGCATAATCATGTGTTCCATAGGTGTATAATGTATACGTATTAGGGTGGATCGATTTTAAAATTGTAACTTTAAACTAGGAAGCGCCTAAGTGAATGTATTTTAATCACTATCCAATGCGGAAAGTTGCCATTTCATGTACATGTGTTCCCCGCGGAAAATGGTCCTTACATGCATGTTTGAGCCCCCATGTGCATTTAATAATAACTTTCCGCATGAGACAACGACTAAAATAAACTATGTTGGATGGTGGAACTTCCACCGTGGAAGTAATTCATTTATTAGGGACAATTAATGAGACTCGTATCACGCAATTGATTCCTAATGTAATTAATGACTTCCGCAGCATCCAAAGTAATCTACTATATTTCCGAAATAGGTTGTGCGGAAACGAGCTACGCTCAGCGTTTCAACATTACGTCACATGCCATTGCTGTAAAGGGTGAAGGTTGACTTTTGTGAGTATGGCGGTTCTGTTACAAAATCGATCCACCCTATTACTTAAAGTTATTGATACTTGTCTATGTGATGGACAAAACTTTCGGAAAACTTTATTTTCGTAAAGAAATGTATGGCTGTTTCTACGACTATAAAATCGAATTCAATCTTTCGTATACGTACATTACCGGTTCTGTTCAAAAACCTAAAACCATATTGTTTACAAAAGTCGAGTTCAGTAAATCTAAACTGGAATAACGATTATGTTAATAAGGACGATGGTATTAGTAGTAGTTTGCAACCGTTCTGATAAAAAAAAATCTTTGTATAAAATTGATTTGAGCTCATTATTCCATACATTGTTAAAGTTTTTTTTTCACTGAAAATTTCGTTCTTATTTCAATAAATATATTTATACGGAAATACCACACTAAAAATCGGCAATATTTTATTTTCAACAATTACATTCTGTATTATAATTAGAATTTCTTTATTCTTACGTTTCAAATCCTACACTATAAATATTTCATTATTACACATCACATTATTGGAATACAAATACAATTTAGTAACTTTTATCATCCGCTTTCTTTCATCTTATTCTCTGTTTGCATTTGATTTTTATAAAAAAATTAATTTACCTAGGATATGATTGTTAAATTTAGTGTGTTTTCGCTTTTCAACTAGAGACGATCGTTTAATAAATAATCGTCATCGTTCTACACCTGGAGAGGGATTACGGAATCACTTCTCTTTCCTCTAATCTATGTCAACTCTAATGATAGAGCACGATTCACTATTTCACTAAAAGATGTCGCTGGAAAAAAGCTGATGTCAACCGAAAATTAATTAATAAATAAAATGGCATCGTACAGCACATGACCTCATGACTCGGGAACAGTACTTAGTTTTTCAATCGGCCCTACATTTACTTGGAGATAAGGGTTTGAAAAAACGTTTGTTATTGTTTCATCATATCTTTTTTAAGACTCTTATCGACAAGCGGATATAAGGAGAACCGATTTAAAAAACTAATTACTGTTCCAGAGTCTTGAGGTACTGGGCTATACAATGTCATTTTATTTGACTAAAATTCGTCGAGTAAAAACTTAATTATTTTTCTGCTGACATTGGTTTTGCTGCAGCGACATCTTTTAGTGAAATAGTGAATCGTACTCTATCGATAGAGTTGACATAGTAATCCCTCTTCTGCCCTCAATCAGCTCATTTATAATCCCTATGAAATATAAGGAGTTTGTTAGAGTTCTACACTTGGGAAATTAATTTACGAAGAAAATTCTCTGAATTTAATGAACATTTTAGAGAATTGCAGGAATCCTATTTTCAAATATTATGCTCGGTAAGGGTACATTCATGTAGTAACGCACGTTAGACAATGTGCTTTTCGACCACTTCCTCTCGCACATTTATGTCTGCCGACACCATACTATTCAAAAAGTGTCAATTTTTTATTCCAAATAATTATGACACTGTCAGCCGACATTATGGTCGCACCGGTCGCACGTTAGTAAGCCCTATGTCCTATGCTTCAAAAAATGTAAAGGACTAAAGATAATATAGCAACCTTTTGACTTCCCCTTCAATCCAATGATTCCCTCAAATATGATGTTTGTTATCTGGACATCTGTACAAGTTCAACGAGCTAATCACACATCGAAATCGGTTCAGCCGAGATATTGAACTTTAATTTTTTTTGAGATTTGAAATTTTCAACAATTTTTGACCACATTCCGTGATAATTCCTAGAATTTTAAGACGCACGGTGATCACTGTCCAATTATCACTGTCACTGGAAAAGTCCAATTTCTTCCAGCGAGAATAATAATCACAAAATGTTGGTCTCCTTGGTGGGCGAAATTAAATTTCTTGCGAGCAAGTATTTTCCACCAGCGCAGGTGATTTCTCAAGCTCTCCTTTAATTCAAATTTTGTGTGTCAATTCCGACATGAGCAATTCGTTCTACATGAGCGGATTTTTCTAGCACTTCTAACATTTTCCACAGAAACAACCTGCTCCCATGGTGGTTCCTGCATTTCGGGATTCGAGGTGATTATCCTCTTATTAGACAACTCTTATTAAACCGATACCACTTATGTGTGTGCGTACTATTTTGAATCTTCCCTTAAGAACATAGGTCTCTGTGTGTAGAAATCTTAGCTGGTCGATACATTTTCTTGATGACCCTCAACTGTAATTTCATTAAGTTTTAGTCATTCATTTGAAATAACTTTCTTTCTTCTTATTATTATTAATTTCACTTTAATAAATTACTATATGTAGAGAGAGAGAGAGAGAGGTACGGAAAATAGTCGATAGTGAACATCATAATTTCTCCAACTTCATAAATATTGATGTGAACATATTAATCAATGGAAACACTCCCACCAAACTAACACTTCTCTGCGTTCAGATCATCGTTTTTCTTTTCCTCTCTAAGTTATGTATAGGAATAATGGTTTCCCATCTTTTATTTCCATTTTCTGCAGTTTATGAGGTTGTCTCGAATTTACATTGGACTTAATAACTTGATCGAACAATATCGACCATACGAAGTTTGGTAAAACCGTCTGTATTAGCATAACATTTTCCATAGCTCCCTCAACATAGACAAAATATACATTCATTTAACACTTTTTCCGTTTATATTTATACAACTAAAATAAAACTTAACGTCTGAGGGTTAAACATTCATATTCATTTTAAGTAAATTTAAATATTTTAACGGAACAATTAAACACTTTTTTCTGTCATCAATGATATGCCCGCTAGTCTGTGAACGGAATATAATTGTGTCGGTGTTGCATTTTGCAATCTTCTCAGATTTTAATTTTGTTTTCAATTAAAATTTGCTTCACTTCATACAATCCCTTAATACCAAGACCAAAATGGTGGACAAAAAGGATTGTGTTCAATTTCTGTACTAATTTCAGTTCAATTTCTGCACATATAAAAATGAAGCTTTTAAGCTCTAAAAAGCTGCTTCACTGACATTTTTGTGGAACCAAAAAAATAATTATTGAGCTTCCATTAATGCACTTCAGTCGCTTTTCGTTTGTATTAACCAGAAGCCGACATTCGTCATAAAATTTTCAAAAATCGTTGGTGGTACGAATGTCAGTTCAGCCAAGTAGTATGGTTTATCAGTAACCATTTCATACTGAGGAAATTGACATGATGTTGGACCGAGTGCAATCAAAGTAGCTAGATCGGTAGACAGCTCTAAGCCTAAAAATCCACTTTTCAAGGGAATCACATTTTCTCAATTTCTTAAACGACTAAGCAAAAAATATTACCAAACAAAGATCAGTTAATTGTTAACGCCTCCTCGTAAAATAAATTCATCAATCGCCCTAGGAACGACCACAAACTTATGACCTTTTTATTTATTATTTAATCCGTCGACACGATCCAGTACAAATTGTAGTTGTCGCGTCATAGGGACCTAAATTTAATTATTTATTATTGATATAGGGTAATGGCTGCTGATCACTACTAGTCACACTAACAGTGCTCATGTTATGATTCATTGCGTCGTGTTTGAGCATTTTCTCAGTCTCTTGTCGGCTATTAGTCATGATGCGTCGAATGGTATTGTTTGATGTACCTGAGGTTCGTCATAAGCGGGCATCCGGCACATGTTCGCGTCAGACTTGTGAATGGGAATTTGCTGGATGACCACTGTCTTGGTCCTGTTGCATGGCTACTTGAACGGCAGAAGGACCATAATACTGTCAATGTAAAACGAAAATTAATTGAAACATCGGCGATACATCGATCGTAGTGTTGTGTCGTACCCCAACGCGACCATTGTCATATTCCCGTCCCGGTTGCATTGTCAACTTTTGTTTTGATTTCATCGATTCGGATAGTTGCTTGGAATTTGGATGTGTTGCTGGACTTTTCAAACAGAATTCGAACAATGCTACAGCCAATGCAACCAATAAACCGCCGATTAGAATGAAGAATATCCCAGCCACATTACTTAGTGACAGTTCATTACGAGTTGCCTCCTGTTTTTCAGGTTGTTTGCATTCGGTTCGGTCGAACCACCATTTGTTCAACAGTTTCGTCAGTTCACCATTTTCCAGCAGCGATAGAACAGCTAGATTAATGGGATCCCTGTGATTGGTCAATGGGAAAAAAAAATAATCTCGTGACCACCGACAGCCTCAGTAAATGTTAAAAGAAAATTTCTTGCCTCAAAGGTGAGCCCAGTGGGGTGGCGACTCCAAATCCTTTCGCATCCAGATTCCGTCCCACTTTCATTGTGTCACACGGTTCCCGTTCATTAATGTACTCATTTTTTGGCGATTCAATCAACAGCGCATATTTTCCTTTCGAATTGCGTACACGCTTGATTCCTTCTTCGTAGCTTTGCACAAACACTTGTGGCTTTGAATTCATGTAGTCCCACATTTTCGTGTAAATGGGGATCGGAGATTTCTAAATGGAAATGGCATCAAAACAACGGAACAAAGCATGAATGCGTGGCTTGTTACCCTAAAGAAGTCATATGTGGAACCGTGCAATAGTGTACCATACTGAACTTCCGTTTGTGTTGCTAAATCTTCGGGTGAATTGATTGGTGTTACCATTCTTTCGACGGTTAAAAATGCGGCTAGATTGGCAGTGTACGATGATATGAGGATAAGTGTGAAAAACCACCAAACCGAACCCTATGAAAACAATGCGAAATTTTGTATTTCATGCTAAAATGTCAGGTTGTTTTTCTTCTCCCCCGTTTTCCAATTCAACCGAATGTAATCTGTTGCCAAAGGTCACATTACCCCAAAAGAATTACAACAAATAAAATGAAAATAACAAAAAAATATTCTCAAACTCTCAAGTAGATTAATAAAAGGACTGTCGAATTAAAGTTCAGAAAAATTCACCCAGCATGGAAGAAAAGCGCGAACGTAAACCATTTCTGCGTCAGCATGATAATGTTATGTACGATATCACAGTCTCAATCTTTTCTGTTAAGTAAATGCATCCATCTTTCATATACATAACAAATAACGCGGCTATAAGAAACTGACGTTGATTACAAACAATAAACGATGTAAGTAAAAAGAAGCTCGGATTATCTCGAAATTAAAAAAACAAAGAAGATTGGAGAACGTTAGCACCTAGCAGACGTTAGCCCCGTACACAGTCGAGTAGCTGACTCACCCTTTCTTTTTAAAATTTTCTTTGGTTGCAATCTCCGAATGCTTTGTTTTCCTCTCTGCTTCGAATTACACCAGTCACATTAAACGTATAAGCCCCCAGTACTTACGTACGGAGCTAACAACGTAAAATCTCCGTGAATTTAATCATTTTTCTACGAGAAATTGTTGTTTCGCGTATGTATAACAGTTGTTTCAACTTAATGAAACATTAGATTGTCTTAGCAGTGAAATTACTGGCCGGTATCAGAATGCAGAGACTTTAAAGGGGATGCTCCAAACAACATTATTTTCTTCCATCAAATTTTACCGAAAGGAATTTCAGTAAAATTTTACGTTCGCTTTACAGTGGATTAAATGTTCGTTCGTTGTCGACTTACCACAATACGGCCAGAAATCGAACGAGGCGAAAAATCACACCCTTGCTGCATAAATGCGCCCAGAGCAAACCAAAATGAATTTAGAATGCTAAACTCGTTTACCGATGCATGTTGCGGTACTGGTGTGTTAGGCATCTGTTCGAGATGTTCACCTGGAAAATGGAGATGTGATGTATGTGTTATAAAAGTAGCGAAATTGATTGGAAATAGCAGAGATATTCGGTTCAATGATGAAATGCGAGAAGAGCCAGACATACACAAATGAAAGGCGATATCCATGCTACATGTTCTTCGTCTGACAAATTGAAAAGCGATTAGAAACTGAAATTGATTGTAAAATCCAGATGACAAATAAATGAGTCAGACGAATTTGTGTTTACCGTAAAATGTTCCCGAAATTAAAAGTCGTCAGAGCAGCAACATTTCGTTAAGTTTGTCTGTAATTTCTTTTTCAATTGATTGAAAGGAAATTTCAAAACTTTTCTCTCTGTTCGGAATCAATTGTATAGAAGTACGAAATTCGGAAAACTTTCTCCGGTACACATATTAGATGCCGAAATAGTTTTATTTATACGATTCCTTTTGCCATCATTAGTTCATCTTATGAAGTGCATATTTATTACAAATACATCGTTTCTGGATGCCCCCCGGCAGGAAGTGAGTACGTACTGAATTTAGAAATTGAAAAGTTACTCAGTCTCGTCGATACATACAAAATAGTACAGTTGAAAATGCTGACAGAGTTGTTAATGTTGTTGCATTATGTCTGTGACTAGCATGGTTTTTCCAAGTAAAAGTAATTCTGTCAATAGGCTTTGAACCAGTCTCAAGGCAAACTATTTATAATAAATTTTATGAAACGGTCTGGCATATGCCGTTGAAAGCGGAAGAGTAATTTTCTATTTTAGCGCAAACATTATCTATAATTTTAAAAGGAATGTTCAATTTGCAAGGAAATTTCTCTTGCGAGCGTTAGATATACAAAAATTAATGTAATATTTTTTATCGGGAGACGGTAAAATGTGTTTCCATTTTATTATATTTTCTCTATGTACTTTATATAAACAACGCACAGAGGGGTTATTTGTTGTAGCAGGAAATTGAATGACCTAAAAATGTAATCATTATTTATTACGCTATTTAATGTACAGTACACACATATTATTAGTCGTTTTTCAATGTTAATGGCTCATTTTGTTGCGCTAATGAATTTAAGAAACACCTGAAAAGTCTAAATGGATGTTTATATCTACTTATAGGAACGGTGTGTCACTTTATATTTCAATATATTTTGGTCTGTGTTCAAATTCCAGGGATGCTTCTCAAATTTTTGACCAAAAAAGTGAAAAAGTTGGCATTGTCACGCAAAATTTTTTTTTTTTTTAGTTGATTTTTGGACCGAAAAATGAGTAATTTCTGGAAAAGGTGAGTAAATTTAAGAGAAAACTGAACGTCAAATAAGTATTTGGGATGTCAGTAAGAGATGTCTATCGTTTCACCACTTTTTTTTAGATGAATTGAATTTCACGGTTAATAACTGTAGTGACTATCTCCAAAAAACGGGTAATAGAAGGATATAATTACTTTCACCTTGCGACAACTTTTGTCGATTTGTTGAGGTAATTCTTTTGCAAGTTTTTAATCCATGTAAAAAATAAATCTAAGCAAACAAGCCTAAGCAAAGTGGCCAATTAAACTGTTCTAGCTACCAGACAATTCATACCCATTTTTTTATATCGCGGTTACGAACTACTTTCGTCACACTTATGGTGACAGTAGAATGACTAAAACCGGGTGTCGAGGCATACCATGGAACATTTTTTGCTTACAACTATGTTTTGCGTCGAACCTGTCCAAATTTCCTCTACTAATTTGGCAATTATATCTCATTATGCGCGTCTACATTCGCTTCTTTTTCTACCGAAGGTAAATGCAAGGTATGAGATGTCTCCGCTCGTGTTTGCTAAGTAACGTACATAATGAAGTAATTTCAGTGTAAAATTTTGTATCATTTCCTCGCTTAGAGTACCATCTGCCATCTTTAGTCTGAGGTTTTAACTTCAATAATTTTCAAAAAACTGTTTGAGATCCGACTGCAACTTCAGCCTTCACTATACCTAATGTAGTGGTGTGAAAAATCGCGAAATCACGAATTGGGAAATTTGGTCTCTCCTAGCTCACCGTAAGATATTTGGTCCTTACATTCAATGATTTAGAATAAATTAGATGAAATATTTTTAAAAACACTCCGCCGTAGCAGGAGGAAGCAAAAATTTAGTTCCAGAGCTAGACTTGAAGAGAGATTCACCATTCTATATTAGTTTATTAGCTACAAAACTTAAAAAAAAAAACATTTTCTTTTTCATACTGAAAATATTCGAGTATGTGTTCATATCTACAAAAGTACATTCACCCATGAATGTTTGGTATCATTGGAATACTGAGACTAGTAGTGAGGATTGAGGAAGAAAGGTGACTTTTCCATTTTCTTGTTTGGCGGCCATGTAAACCGTGTAGGTTGTACTGGATATCATGAGCCAACAAATTTGCTGAAATTTTAGGCGGCCTTGCGATTCTGCAGTTCATTCCTAGGCTCATAAAATTGACCCTATTGAAAATAAATCCAAGGCTTTTTCAAAATTATTATCAATGAATAGCGCGCAGGCAAAATTTTGAAGAAAAGAATCTCACCTAACTCAAAAATTTTAAAAAGTATGATTTTAAGAAAAAAGTGAGTTGCTCACTTTTTCAGATTTTCTAAATAGTTGGAAAAAGTGAGAACAGTAAGTCTGAATCATCCCTGAAATTTAGATGATAAACAATTTATGGGTATGCCGAACATCTCATACTTCTTCTTTATATAGACGAGCATATGTGCTGTGCATACATACAAGTAAAGCCATGGTTTGGAATATATATGGCTTAATATCACATTACGTCCAGGGCATATTTTTGGAATTAACTGAAGAGGAGAGACGACATTTCTACAGGGTCAATATCGTCAGTAACGATATTATCGTTTTTTAGATATTATCGTTTTTTAGACGATATTATCGGCTAAAAACGACAACATCGTTTTTTGGACGATAATATCGTTTTTTGGACGAAAATATCCGCTGGACGAATCATTTTCTGTACGATTTAATCGTTTCTTTGGACGATATTATCGTCCTGGACGATTATTTTTGGAACGATAATATCGTTTTCGATGATAATATCGTCGTGGGCGATAATATCGTTTAAAATTTAGTTTTTTTAAAACAATCACACCGATAATATCGTCTTGGTCGATAATATCGTCCAGATTGTTTAAAAAAAAAAGTAAATTTAAAACGATATTATCGCCCAGGACGATATTATCATCAGAAACGATATTATCGTACAGTATAGTTAATGTGCCGTTAGTTAGAAAAGAACAAGTGAAGTCTTAAGTAATTAATTAGGAATGTCAATAATAGAGCATTGAGTTTTTGAAGAAAAATAATTTATTGAGGAAGTGACGCAATCTCATGATGAATGTTAAATTTTCCAGACAATTCTAGAAACGATTTTTTTTAAACTCTGATTCGGATGAAAAGTTTATAAAGTTTCCGAACAAAGGAAAAAAAACCCGGTTTGGAACCGAGGCCTAATTTTCCAAAAAATTCTTTTAAGAAAAATTACTCTGACTTGGATAAGAAGTTCAAGTTTTCAAAGAATTCTGAAAAGGAAAATAACTCGGACGATAATATCGCCGAGGACGATAGTATCGTTTATGACGATATTATGGTAGATAAAATGAAAATGTTCATGAAATTTTTTAGAACAATAATATGGCCGAAAAAACGTTTTTTGAACGATAATATCATTCAGAAAGCGATAATATCGTCCAACAATATTTTAAAGCTTTTCGTTTTATGAATGAAAAATTTCGAACGATATTATCATTTTTAGACGATATTGACTGTGTTTCGCCACCACTGGAGCTTCCGAAAGTTTACCGAATTTGATTTTCAAAATCAGAAAATCTCAGTGCATTTGGGTAAATTTCAGTAATGAAATGAATATTTACCAAAAATATGCACTGTCATTAAATGATGCGAAACCCATTTTGTTCTACGATACTTTTGTTTTTGAGCACTAGGATTGGTGTAATGAAATAACGTTAAAATGAAATGATTCGTGCCAAATGAACAATGAAATTCGAACATACTAGAATCTATATTGAAAATGTTTGTTGTGTTGGATTAGTCGATTCTTCGAATTTTATCCAACCAAAAATTAATACTAAAATAATTAAAAGCTGCGGTTCATCTCTTCAATCAAAGCTCGGAAAAAGATTTTGCTTGTTATAGTAAAATACAATAATTGCACATATGTACATATGAAGCTTCAAAGCAAATCAAACGAACACAAAATAAATTCACCGAAAATTACAAGTAAATGGCTTCTGGGAACGGTTCTTAGTCAGCTGGAAATTATTTCAGAATGGTTGGCTTCGTATACATTCTTAATGATGCAATTCCTGCCAGCAAACTTAGACTTAGTTACAACAAACGTCGCTACAGCCCTCCTCCCGTTCAATATACGTTTTAGAAAGACTTCTCTCGGCCCGACTTATCTAAAAAGTAAATACCACAAACTAATCGGTCTAGTGGATTGATGTGCTGGCCGTCAATGTCAATTGCAATTATCCGAAGTTGTGTTCGTCGGCTTCACTGTGTTTTTCAGATTTTACATCCACTTCCACTCTAACAACGTCCGCGTTGTATTAAATCGGTGGATGGTACGAAGTTACAGTAACTATTAATTTTACTAGTACCAGAGCCCAGAGCCCTAATATATTATAAGTAAAACTTGTATAAAATGTTATGGAAGTTTAGTTGCCTATGCTCAGTTATCTGTTATCTATATTAACGTCTGTGCCGCGAGCGTTGAAAATATTCATTTTATGAACGATAGTTTAAACACAAAATTTGATGTTGAGACAAAACAACTGGACCTGAGTATGGTTCAAACTTTTACCTGCAGTGTAGCCCTACTCACGTTAAAAAAAATCGTTACAGAATGTCCAAAAAGAATGTTGATTTCGTTTCTCTACAGTCAAAGGTAGTCAATTTTCAGCATAAATTTGCTTCAGCTGTTTTTCAGCTGATCCACACATACAATCAAAACTGGTTTTCCTTGTTCATACGGTTGAAGCTGCTACACGCACGCGCATGATAGTGGTAAAACCGTATAAAGACGTATAAACGGTTGTGATTGTTTGTATGGATCAGCTGAAAAACAGCTGAAGCTAATTTATGCTGAAAATTGACTGCCTTTGACTGTATCTCTATTGACAAAAAAAGGATTCTGAGTCGTGCAACATAATCGAAAATGTATGTGTTTCTATGCATCACTATACACTTCTATGCGTTGCCATATAAACTTTGATTGCGTTGCGCGACTCAGAAACAATTCTATGTCAAGTATGATTGTTAAGTATCAGATTCGTTCGGAAGTTCTGAAACAGATTTTTTGTGAACGTGAGTAGGGCTACTGCAGAGATAACAAAAGACGGTAATTCGGTACATTGCATTAACACAATTTACTAAATGTGTTTTAATGAACAATTTGTTTGCTGCAGACAAAAAAAAATTTCATATCTCTCCCATTAATGCGATTTGATGTTTCCATTCAACGAACATTAAATTCCTTCCAGCTATTGAAAGAACATACTTTCATAAAATTCCCTATTAAAATCGAATAAAAAAAAACCCTCCGCTCAAAAATGAAACGACCGATTTCCATTTCAAAGACTACAATAGACGGTTTTCATCACTTCGTTCACTTCAAATTATGTTAACCCGTTGATATTCCCGAGTGGCGAATAAATTTCCTGATTCTCCGAAATGACTCCCCGGTGCAATTCGTAAAATTTTACGTTAAATTTATTGAGAAATCTAGAATTTTCCAGCATTTTTCCCAGTGACACAGAAATAAGTTAAATGTTAATGACCTAAAATGCTCTTTTACGTACCATTGATTTGAATCAACCGCCACTCGTATGGTGAAAATCTGGATACAATGAACAGGACGATACTCACTCCAACGTAGCTGAATATAACACAGACCTGAATGACATAGAGAAAAAAAAGTATGAGAAAAAGTTGTACAAAAAAAAAACGTCGTGTCGTTTGTATACCAAAATTATATTATGTTTGAAAATCTCCGGAAAATGTTTTTAACCATTCGGGCAATTTAACTAATTTTATTTTTTTATTAAAACACAAAACACGTTCAAAAGCCACACACCCATACATACGCATACTTTTATGTTTTCATATTATTGTTTTACTGCCTTTGCCTTTGCTATTCCCAATTGGCTCATTGTATTGTACTTGAACGGTTTGAAAAACAAGACGTGAGACGATTAAAATCTTATAAATTATTGTCTCTTTTTTTTGTGTGTGGAGTGCGTATGGGAGAGGGAATAGATTGTGCGGTGTGTATGTGCGAATGTTGGATATAGAGACCCAGTGAAAAAGACGTAAATTTATCCGTTTTATTATGATTGCACCCCAATTTTTCATAAAAAGGGTTTTTTTTCCTTTTAATATCGTTTTCTTCCTGTTTCCAATTTTTTTCTTCGTCTCTGAAACACAATTTTCCTTTGCATTTTCTTTCTGGGGCCCAGAACCAAATCAAATGGAAATTGATTGAGATGCAAAGTGTTATTGTACTTTCGAAACAAATTTACACGTGCTGTGGGGTGGAAGTGTTCCCGAAAATTTCATTAACTCCTACTGACTCTCATGACATCACTCGAATGACTCGATGATAAAGAAGCTAATTTCCTCTTTCACAAAATTCAAAAACTGTAATGGAACGACATTTAGTTGGAAAGGAACGGCGGTGGCAATAAATTCGATCAGAAATGAATTCCATTGTTTTTATATTAATCCAAACATGTTCAAATGTTACTCTCTCTCTCGCTGCCTATATATCAACTTTATAGAAGACACCTCGAAACGTGATTCATTTTTGAATGATTCGTAAAATGTATGTAAGACTGGTAGCTTCCACAGTGCCTAAATTCCTTAAATTACGAACGCTAACAAGGATAATCGATTAGTAAGCGTTCGTGATGTTTACACCATGGTTATATGGAATTGGTGGTGTACTTATAAAATTATATGGTTCTGCTTTCTCTCCATTCCGTGAAAATAAATGAATGTTGGGGAGATCAGCATTAGACGTAATTTTTTATTGCAATTTTTACTAGCAAAAACATTTTCGTGCAGAATAATGGTCGGGTTTATTTTTCTTTATAGAAAAAAACATTAATAACCACCGAGAAAGGTAAACACACATACCTGGTATGGTAAGGCGAAAGTCTACCGACATTATTTACTAATGAAATATTTTGTAAAATGAAGCTGAAGCTAAATCAATTTCTCTGCTCTTTTTTTTGGCTCGGAAAATTTTACTTATGGATTTTGAGAAATTCCAAAATCGATTTCGTCGATGCGATAAAACTAAATGAAGTGAATTGAATCCGAAATTGGACGAAAACTTTATTCCAGTTGTTTTTTTTTTGAAAACGAATCATAGAATCGAGAACGAGAAAAAATACTAACAATTTATTGTTTACTGTCTATTCGAATTGGAATGCTCCAATTTAAAGTTATATGACTGAGGCAAATATAAATTATGATATCTCGGGGCTGTGAATAGATTCCGAAATATTGCAAGCAGGATTTTTGTTCCTTTTTTTCGTTGATGGAGAATTCACTCAATGAAACTAAACTGATTCTTCTCTTTATCTATTCGCTTGTTTAACAACGTATCGGCCCATACTAATGTTCAATGAAATGAATCACTTTAATGCTCTCATGATCTACCTGCGATGGCTTGATTTTATGGCTTCCATCATTCGGTAAAGGCATTAGTATGGAGTGATGAGTAAAGTTTATGCGTTAAATTCTGTCACCTACTTTCGACGAAACATGCGCTACATCACATTTACGACCTGAGATATTATGAAAGATTAAATATTTATCTCAAAGGCTCAACGGCTATACCACACAAAACGTTCGGAACACGTAGAAATTCAGGTTTACAATCTTTTAGAAATGGTGGATCGATTACCATTGACAACAACGACGAAAATCAAGAATTCACCGAGACTATAATACTGTGCCCACGCCTCGGACGAACCATTATTGAGCAGGGCCTACTTTTTAGAAACTTTTAGAGAAAATCGAGAAAATCAAGAAACTTTGAGAAATTCAAGAAACTTCGAGAAATTCAAGAAACTTCGAGAAATATTTCTTGAATTTCTCAAAGTTTCTTGATTTTTTCGAATTAGAGAAATTTCAAGAAATTCCAGAAAATTCAAGAAATTCGAGAAACTTTGAGAAATTCAAGAAATTTCAAGAAACTAATTTCTCGAGTTTCTTGAAGTTTTTCGAATTTCTCGAATTCGAGAAATTTTAAGAAATTCGAGAAAATTCGAGAAATTAGTTTCCAAAAAGTAGGTCCTGTTATTGAGTGTGTCACGGTCAGGGCCTATTTTAGTGGAATTAAATTCCCGAAAATTCCGTCGCGTTGGTCGCGTTTATCTCTTTCTCTTAAATAACACGAGATCGAAGTGCCCCGTTGCTTTTATGGCTCTTTCAGTTGTTTTTCTGTTTTTATGGAATTTCTGGAAAATATGCCCTGGTCACGCGTGACACCTATTTGCAACTCTTTCTAAACTGCATTTTCAACCATATCTTGCATCTCTTTCGCACGTGTGACATACTTTATGAACGATCCCTCATCGATAAATATCTACACTTCCAAAGTTCAATTTTCCACACAAAATTTAATTTTTTCCTTGTTTAACAAAAAAAAAACTTGAAGAAAGGATTAATGGATGTTCCCCATCTGATTAATGGAGATTTTGTATCGAAAGTTGGGCGCCCCTTTAAACAAAAGATGTAAAAGATTGAACGACTACATTGTTAAATACTATTAAAAGTTCAACATAATTGGAACGTTCTCCAGTTTGTTGTCGGTAAACAAAAAAGTTTCCCTGTTTAAGGCTTATGAGTACATTTCCTAAATACACACTCGCCGGCAAATGTACTGAACATGACTTATTGATTTCATGTTGTATCATCATAATGTGCTGGATGAAAACACAAAATCACGGCTTTTGTTACAAACTTAATGGATTTAAATTCATTTTTTTGCAGGAGTCATCGTTTTCCGTCTGCTCTTTTTTCTATGTGGTAGCAAATCAACCAGTGGATATTTGATTTCAGTAGCATTATGATTTCTCTATTCACTTACCCAAATCTCCTTTGACAGCGGATTTAGAAAGCTGAAAACACCGGGCTTTTGTTTGACAGGCTTTTTTATCATGATCGATATTCCGAGCGACATAAACGGCTTGCTAAAATCAATTACACGTTCCCTTTCAGATGTTATTGTCATTGGTGCGATAGCAATGTCAGCTTCCTAGATAAGAGACAATAAATAACTTTATTAACAATGCATGGTATATGATGGCGTACGTGTTTGATGTGTATATGAGTGCATAATAAGTGATATCAAACATTTATTTCGAAAATATAAAGGAATAATGGAACAAAAACCGATGATTTTCTGGCTGGAACGAACATTTTCCGTGCGATATGAACGTTACCGCTGTTGGTAAAATTAACACTTGGAATTTGTAGAATGAATATTCGTGTGCATTTTCGGAAAATATGAATACCGTAAGCTGGATTTAAAGCATACGAATTATGAATTTAAGTATTTCTAAAACCCAAAATTGAAAGTATTGTTCAATCATATATGTATACGGTTTGGGCGAGAAACATTCTACTCATATGTTTTGATTTGCAGTGGTCTACGTATTGTGGAATTCGTATTTTGAATTTAAGTTCTGAATTTTGTTCGAACCTGGATTCTAATATTTCGTACCATTCGTACATCAACCATGAAAGCCAAGCCATCGACTAGCGCTGAGATCTACCAAACATTCCAATCATAGAAGCTTCCACAACAATCGAAACAATCGAAGACACTTTTTTATGTTTAAGACACAATAATGATATTTCTACAGTCTCGGAATTATAAGAAGAAACAACTATAATCCAATCGAAGCTATTCATTCCAAAAAACTAATTAGAATAATTTCTTTGTAAAAAAAAATAAGCCTTTGTCCCATTCATTCCACATGCATTACCAACGTTACGACATTTACGTATGTATACAATGTAAATGTACTATAACCACGGCTGAGTAAAATAAACCAGGCAATAGCGGTTCATTTTCGAAACGTCAAATAAAGGATCTAATACTGTTAGAGCTGCTAGGTCATAGCAAACGAATCAATTTGAATAATCGTAGTAGTTCGATATAGAAGGAGTCAGTCTAAATTGTACTTTGATATAAAGCGGTTTATTTAATTTATATTCTTTTGTATTTCGAAGTTTCACTGAACATAATGTGCCAGAGCTTCAGAGATTCCAACAGGTTATGAGCCCAGGATCATCTGGAGATATTGTTTTCGTGAAATTCGGATTATTTACGAAAAATGGCTACAAAAATTGGTAATGGATTATGAATTGGAATTTCAAACAGAAAAAAACTGGTATCGACAACGGCAATGAATAACCGACAAATCAATGGATTGCAATTGCACGAAGGATAAAAAGTATTTACGGTAACGACATTGGCAACTTTTCACGGAAGAAAGAAAAGAGAAGTAAGGAAAGGAAAAGAAAAGAGAAGAAAGTGGAAAAGAAATTTTGCAACAGAATTTGAGCAGAAGAAGAAACGAAGAAGAAACGATGTGGCAAACTTAAAGAAGCGGAAGAAGAAAAGACGAAGTAAAAAGGAAAGAAGAAACAGAAGAAGAAGATTATGGAGGAGGATGAGAATAACAATGGAGAACAAAACTTGAAACAGATTTCGGCCAGTAAAAGAACAGAATTTGAGCTCAAGGATGCTGACAAGCGACAGAATTCGATCAGAGCACGAATCATAATTTAAGGAGAAGTTGAAATTTTTTCGTTTGAAAACAATGGACGTGCATATCGAGGAGGAGAGTGAAATTGATTTAAATGAGGAGGAGAAGCATTTGAACATTGAAATCAATTTGATTGAGGATTGGAATACACATTTACACAAACGGTAAGAAGCATGGCAAATAGGAATTGAAAAAGTCATGAAGATAACTACAACTGATATGATGGCTAAATTAAAAATGCTGTGGATTCAGGGGGAGAGCACGTATCAGACGGTTTATGAAGGAGGAGAACAAAATGGTGTAACCAATCAAATCGATTCGATTGAGGAGGAGTGTTAGAGCTGCTAGGTCATAGCAATCGAATAAATTTGAATAATCGTAGTGTTTGATTTAGAAGGAGTCATTCTAAATTGTACTTTCATATAAATCGGTTTATTAAATTTATATTCTTTTGTATTTTGGAGTTTCACTGAGCTTCAGAGATTCCATATTCCAACAAATACACGGTATGAAAATGAACTCAAATGAACACTGACATAAATTGAAAAATTTTATTCGCAAAAAAAGCAACTTTTTGTGTACAAAATGTAGTTTTTTGTACATCAGGAAATCGAATTGTACAAAAAGAAATAAGCCCGTGATCGACTATCAAAATTAGGTTAGCAAACAAAGTCAGCTTGCCGTTTTGTGCGACGTAATAATGGATCCTATCACAACATAAGTAAAGAAAATTCGCCTAGTTCCATCTGGGTTACATCTTCCCGGTTACTCATTTGTAGCTCGGTTGAACCACGGATTTGGTGAGCGCTCAGTCGTTTACAACGTGGTTACTTGCTTGTTTCTCATGATCTGACTGCAGTGGTAGAATCTCTATATAATCCATTTAAACAATATTCTTACCGCATCTTTCCGTTTCCGGTCCGAATTTGAATAAGACCATTGGCTACTTTCAACTCGTGAACTAATGGAGACCATTTCAGATTTAAAGAAAAATTGTCTAAAATGTCAATTCGAAAAATCAGAACGTTGTCACATTGTATATCGGTCACAATATTGATATCGAAAGAGAATTTTTTCCCCGAATTTTCAATTTTATACATCAGCATTTTCTATATAATTTGGAGCCCCTGAACATAACCATTAACACAAACATATTGTTACTAATTAGAACGGAATCAAAGCAGCTTATCAGATGTGTAATTCAAAGCATGTCGCTAATGAGGTGGAACACATTTCTGGTGCTTGCATACCGCTATTTTTTCCGTATGACATATGTCCTCTATCGCCGATCCGTATGCGCTCGACTACATTGTGAATTCGATATTTTTTTTACCATTTCCCTTTGAATTCCTATTAAAGTTCAATGAAACGTGGATCACATTGTGGTATGAATGCTTCCAATTGATTAGATTGTGTAACATCGTGTTACACGGGCTTTATTATTAACTTTAACAGAAAGTACGATTGGTTCGTTCCAATAAATAATATCGTATTTTTTACAGGTAAACTCAAATGTATTTCAAATGTAAAAATTTTGTGGCTATTTTTTGTTTCCATCAAATGATACTTCCTTTAGGATATTATGTTGAAAAACATATTTGAAATAATATGGATGGCGATGAACAACAGAACAACTTTGTTTTACTAGTTATCATCGCGATGCACAATGCTTGTAATGCAAACACGGCTGATATCATATTTACTTGATATGCTGGTTTTGAAAATTTAATAGAAATGAACTATACTAATTTACTAATATCAATTACAGCACATAAATGCTTTCATGTCTGTCAACGTCAACTGAAAATGATTTCGGAAAATATAAAATGCAATTTTAAAATTTTCATTTGAAATTCATAATCATGTTTTAATGTCGACCTTTTGAGCATGCAAAAATAAACCCATTTCGCAATTAAAGTTTTATTTAGAGCGATACACAACCGATATTAATTGAATTCGGTGGAAAAAAAACCGTTACATCATAGAAACTTTTATTCACAAAGCGTCCCTTTCATCGAAAGGCACACAAAAAAGAGGACGAAGAGTAAAATTGTGTAGAATGAAACCTTTACCTTTTCGAATTGAATTTAAGCATTTAAGTGCTTCTGTAAAACGCAGCAGCTGTTACAACTGCTACGACGGTACACATTATACAACAGGTCTTCCGCCGTATCAATTTAATTTAAAATTGTTTGCTGAAACTATCAATGAACTTCAGAACGTTGTGAATTATTAACTTAGGTAGTATCTAATAGGTACGTTCATTTGCTTCTTACAAGTACTTTATTCGGTTCGATACGTTCGATTCGACAATTTAAACAATCGACAGCAAACACACACAATTTGCATGTACGAATGGCCTATGGCCGAAAGTCTCAAACGGTGGTGGTTGATGGGAGTGTTGTATAATACACAGACTTTGGATCGGATAAATGTGAAGTATGTGAAGGGTGATCGACATATTTTAGGCTATATACCATCGGTTTTGAACGATAAACACGCAAATCAAACCCTCCTTTTTCTGTATGCAAAGTTTCAAACTAATAATGTGAGAGATTCCATGCAAATCTCATCATACAATTAGTCTGCATGTGGTACCATAGATAATCAAAAAAAAATTAGTTCTGTCGAGGCATCTTATATGGCATTTTGGGCCAGAGCCTATTTTAAGGAATTTAATTTCCAAAAATTTCCAAAATTTCACAAATTTCACAAAAATTCTTTAAATTTCCAAATTTCGTTTTCTGTTAGATCTCATTCCGAAGTAATCAGTTAAGCTCAAAGACATGAAAAACTAAAAAGGCAGTGTTTTTAGATAAAATGACGAAAAGTGATGGAAAAATTTGAGAATTTTTGGAAATATAATTTCCTTAAAATAGGCCCTGTTTTGGGCACATATTGACTCGCATACAATGATAGTTATTTGTTTACCAAGAGTAGAAAATCGGAAATTCCAACTGGAGCGAATTGCGGCCAAAGCGAGTTCGAATTTCCTATTTATCTCCTAAATGAACAGATAATTTTTCATCCGTGCGTGGTGTGAATAACCGTGTTTATCCACGAAACAAACACATCAATTTGTTACACCATTTTTCGACACCAAAACAAAGTGACAGTTGCAAAGATAAAAACCACTCTTTTTACCCCATAGGAAAAGTAACAGTTGAGAAACCAAGAATTTTCTCACCTGAACTGTCATCAGTGAGAGAAAGAGCGGTAAAAAAATTTATGTTAACACTGCATTTGAGTGGAGAAAATTGGGTTATTCACGCCGCACTAATGAAAAAATATTTTTCGGCTTTCTATAATTGAATTGTTCGAAAACAATATTTGTCTTCCTGTTATAATTATCTACATGTGCCAGCAACACAACAGTAACCACACCTAATGATATTTGTAGATTGTGCAAATTGTCAGAAGATTGTCACATTCTTCTTCGCGCATTTGATAAGGAAGGAATATTTTTGAAAGTGGATCAGGCTCCGTCGAAGGTATTTTTTAGCGACGTTTTTTTTTTTTAATTTTAATATTCTTTTATTGACTTCAACTAGGATGTCAAACGTCGAAAAAGGGTGTTTTTTGTCTGGTGTTTCCGCTACAGACTACCGACGCACATGTGTAGGGTGTATTGGTTAGATATTGTCCAGGAGATATGGAGCAACCGCAGATATCTTACATGTCCTCAACCATTGTTCAAAAATAACAAAAAGAATGTTTCAGTCAAAGGCCGAAAATTTTGATTAACTTCAAAAGTTGATTATATCGCACCTGGTGAACGTTTATGGCCACTTTCAGAAAAATCACTCTTAACTTAAATATCTCCATAAAAATTCCATCACAAGAAATTTTCCGAAAATTGAATATTAGTCGTTTGATCCTGGAGACTGGGGCTTTTTTAGGGATTTTTTTTAAATTTCTTGAATTATTCCACATTTTTGTTGAGTTTCCCATATTTTCCTTAAATTTTAAAACAAATATTTTTGGGAATTTTATGAAAATGTGTGAAAATACGGGAAAGTGTCTTCCCAATAATAGGCCCTGACTCTCTCTTCTATAACTATTTTATCAACTCAACGTTTGTCCTATCTGAAGAGGTAATTCCTGCCCACGTATTCATGGGAGACCTCGAATTTCACAGAAGTCTTATGTTTTTTAGCTTTCGCTTAAGATGCTTTCTCCGCATCTGTAAATTAGTGTTTCGGTCACGGGGTCGGCCTGTACGAGAGGCTATTATGGTTAACGTTACGTTGGTTTGTTTATTTTTTTTTTCGTTTAATTATAAAACGTTTGAAGCGTCGAAAATTTCGAAAATCGGTAACAATTATAAATTCGCGTCAACACAGCTTTGTTTGTATAAGTGGATTAGCTGAAAAACAGCTGCGCCGAAATACTTCACCTATTTCAAAGTCTCTGACTGTTCAATCGAAAAACATAAATGATGCAAAGGACTTGAGCTGATAAACAAAACTTTGAAATCTCTCCTGCTGTCAACATTGTCAAAAATCCTAAATTACGGCATTAAATGAACAAATAGAGTATGAGAAGATGGGTTAAATAAATGGAGCTGAGATTCAGGTCAGGACCATTGAGTTCTACCTTTTTATCATTTACCAAAGCCATCATATAAGCTGCCTCTTCATGCATTTCATTAAGTCCATATAGAAACTTGGATTATCCGCGTATTTCATATATCAACGAGATGCTTATAGAGTACGTAGTTTTTCTATCAATGATCAAAAGCAACGTACATAACATATTATACGCTTCGAAGAAATCATTAAACAGACCAGGAAGATGCGGGAAAAGGCAATAAAACGCATAAGATTCTATTCAGTACAATTAGGCCGTGTGTCACCGCACATCCTTTAAAAGAATTAAAAAATTCTCAAATAAGTTGACATTTTTAGTCCGAACATTTCTGACAACAAACTTGATGTAAGCCTACACGCCAACTTTTCCAATTTTCAACAAACTAATCCTCGCCGAGTTAATACTGCAAAATACGAATACGACACACAATTTGTGACTTGGACTTTGCCAAACAAAAACAAATTGACAATATAATAGCATTTCAGTTGATCGCTAACAAAAATCGAATACACACAACATTGTCCTACAAGTTCACCACACTAATTTTAACTGAAAGCCAGACTTCCACTTCCAAGGTCTTTTGGCAATATATACCTTGCGCTTTGCGTATTTGTGGGGAACATGCAAAAGTTCATCACAGTAGGCTATTGAACCCACTAAAATCTAATTTTAAATCGCTAGAATAATTCCATAAATCTAAATGTGATACTAAGAAACCACGTGTTTCAATAAGTCCTGGGAGCGATCCTGAAGACATGGACCTAATCTTTTTGGGCTGAACGGCGTACTTTCGTTCACTTTTCCAAGCCCTCTCAAGAAATATCACTAAATAACTAAAGAAATCCAACATTACATCTACATTACACATTACATTACACATTGCACATTACATTACATTACATTGTAATGTAATGTAATGTAATGTAGCGTTACAAACTGCATCTTTGATTTCTGAAGCCAATCGGCGAGATAAAATTTTTTGGTTTGCGAACTTTTAAAGTACTCACAAAAGTTCACCAAAGTGCGCTGCTGAACCCAGAAAAAGTTAAGCCCGACTGTCTAGATTCGCTCCCTGAACCTTGCAATATTACGTAATATTACGTAATATTGCAAGGTTCAGTGAGCGAATCTAGCTACTAATACCCAACTTTTTCTGGGTTCAGCAGCGCACTTTGGTGAACTTTTGTGAGTACTTTAAAAGTTCGCAAACCAAAAAATTTTATCTCGCCGATTGGCTTCAGAAATCAAAGATGCAGTTTGTAACGCTACATTACATTACATTACATTACAATGTAATGTAATGTAATGTGCAATGTGTAATGTAATGTGTAATGTAGATGTAATGTTGGATTTCTTTAGTTATTTAGTGATATTTCTTGAGAGGGCTTGGAAAAGTGAACGAAAGTACGCCGTTCAGCCCAAAAAGATTAGGTCCATGTCTTCAGGATCGCTCCCAGGACTTATTGAAACACGTGGTTTCTTAGTATCACATTTAGATTTATGGAATTATTCTAGCGATTTAAAATTAGATTTTAGTGGGTTCAATAGCCTACTGTGATGAACTTTTGCATGTTCCCCACAAATACGCAAAGCGCAAGGTATATATTGCCTAAAGACCTTGGAAGTGGAAGTCTGGCTTTCAGTTAAAATTAGTGTGGTGAACTTGTAGGACAATGTTGTGTGTATTCGATTTTTGTTAGCGATCAACTGAAATGCTATTATATTGTCAATTTGTTTTTGTTTGGCAAAGTCCAAGTCACAAATTGTGTGTCGTATTCGTATTTTGCAGTATTAACTCGGCGAGGATTAGTTTGTTGAAAATTGGAAAAGTTGGCGTGTAGGCTTACATCAAGTTTGTTGTCAGAAATGTTCGGACTAAAAATGTCAACTTATTTGAGAATTTTTTAATTCTTTTAAAGGATGTGCGGTGACACACGGCCTAATTGTACTGAATAGAATCTTATGCGTTTTTATTGCCTTTTCCCGCATCTTCCAGATAGAGTTTAAATAAGTAGTTATTATTTTGATTATTCATTTTCACGACGTAAATGTATTATGTTCAGTTTCGATTCATTCAACTTTTACATTATATCCTCGATTATATCAAAACAAGCAGTCCGCAGATTAAATTCTTTCATTGCATTTTTCATTAATGATGATAGTTGATACGAAGAGTAGATAAATGACTTGGTAAACTGTGACGTACATTCTGTAGGCGACTGAAAATTTTTGCTTTGACCAGCAAGAAAACTGTTGAACGGCAACATTTTAGTGAAAACATGAGTTTCAGCATGTCGATGGTCATGCCATCACAGCAAAGAGCAAATGTAATACTAAGATTGTGTACGCTGGTAATATGAAGAACCATAAAATATGAATCGAAATCGAACAACTTTCGTAAAAGGCAAAATTCCCATCAAGACGACAAACCAAGACATTCGTTCCTCTTTGGGGACTTTGGTACTTCATAAAACTTATATACTGCATAAATTCAGAGTTAATTCATTCAACGTTATGACGTACGAGCGCATTCATTTATTTTTCCAGCATTTTGAAATTTCGCTTCGACATTCATAAAATCGCAATATTTATGTGGGACAAAAATGACATACAGCATACATATGGATACTACATGAGTCATGTAGCAGATCTACGTAGGATGTGTGTTGTGTTTCATTTCGGTCTCATATAATATTGCGATTTTATGAATGTCGAAGCGAAATTTCAAAATGCTGGAAAAATAAATGGAATTTTATTCGTTCATGTAAATATGAGCGAATGAAAATTCAATACTTAATGGGCTTCAATCGACGTCAAATGTACAATGCCCGGTTACACTCATGGCTATTAAAATTTTAATAAATTTTCCAGACAGGATTCCCAATCCGTGCTTGTCACAAAATATATTTGACAAATTTAAAATTAACTCACCCGTCTCACCAGCTCGCCGACCATACCGTCCCAGCCCCCTTTGATTTCAGAGTTTTCCGAACCATAATTTCCGTCTCTAACCATCCGCAATTCATCTGTGGAATACAGAGAAAACTGAATGCTCAACTAATTCTCTTGGTCTTAATTTTAGTTTCGATAAATTAAAGAAAAAAAATATTTTTGCAAAAGCAAACGAAACGTAACCATTAAATCACTGTTCAGTGCCATTAATACTTACAATTGATCCCTAACTTCTGTGCTATCAAATCCGCTAAATCCTTGCAATATCCTTCATACCGCCGATTGCCATCCAACACTTCACCCTTATCCGGTACACTTTCAATGATGTACGGTTCCTCAACGATCGATGTTACGATGTATGTTTTATTTCGTTCAAAATCAGTTTTCGGTCGAAGGCGAACATATTTGGCCGCAATGGGTATGAATTCGGTTTCGTCCGACCATTCGGCTACTTTAACCATTGCACTGTTTACAGTCATCTCTACCACACCCAATGTATAATTTTGTCGTCGTCCGTCATCACTAAATCTAATTTCGCCAGTCAAACCTTCAATTTCGACCTGAAAATAAGAGAAAGAAAAAAAAACAATAAAATAAAAGGGCGGTTTAATGTACAACAGTGGAGGGAAATCTTCTCTTTTTTTTTCTTTAATTTCATTTTACTTCTAAGCAATAAAAACAAAAGTTTTTACATTTGTAATGGATTAGCATAGGAAAAGCGTTGAACATTAAATGCCACGTAGCGTTTCGCGAATTAAGTTTCAAGCGTGTTCAATTGTAAAGATTTTATTTGTGTGTATATATACACCCTATACACCGTGGAGAGTATTTACGCGTTTGTCAGAAGTGATAAATATTCACATCGTTCTGACATAGAGAAATAACTTCCATGTGATTGATTTTCCAACAGCTGCTTATGGTGGGTAATACATTGTTGACATTTTCACAACTTAAAACCATCGATCATTCCGCGGTGGAGTCACGAAAGCTAAGCTTTTGCTTCGAATATTTTAATTAGTGGCGCATTGGTCTTTTGAATGAGAAAAAACGATTTGTTCAACGCACTGTAAGCATGAGTGATCGCAGCGACAGCTGGAGTACTATTTTGTATGAAAGTGTTTTTTTTTACAACGCAGGCGAGAAAATGGTCATTTTCTCCCCTTCGCTGAAACTTCGGGAGCATTTGTTGTGAAAAACGCTGTGTTTACCTAAGGAAAAAAGTTGGAAATTGCATTTTCGACTTGTGGCCCTCGCTACGCTAAACAACACCCTAGAAATGTAATTTCCATTTTTTTCGCTCGTTGAACAAATAACTATTGCAGTGCCGAAATTTGTCCATCCAGTTTAGCATACTCATGCTTAAAGTACATTGATTTGTTTCCCGTAAATCGAGTCCACACTGTAAAATCGGTAGAATTTATCGAACGGATTAGCCCGGATCGAAAGTCCAGTCAACGATTTTAAAGTGACCCAGTTAACCGAAAGATCAGTCAAGAAATATTCGACAGCAAAATGATAGGTGGGAAAAAGGTTTCCGTTTTTTTTTTATATTAAAGATGGAACATCATAAACAACGTTCGATATTTGCTAGGCTTTGATGCGTAATATAGTGTACCGTCCCAGCGGATATATGAAACCCATTGGTCTCTGACACTTTTATTGGAAAAAATAAAGTCTTGAACATATATACCACATCATCATCGCCGACATTATTATGAAAAAGAAATCTTTTTATTCAAAATATTTTACTATCTAACCGAAGATTTTGCAATAAAACAGAAAAAGTAGAGAAAATAAAATAGAAAAAAAACGAAAATAAAAAAAAACTTAGACTACGATGTGTTGTATGGTTGGTTGTGGTGTGGTATATGAATTGGATTATTTGAATATCAAATGAGAAAAATATGGAGATAGTATTCTGCAGTAAAGTTTTAATATTTTTAATTTTATTTTAATTCTGTCACTTTAAGTGCAGATTTATTCCTCATTTCGTATGTCGTGCACATAATGAACTAATTTATGTGCTTCGTCAGATTGTCAGATGGGTTAGCATTAGTTGTTAGTTTTATCGTTATCTATTACAGCAAGGCCACATCCAAATTTAAACTATACCCAACAATTAATACGTAAATTCCCTTACTACATATAGAGAAATGTTGCACAGTTTATTGTAATTACCATCAGATTTTCAAATTATTCATTTATTAGCTCTGTCTACATTTAAACTCCCATTCAACTTTATGTGGGATGGCATTTTGCTTCGACAATAATTAATCCATAATTATTATTATTATTACAGGGACAGAACAGCGAAATTCGATATGTTTTCTAAGTTGGGAGCTGTTGTGGTTCGTAATTGATTCCACAAGAATTTCGTTGAACAAATGAAAATGTAGATTTTAGGCTTAGATTTTTTTTTTATGTTTTAACCGTTCTTCAAATCACAAATACAATCCATCTAATATTAGAATGATGTACAGCCTGTATGGCTGTCATGTGCAAAAAGTGTGCATGGCATGTATACAAAATCTCTGACAATATTTATTTAAATGTGCAGCAGTGGATTATGTGGTATCTAAGTAAAGTGAAGCAGAGTTTCTACTAAGGTAAATATAGTGAGGAGGTAATGCCATATATAACCGAATCAGATGTGCGGTGGCACGAAAGTTCGATACAAACGCCATCTCATCTCTTCGTTGAAAGCAAAAAATGGAATAGAAAGTCTGGCCATCTGTTGTGAGATAGCGATAATAATTTTGTGAAATACAAGTAAACCGTAGTCAACCATTTAAAAAAAAGATGTCATTGGCATCGAATTTATGTGCTAGGCCGCGCGTCTGAATGGCATTACCTCCTCACTATATTTATATTGGTTTCTACGCTAATTTCGGTTATTGTAAACAGATTTTGTTTAAAATCATTTAAAAAACACAACAGCTCCCAAGACAGTAAACATGTCAAATTTCACTTGTCTCTCCCTGTATTAAAAACAAGAGGAGCGATTGGTGATACACAAACAATGGGAATATACGTGTTATCATATTTTAAATTATAGAAACACTATTGACCCGATTCGACGAAACTTTCGTAATTAATTTTATGAATACATAAACAGCATATATTCAGCGGGTAGAATAAACTTCATTAAACTGTTTATGAACACAGACGGGTAGTTCTTGATCGGTTTTTACAAAGTGTACGAACCCCGCTGTTCTTATAAGAGAATGACTGAACAATTTCCACTTCAATTCTCATCATTTTGATGTTCACAATTCTACTTTTCGGTGATAAATCAAATATGTACCGGCACCCACGCTACGACAACTTTATGGTACACCTGTACAGATGAACTATACACTCGTGGATAAGTGAAATACTGGTTTGAAAGGTTTGGGACAGTAACAAATGAAAATGTAGATTCTGTATTTTAGTACTTTGCTGCGAGTCGCTTGCGTATCTAAAGAAAAGTCAGATAATGAAAATCTAGAGAGGGACTTTTTTGAAAGTGGACCAGGCTGCCGCTACAGACGATGAACAAACATGTGTGGCGGCTCGTTGGATAGGTACTGTCCAAGAGACCCGGGGCAAAGACAGATATCAAATGTGTACGCAAGCATTATTCAAACATAACAAAAAGTACACATTTGATCTGTCTTTGCTGATCTGTCTTTGCCCCGGGTCGGACAGTACCTATCCAACGAGCCGCCACATATGTGCGTCCATCGTCTGTAGCGGCAGTAAATCACGTATAAAAAACACCCTTTTTCAACCTTTGCACCTTCACCACCAGCCAAGACGCAAACATGAAAATTAAACGACTGCGGTTTTGGACTATTGGGGCCAAGGGCTCTCTGGGCATATGAACAAACTGTCGCAAAGAAAATAGCTCCAACGGAGCCTGGTCCACTTTCAAAAAAATCCCTCACATTTAGAATCCCTTCAGAAGCATGTGTACTTTGTGAATGGCCTCTTGTCAAAATACCATCCACAGAGGTATAACCAACAAACATGTTTGACAAAATGTTCACTAAAGCTTTGAGGTTATTATGGACGGAACATACCTATTGATATTTATAAAATCGTTTCAAAATTGTCTGAATTTGGGCGGTTTGTACAGTTTTGTTATATTTTCGTAGCGGTGATATCAAATATTCTGAAAATCAGAGTTGAGTTGGTGATTGTTTATGAAATTGAACTAAAAACCAAATTATTTTTGTTCTGGTCCCCAAGCTATATGGTAATTAACTTTTGAAACATTATTATTATAACGGTAATTCCATTTTTACGCACTCAACTATAACGACACCGCAACCATACTACAAAACGGATTTTAATTAAAATCGATGAAAGTTATTCACTTTTAAACTTTTTCTCTTGACACATGCAAAAAAAAATGAATTTCGAAAACAAGTGACACGAAAGCTTTCAGCCAATTCATTTTAACAACTGCCACAATCAATGTACGTGGAATTAGATTAATTTAAAATTCTTAAATTGGTATACACATCGAGAGAACGAAAAAATTTAGTTGCATTCCAATACTGTCCGCGGAATATTTTGCGGAATTTAGCGAAATAATTTCGTTCGTGGGGCTGCCTACAATTCCTAGTAATTTCCGCGTACGAACGTCATATAGCTGCAGATACTTAACAATATTATAGTTGAAATAAATCATCAGTTACAACAACATCTACAAAAATAAACTTTGAGGGACTCTTTTGAAAAACAGCTTACAGAAATCGAACCGATTTTTTAGTGCCTAGACAGGAATTAAACCATAGTTTACAAAAACGCCTTCCAAATTTTTTTCCGCTCACTGTGTCGCCAGTGGGAGGTGACCGAAATCTGAAAATTGCAACTTTCTTACCTTTTTTCTCCCACATGACCAACCATGGTGTCATTGTATAGCTGAGGTCATGTAGTTACGGGCCAACATGGGCTTATGTAGATTTTCAATGCCATCAAGAGTAAGCAAGATCAAATTGAAAAAAATGAAGATTTCATACTGAAATAGGTGAACTCTGGAGGGTGCTGTAGCTTTGCTGAAATAACTTTTAATATAACAAAATGTCTGCTCACACATCACTCTGCTTTCACTCAGCTTTCTAATGATCCCTCACATGCGTGAGTAGTAGTACTTCCCGTTACTCGTCAGTGGAATGGGCTAGAACTGACGCATGTGATGTAAGATTAGAGAGCTGAGACATAGTAATGTATGAGCACACTTTTTTTATATCGACAGTTATTTTAGCAAGGCTACAGCACAACAGCACCCTCCCAAGTTTAACTATTTCAGTATAAAATCTTCATCTATTCAATGTAATATTGCTAACTGTAGATGGCAACATAAACCCATACAACTTATGTTGGCGCGTAACTACATGACCTCAGCTATCCAATGATACCATGGTCGGTCAAGTGCCTCGTCACCTGTGGGAGAAAAACAGGAAAGAAAATTGCAATTTTCAGATTTCGGTCACCTCCCACTGACGTCCCGTCATTCCATACACAGTTTGTGCGTAACTAATTTTTGTGGAACACTGTTTGTCGCTCAAGTTGAATACTGTAAAATTTGTATGAGATTTTTACCAGCCTTAACACTGAATGGTTTTCAATTTGAAATTTTGATTTTTTTATGCAATGAATCGATTCGTGGAAATATTTTTTTTTAAATATCAAACTATATAATGAAAATTCATCTCCGCTCTTACGAAAAAAATGATTGTGCAAACATTTTCAAGTTTACACAAGAGTTTTCAACCAAACTTCTTAATTCAATCTAATTTTTTTGCATATTTTCGTACCATTAACAATAAGTTGATTAAACTGAAACCAGAATCCATTAACACTGATTGCTTAAAACCCAATTCATAGAAGAATTTACAGAAATGTTCCTTCTATTAAAGCTGTTCTCTCAACGTTTATTCCGTGCACAAAAGCTGAAAAACTTTAAGGACACACAATCTTTAGCGATTGCAATTTTGATAAAAAAAACATATGGAACGACTGTTCTCCAATCCAATCTAAAATCTTTTCCGTTAAGTTTGCATCCAGAATTTAATTTAATTTATTTTTCACCTTCACACATGTAACTTTCTAATAACTTTAGGCTAATGTTTTTCTCCTGTAATGTTGCAAAGAAAAAACTCTTAAAAAAGTTTTTCTTTTCTTCTTTCTTCTCATTTTTTTTTACTTGATTCATAATATCAACCGTGAAAAAAAGAACGTGCAAAAGTTTCTACCACATTGGCTCTACTTTATTTTATTCCAACTGTGAAAACCACCCACCATCAACATTATAATTTATGAAAAAAGAAGTCAGAACATATCCGAATACTTCAACGAATGGGTGTTGAACGTTATGCTGAGTTATAAATGTATAGTCAGCGAAACGACAATGTGCCTTGATCAAAGTAGTTTGATTATTTTTTTTTTGTGAATGTGTGTTGTATCCATGCTGTATACGCGAATTTAGATCAGTATCACTCCCATCAAGCCTCATTCGAAAAGGAAATATATAAAAAAAAAGTTCTCCAGGTTACATTTGAGAACAATTCCGTCTACAATATAATACAATTCGAGCAATGAAAAATTGTTTCAAGTTTACTTTCATGAGAATCGACTTACTCATTTTTCTTCTAGATTTTTCATCTTTCGTTTTTTTCATCATGCAAATTATAACATATCATTCCATATCATAATATTTTCCACGTCAACACTTGTAACGCAACATGGAAAAAAATATACTTCCGAGATCATTATTTATGTTTATATATTATGTATGAAGCAAATATACATTTTGATAATGGAAGAAATCGGTGTAAAATATAAGAATCATATACTTTAACAGTAATTTTCAACAATGAACTTCGCACACGATATACACACGATATGGTAGAGCTCGTGTATACATATTACATGCGTCGTCATATGAAGTATAGTAAGGATTATGTTGAGGATTTTATAGGAAATTTAAAGATTTTTGTATTTTATTGCTTAAAGACTTGGATATGAGGTAGTAGAAGTCGAATTGAAAGCTATTTTTCTATCTTCTGTGGGTTTCCATGGATGAAAACGGAATTACGAATTCTGTGGCCCGTGAAAATGCGCAGTTTTTATGCGAAGCCCCTATACTGATACTGCGAATGTTTCTGGCCAGGGCATATTTTTAAGAAAATATTTTTTTTTGAAATTTCTCGATATTCTCGAAACTCCATGAAAACGCTTTTCAAGAAATTCGAGAAAATGTTCAATAAACGAGAAATAGAAAATCAATAAAATTCTAGCCAGAGACAGAGTTATGTTCAAATTCGGTACGAACAGAATAGATCCTAAAAATGATATCAATAGAAAAAATTCTTCCAACCAAACTAATGGGAATCGAGGGCTTTCCGATTTGCTGTCGAAATACCGGTGTTGAAATACCGTCAGTTAAATAGTTCTTCACACCATCGCACCTAAACTTAACAACCCCAACTTATTTTATAATAGTCATTTGTTTATGGATGGGAGAAAATAGTCAATTCACGCCGTAAATGTGCCTAAAATTTGAATTTCAAGTCGAACGAGTCGATGAAAAAGTGAACCGAAAAATACATTTCAACGCTTCCTTATTTCTGCTTAAAATTATCCCTGGAACCCTTACTGACATCACTCGTTGGCATTGAAAACCTTAAGGTTACGTAAATTAAGTTTCAGGGCCTTTTCAAGCAGAAATACGTTGATTCGCATTGTTTTAGATGCACTAACTTCGAAACAGTGAACTAGCAGTTTAAAAAAAATTCATAAAAAATTGCACATGCATGAAATTCTTGCACATGCATGAGCAGCGATACTGAGCATCAAATTTTCATTCCAAAACCACATTCAACGAAACACTACCCATGTATGTTTGGTATTATTGGAAAGCTAAAACCAGTATCATATGGGGAAAACAGTTTTTTTCTGTTGCTTTTCGATTATATGGGAACCGTTAGAAGTTATCCATTTTTTACCCATACTTTCAACTGCTCATAACTCAGTGTGGATGAATTTTAAACCCAACAAGACCCGAACTGCCCGAAAGTAAATGCAATTACCTTTGTAATGACACCCCATACGACCTTGTACGTTTCGTGGCCTACGAGCAATTTCCGTAAGAAGTGCATGTTTTAAGTTTTTGGTCACCTCTCACTAGCCACACAAAATTGGACGAATTTTTTTGAAAGTTGTTTTGGCTTCTAGGGACCAATACCTATCTAGGCACATATCAAAAAATCCACTAGAAAATGCGTCCGATTTGGGCAGGCTGTTTTTCAAAAGAATCCCTCTTCATGTTATTAGGTAACGTCAGACTGTTCGAACAGAAACGGAATGTCCAAGACAAACGGAAACACAAACAATTTTTCTATGGCAAGGCTACATTGTCCCAAAGAAAAATTGTTTGGGACAATGTAGCCTTGCCAAAGAAAAATCGTTTGTGTTTCCATTTGTGTTGGGTGTTGGATATTCCGTTTCTATTCGAACAATCTGACGTTCCCTATTATATAAATACAAGTTTACTGTTTGCCGAATGATTTTTTGTCCAATGTTATTTTGTCCACAAATACAGTTAATACTTAAAAGGTACTGGACTTTGAAGTACTAGATTTCGGTCAACGCGTAACTTGTTATGCGATTATGCATTATGGATAGAGAAATTGAAGATTTTTCTTTTAAGCAAATAAAGGGTATCTTACATTCGATTACCTTTTAGAAAAGTTGTCAACTTGTTGATCTACTTAAATTATTCAATGACATAATTCTGTGCTATTTCTATTCAGTATTGTCAAGCATTAACAAAAGGAATTATTTTAAGAGGTCATCAAACTCGACAGTTCACTTAAAGTTTTTCTTTTTTTATGGTAACAAAGAGACTTTTAAGAATAGAATGTCTTTTATAGCTTCGAACTCTGATTGCACATTTCAACGAGCACCTTGTTCATTGATTTCATAAATAAAAATTCTCTGTGCAAAGAACTTAAAAAAAAAATTGTTCCATTTCGTTTGATGATGATATCGCAATGGCATACACGCGGTTGTCATAGTGAATCTCATTCATCGGATATTTATTATCTGTGACACCTTGGTGATTTCCGAATGTACATTGTTCGAAACTTTTGCTGCGTAAAAGCAATAAAGAAATTGAAGCTTTATAATTAAAAGTTTCCTGCCATATAACTTGAAACTTCGGTGCCTGGCGGTGATGCCAAGAGATCGATCGACATAGTAACTTAACACCCGATGGGGGGTGATAAGAAATGAAGACGAGAGCAAAGAAAAAATTGTTACATGTCATAAAAAAATAACTCAACGACAACTTGTGATACACGACATAAATTGAATGGAACGAAAAACAAAATCATAATTTATCTCCCGTATAGCTTTACGTAAATGACTTAAATCGACATTTCATTCCGACCATTAACCCGATAAAAATTAAAATACATTTTTTTTCGTATGTTCTTCATGCTTACCTTTCGTAAATATCTCGATATTTTGTCACCGTGCTCCCATGGAGTGGGATGATGTCCTTTCGGTATGTTACAATCTAATAACCTATTGTTATTGTTGGCGCTGCCACTCAACGTGTTAAAATTATTAACGATGCCGTTCATGTTCGAATTTCCATTGAGTCCACTCGTATTGGTATATCCACCTTGATTACCGCGTTTTGAAGTGTATGTGCTTCTGAATTGATCCGGTTTCTTCCTGAGTAATTTGTTGAATGCGTCAATTAACACGAACACTGCATCGTACATCAGTGCTGCTTGTGCCTAGAGATAGGAATTGTTTTTGTTGTAGTGCTGCATTGCAAAATGCAATATGTGCGTTCCAGTGCTAAGAAAATTTAATTGTTCCGTTTTTCTTTATTGCAATGGGAAGCAATGTTAAGCTACCGGCAATAAATCCATTTAACTGTATACGAAGAGAGTGAATTGGTGTGAAGTAATGAATCGGTTGTGAGGAAAATAAATCGATGGAAAGAAGGATACAACATCATAATAGCGCATGACATTGCGTATAAATGAAGCGTAGCCTGAAACTAGTGAAGTGTTCATTTAATATTGCAAACTGATGAAATTGAAATTGAATTTTCGAAAATAGAGCTCATGATAGCTAATTGTGACAACATGAACTGATAATCATAGACAAGCGAAGTCGAGGAATTAGAGATGAACTGGTTATCTGAATTCGATAAAAAAAAACCAGTCCGACCCGAGCCCGACATACGCTGTAATTTTGCCGGGCTTTCGGGTTATCGGGTCTCAAAAGTATTGTAGTGGAGTATTGCAGGGCCTACTTTTTAGAAACTTTTAGAGAAAATCGAGAAATTCAAGAAACTTTGAGAAATTCAAGAAACTTCGAGAAGTTCTAGAAATTTCGAGAAATATTTCTTGAATTTCTCAAAGTTTCTTGAATTTCTCGAATTCGAGAAATTTCAAGAAATTCCAGAAAATTCAAGAAATTCGGGAAACTTCGAGAAATTCAAGAAATTTCAAGAAACTAATTTCTCGAGTTTCTTGAAGTTTCTCGAATTTCTCGAATTCGAGAAATTTTAAGAAATTCGAGAAAATTCGAGAAATTTCAAGAAATTCAAGAAATTAGTTTCCAAAAAGTAGGCCCTGGAGTATTGTACAAACTATTATGTGTAAGACGTTGATCTTAAGTCGATTATTATAAATGGTAATCTGTATCAAAATCAATGTCATCGGATTCACAGGTTCCTAAAATGAAATTCGGATCGAGTTTCAGTTTCATCGGATTTTAGGTTTCCTGGTTCCCCTTCCCGCTCATCTCTAGGTGGAATAAATAACAAATAGATCTTATTTTGGCCGAGTCAAGCAACACAAAAGCACTTCATTTTTCTCTCCTTTTTGTCTGACTTCACTCCCTCCATCATTACACACCTTCTTTGACTCTAGCCTTCGTGGCCTTCGTGTTCAATCCCACACACAAAAATTAGATGAAAAACTGTACTTTTCAAAAATCGCAATTTCCAAGGTTGTTTTTATGACCGAAGACGACATTTTCGGGTGAATTACCCATGTTATAATGTACCATTTTACCAAGTTTTACCATTTAATCGTAACCCCTCTGACTTCTAAGGTGTAGGTATTTCTGTCGCTCTGGGTGTTCGTTTTTATTGGACAATATTGGCACAGCAGCACGTCCTCGGTGTACATACACAAGTTACCAGTTACCGTATTAGAATCTATTACTCATCTTTTAACCGGACATTCGTTTACCACATACCTAATTCTAAACTATCGAATCAACAATGCTGAATAGAATTAAATCATTATACATCAAACGACAAACGATTCGAATTATTTCTCTTGAAATTCTTCATCTTGCAAAACATTCACATTAGTTGTTAGAAAGCAATTTCGTTTTATTTGTCGTAGCAGACACCAGCGCTCACAATAAAATACCAAATTCGACCTAAATCCCTGATATATTCTTCTTAAATGAAATAAATGTTTTAATCGTCTTACCGAAATTGACTCCTTTCCAGCACCTAATGATGTCGTTGGATCCAATCTTTTCCAGCCATCTAGGAATTCCTTCACATAACGTCTGCTTGTGTCCACAATACGGAATCCAGTTATGTTAATAGCCCCATATTCGATGACTTCAGTCTCCCACCTATCGTCCATAACCTAAACAGGCATTTATATGTAAGTGATCCTATCTATTGAAATGACACTAATAACAATCGGAAAACACACAAAGCTTATGCTTTTATTCGTTTTTGTTAACATTGATGATGCTGTACCCGGTTATATCCCCGTAATAATGTTGTTTTCATCTCTTTTGGCAACATAAGAAAAAGAAAACACTGTGTAGCGATGACGCATAAAGAAAGAAGAAGCCATTGTAGAAGTCCCATTTGGAGTATTTTAAATTTTTATTACAATTTTCTCATGGGGTACATTTGAATATAAAAAAAAGACGAAAGAGTCTATTGTGATGAAAGATAGAGAAGTTAAAATAACCGAACGAAATGAACGAGATTCCTTATGTACTTTTTATTTAAAATACAAAAAAAAAACCGAAAGAACAGAAAGTTGCTCTGCAAATGCAATCTAATTCATATTCATTCATAGGGGTAGGGAAGGATATTTGATTTTTATTTTTTCATTTTTTGATTACTTTGGTGGGCAAATGTGAATTTTCGTTCTTTTTTTTAAGTTGAAAGTTTCGCTGTGCAACACATTGTGCATTGTGGAAAATTTCATTCCAATAAAAATGTCTTGTTCAATCCAACTATTCAAGCAGAACCGGTGTGGCAACCAGAAAAGCCAGATAACAGAAACACAGACACGAATTTATGAAACATTTGAATTTCCATATTATTGGCTCACAATCATCTTTCAGTATTTTTTTCTCTTTCTTTTTGTACAACTTCATTGAATCGAACATTTCATAATATTTTATCCGCAACATGTGTAAACGATTTAACAATGGAATGACCCATATATTTCGACGAATCGACGGATGTGTGCACGGATGTTTTATTCAGAAGAATGAGCTTTTCTGTTTGAGCTTTCCTACTTTTATGGGAAATTTCTACGTCTTAAGTACACGTCATAAAACTAAAAAAAAGAAAATGCTAATTTGTATAGAGTCATACGAAACAAATCTGTGTTACAAAATGTTTCATTCTACTGGATAAGAACAACATTATATATATATGTCATACCACACTGGACAGAGGCGCCGATTTCGGTTTTGTCCATGTGTGATATAAGACAACATGAGGCAACAATTTTACACTTTTGGAATGTGCGCTTGTGGCATAGTACTTTGGATAGGTTTCGGTGCTTTGAGTGCAAAACACACATCCGTTGGTCCCAATAACGTCTGTAGTTCTACTGCAACCGCTTCACAAAAAAAGTAACGGGATCGGGACTGTTATTGGTGCCAATGAACGTATAAACCAGGTATGGTCTGTGCATAGAATACGGAGGAAATTGGGAAACATTTTCTCTGAAACAATTTAATCTCCAATGTTTTTCCTTCCTTAAATCGATAATTAAAAAATGTTTAAAATATCTAATTTTCCGAGGGGTAACTCACTTCTAGATTAAATGGATTAAATGGATTAAATGGTATTAAATGGATTAAATGGATTAAATAGATTAAATGGATTAAATGGAATAAAAATTGGATTAAATGGATTAAATAGGAAAAAAGTTCATTTTATCAAATACTGTAAAAGTCTTAAAAATTGTTGATTTTGATCGAACCACGTACTACAACTCATACTACAATGTTAAAAAGCGAAAAAATCCACTTTTAGGAGTTTTTGGTGTAAAGTGGATTAAATGGATTAAATGGATTAAATAAATTTAATACCATTTTTCACAAAAAAATTTTTCCTATACCTCACGAGTACTTAAACGAGCTGGGGATCGTGCAAATCTATTTTTCGCAATTACTTTACAAATTTTTCAGGTCGGTAGCCTAATTATTTCGGTAAAACTAAAAATTTTTTTTTGGATTAAATGGATTAAATGGATTAAATGGATTTAATGGATTTAATGGATTTAATGGATTAAATGGATTAAATGGAAGTGCGTCACCCCTCGTAATTTTCTGCAAATGAGGTTACGTTAAATGCTCAAATGTTCAACAAATACTCGATAGATTTGGGGAAAATTAAATGAAAAATTAATTCGTCTGAGGCTCGGTCTCAGGGTGAAAAAAGCGAAATCGCTCTTTCCTCTGCTCCATACAAATTCTGACATTAGGACATATTTTATGTATAGTTTCATTGATTGGTACGGTATCTAAGGTGCTGTGAGTTCAAATAATCACTCCAAAGGTCTATAAAGGAAGGCGAAAGCTACTCATACATATCTACCTTCGAATTGTAGTGAAGAAAGGAAGCAGATACCTATGAAGTGGATGTTTGAGCTCACATCACCCCAGATATCTGCTGCACCAATAACTGTCCCGTTATCACTTCTTTAAAAAAAAATTGTGAAGCGGCTGCAGCGGAACCACATATCAACGGATATATGTTTCATACTCAGGGCAACGAGACACAATGCCACCAGTTGTTCCCTAAGCCTAATGAAATTTTTCTGAACTTCGTCTGACCTAAGTCAATGTAAAAGTCAATAAATATATTATGGTCGCAATGAGATATTAAAACTGTCCTCTCATTTCTTTGCACAACAGACTCATTAGAGGCCAATAGTCCCCATACACTTGACGTCACTGCCACTGGAAATGGTTTACAGAGGCTATTTGCGGTACGGAATAATTTTAATGAAATGCTAACTCAACAGAATCTCGTTTCAGGCAAAATGTACAGAAGCATCATATCTATGTCTAGCACCAACGCATATATAACTGATGTAAACTTCCAACGAAAGCCTCTTTCAGCATTAAAATGAAAATTATTAAAAATAAAAGAAAATGCAATGAAATAGACTCACGAGACCGCTGAGAAGATAATGGTACGTTCGTCTACCGAGGGTAACATCTCGTACATGATTTACAATAATCTCCTTAGCCATTTCCGTTGGACAATCGAGAACTACATATTTTTTCGACCAGCGATTATATTCTTCCAATGTACGCAGAAAATCCAAAGCTGATGATACATTTGTGATACGTTTAACGGTTTCGACCTGAAAGCTTTCGTTACCAGGTTTCAATCCTTGATAAATCTGTTGCAGTCGTAATAAACCTGAAGCAAGAAGAAATTTTTAAATTGAAAAAGTTTGTCACTTTCATGTTTTTATTTGACTTTGGGCTCATTAATATAAAAATTATAGCTCAACCGACTGGCTGGGTAATGGAGATTCGTTCTTGTGAAATATGTTCGTTGAGAGCAGTACAGTTCTCAGAACTGTTTTTTTTCTGTAGTAAAACAAATATTAGTTATTTGGAGCCACAATATATTCCTCAAAACATGGGCATCCAGGCAAACATATCATTCTAAACTTTACAACCTTATCTCTTTTACATATTTCTCTGGCAAACAAGTCGAGTCACAAATATGCATATAAATATTTTCCTTACAGTATAAACATGGTACGTATGGATTGCTTTAAATGATAGCGTGTATTCAATTCTCAATTTGAAAATATTGAATAATCTGAACACGTATCCACAATATGATATCATAACATATCGTTATATTAAGTTGTATTTCGAAATGAAACCAGTCCTGGTGTGCTAAGTCACAGGGGATCACCTTCGAAAAACATACTAACGAAACATTATATAACCTGGAACTCATATGGCAAGCGGAAAGAACTGAGGTGAATTTATAATTTATGTTAGGAAGACGTTACTTAATGGTTAATATTGATATTGATTCGGGAGGATTATTATTACATAAAAGTCAAATGTTAAACGACTTCTTTTTCTTTACATTATTCTTTACATTATTCATTACATCAGATGCAATAGACGAGATGATATTAAAATGAAAAATAAAATTTAATAATAATGAAATTCCTTCGCTTGCAGTTTGCATTTCTTTGATATTTCAATTTATTTTGCATTATCTTCCGATATTGTATGATGTAATGATTATATCTAGATCACCATAATTCGATTAATTTAGGTATGCAAATAAAATTGGAAAAAATTTCATTTATTTTTTACTTATAATCTCAATGTACAACAATATTCGTTCTTCTGTTCTTCCACCTCCACTGCCGGCATCTTATTTGAAATATAAAAAGAAAGAAAACTCTTCACTGCCTCTTCATATTATTCATAGACTTTCGTTCCCTTTATTTATTCGTTGATAAGGAGAAATATTTTTTAAACAACGAGAAATGAATAAAGAATTCGAATTCCATTAATAGATGATATTGGTGTTGTTGTTGTGGTGTTCCAGCAAGTTGAATCGGTCTTCAAAGACACTCCGAAAAACGATTCGAGTGCAAATTTAATAAAACCATAAGACAAGAGGTCCAAGAGGTTTGATTTTAGCAAAACATATCGAAAAATAGTAATGTCACTAGAAACAAGGACCGTGGTCAAAAATTACACCTTTTTGGGTTCGAGTAACGTATACTATTTTATAGTCAGGCACACCAAAAGGTCACATTCCGAACAAAAATTGACAGAATTTAGACCAAAAAGTGGGAAAAACTGTTTTCGTTTTGGCTCTCTATCTGTAGAGATAATGTGACGTTTTTGATACGTCAGAATATAAAATTGTTCAAACCAAACTCAAATAAACTTTTTATGCGGTCTTATGTTCCACATCGTACACGTTATCAACAAAAGAAACGTGAAGATTGCCTACATTTTGGAAAATTTTGAGGTCTTTGCCAAATACATTTTGGTAAACTTTGTCACATTTCTCTAAAAAAAAATTATCAAAAAAGGCCACGCACTGCCGAGAACATTGTCAACCGCAATTCAAATGAGAGTAAACTGTAAATTTCTGTAATGAACGGAGATAGAGAATGGAAACGTATACAATAAACACACCTAGTTTGTAGCGCCTGCATATCCTACTTTTATCGAATCGTGAGCTAGATGCAACAATGGACACACACCGATAAATTAACTGATTTTCAAAATTTTTGCTTTAACCACGAAGGCTTCAATTCTTGAGGTGAATGACTTATATTGGAGCAGCGAGATGGGAGTAATTCTACATAGCCTCTTTTTCATGTAATTTCCGTTGACAAGTGGATCGCCGCCGGTTTCGGGTGAGTTTTGTTTTTTGTTTCTTTCACTTTTTTGACAAGTTCAAGATTTTTTAATTTGGAGACTATGCATATTTCGTGATGAAAAAGGATTTCTTCTAGCACAAATTAAATACCATGCACCTATTTTTGACATCGCAATGTGGGCAACAAAGGAAAACTTAATTTCAAAACCCACTGAAAAACCGGGGCCTCCACCTTCACAAAAAACACCGGATCTCCTTGACAAAATTTAAAAATTTGACGAAAATTGAAAATTTAACGAAAATTGAAAATTTAACGAAAATCAATAAGTTGACGAAAATAGAAAATTTGTCGAAATTTAAAAATGTAACGCACTTAAAACGCTCATAGCTCCAAGACAAGCGACTTTTTAGGGAAACCATGAACCACGTATCGACTAGAATCTAAAACTCTATAAATTTGTCTTTTAAACGAACTTTCTATCTGCCATATTTTCCGAGTTATGATCGATTCTTGGGGAAAACCATGAAATACGTGTCGACTGAAATCTGAAACTCTATAAATTTGTCTTTTAAACGAACTTTCTATCGGCCATATTTTCTGAGTTATGGGTCCTATAGTTCAATAGCTTAAAAATAGCTTTTATGAAAATTCCTTCAAATTAGTTTCTTAGAATTACGTCGTTGACAAGCCCTGAAAATTTCAGCCAAATCCACCGGTAAATTCAAAAGTTTCGTTGTAACAAAGGTTCATCAATTTCAAAATCCATTTCTTCATACAAATTTCCAAGTTTTGAAATTTAATATCTCGGCCAAATCTTAACCGTATGAGGCGTGTGATAGCTCGTTGAATTCGTATGGACGCCTAGATGACGAATAAAATAAGTGCTGGGTAGTAGGATCGGAGGGGCAAAAGTAAAAAAAATTGTGTAATATGTTCCTCAGTCCTACGTAAAAAAAAATTGACAAATTTTTCAGTGTGAACAGACTTGCGTCACGGCCGTTCCCTGTTATACTCGATTTTTAACAAACAAATAACTTTATTCACAAAATGAGTGAAATAGAAGAAATTTAGATAAATCCGTTACTCTTAAGAAACTCACTGTTTGCTATCCTTACTATAAACAATTCAAAAATCTATTGAGAAGCGTTTCAGTCAAGGAACCTAACCCATATCTTTTTATAAACTCGTCTAAACTTCGAAACGTACAGCCGCCCCTAAGAAAATTACAAAATGGCGGCCCTATATTTTTGATTTTATACTGTTTTTAGAAACTCTTTTGATCAGAATTGTTGATACCCATGTAGTTCTTGCTGCAGAACACCTTGCACATACTTATTTTCCATCGAGAATGTAAACGGTCTCCGGCACATTTTAAGCGGCTGACGAAATAGGGTCGATTTAGGGGCGTACTTTGTAAACAAAATAAATTTTATAGAAAAATCCGTGCATATCGTAGAACAATTTTTTGCTTAGAATAACGTTCTGCGTCGAATTGGTCAAAACTTCAATCCCCATTGGCGTTCATTTTCACAAATCGTTTCGAGTCTGCAACCCATTTCAACGACGTTTTTTTAGATGCAGGCACGTTCTAAGAAGAATAAACGCTGAATGAAACAACATAGTAAATAACATCCTACGTTATTAAATAAGACCCAATTGCAGTAACAGTGCTATGCGAACAATGTGTTACAATTGCACCAGAAATTTCTAACCTTTTATGAATTCGGAGTGATTCCGAGAAAACATTTATAATTAGTTTGCTTACCACTTTCCGAAAGATTTGTTTTCAACAATTAATTTATTTTATGACAGAATTCGCAGCGGTTGGTCAGAATAAGTCAATAATGCATGTATCGCCAGCAAATATACCAAAACTAAATTAACTTAATGGGACATTGAACTTTTGACATTTTTTGTATTTAGATTAAGAATGTTATTGTAAACAAAAAATTGTTCTACACTACTGCCGAATTTTCAAGTTTTTTACTTTTAATTTATATTTCAATTACGACTACGACCCAAATTCAACCCAAAAGCAAACCTTTTTCGTGAGAGAATTAAGAAAAAATGACATGAGAAGAAAAGAGAGGCATATAGGGACGTATAGTCTTTTTTATGTTTGACTGATCTTTGAAAATCAGAAAACAATTAATTAAAAATATAAATGTTTATAATTTTACGATTGTGTAGAATAATTTTTTGCTTAGAATAATGTTGTCTATCGAAATTATTGAAACTTCAGTCCCCCATTATGTACAAGTTTGTCATTTTTGTTAACTTTACTATTGATATGGAATCTGCTCTCTATAAATATGCACTTGAATATATAAGAGCTTATGGTGTGATCATTTTGCAAATAAAAAAGCCAATCGTGTGATGACTTTCCCAGTGGTATATATAAGTTTTAGCTTTAGGCAAAAAAAATATGAAAAAATACAACGAGCACTTATTCGCTTTATGCGCTTTATGCAGCACAAACATAGCACACTATATCATAAATGCAATATAAATTTGCATTTCCCTCCCAAAAAAATTGCTTTTTCGAATTTTTCCATTCATACAATTTGATCAAAAAGTCACTTTTCGTATATAACGCACCTGTTTCAATATATCTGGGATAGTAATCACTTCGTTAAAACAACATACATCACTGTCAAACACACTGTGTAATTTCATGTGAAAAATTTAGCCGGGGTTAAGTTAAGTGTTCGTGTGTTCGTTTGTTTAACCATTCAGATTATTTAGCATCGCATTTATACAAAGAGGAAAAAAAAACTTTCCGACACAATTCAACCTGGTGCCCTCGTTGTTGTTATGACTCTTGATATTCACTTGCGATTAGGCTATTCTCTTTACGTTATTATTGTATCTTATTATACTCGTTCGCCGAGTTCTAAATGTGGGTCCCATAAACAGAACAACATAAAAGGTACTTCTGTTCAAGCTTTTTGCATTGCCAAAACATTTTCAGACTGTTGTTACGATTGGTTTGGATGTTCTCGTATTTTTCTTTGGGGGGTGGAAATGTCTACAAAATATCCGATGTGTATAATGATAATGATACAGACATCGTACAGCACCAGGGAAATAACAATAACAGCTGTAAGAAATCGTTCAACAATCAATTATGATGCTGACATCGTTTACCAAGTGAATATATACGGAAGAGATCTTAATTTCAGTAAAATAGCAAATCTGATGCCGATCTGTGTAATATAAAATATTTCGTAGAGTTCTCAATCAACTTTGTTAAATTTCTATTACTCATGTCACAGACGAACAGGAAACGGGGTAACAAAAGTTTATGAAATAGGATACGGAAAAGAATTGCATTGTAAAATTGTACATTGGTATTTTGGTGGAAACGTTCATTTCCGTGAACGGGTATGATCGTCTTGTTTCTCATCGTAAATAATGTGAAAATTGGTTGAACTAGTTGCCGTACCAATTTTTATCTGCTATCGAGTGTCACAAGAGAACATATTTTGAACCTCATATGAGTGAGGAAATGTAAGGTTTTTCCGCACTGGTTTTTCATTTCCGCACTGTTTTGGTCAGTTTACTTCAGAGGCAGTTATAATTCGGAATATTCTTCTAAATAAAAATAATTCAATCTTTACTGTATCTGAACCCCAGAAGGTAGAATGGTATTAGGCATTATGCATTACCTCCACACTATATTTACCTTGCCCCAGATCTCGAGAATATGAGCCACGCACGCTAAACACATTAACCATTCGGTCCGACAACTCGAATGTGTAAACTGAACGTACAGTACAATATGATTAGATTGCTGTTTCAATTACCTTTACAGTGATTTTTGTGGGGTGATTTCTCTGAGAAAATTTGGCCCAGTGCTAAGAAATAAATATTTCAAAACTTCGTTCAACAGACACTGTTGACGACAGTTTTTTAATCCTCACAATGTGATATATACCCTGTAACCAGAACATTACTACGCTTTCAGAAAAAGCTCAAAAAATTAACCGTTGAAACTAATATGGTGAATTTGAAAAGTAAGTACAGTTTAACAAAAGAAGCTGCAGATAGGGAATGCATTTACCGTCGATTTTGAAAAACCGGGAAACGGGAAAAACGGTAAATGAGAAAAAATTTCCCGGGAAATTTCACGGGAAATGAATAGTACATTCTCTACTCGTTTAGACATTTTTTTGGATGAGTTGGGAGTTTGTAACTTGCACCGATGACAAATGCTTTTATCCTACCCCTACTAAGTGACTTATTGTGCTCGCGAAGCCCTTCAGAAATGAGTTTACCGTTCCTTTATTTGCATTTTTCAGGATGATAAAGAATTTCATATCTACATATTTCAACAGAAATATCTGAAATCGATCGTGTGAACTAGTTTCAAAATTTCTGTTGGACAGTGTAAAGATTGAATTTTTTACTATGCTGAGCGAGATGCTGAGAAAGGAAATAAACGAAAGGTAAGCTCCTTATTGAACTGTTTTCATGAATTTTTGACGGACGTTGCTTTCAATTGGTTTCTTAAAGATGTAGTAACACGATCTTCTAAACTTCGAATTCTGTAGACTTTCTAAAGAACATCAATTTCAGAGTTGCAAACTTAAGGCTAAGTACAAATGACACATTTTGCGTTGCTCAGATCGACAATTATGCTGCATTTTCTTTTGTTTGGACTGTGGTGAAAATTCAATACAATAGAAATTACAGCATGATTGTCCAGCTCAGAAACGCAAAATAAACTGATCCTTTATTCTCAGTCTAGGGCTGATCTTGAGGTGCAATTTACGATGAAAATGTTCACAACGAGTTCAAATCAGATGTAATGCTGTAATGCACTAGAAGAATAATTCAATTCAAGGTATTATTGCAAAGGAAAAATGTAAAAATCATTCAATTTTTGAAGGTCGGTTAACCGGTAAATGAAAAAAAAAAATTCCCGGGAAATGGTAAACCGGTTTTTCCCGGTTTTTAATTTCCCGGTTACATTCCCTACTGCAGATGTACTGTACGGCGACACACTTGTCGCTTAATGGATACGTACAGACTGCCGTGCTAAAATATCTAATAAATCGTACGTCAAAATAAGAGCTTTTTTTTCTTTTGTTTTTTTATTTAAATTGAAAGCTCAGAGCTTTTGACTTACGATATTTAACTTAGCACGGCAGCAGTAGTCTTTACAAAGTTTTATTAAAATATCTACAATTCCCGCTAGCCTTGACATAGATCAATTATCAATTCATATTTTTATACTAGAAGTCAAACCCTGGCTAGAAAGCCACCTCTGGAATATTGTCACATCAAGAACTGGTTCACTATTAGTATTTCACTTTATCAAGGAAAACTTAGCGTAAATAATAAAAGTTTTTCTCCGTAACAAAGTTTCATAAAGTGGCAAATCATACCAATTTATCGATTCGGATAACTTTCGATATAAATGCACTAATCTCAAGCTCACCAAATTTTCCGCGAAAATTTAGCTCAGCCGAACGAAGAGTATTAACGTATACATCTCTTCATTCAGATCCCACATTATATGTCTATGTTCTTAACTGAATGACTCGGTAGTAGAAATATAGATTAAATACTGATCCTGTACGCACGTATGAAGTTCTTGGATTCATATCGAAAAAGTTGAACTCGTATAAAATACGAGGAGAAAGTTGGAACATTTTTGATTTTATGTATTTAACAACGACTACTACAGACGATTGCTGCAGAAGATAATCTGATATTTGCCATAAGATACTTACTCGCTTTTGTTAAATAAAGAAATCGAAATCATTTACCGGTGTGAATATATGTTAAAACACTTTATGCATGAAAGCAGTCAGTGGCTTTAAATCACGAGTGGAATGACAATTTTTATAGGATTGTAGACATTGTGCATAGATTTTGCACCATTGAATTTATCCAACTGGATTAGCTTAAATTAAACGGGGTACATTTCATCGTCAACCTGTCTGTAACTTGCAAAGTTGAGAATATATAATTTGAGTGATGCTTAAATGGGAAAACAATTTATTTTTAATGGACAAAAAAACTTAAAAAAACGTTTTACGGCTAGCCTCCAAAATATGCACTGATATTTTGATGAATTTAATTAAACAAACGAAAATTACCCATAGGTCAGACAGTACAGCCGCTGAAATCGAAAAACAAAACATTGGCCGGAACTCAAATGTGATTTCCGATCATTATCCGACTCAATCTTACGTCAAAAGTGAGCTTGTTAGTCAGCTTACTTGTTACATTTCCAGTTGAAAGACAACACTCATAACATGACCTCCGCTAAATTCTCAGCGGCTGTACGATTAAGATGGTTTTGATTAAATCATTTTAATTATAAAAAAAATGATGGAATTTTCAGACAATGAAGCTTGTACGGCAATATTTTGCTTCAATTTTTTTTATTTGCAAAACTCATTGATGGAAATGGAGAACGCTAACATAAAATTCATTTAAAGTTAAATCTAAATATTAAATTGAATAATGACATTTTTGTTTGGATTACTTTTGATTTAATTGTAAATATTTTTGCTCTATTCAATGTAACATCCAATCTAAATACCAATTTATTTCTCATAACAGACTTAATAGTAGATCAATTCCTCTAGGTAGTCTACCTCTATGTAGTAGATTACTATTTACATGTGAGATATCTCGTATGCCGAGAAAAGTATCAAGTCACTTCACTGATATACAATTTCACTTTACTAGCGATGTAAAGGGTTTCACCCGTGAGGGAAAAGACGCATTACTTCAGTTGTGAAGTTAAAGCCTTTGAAATATTGTTGTCAGCCAGCGGTTTGCAAAACCAAAATTACAATGTTACTGCCAACCGAATTTGTGTCGAAGTTTGCTTCAACTGCTTTGCCAGCTGATCGATTCAATAAATTACAGTGAATCAAGCAAACTTTAGTTACAGATTTGATTGATATTAACGACAGACTGTACACATGGACAGGCCATTGAAATGTTCGCGTTGACAGGCTTCTGGAAAAGTTGTGAATGTTAAGAGCACATGTTCACGTATGCTATGGAATTAATGTTGAACGAATAAATCGGATAGAGGGAACCAATCCCATAAACTTTCTGCGATTTCTGGCTAGCCTCAGTCAAATAGCAGATGATTCTCGAGATCACGTCTGTCTCATAACATTGTCGTAGTTGAATTCCGGCATGTTTTTTGATTCGATAGTTGTTGTGGTTTTTGATTATGTTGATTATGTTTAACAAAAGAAGAACTAGATTTTTCATTTCTGATATTTGTTACGCTATGACGATATGATGAAACAGAAGAATCTAGATTTTTATTCGCTAAACTCTTAAACCTAAATTACATAAAATAAGTTATTAAACGCTGACCCTCAAAGTTGAAACAACTAAAAATCAGGAATATTTTTGCATATATTAGTCGTGGGCAAAAATTAAGCGAGAGTAAGAAGAAAGTCTTAAATCAGGATTCATGGCACAAATTCCGACTCGAAATTTTCCTCGAGGGTACTAACAATCCACCTGAACTTGCTAGCACTCACTCACGGTTTTTGCATGTGAATAATACTGTTAAGGAAATTAAAACAATTTAATTGAAAATGACTGTTGCCTAAAATCCGCAAATAGCGCTAATGTAATGTGTGAAAAACCATAAAGTGGTGCATTACACTCATCCCTGCAATACGGTGGAATCAGTTATTAAAAGCAGGACTTATTTTAGGGAATTCTAAGTTGTCCTTGAAGTTATCAAACCTACCAAAAATTTCTAAAACTCACCAAAAATTACCGAAAATACTTTGGTAAATTCAGGTTCTCTGGAACATTAAATTAAATTAAATTTTGACAATGTAAAATTTCCGAAAATAGGCCCTGATTAAAAGCGATGTTTGATTTCTCGTTCATAACATCGCATCGTTTCCCTTAACCCGGGAAAGTTTTGTGATGTTTAATGATTAAAGACGTGTACGACACGCACACAGTCAAATTGGATCATTTTTCATTTTTTGAAACATAGAATAATGAATCGTTACACAGTGTTCAATGCTGGTGTAGAAGCTGCAATGTTATAGACGGTGGTACATATACACCTTAAATATTACCTCAAATTATTATGTGTTTGCCGTTTATTGCCACATTCACAAACGGTGATATTCTACGGAGAAATTAATGGTTTATTATTAATAAGATTTGGAAAATCTTCCATTTTACTGATGATTTTGAATTGAAACGGAAGCAAAGCTTCTGGATATGACATTGCGCAAAGGATAATCTTTTCATTGTTCGTCACCTTTTATTAAAAATATATTCAGAATAAATGGCTGAAGTGTTTTTGGTGTATTTTATTACTTGATAATATGGCCTGAATAACAATTCATTACGTGTCTTCAGCTCTCTCCTTTATTTGATTGTTTGTGCCGTCGACAGAAACGTGAGGATTTGTCTATGAATAAGTTCGTAATGTTACCGAAATGTATTTAAAACCATTCACCAAAGCTTTTAAGAGAGCTCCACATTTAAGTAAAGAGTTAATACAATACACTCGACTATATTATATAGGTAATTTGCATGGGTTTTAAGTGTTCTCGACTTTCAGATATTTTGTATATATATTTCTTCTCCAAAAGCATTAAGTGTGTAGCATTTGTTTTCAGTGTGGTTTTTGCCATTTTGTTATTGACATTTGACTTTGATGGTTGTGTGTTAGAACGCAGCTGTATAACAGTGACACAGCACAGTTGAACCCGAAGATGTAAGTAATATTCAAACTACCTACTTTGAAATTTAATTTTGAAAATTTAGGGTGTGATGTACAATGCGAATCGCATGTATTGACGAAAGAATAACATACGCCGAATTATTTTATTTACTTCCTGGCATCTATTTAAAACTGTTATGCTACATCTATTTATATAGATATTGCGTAGGATGTGGGTATCCATCAAATAAAAGATAAAATGCTAATACGAAATGAAACTCTCCAATAAATCATTACACATTAAAGTACCGTTACCATGAGATAAGTAAGTACTCAAAACGAATACCACATATAGATCAAGCAATCAAGCTATAAATTGGGAATTAAGTTCCAAACAAATTTTTTTATTATTATCGATAGAGAACGGTATTATAAGATACTTTGTTTAGTATCATATGCCAAAAAAGTTAAAACTTTTCTATATATTTCTCGCTTAAAAAAAGTGCGTTTTGACTATTAGCACTTAAGGGCATATTTTTTTGAATTGGAACTTTAGAGCCTCGGCAATTCTCGGCTATCAAAATTTTTTCTCCGCCAACAACGGATTTTTTCCACAGTTTTTCCGGCTCTTTCCATCCCCGAAAGTTTTGGATAACTCGTCGGTTCGCTGATGGTAAATTTTCAAAATCTGTAAAATCGTCTATCAGCGGACGCCTGAGTTTCTATGATGAACGAATAAAACTTGCTGGAGACGATAGAGCGTGAAAAACTATGGAACAAATCCGTTATTGGCGGAGAAAAAATTAATAAGTGTATTACCTGAGCAGAATAAAGAAACCTGACTTATAAATTAAGAGAGATAAACATTTGCTCAAACCTTGTACTCAAGCACACACTTTTGTATAGATATTTCAATTTAACTTTATATTACCGCCCATTAAAATGGTTGAAAGCAGTAAACGTACAAAATTTCGGCGCGACGAAAATACAATCGGCGGCGGCGGCGGCGTGAGCTATTATTTTTCGGCGGCGGCGCGCCGAAAACTTAGCAAAAAATCGGCGGCGCGCCGGCGTAAAATCGGCGGTGCACACCTCTAGTCCAACGACCCAAATTTAATTTTTTTTCAACAACTTCCTATTCGGCGTTCGATTACCTTCCAAATGAAACAAAAATTACGAAAAACGAATGAACTTTACTCGAGTTCTATGTAAAATACGCATAGGGCCCTAGTAGCTTTTCACTTCTAGGGCCCTAACTCACGGTCCACTCACCCGATTTTTTTCCTGGATTGGTATTGACAATACCTATCATTTGCAGGGTCATTTACATTTCCATCGTTTATTTTGCCATAAATATCACCAAAAGACCTTAAATCACTTAGGTGGCCCTAACTCACGAAGGGCCGACCCGAATATGCCCATCTTCGAAATTAGCCTCACTATTTTGACTATCTTTCAGGGAAAAATTTTTGAAATCGGATTTGATTTACTCAAGATATCGACGTGACAGACAGACGAACAGACGGCCCAAATTTTTATTGCGGATTCGTCATCTATGAACATAGGCAAACACTTTGCCCTTACCGTCTGCTTCGAATTCCATCAATTACACACGGCATCGTAATCCTATAAGCCCCTTCGTACTTCGTACGGGGCTAAAAAATATTTTCACGTATCAAAAACTTTTACGCGTTACGAAAGTAGTTCCCCGTTTAAAGAATGTTATCCACAACGTAAACGGGCAAAAAAAATCATGCGTCAAATAACGCATGACATTGTGGAAAAAATAGCGCGTAGCCCTACTCACATTAAAAAAAATTTGGTTCAGATCTTTCTTTGTATTTTATGGGGGTTGAAGCTTTACGTTTTCTACTTTTTCCTTCGTTGTAACTTTTTTTTAGTAATAAAGTTCCCATTTTTGAATTTATGAATAGAAGACATTTTAGTATAAAAAAAGAATTCAAAAAGAGGATGCCTCTACTATCGCTAAAAAGACGATAAAGTAGATTTCCAACAACAAATTAAAATTTTCATGCACACGTCTTGGAGAGGGATTACGGTATCAGTCCTCTACCGATAGAGTACAATTTACTATGTCATGTCTCTGCAAGAAAGCAAATGTCAACAGAAAAGTAATTGATTATTTTTCTATTGGCATAGTTGCAGCGACATCTTTCCGTGAAATAGGGAATCGTACTCTATCGATAGAATTGATATAGAATTGAGAGAATAGAACTGGAGCCTTCATCCCTCTTCAGGCCATGACACTGCAATTCACGCTGTAAGTCAAGAATCTGTACAGTACAATTAGACGTTGAAATCGTTATTTTGTTAGTGGTTTAGGCAAATAAGGGCTATACTTGATTTTGTGTCCTGCGACAATTTGGGTGTCTCAAAACATCACACGATTTTCTATATTATAAAGGCGATTGTGATAGTGTACGACGCGAGCGGAGCGAGCTGAATTTTTCGGTGCTAAAGAATTTTTTGGATTCATAACTCCTTTTTAAAGAAAGTCATTAGTTGAAGCCGTGCAACGAAAATTCGCTTCTGTGATGTTCTTAGATATTTTGCAAAAAAGAAGGACGAGACAACATGTCATCTTAAAAGTGGACAAATGGGATCCCAATTCAGTAGTCGGTATCTCAAGTTAAAAGTCTCTAGGACTTCTTGGCTGGGCGGGCTCATAGCATAGTTGAGAGAAATAACAAACCAACAAACATTAAACTTTATATTATAGATCGGTGTGTACAGCATCGACAGTAATACTATTACTATTCCAGGGTGCGACTACTGTTAAACAAACCGTTTTCAAAAGTTTCTTTAAACTATGAGAAAAGATACATAAATTCAAAAGCCAGACGAATAATATATTCGACTTATTCAAAATAATTTATGTAAATGATGACTGCTTGAAAGCTTAATAAGGGTAGCACAAGAGCAAAAATATTTTTACAATTACGCAAACTTCGATGAAAGGAAATGGAAATGCAAAGTCTTAATAACGGTTACTTCGCATACCACTTTGTGCTGAACCAATCTTTAAGAGACTGGTCCTTGCAAAATCAACCGACTAATTAATATTATTTCACACACAAAAAAACGTCTCCGTCGATAGTCTGAGTTCAAAACTAAACAGAGATTTGTATAAACAATTTTCGAACGTTGTAAATGATTTTACCTTCGAAATGCAAATAATATCAAAACATTTCTCTCGGGTAAGACGTAATTTATTATGCTTTGAATCGTTCCTTACACGGAACATCTATGGCATCACGATAAAGCATTTGATGCTAATGAAAGCATTACATTAGTTGATCATTTTCATCAAAAACTTTGAAGAGCACTCCAGTATATAACGTAATATACGCAGTCAGTTACGATGATGTATGTCGGAATATGGTTGCAATCTTACAATCATAAGCTATACTTAAAATGAATTGGTGAAGTATATACAGAATGCTTAGTAATTTCTGGTGAATGCGAACCGTAATCATGTGTAAGACGGTATCTACAAAATTGATTTGAATAGATTGTTTGCCATGGATAATTTTACTGCCTTTCAGTAAAAGCAATTTAAAAGTTGGCATAAAATACACCATAACTTTCGAGTGGATGGGATGATTCTTAATTGTATTAAAAACCAAATTTTATTTACATTCTCCGAATATAATAAATTCGTCAAGTGGCGCTACTTACCGTCATGCGAATCGTATAAGTAAATTATCTTTTTCCATCCATAAAAAGTTATTGTGTCGATGATGGCTTGATGGTAGTCAGGACGCATGCTAATAGCAAAATCCAAGAATCCCGACGATGGGGTTAGAACCTGGAATGAAACGTTATGTTATTACGTTAATCCTTACTGGTAATTCAATTTAATTCGAATAGGTGTACTCAGAATTTATGGCTTTATAATTGAATTGTAAATTTTTGTTTGTTGCAAAACAATACGAAAGCCTTTTTAACGTAAAGTATAGAATGGAGGTGAACACATTAAAGTACAACGTACATGCCATTATCATCCACTTAATGTTATATCCTCTTTTTATTGATTCTACCTCAAAGTCATGTATAATTAATTTGTTTACGTGTCTCAGTATATATGTACATTTCGTACTGTGTACTTAATTAGAAATAACAAGCCGTACACTACTAATTAAGTATATATTCAATGGAAACTAAACATTCCGCTGTATACACATCCATTCGTAATTCGGTAATAAACAAGACGTATGCGGTGTGTACGAAGTTACTTAATTATTTAAACTTGCTGTTGACTAGACAAAATTACTCCATTATCGTGAAATCGTTATCATTCCAAGTATTAGTATGTACTGTACCTCTCAATTACACATTTGATTTGCTATGCCTCCTTGTGTAATATTCAATCCAACCCAATTAACATTGTGATATGTTTTAATTACATGCCTACATTATTATGGAGTATCTGATGTCCTATCTTTGTAATGTGTTACCGAAACATAACATCGAGAGTAATGTGATATATGAACAAAGGAGCTGAGAAACCGAGAACGAGAAAACGTGGTTGCCTTATTCTAGCTGGCTGTTTCAATAAATTTAATTATTGTGGATGGTTCTATTGTCTTCGGCATTGTTCGCATTTTAAGTTACTCCATTTATCGAATGGTACACATTTTGATAAACAGTCTAATGCTCTGATATTTATCGGAAGGAACGTGTCATATCACCAAGGTAATGATTTTCAACTTTTTTTTTAGTTGAGGCTTTCCACCGTGTATGCACAAGTTTTTTTCATTTCCACTCAGATTACAAAATTAGTTTTAGAAAAATTAGCCGAATTTCTCGAATTTCTCTTGAAAAGAGCCAAATTTTTCTGTATTCGCAACACATAAGGGTCAGTTGGGTTATTTAGGGTTTTCATAAATTCTTAAAAAAATTTTGGATTTTTTTTCTCGAATTTTTAGTCATTTTCAAGAAATTTAAGGAACTTTTATTTTACGATTTAAAAGAATTTTTGAGAATGAGATCAGATCATCGATGATGAGACAGTCAATTAAGTGCTCATCTATGATATTTCCATAAATGATTTTCAAACACTTTATTGACTGAGAACATTGATGACTTATAAAACTCTAAAACATCTCAAATATGTTCCAAACTAGATTAGATTATATTAGATTGTATGGGGTGTAGCAAAATCCCTTTAGCTGTTCCTGAGAACCAGCACCAGCGACAGCCAGGGCTTGTGGAACAGTGAGGACTTAAGATTCCTCGGGAAAATAATTTTAACGCTATTGCCCCGTGAAGAAAACAAGTCTACCAGGGATGAAGTCTCCTCTTACTATTTAATTTAGGATTTATGACAGAATAATTCATTACCTAACGCACAAAGGACAATGCTTATAACAATGATTTAATTGTGAACCGTCCGTTCTTATGACATTATGTTCCAGTCGTTTGACTGTACGTCTTTCTGTCGTTCGCTTTGTATGCTATATATTCATGCAGGACTCATAACTTACAGTTATAAAACCGACATTTCATGAAGTCAGTTCAAATAGACCAATTGCAACTCATTTATAAAGGAAAGTTTCTTATATGGCAGGATCGATAAAGAAAACATAGTTTGATACAGGGGCAGAATTGTAAGATCAATTCCGTTTATGAGAAAATAGTTATTTACGTATCTGGCAATTTCGCCATTTGTGCCTAAGATCGTCCTAGACAAGCTCCGTATAAAGCTTTTCATGCAAAGGGATGAAGTCACGAGAACAATTCCAAAATTGCCTCACTCTCGGTCCCAACGCATAAAAATTGCTGTATAATGGAGCCAATAAATTTTCTCACATTTAATATTTTTATTAATATCATCAAATGGCTGGAGCATCACTCTAACAACCGAACGCCATCCATTGATTCTCGTACTTTCAATTGATGGGGTACACATAGATTGTAAGAATCAGTGGATTTTACGACATTATTTCAAAGAAATAAATTCCGCATTCAGTCGACTTGACAATAAATATTCTATTGATGAAAAAGTGAATTGAAAGGGCTGGAGTATTTACAGCGTTGTCGTAGATTAAATCAGAACAATTTTTAAAATATGAAAAAAAAAAAAAATTAAAAAGCAAAACAAAATCCGTTTGATTGTCTCTCTACCTTGGAACAGAACAATTTTTTTTTTGCCAGCAAATTTGATTTCAAAGTGCAATTAGGAAAAGTAAAAAAGGAATAGCTGAAGTGAAAAATATAAAGCAAAAAATAAGTGAATGTCTGTATCCCATTTACAGTATAGGAAGTCTTTGTACAATAGAATCTGTAATAAAATTTACCTTCTCTGGAAACCATGGCGTAACAAAAGGCATTTGAAATGTATTGCTGTACGAATGTAGTGTATCGAATGAATCCGGCGAAACAGCACCCAACATGCTGTAAACTCCACGCGAAAATTGATTGCAAACTGGAAACAACAAAAAAAAAAGTTAAATTATGTAAATGGATTTGAGGTATACATATCGATTTTTTTGTATTGCTTTTTATCGTAAATATTTGTGGAATGTTAAGGGAATAACAATTGGTGGCATCAGCATCCTCACGAGATTTACGGAAGATCATTTTCTTAATAAAAAAATATTTGGTTTAACGAAAAATCGCAAATTATGTTTGACTGAATAATATTTGCTTACGAAGCTCGTATATAATGTGCACGTTTCAAACAATAAGGATGGTTGGTCGGATGGTATTTGTAGAATTACACCTAGTCGGTATGAGATTAAATATCAAAGTTGTAGATAGAGCTATATAAAGTGCATTTTGCACGAAATGGGTGTTTCGCTTGTGGAAACTGTGGTCAACGGATGTCATGGATAGACTTCGAGGTAACAAGTTGCGTTATGATATAAACACAATAAGTAGTTGATAACGAAGCAGATCGCTGCGGTTCCAGTAACAACACGTATATTTGATAGGAAACATTTATCTCCATTCAGTGTGACACGCATACCTAATGCGAAATCCGGAACGATAAAAGGGACGTAACAGTCGACGACTTTGAAATAAGTGACGCAATTCGTTTCAGCTGATCCTCTCAAATATAGACAAAAGAACTATTACTTGTTTATACGGATGGAATAGTTACTAGCACACGTGTTAGTCACGCGTGTCACAGTCGTAAAACCGTTTCAAGACGTAAAAACATTTTGTTGGAACGAAATGTGTTACTTATTGCAAAGTCGCCGACTTAATGTCATTCACTGCTAAAGAAATCTGAAAGGACCAGCGTCACAATTCATACCGTAGATGATTTCATAACTTCTAAAAGACATGAGGAGTGACGAATGAAGCCAAATGAATGGTTTCCTCGTTGACTAAATTAAAAGCGACACTCGTCGAGACACAATAAGCAGCCGCTTTCTGTCAGATAAACAGAAGAGAGGCAATGTTACTGAAAGAGACCAACTTCGAGGAAGAGTGTTAAAAAACTAACGTTTTTTTCAAGTCTATTTCAACTGAACATTTTCCAACCTCCTTCTGCGAATAGTATTCATGGGTTACTCTTCAGATAACTGAAAATAAAATCCAAGAAATGTGAACTAAAGGTTCTGTGAATGGTCTTCACGAAATACTCTTCGGAGAACCTGCGAAAATCATCTGCAAAGTTGACTTTCTTTTTCAGATAAAGAAACTCACTCATTTCTACAATAGATTAAGGTTAGCTCGTTCGGTATGTGATTTTTATGTAGGTGGAAGCACAAGGTTTTGGTGGGACACATTACAACGACAAAAAACAAAACCGACTAGAAACCGGTGGCGATCCACTTGGCAACGGACAATACATGAACAAATTCAACTCTTAATATTCTGTTGTCATAAATGATGTCAATACTTCCGAAAGATATATGCGAAGCTCTTAAGCTCTAGTCTACATATCCACACGAAGCGCAACAGAGGTTTCACATAAAAAATACAGCCCGAGCACTTCGAACGGGACTAAAATTGGAATGACAATGTTTTCCCAAGTAAATTGAAAATTCGTTTTTCAAATAGTTACGTAATAATCTACGTCACTGACAAGTTAAATCAAAACTTTTCTAATTGAACTTTATCATTGAAGTCCTTTCCCGTACATGTTTATATCTCAGTCTAAATTTTAACATAGTGATTCCACTGAAAACTTATGTGAATTATAAATGAAGGCATCTCTCACTCATATTATATATTAATTGTCATTTCCCCTTTTCGGTGACATCATTTACAGGCCATATAGAACGGTTATAACCGTTTAAGATAAATGAGAGATTTAAAAGCGAACGTGCGGATTTAAGACTGTTAGCACATATAAGCTTGAGATCTATTTATTTATTATATGATAATGGGGATAATTAAAAGTTTATCTAAATTTACTTCCTTTAATTATCCCTGAATGAATTTTCAGTTCACTCTACAAATAAAGGAGTATTTGTGGAAATGGCATTAAATGTAGTAATTCACTGTAGGTTGCAGCAGGTAATGCATCAGATGAGTGGGAATATTCTGCAGAAGCTTTAAGAGCTTTATATTTCCGACGTCATTTAGGAAGAACGTTGTTTCTACCTTATGCTGTTTATTCTGCTTATTCTATTCCTTTCATTCGATAAAAACGAGGCAATTGTAAGGCAATTCCCGACCCAAGTAAATTTTTTAATTTTGAGATTTAAAATTAAGAGTGAATTCGCCAAAACTTCGAACAGTCTGGATTCAAGCCGACGGCGATCAAATCGAGCTATGGCTCAGATGATCGTCGTTCAATTCTGAGAATATCGTGGAACAACTTTAAAGTTCCCCAAATAACGTTTTTTCGAGTTATGTTATACATGAATTATAGAAATTGGAATTTCTCGATACATTGCATCCAAGCACAATATCCACTTATATTGAGAACTGCATTTTTTTACATACATGTGAATTGGTGAAACAGGAACTAATCAGGAAAACCATTTTGAAGTCGATTTACTATTTTCAAATAATTGATGAGGTAAAATTTTAGAATTTTGGTTCATTTCGTCAGTTTGGCCTCTACAAAAAAAATCTATAAGACATCTTCAGGTAGTATCTAACTTCAGGTAGTTTTACTAACTTTTATCTTGTAAACCTATAAAAAATAAAATTCGCTCGAAAAAACGTTATTTGGGGAACTTTAAAGTTCGATGAATTTCCAAAATTTGGTGGGTTGAGATACATTGTAAAAAATCAACTACATTTCTATCTGGGACGGTGGGTATGGTCGAGTGGAGTGTCAATGGATAGAGCTTGAAGTAAGCTACAAAACTCCGGGTTAGAGTTTCCTGCTACTAACTTTCCCAGCCGCCCAGTGCCTTTCAAAAATTTATGTTTTCTCGAGGTTTTTCACTTGTTGCGGCGCCACAGTGATCCAAAACGTTACTGCCACATTCAGTACCGGACTGGCTCGAAAAAGCCCATCGGGGGCTCCATGCAACTCAATTTAAAAAGGCCCACAAATTAAAAAATCCCATACAAAAATCCAAAAGGCCCATCGGGAATTCCCCGAATTCACCATATGGCCAGCCACATTCATAAATCTATTTTTGACATCAGTACGTCACTTTGCGACGTCTTTATGTACTGAATTACCCTACAGTAACAGTAGACTTTCGAAAAACCAAGAAAAATTTTTCTTGGTTTATTGGGTTTTGGAGCCCATTTTCCCCTTGAAGGGCTTGTAAATTTTCCTTGTTAAATATAAAAATCCTAAGGACGTTACAGTTGCAACTTGCATTGAGACACCTCAAGCATGTTCCTTATGGTATTTTCTATGTTCCCCTGCCTCTCGCCTTCACTTACTGCTGCAGAAATGTTAGAGACAACGATTTTATTTCATGAGGCTTTTTTGAAATTTTTTGGTTATTGATGAAAGTGTGGAATAAGAGATCTGTTTTACAGCGATTGGTGAGCAGGTTGGTTCGGGATCATAGAAAATACCATAAGGTGTATGCTTAACAAGGAAAATTTACAAAGCCCTCAAGGGGAAAATGGGCTACAAAACCCAAAAAACCGAGAAAATTTTTTCTTGGTTTTTCGAAAGTCTACTGTTACTGTAGGGTAATTCGGAACATAAAGGGGTCGCAAAGTGACGTACTGATGTCAAAAATAGATTTATGAATGTGATAGTAACGTTTTGGAACACTGTGGCGGCGGCTGGGTGGGCCGAACATCGGCGTTTGTTGGTCAATAATTTTCAGCTCATTGACGTGCACAATTTGACATTATTCATATCTCGCATGTTGTGGAGTAATTGATAAGAAACGATTTTTGCGACCACTTCGGAGAAAAATTTTCTAATGACCATGACAGCTCAATAAAAAATTTTCGGGAAAAAAATTGTTCCACGATATTCCCAGAATTGAACGATGATTCATTTGAGCCATAGCTCGATTGGATCGCCGTCGACTTCAATTTCGATTCCATATAAGCTGTTCGAAGTTTTAGCGAATTGACTCTTATAAGTTAAATAGATCGGCCGTCACGAGGGCTGTCATCCGAAAAATAATTGTATTTCAACTCGACAGATGTTGGTCAAACAAACTGCCAGTGCGGAGGCTATAGTGTAGCGAGTGATCTGAGGAGTCTTGTTCTAGTTTTTCAATCAGATCAATATTTGCCGAGTGATATAAGGTTTTGGAAAAAGTGTTTTTCTTCCATACAAATCACATCCCGTTTTGAAAAACTAATAGCTGTACCGGACTCTTGAGGTCACGCGCTACACTCTGACAGTTTGTTTGGCCAAAATCCCAAGGTTCTGAAAGAACAGGTTAAGACACTCACGAAGGCGGGTGACACCGAAATCGATAAACGCACTCAGTACAGATTGTGTGTGAAATCAACTTGAAGAAAATGTTTTTTAGGAAAATTCGGAATTTTGTTTTTGTTACGTTGCCTTTTTCATATAAACTTCGTAGCCGCTGAACTCAATTTGTGTGTCACCGCCTTCGTGATCAACTCAGAGTTGTCTTAAACTGGTTCTTTCAGAACCTTGCAAAATCCGTCAAGTTAAAATTCAATTATTTTTCGGATGATTTTAATCACAAAATGAAAAAATTAACTCAGGTGGGAAATTGCCTTATTATTTGCACGTCACATCAAACCACAATTAATTAACTATTTAGCGTATGGCTTTCGACAATTAATTAACTCAATTACTAAATTATTTGAAGAAAATGAAATTATCAACAAAATTGTGCGTGTGAAATGGGTGTTTATGAATACAGTAATTTTAAAACTGCGAGTGGAAATTGAAAGGATTCAATTGCTGTACGTCATTCGCATTCAAAAGTTCACTTTTCACAGCATGTTGCAGAAAACGTTTTATGCTACACGTTGCGAAATGGTGTTGTTTTTGTCACGTGTGATGTGAAGTTGTCAAACGAACGAAGCGAAAAACTCCATTTCGCAACTTGTTGCATAAATAACTTTTTCATATCTAGGACCCGAAAAGTGCACTTTTTCTTCATTCAATATGAAAAATACTATTCGTACCGCGAACGAAAAGTCTTTTTTAGCATATTCGATACCAGACCTCGCTTTCGGCTCTGTCTGGAAACCTCTCACACACTAAAAAAGTCTTTTAGTCCTAGGTACGAAATGTACTATTTTGAATTTTCTTTTCATGTTTTTTTTATTTTTTATTTTTTATTTTTCAATGTTTTTCTACATGAGTAGAGTAACTCTATTAAATATTCTATGTTTCCATCATTTTTTTATTAAACCTTATGCAAATCTCTTTGTTTACATATTTTTATACACCCGACAAGCGGAAGAATTTCTCCTCATTTTACGTGTAAAAAACGATGTCAGAATTGATTGAGGTAGATTAATCACTCTATAGAAGAATTTCCGAATAAATTACAATCATGTCAGAATACATGCAATGATGACCGGAACTAAATAGTTTTTTTTTACATCGAAAACTGACTCTGGTTTACAAAATTTACTTTTCGCTTAAAATTTGGCAGTCGGTAAAATACTCCGTTAAAGCGGGTATATTCATTTCAATGTTTGTACGAAATTTTGTCCGATGACATCCATTATCCCTGGCTTGAAAATGTACGTTCAGCAATTGTCAATATATATGTTGACCGATAAAATTGGATTTTCTTAAATTAACGGACACGTTATCTAATCCTTTCGTTGGTCTTATAACAGATATAAGTTTTTGTCGAATTGCCAGTTACAGGGGACGTCAGTGAAGTTTAACCAAAATTTTGTATCAGCAGTTTTTCATTCGGTCCATTCAGACAAATAAAAGTGCCTCGCTGTTTCCTTTGACAAAGTGTTTGTTAAGGAGAGTGTTGCTTACTTTTAGTGTTTGTGTTTGAAGTGTTTGTAGAGGAGAGACGGGTGACATACGTACAATGTACACACCCGCGCGTATTAGTGGGTAACTGTATAAAGACTTACGAGCAATTCTGTTTGTATGAGTGAACCAGGTGAAAAACAGCTGAAGTTAATTTAATGTCTAAATTACACCGACATTCCCTGTAATTGCTTAAAATTTTATGGTACGAATCGGCAATACTTCAGCAAATAACAGCAGACCAAATAAATGTTTAAATGGAACACATATAAAATGACATGAAAGAATGGTGTAACGCGCCCAGAGGGCTTAATCTGTAAGCTTTAATTTTGGTAATCCTCAAAGAAATAAAATGGCCGCAAAGAAGCAAATCAAAGCTTAGTCCATCTATTATTCTTAACCTCTACTTACAGTAGTCTTATTAAATCCAATATCCATCACACAACTATTCTTTATAAATCTTCAATTTTTCTCACATAATCACCTTATAAAATAAAACCTCTACCCATAGCAGATATCATCATCACCTCTTGCTCTATTTCCACTTCCATAACTTTTTTTTTATTTTGTGCCCTACGGCTTTTCTGCTTTTCATCAAAGCGCCAAGCAAAGATGTTACAAAGGTATAACGTAGCACAAATAAAGATAAGACTTTGCCGAAAGAAGTGTTCAAGTTAAGAAAAGGCAAGAAATAAAAAAAGGTAATGATTGTAAGCAGAAAATGGGGTTATACAATCGATTCGTAAGGTGTTCACGGTAATATTTTTTAGGTGTTTGGGTATGATGATATTAGGGTTTAATGAGCATTATACACGTATCTAGAGACAATGCGTATTGAATAAAAAAAGGCGTTAAAATTGTATTTTATTGAGATTGTCATTTTAACAGTCAACCCGATCAGATTCTTCAAACGTTGATGCTTTATTACAAACGTCCCGCTTTTCCGTACAGAAGTGTACATGGTATATATAACATCTATGTGTGTCTGGCATTTTGACGAAGTTAACGATCAGTTCATTCTGTTTGTACAGTAAAGTGTACCATCTCTTAAAAACCATGAGAGAGCAGAATATTGCGACAGCTGCTGGACCCTTTCATAAAGAAATACCACAATACTTCTATAATTGCACAGCACCAAACGACATCCAGTTAAAAGCGTATTGTCATCAGCATAATTGATAGAGCGTTTGATTTAAATAAATATGTTCGAGGAGACATACTCGTTTAAGGGACAAGTATATCATTAATATCCTTTGAAGTCAATAGGATTAAACGGACAAAATTAATCACATGGTTTTGTATTGATACTAATAGCGTATACACCATCATCATCATATATACGTGCACCATCTCGTATTCTGGTTGAAAATTCAGCACATAAACGGTACTTCCACAATTTTATATTCAACTGAGCGTGAAACTACGGACAAATTGTTCTGGAGCTGAATGTAAAATTTTAAAATCGCCGGTCAATATTCTTCGATTTTATTTTGGACAATCGCGTAACACTAAACGGATCGGTTTAAGGAATAAATTGCAAACAGAAGGTATATACAGTGGTTTTTAGAGAATTGAATGGAGCTTTTTTTTGGGGTGGAGGATTTTGGGGAAAATTCTTTTTAGCAAAACAAATCCTTGTTTTCTGCGGTAAAATGGATGGTTCAATTCACCATTACACAATAGCTGAAATATGTGTAAAAAAGTAGGACACAAACATTGTTAATTTACACTTACTTAATCTGGAAAGCTTGAAAGCGTCTGCAGTGTTAATGACATCAACATAAGCTTGCAGTTCGAAACGTCGAGCAGTTAGATTTAAATTGTGATTAAGCATCGCAAATTTAAATGCTGATTGAACTTCGTCGGTTCCTTGTTCGAATATCGCACCTGCAAAGATAATTAAAGATTTAACGATTTGTGATTCCACCAATGTTATTACTAAGGGTTCTGATTTCATTAAACATTCTACCGGTTGTAACCGTCTAACAACGTTCTGCTCTTAAACACATTTAACAATAAAAACTCCATAACATTATCCAGAACTTTATTTCCTCGTTCAAATGTTTCGTTTACTCTATACGCTGCTTATTCCAACTTTTAATCGATGAAAATGTGACACTCACTCTACTTTATATGTAATGTGTAACGATCCAACTATCAAAGTCGTTGCACAAACAGAATATTAAAAAAAGACGAGAAGGAAATGTGGTGTATAGAGTTGGGAACATCCTCTAGAACTTCCATAAACTAAAGTAAATTTTAAAATTCCAAAGCTCCGGCAGCTTGACATTCTTCTAACATATTATAAGTGAACTTACATGATCAAAAAGTTAAAAACAACAAAAAACAAAAATGAAATTTTACGAAACAAAATTTTGTTGTGAATTTTCGACTTTTTCATAGGACACATTCTTTTTTGAATATCACACTCCCTTCAGAGCATTATGCTTGGAGATATAGTCAATAATACGTCGATGGACCATAAACGTAATGGAAAATTTTCAGTAGTTTCCTACGTATGACAGAAAATGGCGTTATTTTACATATTACAAATGTGTTCTCTAGCAAGTTAGGAAAGTAAACTTGTGGGAGTTATATTTCCATAATATCCGACAAACATTAAAATAAAAATTCCATATATGCTGCACAAGGGACCGACCCTCTTTGAATGAAAGATATTCGATTCCACACATAATAATAATAATTTTGTACAAAATGCTGCGCAGGAAATGTAAAGTTAAAGAGAAACAAAACTTTTTCTATATTATACATTGTATATGTGTGTCTCGCATCGGTTATAATGACCGGAATTTCATTAAATCTCCAGAATTATACTCTTTGTTCGTAAATTTTCCGAATTTAAGCTGCCCCGGCATACAACATAAATAAAATGAAAAACTTCATACCATGTCGCACACATATTCTCTTTATGGTCTAATCTGAAATATGCACACAAGCCCTTCACACAACAAAACCTTCATAACATATTCAATTCGCAGATGTACCACATATCACGAGAATCCAGTTAGCGGTCCATACAAAAATACAAAAAAAAAATGTTTAAAAAAAATCGGCATAACACTTCGCTGACTATTTTCATTAGGCGAAAAAGGTTTACGCTTCTATGAATTTGCTATCTGCATCGCGGGACCATAATTTCACATATATTCTGTGAACAATAGTGAACGAGAATAATATATCGCAATTACATTGGAATGTGAATTTACGGCGGTTACCGCGACAAATGAGGGTTAATAATTTAAGTGAAATAAAAATGGGAAATTATGGCTAACCCCGGTGACCCTGTCACAAGTGTCTAAAGCATTTTTCACTCCTTTTTGTTGTTGTTGTTTTATTGTTAAAAAAACGGTTGATGCTGATATGCCCATACAACAACTTATTGATTAAATTTAATTTATTGATGTGTGAAAATGAAACACACGCGAACACATTGTCGGTACATAGATTTAATTCCGCACAACCGAAATGATAATCAATGAATACACATAACATTCAATGTGGCTACAAAGCAGTAACGTGTTGTGAGCAATAAATCTACCGCTTTGGAAGTGTATAGTAAATATATGCAGAATGAAAATGCCACGGGAAAATTGCCGGTTCGTTTTTTTTTTTACCTTTCGAAAAATATGACTAAAAACAGGAGCTGAAAGATATTTAACTTCTGTCACTGGTAAGCATCTTTTACATATTTGTGAAGGGCCAAGCAAAATAACAAATTATAAAAGAAATTTGTTTAAAAATGTCTGTCAATAACAATTTAAGGAACGAATGGACAAAAAAAGGAATCCGAATATAATGTGTGTATTAGGGTGAAGCGTGCAGCGGATTTAAAAAAAAAAAAGGTTTTTCGTTGAAAGTGCCGGAGGTCAGGTTTTGCTTAGAACAGTATACTGGTTCTAGTGGACAATTAAGATTTTTTTTTATTTGATTTTAGGTTGGCCATTTTGAAGTAAGGAAACGCTATCTTCGTGTAATTGGGTTGCATTACAATTTCTGTTGCCTGAGGGATGTTTGGTGGTTTATTGGTTGTGGGTGATAAATACTCTTAGAGACACTGGACGATATTGTGCTATTGTTTATTGGACGAAAAAATTTAGCTCTACACAAAATCAGTCAATTTTTAACAAAAATTTTCTGATTTCATGTCTCATATGAGGTCTATGAAAAGTGGGAAAATGATCAAAGGTTCTGATGTCGTTTATATGAAATTTTCATTAAAACTTGTTCTCCGAAAAAAAAAATCGTTTTCGAAAATTCGTGAACTCAATATTTCAAATTGTTCCTACAGGAGACATGACCTTGCTTCAGCTGTTTCCTCGGGTAGTCCTCATACAACACTTATTAATATGTGGGAAAATTCAAGATAATTTCATTTCATTTATTTCAACTTTAAAAATTCTGTTTGATACAGGGGCTATTTAGTTGAATTTTCAGCAAATTTTGGCGAATTTGGAGAATTTGAAAAATTTTGGCGAATTTTGGCGAATTTTGACGAATTTTGGCGAATTTTGACGAATTTTGGCGATTTTTTGTGAATTTATACATGATTTTAGGAAATTTCAAAGAATCTTAGAACTTAGTTACATATTTTTGGCCAAGACATTCCAGAAATCTATTTTTAACCGGGAAGCCATGATGGCTTTTTTTTGGAAAAACGATGAAAAATGTCCTAATTTTGTGAATTTTACATATATTTGTGAATTTGGTAGATTCTTGCATATTTTTGTTATGCTATATCACAAAACTAGCAAAATATTTCAAAAAACATAAATTTGGAAGAAAATTTTCAAAATTTGCATTTTTTAATTTGGGAGAATTTTGGCGAATTTCGACGAATTTTGGCGAATTTTGGCGAATTTCGGCAAATTAATTCAACTTAATAGCCCCTGTCAAACTTAGTCAAACTTTGACATGACCTGTGTAACTTTAATTTGAATTAAACCAGTGCCGCCTTTAGCTTTTGGGCGCCATCGGATATTTGGAAAAATAGGCGCCAATTTAGTAAAGCAAATTTTTTTTAAGGGCCTCGGGCGACATTTTCTTCTACTCCACTTCGGGCGCCACGGGCATTTGCCCATTTGGCCCATATGGAAAAGGCGGCACTGCTAAACAATTCAAAAGAGCTACTATGGAGAAAAGTCTCCCAAAAACAGTCCCGACCTATACAGCTTACAATAAAAGTGAGTTATCAGACAGGTAAAATGGAAAACATTGAAACTTTTCGATAAAAAATGTCCATCTTATCCCCAACAACTGACCTATCACGAAACATCTCTCACGAAATATCAATCGGCAACCTAAAGTCGAATATTTAAAAAAATAAAACAATAGAGTTTTCCACGAGATTTAATGGGCAATGGGCATAGTTCCATGCAAAACCAGATCTCAAAGGTCTTTCTGTACAAAAAAAAACAACTTTTCAAAATACGCTACACTCTAATGTGCTGTGCATGAATTGTTACAATGATGGCGAAGATAAACAAGAGACGAGAAAATCTTTTTTTCAAATATCCGAAATTACAAGATTTAATTTAATTTCTTTTTCATTAAATGTTGTTTTTTTCCTCACACACACACATATCTGCAAACACAAACAGAAATTATTTTCACCAAATTTCCACGTTCCACAAATTCAGCTCAACTGTACCAAACACAACCTCATGTAATATATAATGAAAGTTCGTGGTTGCTGAATACTTTTTCTGTGTGTATGGTTTGGAGTATAATGTGCAGAAAATTTGAACGTACGATTCCGTTTTATACAATACTACTTACACTATGTAGCTGGGGTCTTCCACCAAAACTCAAAAACAACCACATGCCCTATATCATTGAACGTATGTTCCAACCAACATATAAAACGGAGAACAAAACATATTAGATGTTTGTCATTTTCTTATCTAACTACCATATATTTTACGGTTCGTCCGTCTAGCGGATTATACCGACGTATAGCTAGTCTAAAATATAAACTCTGTTCTGCCTGATTCAGGTTTTATATAATATGTTGAACAACGTACAGAGTACGAAGGAGACGTGAGCTTCGATATACAATTTTTTTTTTTTGACGAATATACGCCGTACAGTATAAAATAAGTCGTTACGAAGCTCAATTGAGAATAAAATTTTATTATAGGCGTTTTTATCCAGCTCCAATATATCTTTACTTTCCCCATATTATTTCCGTGATGTGATACCTCCTTCTGGAAATTCTCTAAAGAATGGAGGATATTATTGGTTATTGCGATTTCTTATCGATATCCGAAATTTAAGGCTACATCAAGATATCAAGCTCATAAAATTTTCTCCTACACAATTGATGATACTCAATATAAACTAAAAACATTTTCCAAAGTATGTGGTGCGGTATGTGATATTCGGCGTGAATGGAAAGCGATAATGGATTTATATATATAGAGGGAAAAAAAAACTTAATCGAGAGGGGACAATTTAATTTTTATGACCATAAATTTACATTCTCCTTAAGCGAAATATTTACCCGCTGTTAACGATATAGTAATTAAAATGCAAACCGTAGAACCTAAATCAACAAATTTGATATTATCTCCATGACTTAGTGCGAATGGTGGAGGAATATAATATCCAGCATAATGGTGCCGCTGGTTAGAAAATAGTTATCTTTGTGCTACACTAATATATTTGAAAAAATAAAAAAAAATCTAAAAAAAAATTAAAATTACATAATGAGTCGTCGGCGGTCTCGGCCTGTCGGGTGCTATATATGTGCTAAGAATGTAAGCCATTCGAAACCATTATGGCATCTTCACATATCTATAAACATAATGTGTGTAGTGCCAGCATACCATCGAATTCCATAGAACAACCGCTGGTGGTATTTAATATTTGATATGAGCAACTATACCATCTTTCTTAGTCGTTCCATATTGATAGTTATATTTTATGTATGTATGGAGCACATATACTATATGGAGGACGGTATAATTCGTTCAAAACGCTATTGCCTATGGGTATTAAGCTTTCTTGAAGAAAAATCGATTCGGAAGAAAATGAGAAAAACAGTTGTAAAAAAGAACATTATTATGTATTGAATGAATTGTGCTTACTGTAAAAACATAATAAAAACAAATAGAAGTTGGACCGTTGTTATGCATGTACAAAAATGTATCTTCGGGCTACATACACACACACAGGGTGTTAAAAAAACAACACCGCATGTGATATGGTAATGCTTAAAGGATAATTTTTATAAGTAAACTGTTTTAAAATGCAGGTTTTAATAGTTTTTTTGTTACACAAAAAAGGGGTTTCCAAGAGTTTTTTTTTATAAATTCCCTTCATACACGTGACTAGACAGGATGTACTTAAAAGTTTGCTTTATTCCGATTTAGATATATTGAGGCGATGTGATATGAGGTTTTTCTTTCTCGTTAATAACTTAAACTTTTCTTATTTTAACTAATGGAAAATGAAGGCAAACTTCATAGAACTTTCTATCGAGATGCTGGTGGTTAAATGGGTAGAGAAGCTGTGTAACAGACGTGTACTTTATGACGGTGGATATTTTACTTCGTTGACTCTTTTAATTAAAGGACGATTTGTATGTAGTTTTTACAACAAAAGAATTAGGAAGAAATTTAATGGAGTGCACAAAGTCTATCGATTTTACAATATAATTGTTGGCAAGACTTGAGCATAGAGTGAATGTAACGAGTGGTTGTATTTTATTTGGTACCGTTTTACAACATTTGAGTGAGAGTTCTTCATTTTCTACAACAAAAGACAAATCGTATAAAAAGAGTTTTTCTTTCTCGTCTTTTTCGGCAAGTACACTTTGAAAACAATTGTGTGTTGTTCATTTGAAAATGTCATTTCTGCGGAAAGGTTGTGTATTAGGAGGTAGAGTTAAAGAATTACATTAAAATGTATAGAACCATAAAAGACTTAGTGCTAAGCGTACCAAGGCAAGCAATTACAAAGGACCTATAACAGAATGAACAAGTCGAAGTTGTTAGAAACAAGTTTTTTCATTAGAATTTTTACAGGAGTTCATGCAAGAGTACAACAATATCCGGCAGTATTAAATCCAGCAAAACTGCAGACATTAGGGAGAAAGTTTAACGCTGATGTAAGGTTGACATGTAACTATGTACCGTTCGTAAATATACCTTTAAATGGGGGACTGAAGTTTCAATAATTTCGATAGACAACATTATTCTAAGCAACAAATTATTCTAAACTATCGCAAAATTATAAACATTTATATTTTTAATTAATTGTTTTCTGATTTTCAAGGATCAGTCAAACATAAAAAAGACTATACGTCTCTATATGCCTCTCTTTTCTTCTCATGTCATTTTTTCTTAATTCTCTCACGAAAAAGGTTTGCTTTTAGGTTGAATTTGGGTCGTAGCCGTAATTCAAATATGAATTAAAAGTACAAAACTTGAAAATTCTGTAATAGTGTAGAACAATTTTTTGTTTACAATAACATTCTTAATCAAAATACAAAAAATGTCAAAAGTTCAATGACCCATTTGCAACCATTTTTTTTGAAAGCTCAGCAGTTGAAAGGGGACTTCGGTCAGTTTCCATGGTCAGATAACTATTAATTTGGTTGTACGGTGTACAAAAGATTTTCTAAAATAGGATTTTCTAAGGATTTTTACATATGCCAATGGAAATGTTGTCAAAACCGTTTATTTATAGGCAGATCAGTGATAAATGTTTTTAGGAATATGTTATGTATTGTTCACACTGGTCCTACGGCCTAGTAAGGCAATTACACATTTAGTAAATAATTATTTCTGCAACTGAGCTGCGAGAATTGAACAGTTTCATGCATGATTTAAGTGACGTATTTTTTTCATTGTTTCACTGTCAATTTTACTTTGTGTCACTAGTTACGAAAAGAAATTAGTTAGAAATTAGTCAGGAACTAGTGACTAGTTACAAAAAGAAATTACTTTTTGTGACTAGTTACAAATAGAAATTACTTTTTGTCACAAGTGACACAAAGTGACGCGAGCAGAAATCCGAAAATTGATGGATTAAGAGAATAGACAAATGGAAAGTAATTTATGCAACTAGTGACAAAAACAATCGATTTTCGCAACTTGTTGCATAGATTACTGTTACGCCACTGAGTGATGTGTGCTTCCTCAGGCATTACATGTGTAGATTTTCTTTCGAAGTACTTTTTCCTCAAAGCCAACGAAAGTTTTACTTTTCTCAACTCAGTGACGAAAAGTTAATTTTTTTTGTCTTCCATTCCCTTCTTCCAAAGATGTTCGTACGGATTTTGCCTGTGTACTTTTTATTTCTATTTGCTCCTCGCTCATGTTCAACATTAAATTTCCGATAAATTTTCATAAAAATGGTTCGCCAGGCATGGCATATGTCGATAAGATAATTCCAGATATGTAAAAGAAGGACGACTCCTAATGTCAAATGTATAAATTCTAATTTGCAACTGTGGTAACGAGATACTAAACTCATTATACACAGCCATACATACGTTGCCATTTTTCGTTTACCACCATCATAATTCATTTGAATATATGTATTTTATACGGGAGACAGCCCAGCCGTTTTATCCATTTCGCAAGGACAACAAGAAACATGAACGTTGTATAATGTATAGCTGAATGGAATTTAATACGATATGCTCTCTTGATATGTAGTCTGTATTTGACGCTGAATGTTATTGTGATGTTCTCTCTAATTACTTAATTTAACATTTTTCCTTTTTTAAATTTAATTTTAGTTACATTGAATAATGCTTGGATCCGTTGCTAACGAGTCGTTGTTATTAAGCGCAGTCAGCTGCCATATACAACAGTTCATTTTCTTTTCCTTCTTCTTTTTTTTATAACATTGTCTTCAGTTGAAATTTTCAACAAATAACCTAAGGATAGGTAAGGTTTACTTGTAATTTCTCTTTTTGTACACGGCACGTATCACCAGCAATTTTAATGAAAATAGCTTTTAAAGATGGACGAATTAAAAGAGCGAAAAGCGGTTTATGTTTATAAATAGAATTTTCCAAGTTTGTTTGTGTTATTAATTGGTCTAGTTCTTATATTTTGTAACGTAAATTTCTTTCATATCAATTTTCATGGAATTGAAATCGACGATTTTATCAAAAGTAAAGATATTGCAAAAGTTTGCAGTAAAAGGAAAAATTTACAGAATGAGAGGAAAAAATTGCACTGACATGACGTCAAGAAAATAGTTTGTATATTAATGCGTTTCCAAGAATCTGCTAAAAATTTCATTCAGAGCAATCTACACTTCGATGCGCAATGTAAATATATTTTCGAAGATAACTTTGAATTAGCATCCTTTTTGAAAAAAGTAGCTCCATCGTTTTATGCCCAAATATCTAAAGTTTCGATAGCCAGTGGTACTGTTCGGATTGATGCAGTCTACTCCGAGAAAACTCAAAAGTTCCAAAAATTTGGCAAAAATTCACAAATTCCATCGGGTTTGAGTTTTCTCAGAGTAGGTTTCATCAATCCGAACAATTCCAGTGGCTATCGAAACTTTAGATATTTTGGCATAAAACGATGGAGCTACTTTTTTCAAGAGGGATGCTAATTCAAAGTTATCTTCGAAAATATATTTACCTTGCGCATCGAAGTGTAGATTGCTCTTAAAAAAATTTAGTTAAAAAATCTTGAAAAACCCTTTCAAATAACATTCACACAGGGTATAAGCATATGTCCTTTCAACGAACACTGGGAACTGATCATTATCTAAACTTTGATGCATTTTTCATTTCTTCAGTTTTAATATGCTTTAAAAGAAAGGAAAAGAAAAACGAACGCATTCGACGTGAATTCTTTGCTTTATTTTCATCATTTCAACGGTGTTCTCTTCTAGGGACTGTTGAAGAAATGTTCATACTTATTTAAAAACGCTAAAAATGTGGCTACGGAGTATGAGATGCTCTGCGCATATTGCTTTTGAAAATACATTATTTTAATTGAAATTCTTTTAACGTGTACCGGGAAAAAGTTCTTTTTTTAAACGTTTAAGTACACAAAAATGGTTACACAATTGTTTAAAAATGCATATGTGCTGTGTTATAACTTCCTCCCTGGTTCTTTGCTTTAAGATACATGCATGTTAATGCGTTGAATGTAAATTGAGGTAATTATCTCAACGAATTATTTATCTTGTACATTAGTTTACAGAAATTTCGGAACATGTTAGTGGAAAAAGTTATTCGGGAAAGCTCATTCACAGTTCGCTTTTTTTTACAATTTTTAATTGATATTTATGCTGCAAGTACAGTCATAGGTGGTGTTTCGGAGTGAGAAGGATTTCCATTAAAAGTGTAATTTACAAATATTCTATGTGCGATATGTGCGCGCACGGTAGTAATTTATGGAAAAAATAATTCGTTTAATGCTCTACTTTATGCGGCTTTGTTTCATTTCAATTGTTTAATATAACGCAGATCTGAATTACGTTAGCGTTGGCGTCGCTAATTGGGAAATGTGAGACCTTCAAATCTCAGATTTGACACGTTGACAGCAACGAGAAGCAATTTAAAAATGTGTAATTGGTGCGGGATAATTAAAAGTATCATAAAAAAATCTCTGCGGTTTTCTTCTTCAAAACTCGTAGGCCTCACTAATGTAAAATAATCGACAGCCGCTGTGGAAACAAAATTGTAATCGACAAGAAAATTTCCTTTTGTGTAGTCCAAGCTTTTATCCACTGTAAACGAAAAGCTTTGTCGATCACGTTGTGTGGATGCTATAAAAAACCTTTTGATTGAATATTTTAGAGGTAAGCGGATCGCCCGGTTTCTCTGCTAAACCATAGCCGGATTGTATACCCCACTAGTTTGGCTTGTGTCGGGTTTCAAAAAATCATTTCAGATGTGTGTCTTAGTAATGATGAATTATTACAAAAAATTTAATATCTTCTTCAAAGAATTGGTGTCAATTGAAACGATGTCGTCGCTAACGATGGGGCATGGATCTTTTTGACCCTATCACCACTTCAAGTGACTTGTTAGCAAATTTTCTTTAGCTGAATATGGCGCTTGTGTATTTTTCAGGATAGGACTTCACCAAACAACCATTTTCAGCTATGAGAACAAAGATGGCGCTTTTATAGTTTTCACAGTGCACCGTACCATACCCTATTATCGCAACGGTATCGATTTGAATGGGCATGGGCCGACGTACTACACTGAAAACTACAACAGAGACATACTTGTTTCCATAGCTGAATACGGTCGTTTCTTCAAGTTTTGTCCTGAAAACTACAACAGCGCCATATTCAGCTACAGAAAATTTGTAGAAAACTGGTAACAATAAGATACATGCCCAGTTTTTTCCATCGTACCGTAATTTTTTGGTTACGGCTCTATCGATGACGCTTTGACAGCTCAATCAGCAGCATTTTGCAATAACCATGTTTAAAGACATCTTCTAAATGGTAGGAACTTGGTTATTACAAAATAGTAACCTTGGAACAGCCCTATTGGCAAAAATTTTACGAAATGTAGTACGAAATTCTATCTAAAATGAAAGCAAAATAAAATGATCGAGTCTGGTCACGACAGAGTAAAGTTAGCCAGGCAGGAGCGCTTGTTTGACTAGGGACCTGAATAATCTAGTAGCCCTTGATATTTTGCGAATAAAATTTTTCAATTTATGTCAATGTTCATTTGAGTTCATTTTCATCCCATGTATTAGGTCCCTTATTTGACGTTTCGAAAATGAACCGCTTTTGCCTGGTTTATTTTACTCTGCCGTGGTCTGGTGTTTGGCAATTGAATTTCAATTGTCAAAAACCAGACTCGATCATTTTATTTTGCTTTTACCTTAACTGGCCATTTAGAGAGCGACGTATGCGCGACGTATGCGACGTATAGTGTAAAAATTGACAGAATTCTTTTGTTCAAATGTCAATTTTATAATGGCCAGTAACGGGTTGTGGCGGGCTAGGAATCGCACGGATTTACAAAACTTGGGTTTTAGAAACAAACAGCGGATTTGGACGGGTTTCGAAAAAAAACCCCGTTCATCGCTAATATCGTCATTGAACACACTTTCAAATTAGTATATTAAGTTGCACGTTACCCCGAGCAAATACTTACATAGATGCGGTTGGTTTTGTTTAGTTCAAGAAATAAAAAGAAAAGTTTTTTTCGATGAAAATTACCACATTGTAAAACAAGAAAAGTTTTCCGTGCAATGTCTATTGCCAGTACGTAGATATTACATCCAACAAAAACGAGAGATATTTGTTTTAGCAAAAGTGGAAGCTGTTTCACCTAAATGTCCATTCATAAATATTCAACCTGGAAGAGGTATTATTTCATTTCAAACTAAATAATTTGTCATTTTCTTCGGCACTAATTACTTTTTTCCATTCAAATGAAATATTCATTTCAACATTATTAAACGGTAATGCTACCGAATGTAACAATACGTCTGAGAAAAGGAACATTTTACATTTTATTTAGTGCTTTTATTTTACTACTTACAAGATGAATTATTATGCTATACAAAGATTTTTGTTGAAAATAACATTGTTGTTGGTAATAAAAAAAACTTTTTTTTTAGAATAGAAAATTCAAACGACTCGCATTTTAAAAACTTACAAATTGCAAACAATACAAATAAAAACGTAAGACGTTGGAAGGCTTGGAACTTGTCTTACAAACGTCTCATACCAACGATGACATGAAACTGACAGTCAAAAAGACGGTTACTTATTAAAAACATAACTTACAAATCTCCTTCATCTTTTCTGTCAAGATTTGTTCCCATTTTGTCATGAAAACTGTGTGGGGTGAATTGAATACCCGTTTGCATTTCCATAATACTGTTGGTTGCGGAAACTGTAGACAGTGGTTGATAGTAACAATGGTATAACTATAGAATTTGATCCACTGTCCCATACCCGTATAATAGTTGTCATTGCAAGTATGTGGTGGCCCACCGACAGAAAGCTGTCATTCCATATATGTTGAGCCCAGTGTCTATGTTAAAGGAATTTCCGGAATTTTAGGAACATTGGAGAATTTTGAATTATGTATCAAACGACGACCAACAATCCGCTGTCAATGGCGTAAGTACAAAAAACTTCATTAAAACGTTCTCTTTGTATAATTCTCATGTTTTCTTCGGCGCTTTGATGCGCGTCGAATATCAGTTAAACTATTCGTGTTCCTTTGTTTACCTTTTACTCTGCAGCAATAGAAGGGTGGCATCCAGCATCCTCCTAGTCTTTTCGTATTCGGTTTTTTGACAGCCAGGTGTCAATCTTGAACGTCTCGTCAGTCGAAGAAAAAGCATTTTTTGACAATCTATGTTCTTAAGATAAATATGAGTCCCTCCCTATCACGAGGGTCTCGTGACGAGGCTAATGGTGGCAAATGAAATGTATGCTAAAATACAAACGAAATCGACCGGCTTGTTCCAATTATAGAAGAAGAAGAACTGTTATTTTCGCGAGTCTTTCAACTTTTTCACAGGATACTAACTCTCAAATCTCCAATCAGGCAAAAAAGTTTTTGAATATTGGATCAGTGAGTTGAGAAATAAAATAAATTTACCTATTTTAAGAGAATTTAAATTCCCGAATGTTTCTTTCATTACTTTTTTTGACCTGTCACACACCTGCCGGCATATTTCCAGTATTACTTAGGAGTCTATTACTTCCATCAATCATAGTATTTTTAGTCGGTTGATTTAAAATCTTGTACTTCAATTTTTTTAACATGCATTTTACTATATAAAGAACCGTACAACCAGTTCGTTTTGTAATCAATTTTCAAAAAATAAAATAAAGAGTTAAAGGACTGTATATTACCCAGAGATTATCATTATTTTTGTTGTCGTTATCGATAACAGATGAATAGCCGTTTGTGACAACTTAATGACGATGCATCGTTGCTTTGACGACCTTTTCAATTATTTTTACACATTTTTACAAAACACGATTTTGGAATTTTCAGGAAAATTGTTCATTGAACTTAATGCTGAATGAATGTTAAAATTGGATGCAGGGAAGTAATTTATTAATTCGGTATAAATTCAGTGATACTCGAGAACTCGATGTATTTAAGCGATTTGTTCGGAAACCGTTCCACTGATATCAAAATCACCATTTTTAAAGCCTCTCGCGAGCTTATTGACATGTCGTGCATTGCATTACTTTCGTCGCACTCATTTTAATCTATATTATAACTCCATATTGAACTGGATGGTCCGATTAATACGTCGAGTGACATTTTAATTTTCATCATAACAAAATACTAATTGTGCTGCAGGGTATGTACTAGTTAATCCGCTTCAGATTTAAAATTCAATGTTTGGCAGTATTAAAGCCAATGACATAATAGTGGGATCATTTTTGCGACCAAATGGGAATCAGACCCACTATTATGTTATTGATTAAAGCGGGTTATTGGTCATAAGTTCCTTTTTTTTATATAGTAAACGTTGTTGATTTTCATATCCGTGCATGAACATTTGCAATGGAAAAAGTTAATTAACGATTTTTCTCAGTTGCTTTAATAAACACATTGTCCATTGATATGAAATGTTGTTAGCATTTAATTAGTGCAAATGCAGACAATTTACAAACAAAAAATAATCCGGAATTTATGTAATAAACAGGATGCACATATGGATGGGTTCAACAATGTGTAATATTTAGTAGAGAGGGCTATGTATTTAACTTTAACAGCGAAAAAGTATTATAATTAGACTTGTTAAATCTGTCGATATTAATAACAGATTGTATTGTACGGATACGAACTATTGAGCTTTAAAATTAGTGGAACGAAAGTAAGCTTTACGGATTTTGTATTTTATTGATAAATGACTTGAAAAAAATTCAAATTACTTAACAAAATACTTCAAAAGTTCGTCACAAATTGAGCATTGATCACAGGTATTCTTCGAAATTCAAATATCAACTGCCTTGTTGTTCATTCAATTCAGAGCTTCAGTGGTTACGGTGTGAATTTCTTCGATAGTCCCGTGTAGTGTAGTTGATAAGGACCAAAAAATCGACAAACGTTTACACTTTGGGTAGAGGTAGCATGTGGGTGGTGAAACATCTTGAGGTGGAGCTCATGCTTGCATGGCTCAACGTGTTGTAGCCACACAAACGAACAAATTTGAACTTAATACCCGCACAGCTTGAATATCTTATCTTTGGCTGTCCTAAGTTTCAATATACTGATGCAATTCTAGCTCTCCATGTAAATGAGAATGTTGAGCTAGCATGAAATGAATTTGCAATTGAACAAAATGAGCTATTTTACTGTTTGTGAAAGACAAAGAATCAAAAAATTTCGCTCGCTCCATTGTGTTCCACTGAACCTTTGAATACGTAACGTTAGATTGAAAGCCCCTCAATCAGCATATTACATACAACCATTTCCTTGTATTTTACATTGTCCACTGCACTGCACCCAAAGAGAAAGTAGAAGTCGGCGTGTCTGTTATAGTTATACACGTTTGCGATTGCTACATTCATATGATAATAGTGATAAATAAAGGACTGTTTGTTTAGTTGAATTTTCTAAATTCCCATATAAAGCTTCAATCCTCCACCAGATGCCCCATGGTTTGCACTAGCCTCCACTGACAAAGGGGCTAGGCGCAACAACCTTGCCCTGTACGTATTCGGTTAAGACGAAGCCGTGTACGTAAATCAACTCCATTTACTTCCGCTGTTGGATCGTTTATCAATTCTTTGTTGTGCACTGAGCTTTACGGACAATGTAATTTGTTTAAATTTTCGTCTCGCATTCTGAAGAAATGTACAATCAACTGACACAGTTCTCAATCTAGTTATGCACAATGTTCCTGGTACACATAGCGAAGCGAAACAGATCTAATTCAAACTTTTCTCTTTTATGTCTTGGGGCGAAAATGGCTACTTTTGCCCCGCTAATGAATATAAATCAACTTTTGCAATCCTCGGCATGAAATTTGTTGTACGTAACTTAGTGATTTTGAGCAATTTTTGAGAGTTCTTTTATCACAAAATCGTTACCTCATGTAATGAATTACTTTCGCAGCCTACTATTTGAATTGCATAATTGTTATTTATGACACGGGTGCAAAGTGGTTTATTACGGCCGCAGGCTGTGTGTCACAATACACATCACGAACATAATAAAGTACTTTTCACCGAGATTCACAAAACGTTTTGTGCAACAGAGTCATCTAAAGTTTGCAAATCTAGCACATTATGATTCTGAGTTGCATGAAAGGCATTTATATCAGCCATTTAACCAAAGAAACTGAGAAAATGTAAATATATTCTATAGAAGTAAATTATCGAAGCACAAAGGGAACGTCAACATTACTCTGGTCAAATTTAAATTTAGCAAGAAATATTTCATACATTTTGCACTGCAAACCATCAAAGTTTAATCCTCCGTTTACCATTTGGGTGGTAACACCACCGCTGTTCGTACGCCCTTTTTATAATTGTAACATCAATTCTAGTCCTCATTCCCCGGTTCCACAACCACATTTCTCTTTATTATTACCGAAACAATTACAATCCATCGAGTGTAGAACATCGCGTAGGAGAGGACATGCAATTTCTGTATTAACAAAGTTTTTATTCGAATTAATCGACTAATGCGTTTTTATTAAATAAATATTTCTCGTAATTCCGATTTCAATCCCCAACGAGAGCAATAACTTTACAGATTTTCTATTGAGCAGCTGCTTCATTTCACTGCCCCTGTACAATCATAGTCTATTGAGTGCTGTTGCGTTTGTTTTGAGTTCTGGGTAGAGAATATCCGTATAAGGAACGAATTGGTAAACTCAATCAAAACTATTTAATTGAAAAAATAATCTTCTTTCTGAAGCAAAAACAGTAATGGTTTTCTATAAATCAATAACTGTGTGGCGTTTATCAACGTTACAGAAGCGAGAAAATATCACGCAAAACGAGAATAGACATTGACTTTCTGATTTATATTATGAAAGACTTGTGTTCATATTTATTGGCATTAGTTCGTAATACTGAACATAGTTTTGCATTTTAAATTTTATTACAAGTCTCAGGATATCGGAACCAATCGCAACACATGTACGTGTGTGTATAGATGTTAGAAAGGCAACAAAGTTGTTCTGTATAAAGTTATGGCTAAATTGAAATTGAATAAAAAGTCAGTGAACCGTTCCGACGTAAGATGTAGATTGAAATATAAGGAAAGAAAATATCCACATCAAAAGGTAATCGCAAAATAAATGAGCTCAAAGTTAAATGAAACTAACTATGAATGAGTACTCATCCGTGTGCTTAATCGCTTAATGGAATGTAGATTTTTGTATTTTACAAAATACGAATCCGTTCACATAAATCTGAAATCTGAAACTTGTTCACAAATTTCAATTTTATTATTGCCGAAGATTACGCGCAATAATAGATTCCATTTAAATAGGAACAGCGGATTAGAGATTATGCGAATTAAATTCGGGAAATTTCAATTAAATGATTAGTTTACAATGATGCTTCTATTACATTACCTCGGCCGGAATGGTGTGTAATAAGCTGATTAACATTTACTATGAATTTCGGATATTTTTTCCAGGTAGCTATTTAGTACTGAATGGGAATTGTGACGTCAATCACAATAGAAGTAGCTTAATTTATTAATTTGTGCTTAAAATAATGGGCTTAAAATACAATTTTTAGAGTTAGCTGAGTTATAAAATCTACAGCTTCAATTGTCTCCCCTTTTCAATACATTTTTTGTAGAGCGCAAACTTATTACAAATTTTCCTGCACACACCAGGTCTACGTACATCAATTTTGTCAAAACAAAAACTGAAATGCGACCACATTAAGATACTATGACATGACAACAGTTAGACCTCTATTTTAGAGAAAACATTCCCGTATTTTTCAAGTTTTCCTTAATTTTATGATTTTTTCTCTATATTTCCTAAAATATGGAAAATATGAGAAAATTCAGGAAAAAGTTTTTCCCCCAAAATAGTCCCGGTTTAAAGCATGGCCTATTTTAAGGAATTTAATTTCCAAAAATTTCACAAATTTCACAAAAATTCTTAAAATTTCCAAATTTTGTTTTCTGTTAGATCTCATTCCGAAGTAGTTAAGCTCAAAGACATGAAAAACAACTAAAAAGGCAGCAAAAACAACATTTACGATGCAATCTGTTGTGTTTTTAGATGAAATGACGAAAAGTGATGGAAAAATTTGAGAATTTTTGGAAATTTAATCTCCTTAAAATAGGCCCTGGCTTAAAGTGACTATAAATCTAGTGCATGAAAGATGAAACCCTCGAGGTCCGGTTAAACAATCGCAAAAAAAGTGTAATTAGCGAGGGTCGTAATTAAGGTCAATAGATCTCTTCGTTTGGTGAAACTGATGACGGAAACTTGAGGAATGGTGGGGAAAAGTGTGCAAACTAATTCAAACCAACTTCACAATTTCACATAGTAATGAATAAGTGAGTGCGTCCAATTCTTTGAAATGAATGTAAATGAACTAAATACGGGGAATTACCTTAGAATCTTAGCCAACTTAGTCAAAGTTGGTTGTCATTAGTTTGCACACAAAACCGAACCGTCGATCGTCACGCCAGCGGTCATTTTAGTGATCTATTGTCAAACATCTTTTTAAGTCAAAGGGGAAGTAGTACCTAGTACGTTTAATTCCCAATATTTTCCAACTTGGAACTAGGGAGGTGCGGGATATGGCTTAAATTTCTTGATTTTTATAAACAGTGTCCTACATACGATCGAAATTCTTTACAAAAATTGGAGTACTTACTTATTCAATAGGTTTTTATTTCAGTGGTAGTTGTCGAAGACGTTTTTTTTTATTTATTCTATTTTCTAAAGCTATTTTCCCGCACCTTATAGGCTACTTCCTTTTATCCCAGAACCATTATTTCAGAGACATTACCTCTTAAAAAGTGGAAACAGGATGAAATCTTCCGAATCGTAATAGTTTTTAACTTGACATCGGCTTGCTCCTGCATTAATTGTTTTATACGTTACGGGAGTGTAAATGGTGCTGCGCTCATAAGAAATATACATTTACATTGCTTAATCACGTAAAGCACAGTACGTACGTGGCTCCAAATTTTTTTTTGACGAGTGGGGACGCTATAGCCCGACCCGAAGAGTGCTGAGTCTTCGGCTTGAGTCAAAATAAAAATCTCCACACCATTGTGACAATTAATTTTTAAACCGTCAGAGCCGAAAGTAGAGATACAAGAAGTCACAACTAATCCAATCGACATGTCTGATAGCATAAAGGACCGCTACACTCTTACATCTCCAAATAACCGCAATTTTAAGGAATTTCTCTTCTTGTACATCAATTGGATCAAGCTGCATGTTAAGTTCGATTATTGCAACAAAGTCAAAACAACGAAGCGTATTGTAAGTATGGAATAGTTCGGTGAAGTGGTTTACCAAAAATCCTATTTTCAAGCTAAGTGGAATGTGAGTACGGGAATTTATCATCGGAATAACGGTATACACACACACTAAATGGATTTCGCCATCGAATATTGAATCCTTTGTGTAACATGTTTCAATTTATTTGTAAATACTGGGAGATAACATTTTGTCAATATATATTTTGTTGAAACAATGGCAGTGGATAATCCAATTGTAATAAATTACATTTCCAGATAAGTAGTCACAAAGAATTTGATTACTCACCCAATGGTATTTTCTCCGACACTCCGGCTTGCGCAGTTACTCCACAAATGAGCACCGCAATAGCTGTCACAAGTAATTCAATTGAAAACGTCATGGTACACAAATTTTTTGTTTCGCAATTAACTGTTGCGATAACAAGAAGTTGTTATATAATGTTTCGTCGTTAAAACAAGTCTTTAGATCCGTATAATGTTTATGATACCCACAAGACATCAATTTTATCAGGCGCACATATATATATGCGGAGAATAAGTTCTGATTTGCTTTTCTTTAATTATTTCTGTTGGCAATTAACAAGTGATTGCGGTTATTTAATGTCTTCGGTTGTCACCACAACAATGCGGTTGATGCATTATTATCGCAATGGAAAATTCAATTTACTATCAAGTGTTCCGTTCAAAATAGACCGCATATAATGGAATGGTTAAAATGTCATACACATAATCATCTCCTTACAGAATATTCATCGTCGTGTTCCCATCACATAAGGAAAATCCGTTTCAAGAGGAAATAAATTATCGAAAAGTTCTCGCAAGTTAACAAAGCTTTTATTTTCCTCTACACAATGCAGCATAAATATTATCAACAACTTCCACCACTACACACGTACATTTGATTATACAAATACTTCACTTCTTCTTCGCTTGTCATCTGCAAGTACTTGAAAGTTTATTCAGAAATAAACATTTCCTTCACACATTTCACTGCGAAATGAGCGGACCAAAAAAAATATTTCTTTCACGCGGAACATTAAAAATTATTTTTTTTTTTCCGCAAAACTCCGACCGCACAATAAACGTAGAGTCTTTTTTTTGTTGTCCCAATAACCAATATTATTGCTGTGTTCAGTCTGTATAGCACTTGATAGGACAATAAATCGTTTTTATGATTTCTTTATGCATCGTTTACCATAACGGAAATCCATGTTTTTCTTTACTTTAATTTAACAATTTTTCAGAAGATATGTTTGAAGAACCACACAGACAGGACATTGTCATCAGAATGAAATCGGAATACACACAACGTGAAGCTGGAATGTTTACTTTTCTCTACTTTATCTTACAGCATCCCTAACAACACTGAACATCCAATTCAGCTCTCCGAGATGGTGTACACATTAAAATGAAAAACTGGAGCAAAAGCATTGCAAATTAACAAAGGGATGATTGCGCTTACACATTGTACTGTTAATAGACTATAGAGGTTTTTTCTCGGATAGAAGAGAGCTTTTTTGTGGTTCTGCGCATGAATGGGAATTCCGGGAGCTAAATTTTTCATTTTTAAAACGAAAGTTGTAAAACGTTATATCAGTAAAGTAATGCAGTTTTCATGTTCATAAAGATGCAGCCAAATCAAATTATGAAATTTTTCCTCAACGTTTTTTTTTCTTGATTTCCCTTTATTGTATCCACTATCACAACAGGTAATTATACGAAACGGATTTTTTTTTTCTCGCATTTTCGTTGATCGAGTTTCTCCTATTAAAACGTGGAGAAGAACGTTGAAACTCTCAAAGAATTTTGCTTACATTCATAGTATAAAATTTCAGAACGATGGATATTGAAGAGTATTATGAAGTGTATATGAATAAATATGTTATACAAACGGGTCTCTTGCCATGCTGTATTTTATTAGCATGAGAAATTGATAATGGGAAACGAGTGTTTTGAATATGAAAAACCAATTTCCATCGGACAGTTTCGGGATGCGCCGGGTGGCTGCTGGTCCAGAGGAGATTTTATTTTTTTATTAAGTGTGTTAAGTTGTAAATGGCACATCGGTTAGCGAATGATTTTGTTTAGTATATCGCTAATATGAACACTCGACACTTGGCGAATTATGTTGGGGCACTTGGAAATCGGTATTTTCCTACTAAAGTTATAATGCAGCAATAAAATATGCACAACATCCCAACAATTTGGTACCAAAGTATCAGTAAAGCGGCTTAAATTCTATATTATTGTTGTTGAAAATATATTTTAATATTTTCGCATTTAGTCGTTTTGTTTTGCGGATGAACCACATTGTGATATTTTTGATCATACAAAATTTTTGAAATTTTAAGAGCTTATAGTTGTATTCCCGTCACAGTTGATGAATTTGACGAGTTAAATTTGATGAACGTTGATAGACGCTGAATTACAAAAGATATGTTCGATAGAAAGAGGATGCAATGGCTCACTTAAAACTCGTTCGGGAACGAAATAGTTATTTGTGTACCAAGTTTTGATTGATTTTAGGCAATTTCGGAAAAGGGCCGAAAACCAGAAAAAACTCAGAAATCACCCTCATTTTCGGCCCCGAAACATGAAAATTCTTTTAGTGATTTTCGTTAAGTTAACGCTATCAACTTTAAATTTGGGGTCAGTTTGAGCATGCACAGCAGTTATTTGACAACATTAACTATTGAGTTTTTGACCGTTTTAACAAGGCTACCAATATCGCAGACATGGGTAGAGGAGAAAGATGGATGGACAGTGGAACTTTGAGAGTTTTCACTTAACGAAAAACCATTGATGTACGCACCCTTTGTCACGATGTTTATTGGTTGTGAAAAATTTGTATTGAAGTTTTTTTTAAACCAAGTTTGGTGGATGCCGTGGAACAAAATTACAGAAAATTATTCTCGAAATTTGGTTTCTTTGCATAAATATTGGGTAAATCCACGTATTTTGTGACAGAAATTTTTCTCTTTCACTCTCACAACATCCCCATTGTATTGTAGCGATGGCGCTCTACAATATGCATAGTCACATTTGGTAACATGACTTACGGTATGTTTTTTCGCATCTTCTTTGGTGCGTATTCGTACATCAAAAAGAGACAAAATTTGATTTGGTAACATGACTTACGCTGGAATTTCCCTTATATGTATCTGTTGTGGACAGTAGATCATAGGTGATTTCCCGAGTTGTAGCCTGAACGACGTATGGGCGACGAGCGAAACTATAACTTTCGCTCATATTTGTGAGTCTTTTGTGTGGACGCTCACTATATACATACATGATTTTGAAAGATGAAATGTTGTAAGAATAGAAGCCTCTGACAGACCTTCATAAAAAGTATAGGCACTGATAGGGGCCGCTAACGAAAAAACATGTTTGGACAGTCCTGCTGGCTGGTAACAGTGCCTATCCGCTCAACTGACATACCCTCTCTCATTCCATGTTAAATATACCCCAGTTATTTTTCGTTCCAAGCAACGCACTTCAAGCAAAAGTGTTACTCTAAATAGGGTACTGAAACTTGACAGTGCTCCATACAAAATTTTACACTGTAAAAAGAGTGGGGATAAAATTTCATACAAAATAGTACTCTATTTGGCATCTGTCATTAACAGCACTTTTGCTTGAAGTGCGTTGTTCCAAATCAAAAAGTAAGTCGAACTTAAATCTTTGCCCAGTAGACCGATATTTTTCAGTGATTTTGATTTTCGGTTTGGTTTTTATTGGTAAACATCGATTTGTCATTCACAATCATACTACAATTAAATTATCAAATACTGAAGAGCAGAATTGAACATTTATCGTATGAATAAAACTTCACAAATCGAAAACACTGAAGCCAGTCCTTGTTGGGCCCATTGTGCTATTTCTCCGTTCAAAAAAAATTGTCAGATTCCCATTTCGGGTTGGAGTAGCCATTTGCTTCCTGTAATAAAAGAAAGCACGTTAGCCAGGTCAGAAGTCAAATAAAAGTCTCCTAGATGCATCCCGCCAAAAATTCTTTTGACTCTCTACAGGTCGCAAGCGAATCCCATCTTTCCTGATGACGTCGTTTAGTCCTGTCCCTTACCAAAGATTTGATCATATCTGCATACCTACTCACGGCAGGTTCTGGTCCGATGAAATCTGAACCACTACCCTCTCTCGCAAGTTCGTCAGCTTTCTTGTTACCCAGTACTCCGGAATGGCCTGGCACCCAGGTAAATATGACTTCATTGTCTCTTGACAGCATTTCCAGCATATCCAGCATTTCGAGGCACTGGAGGACTACTCTGGCCGAGACTTTCACTGAAGACAGTGATCCGATAGAAGATCCACTGTCTGAACAGATCAGAATCTTTTTATTCATGATGGCATCTCGTAGCATCTCTCTTGAACTTGGTGGTATATACACCCTAAGGTATGGATATTTTATAATCTAGATCCTCTGAGTATACTCCCGAACCTGTTCCTTCACTCGTTTACGATCCATCTGTGTACACCGTGACATCTGCCTCTATTGGCGGCATACCCAATTCCCAGTCAGACCTCTTTGGCAGACAAGTCTCAAGACTTCTGGCATTTCTATTTCGCTGAACTCCTTCTTGAGTCGCGTCAAAACCTTCGCATGACCAAAATCTCGATCTTGCTCTACCCGATTACCTCATTTGTACAGCCGGTACACTATCAACTCATGATTTCGATTACTTATGGTCTTCAAACAGGATAAAGCGATGAATAGTTATTTATGCATAATTACACATTAGAGCCTAATAAAGTACTTTGCATCGAGTTACATACGTTATAAATATATAAATGAAGTAAACGAGATCAAAATTACATGTTTATCACAAAATTGTCCAGAACCGTACGAAAATGTTGCTTTCCTCCAACTTCGTTGTAGTACCTCATTCATTCAACTTCATAAAAACACTCAATTGCTTGCACCGAATGTGGGCTTCTTTTAAAGCAGAGATGCGCGCCGTTTATTTACAGTCAATACATTGTATACAAAATAAAGTTATAAACGAATCTTCAAATGTTTAAATGATAGAAGAATTTTTCGTTTTTGAACAAGCTCTTGTGGTGAGTACACCTTCTGTTCTTTGAAATTGTGAATTTTAAATGTTCAAATATTTCATTATGTTCATTAGGTTGAGACGACAGAGTAACGAAAAATTGTTAAGAAATTTTTAGACAAAAAGATTTACAAGAAAAACTACTCAATGCGGCTTCGCTCAACAATTTCATATCCTTTGTATATTTATATACGCTTAACATATCCAGTTTTATAACTTTACAAAGTCTTTGAGTCTTATTTGATCTCCGATTTTACAGAAACTATATATACGGAGAAAAAAGAACATTGATTGAATTAGTTCCGCTCTGACTAACTTAAAGTTTGCTTATTCGGATTATTCTTTCAGGAATATTTTGATTGAAAACTTTGTTTATTCGAATACTTATACACAACGTTCGATGAATTCCTTGTTCTTACTTCAGTCTCATATAAATAGGTAGTGTTATTACAGAAGACATAATCAAATTATGAGCAAAAAAGGTAATTATGAAGCAGAAAATTACGGTTTTTCCTCAAGCGTTCGTTATTCATGAATGATGTCGCCGTAAAAAGGAATTCTTTTAATTATTTGATCCTATTATAAGTAGATTATGCACCTCTGTCTAAAATGTTTATTTTGACGATTTGGAAGTTATGTATGTACCAAACTGAAGGCATGGTACATAATCTAAATCTCTTAGCCTCTTAGCATAAGTTAGGAATAATGTTTTGTTTATAGTGTGTAAAAAATGAAAAATGAGCGACAAAGTCGCGATATTTCGACACTAGATGAACAGACATTTTAAGTCGCGTGAAAATAGTTTTGACAGGAAAATGTTTAAATATTTTGTTTATCGAGTGTCGAAATATCAAACAAAACGTTGATTCTAACTTATGCCTCCAGCCGAAGCACCGAAGCTGACTTTGACAGTCCGTTGCTCCAGCTCGTGCTGGAAACCTCTCGTTCACTAAAAACTAAAAAAAGCCTCTCAGAATGCCTCAGGAAAAATACTATTGAACTCGAGGGGCCTGCGCTATTATTTTGATAACATTCCAGATTTTCTCATACTAGGTCCTGTATATGATTATGCATGATCCTGCTCGACATAGCTGGAAATAGTAGTTATTTGTGTATCAAGGGGAGAAAATAGGAAATTCTAATAAGAGTGCTTCGCTCTGGCCGCAATTCGCTTGTGTTGGAATTTCCTATTCTCTCCTTGAAGTGAACACAAAATGTTTCATCCGTGCGTGGCGTGAATAACCGTTTTATACACTAAAGAAAATACATAAAACTAAAACAAAGTGACAGTTGCAAAGAGCAAGGCCTCTTGTTCACCCCATGTGAGAAACAAGAAGTGAGAGAAGTTTCTCACGATAAACTGTCGTCAGAGAGAACGTTAACAAAGCACCATCTTCTCACCGCATTTAAGTGGGGAAAAGGGGGGAAAATAAGTCTATTCATGCCGAACAAACGATAAGGCGCATCATAAAAAGTAAAGATCTTGTATCAATCTGTTATAAATCAAAAGAAGTAAAATTGATTCAAAATTAAGTAGGTGATATGAATCATATGATATGCGTCTTCGAAATCTTAAATGTTTGTGATATTATGCAGTACAACGCCTCTCTTCCATTTGGGATTGTTCATTGATTTGATACTCGGTTAAGGGAATTTATTCGATAAAATATTCACGTGAATCCAAGGAAAAGATGCCCTTATTGCACCACGAAGTCAATAAACGGTCAATATAGTATAACCTTCAAACCACTTCCTGATTTATTTGTTTACAATCGTTGATCACATCTAGTTCAAAATTATGTCAATCACACTTTTGAGGTTAACAAAAATTATGTCAAAAATGTGAAAATGTCTAAATCACGACAGAGTAAAGTTAACCAGGCAGGAGCGCTGATTTGACTAGGGACCTGAATAATCTAGTAGCCTCATATTTTTTGCGAACAAAATTTTTCAATTTATGTCAGTGTTCATTTGAGTCAAAGCACCTAGCAGGGTAATAGAAAAAAATAAAGTAGTCTTTTAATCGAAGTATGCGAATATTTCCATACATTTTTTTTCATAATGTCATTGCAAAATTACCATTAAGGCTGCTAATGGTATTATTGGTATCAAAAAACTGCTCTATTTGACGTGTAAAAAGCTCTATTACCCTGCTAGGTACTTTGTTTGAGTTCATTTTCATCCAGTGTATTAGGTCACTTATTTGACGTTTCGAAAATGAACCGCTACTGCCTGGTTTATTTTACTCTGCCGTGTCCAAATTTTAAGTGTTCATGCAAAAAAGGCAATGGGGGATTAAAGTTTTTATGAGTCATTTTTAATCGACGTAAAACATTATTCTAAACAAAAAATTGTTCGACGGTATGTCTCTAAAATGCACTGATCTTTTTAAAACGTCGTCTAAACTTCGAAACGTACAGCCGCCCGTAAGAAGATTACTTAATGGCGGCCCTATATTTTTGATTTTACACTGTTTTTAGAAATGCCCACGTAGTTCTTGCTGCAGAATACCTTACACATACTTATTTTCATCTAGACTGGAAACGGCCTCCGGCACATTTTAGGATACTGACAAAATTGGGTCGATTTAGGGTCGTACTTTGTAAACAAAATTAATTTCATAAAAACATGTTTGCATTTTAGAGGCAGACCGTAGAACAATTTGTTGCTTAGAATAACGTTTTGCATCGAATTGGTCAAAACTTCAATCCCCCATTAATGTAACCAGGTATGGTACCAGGTATGGTTTAATATCCAAGGTTCTGAAAGAACAGGTTAAGGCACTCCTGAGTTGATGACGAAGACAGTGAAACACAAATTTTGACAAAGTGTTTAAGTCACAAGTACTGAAAACTGAATACACAACTAACTAACAACAGCTAAAACAACTTGAACATAAGTTACACAAAACAAAGAAAAGCTTTCTCGTTAATGTTGATGAAAAACATAATTTGACAGATGACTCATACATTTCCTGTCCATTTTTCAAGCAATTCAAGCTATTTTCAGCCATTTTTCACAGTCAATGTAAATATTCATCTTATTTTTTGAATCACCCTAATGGTAGCCGCTCACACCATACAAAATTTGAAATGATGCCAATGACGCTTTGACAGAATAGTGAGTCTAAGCCTGGAGATGTAAATCAAACGTACTCATTGTGATTCGAAAAATGATTTTAATGTTTTGCACCATTGCGATGAGCACCATTTTCTTCGTGGAAAAACATTTTAGGAAAATCTTTAATATAAATTTTTTTTCCCGTTCTACATTCGACATTTTTTATTCTTCGACGAATAATAACGAGAGTCTAGCAATGATGATTTCTCGAAGTAGACGTTTTCCTTGATACAGAAATTTTTATACGTAAAAAATTGAATACACGAATTTCGGTTTCAAAGCATTGTGCTTCGTGCTGTAACTTGTATGGTAGATCGGAATTCACATTTTCTGTAATCCATGTATTACCACGGAACACGATAAATTGCGCTTAATTATTAATTTTTTCCGAGAAAGTGTCGATGAAATCGTTAATCAACCTTCAGTTTAACATAAAGTTCAAGTAAATTCAGCACGTTGCCGGTTATTGTGACTTGTCAACTTCAGGCACATCGGAAAGTGCTAAGGGAGTCAAAGAATACCTCCAAATAAATTTCTAAAAATCAAAAATTTGACTTTTGATTTTTAGAAATTTATTTGAAGGTATTCTTCGACTCTCTTAGCACTTTCCGGTGTGCCTAAAGTAACTGCTCAAACATTATCCCCTACGTGTTAACACTTTCCACGCTTTTGATGTTCAAACCTTTAACTCTATCCATATGCCATATCAGCTATTGTTCAAAAATGTTGTCAACTAGCAAAAATTCGATAAATTATCTAATCTTTACTGTGCTTGGAACTACATAAAGCATACTTTTGCAACAATAATTGGCACACAGATTTAGTTTAATGAATTAATCGAACGTTCAATCAATCATAAAGGAAAATCTGTGAAGCTCAAGTCATTTAAGCGATCGACCAACAATTTGATCACATTTTGTGTGAGTTGAACCAACTTCATTGCGTATACACAGACCTAGGATTCGATGTTCCTATTTGGAAGTCATCAATAATAATGCCTCAGGGACGTTGATAATCAAAGACGGTTAACTCCTCTATAATTTGTTTATTATTCTCATGGTCCTTTGTTACTAAATAATTTGCAATATTGAAGTATGCGCCACTCGGTAATTCTACATCTAAAGTGAAATCGTAATTTTTGCTTGTCACAGTGACAATGTCACTCCAATATGATTTTCTCGTCGCGTAACTTCAATTTTGAAAAATAAATTGCGCGTTCAACGGCGGATCGAACGACAGAAAAGTTTTGCTCTCATAAAGTGTAAATGTGCTCATAGCACTCTCATATTATTGATTTTTCGAACAAAATTTTTTTCACAAATTCTGACATTCATCATCGCCATTCTTCAGTCGAGAGAAAATTGTAAAAATTTCAAATAATGGTGATAAAAAACGAGTGCTAACTTCAATAAATAAAGTGCTTTTGTTTTTGTCCGAAGACAAGCGTGAAAAGTGCACAAGGTATCCAATTTTTGTACGCGCAAAATCGTGTATACATTCGACACTGGGCTTGCGTTTCTCCAAAAAAATTGTTTGTTTTCAAAATATAAATATAATAATAATGTGTCTGCCTAGCCGCTTTTCAAAGGGCAAACGCGAATTTCCGTGCTGCGCTTCATAAAAAATACCTCATGTTATTCCATTCATAAAGTGATTATAGCCAGACAACCGATTGCATTAGTTTGTGTCAAATGCACAATTTTGTATAATTGTACATTAAGCGAAGACGAACTAGAACAAAAAAAAGATCCGTGAGCATACGATCCACTGATTGATAAGAAGAATGCAAATGCACCCCAACTGTATATAAAAAGAAAGTGATCAATATGCAATCCCAACAGAGCCCCAATTATGAGTACACTGTACGAATATGAATGTTTCTATATATAAATGTATTCTATGTTTTTTTGTTACACGCATTTTTTTGTGTTAAAAATCCTAGACCCATCCATGATACATGGAGAAAACCCTTTAATTTTTCACTCAATTTTATCATTTATCATTTATCATTCATTTATCTGCTGCATGGACCAAAGTCGTTTCTGATTCTTTCCTAGTAAATCATTTCAATATCGTTTCCATTTTATCAGCCAGTTGATGAACGGGAATTGATGTTTTTTTCTTTTTTTTCGTTTCTTTTCCTGTTCCTAAAAGTTATGCATTTCTTATATTGATTTTTATTCCCGTCATATTGATTTTGATATATAAATAAACATCGACGCCAATGCACTCTGTGTGTGAACGTGTTCACCAGCCATATCGCTTTATTTTGTGTTTGTCGATGTTTTGAAATTATTGAATGCACTTTTCCATATAATGTGTATCTCGGTTTATAACGTGATAAAAGTTGTGTGTTGTTTTAGTTAGAGTAGTGATAATTATGGTTTTATGTTTAAATATGTTTTCGACACTTTTTTGTAACTGAAAACAGTTTTCTTGGATGGTGAATCAAAAGAATATTTTACGTTAAACCAATAAGTTAAGCTTCCTGAAAGAGTACCGAATAACTTCTTAATGATCTACAAAAACATAGGCCCAATGATGGTCTCGGCCAAGCCGGCTAGCAACCGCACACAAATTGTTTACAAAATTACGAGGTCTAACATCTGATATTGGTCTCTTGCTAATTACTTTACGTTTGAGTGTATAAATACAGTGTAATCTCCACTTTCTGCTACGGATACAACTTATCGTTAAGCTTCGTTATGCTATTGAATCCTTAGAGGAATCATACCTCTGATCTGATACATCTCGCAATGAGAATGGACTTTTCTACCTGTCGTCTTTAGAAAGACACACAGGGGTTCAGAGAGTCTACGGATTATCTGTGTAAGAAAAGAAATTTCGTCCATTGATCCACCGTTCACTCAGAGTCTCAGCGTCAGTTTTTCACCATATTCAAAACTTCAACCGAGCTAAACAGAACAACAAAAACCACGACAGAAGAGCCATATTCTAAGTCCAAATACAATCAAATCCGCGTAAGAACGCAAGAGCGCAAGAGGTATAATTACTCTAAGATTGAATCAAGACGAAATTTCTAGAAATGGTTGGGACCTGTTCTTTTGAGTAAAGAGGGTTTTATCAAAAAGTGTTAAGTCAAATTTCATTTTATTATTGAATAAGGGATGTGACCCACCCCTTACTAAAGGTGTTATCGTAAAGTTCCTCAAAAGTGATTGCTTTCGCACTCATTTATTTCAAGGGAAACGTACATATATTTAAACTAAAGCATTTCCGTTAAAACCTAATTTTTAAGATTACCGCTGACATTTTAATTCTACTGGGTCTTCTGCGAGGTCTTCTGTTTTGAAACTCACATCACACCAATCGACAACATTGTTGTTAAAACTGTTAAAACCACACAAGAAGCACATTTACGAACAAAATCTGAATTAAATCACATCGAAATCACCGAAATTATTACATTTTTCACAGCCAACACTAAATTTTTGTATTGGTATTCGTTAAACCATATTCGACTAAGTTTAAGGTGGATGTGATTTGGGTGTGAAATTGAGTGGGAGATGCTATTTTCATAGATTTTCTTTTTGTAAAATCTTTTCAATTTGGTAATATTTTGGAAATGCCCGATGTACGAGTTTCTTATTTTTCGTATTTCTGATGATATTTGACAAAAACTCGTAAAAAAAAATTGATTTGTCCCTCCCTTATTGTATGAAAAATGAAATGGACGAAACGGTTTTTGCATAAAACACTATTGAAGTATCGAAATATTCGGAGATGAAGTACGTCGCTAGGAGCATTCGTTATAAGTATTTGTACAGTTCCGAATTTGTACAGTTTTGCTTCCGTTAATCACTTAATTAAATCGCTGAAGATCTTGTCGTTTTAAATTTATGACTTTCATAGAAGTAATTTGAATTTCACGCAAGTGTAAAGTAATTGTAACTTGTAAACACATCAAATTGTATATGTATGTACAGCCGCTGTTTGTGGTTCATCTACTATTTCTTATTAAGTATTAAATGAATCGAGCATCAATTGTACTAATCTACAGTCGAATGGGAAATTATTTGTGTTTTCGACAATGTACATCCAGGGCCTATTATTCCGAATTTCTTTAAGAATTTTCGTAATTTCAAATAATTTTTAAATATTCCTAAAATTCTTAAAAATTACTAAAATTCTGAAATGACGTAAAATTATACGACTTGAATATACATTCTACGTAAGAGATATAGTATTTGAGCCTCACGTAAATAACATTTTCCTTGCATCACTACTACTCCTTGGTCTCCGCTACGCTTCGCGTCGCTCCATCCCTGGACGTTTTCACCATCCTTGGTATGTAACATACTATTTCCTTGCATCAGTACTTATCGGAGAAATTCCGTCTTTGACGGATGTTGCATCTCCGAATTAATGTCAATTCTTCGTTAGGCCAAAGTTTTGTGGAATCCATTACATACCACAACAAATCAGATTTCACTTTTCGACGAGCGTGGTGAGACAATAAAATCTTAAAAACATTCTCGACAATGAACTTCCGTGCCTTTGTACCATTAGTCTTGGGGATCATAGATCATTACATGTAACTTAATGCGTGACTAACCATACTGTGACTATTTACTTCTAGTTTTCTTTGAGTTTTGACAGTTTTGAATGTAGGAAGAAATTTCTGTCTAATTACTGAGATAACAAAGACGAATGCGGTGCGTGACTCGCTCATCTTATTTGCCTGCGCATTCTTTTAAGTTTAGCAGAGTTAAAGTCATTATTCTGTGAACAACGTCTCTTTTCAGAAAATTTTTCCCTTGAAGAAACTGACGTCCTAGTGGCTGTTTGTTAGCTACAGTCTTGAACTTAACAACACAAGATTTATTTGCATCAAATATTCAGTTTAATTTTTCCTTGTTTCTAGTGTTGTTACGTCCGTAAACAGATTAGAATCATATCAGGCCACTGGGATATCTCTAATGTTATCATTCACATTTCAGATCACTGAAATTCAATTAGTCGACAACAATCAGACCATGAATCAGTCAACTGAAACGGAAACGATAGAAATGATGGACGATGGCGTGATGACTGGCATGTACGAGGACGACGATGACGACGGTGCCACCAGTCCAGAAAGTACTTACAACGATGATGACATGAAGGACGATGAAGGCAGGGACGATGACGTTACCGCTCAATTAGCTGCAGCAGGTGTTGTAGGTGTTGCGGCAGCAGCAGCCATATCATCAGCAAAGAAACGAAAGCGACCGCATTCTTTTGAAACGAATCCATCAATACGGAAACGACAACAGAATAGACTACTGAGAAAATTGAGGGTTTGTGTCCATTCATTCGGTAGGGTTACGATGTCGCGTTTTTATGAAAACATTTTTTTCCCTGTCTACAGCAAACTATATTCGAGTTTGCAACGCGCGTCGGTCAACAGGCAGTCGTACTGGTAGCGACGCCGGGAAAACCAAACACAAGCTATAAAGTATTCGGTGCCAAACCACTTGAAGATGTTGTCAAAAATTTGAAAAGCATCGTTATGGAAGAGCTGGAATCGGCACTGGCTCTGCAAGCACCGCCACCTATACAAGAAGATCCATCACTGTTCGAATTACCGCCGTTGATCATTGACGGTATACCGACACCGGTGGAAAAGATGACTCAAGCTCAATTGCGCGCTTTCATACCGCTCATGCTGAAATATTCCACTGGCCGAGGAAAGCCTGGCTGGGGCAGAGAATCCACACGGCCAGCCTGGTGGCCGACTGAATTGCCGTGGGCGAATGTTCGAATGGACGCACGTACAGAAGATGATAAACAGAAGGTAAATTATTGATGAGTGCACTGCTGGAGGACCAATTAAATTTGAATTTCTGGTACCAATTTAGATAAGCTGGACGCATGCACTGCGGAAAATTGTCATAAATTGTTACAAATATCATGGACGAGAAGATCTCCTACCGGCGTTCTCTGAGGAAGACGAAAAGGCTAACCAATTAGCGACATCAAACTCATCAGTAACCTGTCAGAATGTAAGTTCAATGTTTCCGATTGTTGTTCTTCTAAGACCATTTAGCACAACCACTTAACCCGATCATGGTCATTGGATCATCGAAACTAAAATTCATTTAGCCGACACCCTTAATATAGCATCTTCCACAGACTCCACACTGCCTATTGAAATCTAAGAAACTAAATTTTCACTTTCTTCCAAACATTGTGTTCGATTTATCGTGTATAGGTGGGAGTACTAAAAATTCACAATTCAGGAGTTGTAACATCAACTTCAACGTCCAAATATGCCGGCTCCAAAATCGAAATTCAATCGCCAAATACACAGACTATTGCAAACGCACAGGTTTGCCTTGACACGATGCAACTAAACGATGTGGATGTTCGTACTAACTCAATTTCACTATTTTTAACCAAAATGTTTTTCGATTTCGAATTTTTCATTTTTTTTTTCTTTTTCATTTTTTTACACCCCCAACACTGGCACTTTTTTTGGGAATTTTAATTCTGAAAAAATCTTTATTTTTTTCAGGATTTTTCGGTATTTTCAGATTTACAATTCCCAAAACAGTCAGCCCCCACCCCATTAATATCTCTTTCGTTTGTGTGTGTGATCATTTTGAGTTTTATGGCTTGGCACAATTCTTTTTTGTTTGTTTCTTTTTTTGCTTCTTTTTTTGGTATTAACACAATAACTCACAGATTCTGAATATCGGCTCTCAAACAACTATTTTTTAGTATCGTCCTGCAGCCGTATCACTGAATTTTGACACCATTCTTTCACTAGTATTGCTCGTCGACCATTTCTATAAAAATATTTTTAAAATCCCTTCTTTACGAGTGAAAGAAACTGATTTTGAATAGGGTTGACGTGTTACGACGTCGACTGCACTTAGTGACCAATTTAGAAATGTTGTCGAATGGATCTGTATTTTCAACAGGTCACGAAACTTGAATCATTGCCCGAGTAAAAAAAAGTTCTCATAAAAGAATCTAATCTGTTGGAGTTACACTTATGACCGACTCATAGAGGGAAATTTTATACGAAAAATCCCACTGAAAATCCTCATTTCGACAGATTTTACTCGGGTGATCTAGAAACGTTACAAAATCGATCGTCAAAATTTTCTTGATCTAACAGATCCCGAAGTAACGGGTCCCACGTTACTGAATTATTACAGCCGTACTTATAAGGCTTGAATCACGTTTCAATCGACACTAAAATTTGGCATTCTGTAATTTAAAGAAAAAAATCTCGCGGGACATGCTACAAAAGATCCCTATGCGTCTACAGTAACTAACATTCTAAAATCAAACAACCTAAGAAATGTCAGTTTTACGTTAATTTTGACATTTTCCGGTTTATAAGACGTAATAGTACATTATACGTCCTTGTTTGCAGATTTTTATTTTGCCGAGAGGGAGGTTTGTAGCCAGAGCCGAAGTCGAGGGCTATAATACCTCGTGGAAAAATACAATCTCCAAACAAATACGTGAGGTATTTTACTTGCAGCAAGTAAAAGCGCATTATTTGAATACGGGTGTACTTGTCACATGCGAGTATGAGTAGGAGAACCAATGAACAAGCCACTGTCACTTGACATTTGAAACACTGGGAGCCTCAACGGCATATAATGCGCTGGTTTTCGATTCTAAAACCAGGACATTGTATGGCATTGAGGTTCTCTGAAACTATTTCTGGAAAACATTTTCACAAATTTTCTTGAATTTTCCTTTTATTAGATTTTCTCAATGTTCCCAAAAAGTATTTGGAAAAATCTCAGAAAATTCGGGAAAATCAAGGAAAATATTTTCACAAAAATATTGTCTGTTTCAGAAAGTTAGTCACTGTAGAACAAAACGTTGAAGTCGTTTCCGCGTTAATCGTAATTTTTTTAAAAATCAAATAGCCGAATTTCTGCAAATAATAGTATTCAAGGGGAAAGCAATGTAAAATAAGAAAACGAGGAACGGTTCACAAAGTCAAGAAAACGTAGCATTCTATGTACTATCGAGTACCCTGTACGCTTCTGACATTGAACCAATCACATTCCTTTGAGGGAGTCGGATATGATGTAAAGGAAACTAGGTGATCATCATCGTATCAACAACTATTGACAGACCATTTGTGTTTGGTTTACACTTTCTTTGAATTATAGTCCTCTAATTGTGGAGGATTTTGTTTAATTTTGCGCACAGCTTTCAATTATTATTTCTGTTATTCTTTCGGTATTATTATCTTTGGTTTTTTTTTTGCTATCTATTTTTTTCTTGTTCGATACCAGCCATGACGATTGTTTCATCGAAATTACCATAGTCATAAAATGACTCAATTCAAGTCACTTTTCGATTGAACAACGTCGTTTATTTTGTGTTTTTAATTTGATTCGTTCATTTGATTATAATTTCTGGTATTTGAGCTAGCGATAAAAAAGTAAAAGGTTTCCCAACTCAATTTTCAGTATACACAAGCCATGATCCACTCCATTCAAAATGCCGATGGAACTGTATCAATTATTCAAGTTGATCCGAATAATCAAATTATTACACTTCCCGATGGCACTACTGCACAAGTACAAGGAGTCGCAACGGTAACCGATCGCTTATTTCCAATTATTAGTATTTTGTCGATAGAATGAAACTCACGTTTGATTTCTGTTCCACAACAGCTGCATACAACACAAAACGAACAAGGAAATACTGTGCAAACCATTCAAGGACTCGAAAATGGTCATGGTGAAAACATGACGGTTGATTTAACCGAAGCAACATTAGCTCAAGATGGACAACTGATAATAACCGGTGAAGATGGCCACGGTAAGATTAACTTTTTTTTTCTAGTGCCTAGTACCGACAGGGACATTATTTTAAATATTGAACATCCCCTTTCCTTGAACCCGCTACAGGCTATCCAGTTTCAGTCAGTGGCATGATCACCTTACCGGTATCGTCATCTGTGTACCAAACAATGGTGGCGAATATCCAACATTTGCACACGAACAGCGACGGAACACTATGCATCACACCCATGCAGGTACAAAATAATAAATCCCAAATGCACAACAACAATTTCAATAGTACCGCATCAGTAAAAGTAGCACGAACGATAATGAGTACACATAATACTGATACAATAATCCGATCGTCGTCGGACAACAAAAACAATCGCAACAACAACACGATGGCCTGTTTGATACCGAAAGTCGAGCATGCCGACGCGGATCACACGCAGGCGATTGTCGATTCGGACGGTAATATTATTATTCGGTTGGGTGATAATGATCCGATTAAGATCGAATGTGATAGTGAATCGACGAATTCGTGAGAATTAAAAAAAAAAATGGGAGGGGGTTCTGGTTCGATTGGAATGGAAAATTCGATCGATTTGGTGAAAGTGCAAGGGAAAATATTTACTAAGAAAATGCCAAATAGAGAAAAATGATTCGATGGATCGAATGGAGAAAAAAGTTTTTTGTTCTCGATACCTACGAGGAAAAGTTTTTCTTTTCCTAAAAGAATAATGAAGAAAATTTCGTTCAACAGAGAACAGCATTATCGTTGTTGTTGTTGTTGTTGTGGTTGTTTACCAGCAGCGAACTTACAATTATACTTACAATAGGGGTAAACCACTATGGTTCGGAAAGCTCGTGAGTATGACGATTACGTAGACCTTTGTATTCTATGTATTCTTTGGTAGAAACGTCAAAAGTTCACGAATGTGCTATACTTACAAACTTTACGAACCATAATGGTTTACCCCTAATATATTCGTCTGTATCAATATTATCGTGTAATTTATTGTTGTTTCTAGTCTCTAAGATTTTTAGTTGTTTTAATTTTTTGAGTTTTTATTTCAGTTTTTTTTTAGTGAAAGAAAATGCCAAATTTAATTTATTTACTTCAATGACCTTTTTTATGTTAAAATATACATTGCATACTATTATGTAGTTGATTGATGAGAGTGTACATTAGAAAATCTGTCTTTTTGACGAAGAAAAAAAAACGAGCGGTGGAGAACGTCACATCAATATTGATGATTTTTGAATTCGTTAAAATGATTGTGTCTCATTTGTCAGCACCTGTAGATCACGTTACTGATTCTACACACATCGAAAATATTCGTCACAATAACACAAAATGCTAAATTTTTCTGCTGTGGTGACTCTTAAGTTCATTCATAAAGCCACGGTTGTATTTGCTAATTTTCTCGCTCATAGAGCATGTCACACAGTACTAGTTTATACTGAAATCTACTAAAGGGACACCTTTATTTTCGTAGCTGAATACGGGCGTTCCGTGAAGTTTTATGCTGGAAACTACAAGGGCGTCATATTTAGCTATAGAAAATGTGCTAAAAAGTGGAGAGACCCAAGGTGAATATAGTGTGGAGGTAATACTATACACGGTGCGGTTGAATGAATTTTAACTGAGCATTTCGATGCACTTTTGATATTTTTGGTTATTATTAGTCAAGGTTCCACAAAAATTTTTGATTTTTATCCGTACCGTCGGTGACATTGGTGCATTGTCTACAGAGAGAGTGGTGGGAAACTGATTGTGGTTTCAATCGATAGTGCCTGATATTCTAATAACAATTGTACCAAAATTCGGTACCATAAGTGCAAGTGAAGCCGGCAGAGACACGCTAAAGTTGAAAAAACGTGATTTTCAAGCAGTCATAGAGGCATGGATACTTGAGGGATGAAAATTTAGGGAGAAAATTAGCGAATACAGACCCGTGTAAAATCAGATGAACTGTCAATTTCGCATCAAAGAAAAGCAAATTTCTCAATTTTGTAAACGTACTGTGCCAGTATTAACTATCGCTGTGTAAAAACATTTCTTGTGTACACGGCAGAGTAAAATAAACCAGGCAGGAGCGGTTCATTTTCGAAACGTCAAATAAAGGACCTAATACACTGGATGAAAATGAACTCAAATGAACACTAACATAAATTGAAAAATTATATTCGAAAAAAATATAGGGCTACTAGATTGTTCAGGTCCCTAGTCAAATCAGCGCTCCTGCCTGGTTAACTTTACTCTGTCGTGCTTGTGTAGCGTAAACTCAGTGCGGTGGTAAGCTTTGGCAAAAATTTGAAAATCTTACGTCGCAATGGGTTTGTTCCCAATAACTGTAAACACGAATTTTCACTGGCCGAACGAACACGATGTAGTCCATAGAGATCGGGTTATGTCTCTATGGGAGAAATTTGACAATAGTTTGGCAATTTATATGGCCTTGGAGCAAACCTGTAAAGCAATGGAAATCTCGCAAATGTTGTTGTGTAAGTCACAGTAAGAGTAAACGAGTCAAAAATATCAAAAATATCACGAGTATGTTCATCCTTAAAGTAGAACCATTGTAGCATTACCAGTTTGACATCCGTTAAGCTGACCTAGCAATGACAAGGTTTACTAAAAAGTTTGCGTGATAGTTGTTAACGAAAACAAAGCAAAACTACACAAATCAATTTTCCTCCGTTAAGTTGACAGTTCTCACTTTAAGCTAAGATCGTAGTCACCACCGGATCATCCGTTCATGTTGACACCTCGCTCATTTGAGAGCTTTATGAACTTCTAAAGGGACCATCTTTTGGGACCAATACCTTCATTTCGACACCAATATTGACTTTCTACGATGCCTGACAGCTAAGAAATACACAAGGATTACTCTCGTTAGGGCTTTAGGGTTCAGAAATAAAACACAGTGTTTTGTGTCGGATAATGTAATAATCTGGCATAGGTTTCAAGCCGTGGCCTTACGACATGTGCAACGCTGACCTATTAGATTTCAGCTATTTTTCTATCGAAAATGAAGATTCTTTTCTATTGATTGGATTCACTGCAATCATTCGAAATTCATTTCAAATTTGAAACAATTTCAGCCTTTCCAGAGAAAAGAAACGATTCAGAATGTCTAATATTCGGTAATTGATTCCTTAAAATTCACAAAATTTCCTAAGAAATTAGACCGAACCGTTCACAGTATTTCGTGAATTTGCTCCCAAATATTAGACATTGATTCAATGTCTGAAACGATTGACCATTGCGACTTCAATTTATCGTTAAGACTTAGACGAACTGAGACGAAAGTTTTGACACTGCTCCAGACTGGGAGTAGTTATCCTGCGAATGTATACATTTTTGGACGTTTCATTTCCCCAAATTACATCACCTTTTCCGATGGAATGCTAAAATCTAGGTCGTATCAATATCTAAACTAAATAACTCAGACTCAAAAATTCCATCACCAATTGTCTCAATATATTGACGAATATTTCAACGAAGTAATAACGAAGAAATGTCTCGTGAACGATTAGGAGGCTTTCTATTATTTAACATACAAACGGCTGATCACGGCTGAATGTATCATCGTATGTGTCAGTCAGTCGTTTTAAAACTGGACACAAATTATGACGAGGAGTGTACTCCGACCCAATCTGTTGTATAATACCCAGAAGAACGAAAAAGTGCAATTATTAAAAAAAAAATCGTTAACCGTTTTGAAGCAATGAACGGCGGAGTTCTAGAATTAGTACAACCAATTTTTTTTAGCCCAAAGTTTTGTGATAATTTATGAATTAATCGTAAACTTTATAGTATGAAATTGACGAGTCAACAAAATTTCAATGAAAATTTTCAATAATTTTTAATTCTTAAGTCAAATAAATAATTTAGTCAGTGAGGCGAGTGTAATATAAGATCAGTTGATCGTCGGTTGGATATGCGACTTGATATCTTACTTCCGACACAATGGACCCGTAAGTGATCAGACAATGAAATCGCGTATGTTGAAACCAAGTAAGGATCGGCGTAGTTTCACTGTTTCTTAAACTTCTAGTTGTTCTTTCTCACTTCGGAACCCAATTAGAGATGAGGGGGTTACCCAATTTTTGGTAAATAAAATCCGACTCGACCGATTTACTCTTATCAGGTTTCCAGAAATTAATTCTGGTTGGGTGGGGTTTTCAATTTTTCAGTTCAGTCTTTCTAGTAAGACTGACTTTAACACTAACACTGTTGATCGCTTATTTACCTAAAATTTATCATCGGCTCTAACAATTCAATTCGGCCGAGATCGGGTTTCCGTTTCCTTCCTCGAGCCTGCTCATCTCTGAAACGCATTAAAATAACTGATCACAATATATACCAGCTCGAAACTAATTTTAGATAGATGTTAGCCTGCTAAGTTTAACTAAATATAAATTAAATTTTTATTTATGATAATTGCTAACACTAAAATTTAAGTGAAAAATCTTTGGAAAATTAAGTTAAATTGTCTAATGTGTAGATGGATCCAGTTTCGTTTTTAAGATTAATTCTTGTATTCTAAATGTAATTAGTTTTTCCGAGTATCTTTTATGCAGTAAATTAATGGGAAGCTTTATGATCATTTTTCGTTTTGTATTTATTATTTGTTTTTATTTTTAAATTTCGTTTTTTTTTTTTAAAGAATCACAAACTGTAAATTCGTACTCACAACAAATATCATCATCAACCTGAATTTTGCCATTTTTAAACGTGTAGGAAATAATCAAAAGATTTTTATTTTATCATTTTTTTGAAAGAACGTACCAGTCACATTAGGTTTAATCATTTTAGTTTTAAAGAAATATTTTTTTTTTCAAATGATTTTTGTAATTAAGAAAAGATAAGTGTAAAAAGAAAAACAATGAAAAAAAAAACAATTTCCTATATATGAATTTTATCTATATTATTCGATGTTAAACTTTTATTTTTAGTTTTTAAATAAATGTACCGATTTGAATTTATGATTTTTTATTTTTATTTTCCAGCATGATTTTTAGACCAGTGCCTCACGACACTTTAAGTTTCTAATAGTGCTACTATGAGCATACGGGGCTATTTTTTTGAATTCTTATAAAATTCTTAAAACTTCTTACAAAATTCCTTAAAAGTCCTAAATGTTGAATGCCTAAATTTAACATTTCAGATTTTCTGGAATTTTTAGTAATATAACTTCTAAAAAATGCCCTGCATGGCATTGTAGACTATGACATATTATGTTAAGAGCAATGCACCCTTTTTAAATTTGTAGCCTACTTTTAGGCGGGAAAATATTAATTTTTTGATAATTTCTCTGAACTAGAATCTTTTTTTGAAAAAGTAAAACCATTCAATCACGCAAAAATTCGGTTACTTTTAACACTTTAAAGGTTACTGTGGCTTGTCGACTTTACGCACCCTGGAAATCAGCAAAAGAGTCGAGAAATACTCCAAATAAATTTCTAAAAATCAAAATTTAAATTTTAGATTTTTTAAATTTTATTTGTATGTAACCCTCGACTCATTTACTACTTTCCAGGGTATCTAAAGCTCCAGCGTGCGCATTATTCTGCAATGTGTTCAAGGAAAAATTGGTTTGTTAGTCATAGCTTAATTCACTTGGAGAAACCTGCGCAGATAACATAAATTTACACTATATTCAAAGGTTTTTCCAAGTGGGGTAAGTTATCACAGACAAACCTTATTCTGGTTTCATGACTTAACTTTAAAAAAAAAGATTTTGGTTCAAAAAACGAATATTTTTCCGCCTAAATGTGGGCTACAAATTTTCAAAGGGTCCATTGCTCCTAAGAGGAACCTACATATGGCTAAATTGTGGCGTACATTTCGGGGCCAAATTATTATTATTTTGATGATGATTTTGATTTTGACATTCTTCAAATCGATTTTTGACCATAAAGCCATGATGGCTAATTTTTGACCAAATGGAGAAAAATGTAGATCTGGTTGTGTTCTACATTTTTCTCCATTTGACCAAAAATGAGCCAACATGGCTTCATGGTAAAAAATCGATTTAAAGAATGTCTTGGTCAGAAATATGTCACTAAGTTTTATGATTCTTTGAGAAGCGAATCAAAGTGTTGTGGGGTACTGGTCCATTATTATTTGCCCCCAGTTTGTTAACAGTTTTTTTCTTTCTTTTCTTCAATGTTCATTTTACTTCTATTGTTTTGATCTCACATCTTTGTGAGAGTACAAAATTACGTAAGTTTTATTTTGTTTAGGAACGAACAGTTTAAAAGTACGGTTTTGTGTGAAGTGTGTTGATACGAGCCGAAGGCGAGGTCAATGTAATGATTTTACATGATACATACAGAAAACCAGAAAGTGCCTGAAACATGAAAAGTACAGTTTACGATGCATATAGCATGTAAAAGACTTGTTACATGCTCTAAGCACCCAGATCAATTTCCCGATGAAATCAGACATTTTCGACCTTAGAGAAAACCAAAAACAGGAAGACTTCGATGACTTCGAAATTGAACCACATCATTTCAGATTTCAACATTTATTTACATTGAAATCTTAAAAACCCAAAATGATTTGTGAAGGTACACAAATCCAAGTTGTTTGATCGGTACCACGGTAAAATAATAAATGATTGTCAACAACAACAATTCGTACCTTTACAGTTTCATCAGCTTTTATTTTCAGAGTTTTTCGATTTCAGTTTATTAGTCGCAAGTATTTTTGTTTCTTTGTAATATTTTAAAGCACGAGAGTTAAAATTTATGGTTTGTAGCCGCTTAGATTTCGTTGAAATCTTTCAAAATTAAAAAAATTGCAAAATTTTATTAAAATAACTAATTTACTCAACAATCTAGGTGGAAAATGGTGACGGACTGGAAACAATAACCGTCTCACCCGGCATGCATCAGATGATGATCCAAGGTCCACCGGGAACCGAGCCGCAGGTTCTGCAGGTACTAAGTCTAAAGGATGCGACCGTGTTAACGAAAGCTATGGCTGCAATGCAAGATATTAAAACGGAGGACGGTACCACTATTTTGAACAATTAGATTAGCATATAGAACGTTTTTTGGTGAGTGAGCTCTTGCATTGACGATTTTGCAGACTGCGAGTTTATTTATTTATTTATTTTTTACATTTTTAATTTGTGTACCTGAGACAGATTATTTTTAGATTTTTGTTTTTGATTTAGAGCTGTGGTTCTCTCTATTTATTTTTCTGGTCAGTTTTTTGTGATATTTAGAAGAAAAAATTAAACAAATTTGATTTCAACGGATAGTCAACGTCTAGTCATATTAGATATCCATTTTGCCATACGAAGAAAAGAAAAGAAAAATGCTCGCAAACATGTCAGACTGGAGCCCGAACCTGATCTTGCCCTAAATTTGAATTATGATTTCAGATTCGACACGAATCTGACCCGAAACTGAATTTTTTTATTTCGGGTTTTACTTGAACCTACAATTTATCGGGTACAATCGAGTCGGATTCTAGTAACTGAAATTAAAGATTGAAAATTTTCAGGTAAAACCTGGTCGAACCTGAAATATTGAATTCAGATTAAGGTTCAGGCGGGTTCAGATGACCTGGGGTCAATCTGGACGTAAACTGGTAACCTTTAAAAAATCAGGTCTTGCAAACTTAGTACTTTCTCATTAACCGTTTTTATGGTTGGTTTGCAGGGAAAACATTTTCCATATTTTCTTGAATTTCGCCACATTTTTCTAGATTTTTCCATATTTTTACAATTTCTTTTTAGAAAAGTTGGAAAAAATCAGTAAAATTCCGGAAAATTCAGTAAATTATGGTAAAATGTTTTCCCGGATATAGTCCATGTTGGTTTGTAAAAACGCTAAGACCTGAACTTAGTCCAAATATTTTAATAGAATCAACAAGCAACTTATTACTTTGGGGGTGAGTAAATGACCTCATTTAAAACATCCCCTTTTAAAGTACGGAAGAGGATAGCATATTGATCTAGTGGACAATGTACTTATTTACCGTTACAAAAACACCATCCTTGTTCCCATAGCTCAATACGGTTGTTAAGTTTTATCCTGAATACGACAACATAGCCATATTCAGCAAAAGATAATTTGCTTACAAGTGGTAAAAACGTCACCAAGATCCATACCCTACTGAAACTGATTTTTTCGGTTTATATTTATTCAGCCAAAGTTTATAGATCTAAGCGCTTAAACACTCATCGTAAAAAGATCGTACAACCACGACCAATTTCTCAATTTGTTATTTTATTTTTAAAAAGTTTTTCTTTTCGTAATTTATTTCTATTTATTCGTTCCTTAATTTATTGTGATTTATAATTTCGTTGAAACAAAAAATGAAACTTAGCGGAAAGATTTTTCTAATTTAATTTTCCTTTGGTCTAGTTTTTAGTGCAATTTATAGATTAATTTTGTAAATATCGAATGATATGCATGAGGCATATAAAAAAAGTGAGGTGTGAGAATAAAGAAGAATTCGTTTGCCTAATTTTTAGCAATCGTCGCAGCTTTCGACAATTTTTTTTTCTTTTTTTTTTTAAATTTTGCATATTGTAAGTTGCGAACTCAAAGTAGATTTCAGCCTGAACAGCAGAGAACTGTAAATGTTTGGTATTTTGCATTATATACAAATAAAAAATGATGATTTTGACCGGTTGTTTGGGACTTGAGAACGGTTGAGAACAAACACCTCAACATCGAACTGAAACATAATCTATTAACAGCATACAAAATTACAATTATTAAATTTAACGTAAATAAAAACGTGTAGTCAAAATGTTATATGAAGCAAAAAGAAATTAATTAATAATGAAAAATGAAATTAATTAAATTAAAACAAATTAAATGAAAATTATAAATAAATTTGTAATTGTAAATTAATTTAAAAATAATTCGTATAACAGAAACAACCCACTAAGTGTAAAAACAATACTCCATTTTTTTTAAATAAAATTTAAAGGAAAAAAAAGAAGAAAATTATTTTATGATTGTACAAGCTATAAACAAAACAAATAAATTTTTGGAGAAAAAAAAACATTAAATTTCAAGCGACGAAAACTCATTAAATATATGTGTGTGCAAAAGGGAAAATAATCATATGTTTCAAACTAAACTTAATAAAAATAATTCATATTTTGATTATGATCTCGTTCGAAGGGTCAATATACCAAAGATAATTTTTTTCTTAGTCGTAGCATAAAATATTTTTTATTTTTAAATTATATCTCAATAAAACAAAATGTAAACTTACTTTACAATATAATGTCAAAAATGATGTGGAAAATATTTATAAATAAATGTACTTTACAATTAAAAACTCTTTGCTGAAACACTCGAGGTCCCACCCAATCTACATATGGATCTAAACGTTTCGTTCAATAATTTTTCACAGAGAGTGTCAACGAAATGTAGACATGAATTTGCTACACCTGTTTTTCAGCTGGTCGACACATGTGTGCCTGGTGGAATTACCGTTTTTCTTCACGAAACAATCGTACATTACCTATTATTTTCAAAATATGGTTAATCTCACCGCACATACGAAAAAGGGTTAGCTTGCTGATCAGTACCTACGCACACTGACAAAAAAGTTTAGATAAACTCACCTGTCGCAGGTAACTCTCTCCAGGTTTTCCAGATAATCTACATTATCTTCCGCAGCTGTATTTTTTGTATGGGGCGCTACAGCTGTGGCAACTATTGTAGATTACCTGGAGACAAACTTACCTACAACAGCTGAGTTTTTCGAAACTTTTTTGTCAGTGCGTGAGCAATAGATCTTTGTATCAATAGATCCTTTTCAATGTCGTTTGAGATGTCAAATGAGCTGTCATTTTCACAAAGCTAACCACAATGTTACAAAAATTTATATGGAGCTGTCATTGTTTGACGTTAGCTTAGTGAAATTGACAACTCATTTGTCACTATTTTGAGAGAAGAAACCGTCATTTGACACTGATCTATAGACCAGCTGAAGCAAATTCATGTGAAATGCCTTAGCTGATTCAAATTTCGTGTCTAAATATCATAGACTGTGAAGCACTTAAGAGTGAAATTGTAGCATTTTTTAACTTTGGGAACAAGCGGTCTCCGATTTTAATTAGTGATAGCTCGTTGGATTCGTCTTTCAATTCTAGGAAACACGTATCTTTCACTTTTTCTTAAAAAAAAATATATTTTCTGTGAAAAGCGCTCAATAGTAGAGACATGTCAGAGGGTGCGGAATAGTATTTTTCTTCCTGAAGTACCAAAACCGTCACATTCACTCACCAAATTTAGTACCGAAAGAGCAACATTCTCCGACACTTTTTTCTCTCAATTTTCATTCCCGCTTATGTCATTTTCGATCCTATCTTTATTCTTTCCCAGATGTGTCATGTACTATAACAAATGAAAATGCTACACATGTGATATTAAATGCGATCTCGCATCAGATTTTGTGATATCGCATGCGATCTCGCATTATATTTTGTTATATCGAATGCCATCTCGCATGTGATATTGTGATATCGCATGAGATTTTGTGATATCGCATACGATCTCGCATGTGGTATAGAGATCGCAGCTGAATATGGCGTGCAAATCTGTTGTTATGTTTTGTTCGGAATGTGACTTTGGTACTCCAGGAAGAAAAATAGTATACATACCACGGATCGAAAAGGTGTGTTTTAGACCACGGTGGTGAAAACCTGGGTCTAAAACACACCTTTTCGATCCTTGGTATGTAACATACTATTTCTTCCTGTAGTACCAAAACCGTCACATTCACTCACCAAATTTAGTACCGAAAGAGCAACATTCTCCCCTACTATTTTCTCTCAATTTTCATTCCCGCTTATGTCATTTTCGATCCTATCTTTATTCTTTCCCAAATGTGTCAAGTTGTTGTATGTACGCGAATGTAATGTTTTTAGTGTTTTGTGACAGTGCATTCATAAGGATTGCTTTCAGCATTCATACGGACTGCTTTCGGCATTCATTCGTATGTCTTTCGGCATTCCTACAGATTGCTTATTTTTCGACATTTGTGAGAATACATGCACACGGAACGGACTTCTTTAGGCATTCATACGGATTACTTTCGGCATTAATATGGAATGCTTTTGCACCGGTATGTTGTTCAGTTTTGTTGTTATGTTTTGTTCGGAATGTGACTTTGGTACTCCAGGAAGAAAAATAGTATACAAACCACGGATCAAAAACTGGGTCTAAAACACACCTTTTTGATCCTTGGTATGTAACATACTATTTTCCCGCACGATATATAGTTCGGGAAAAACTGGCATTTCTTAATGAAAAATCATGGCAAAATAGGTCGTATTTCAGTTGTGGGATGCACAAAACAGTTTTTCGTCAATAGCTCAAGAAACAATTATTTTAAATTGTTGTAATGTTTTACGAATGTCGGCCTTGGAAAGTCCTACAGGTAGAGTGTACGCACTGCTTGGTGTGAGTAAATACACGAGAGTTACACACACGGAATTTTGAAAACCGCCACATTTTCTGTTTCTGTGTCTTACTTGAGTTTCTGATTTCTCCATATAAAAATATATGCAAAATTCACAAAAAAAAACAGTAAACCACGAAACAGAAAATGTGTCGGTTTTCAAAATTCCGTGAGTGTATGACTAAAAATATAGTGAATGTTCGGAGAGTCCGGATTCTCTGCAGCATCGATGTTCCGCGGAACTGAGTATGGGGTGTTGTAGCTGGCCTCACCCACTATCGTTGCACATATAAATGAACCCAGTACTTTTGGGCTGCAGCCTACAGAAGTCTTAGAAAAAAAGTTTGTGCCAAAATGTAGATTTTTTCCTTTTTTCTGAGGGCGCTGGAACAGCATCTGGAACGGTACTACGGTAGTCATTTTTTATATTCTACTATTCTTTTACCTTATTAATAGAAAAACGCTTCGATATGTCGCGAATATATGTCGTTAAAACAGATCCAATGCAAGAGGAAAATTATTAAATTTTTCTTGAGGATTTTAGTCAAATAAAGTGTTATCGTATAGCAAATGACCTCAGGACTCTGGAACAGTAATTAGTTTTTCAATCGGACCAATATTTGCTACGTGACAGGAGTTTGGAAAAACGAATATTTCAAAAGGCTAGAAAATACGATGGGAAGACAAAAGTCAACATTGTGATAATCTAGAATCGAATACGGAAAATTCAGAGGCGGTTGTAGTCTCAGATGAATTTTTTTCATCAGACCAGTAGGTACTCTAAATATGCTGAAGGTAGTAGCGCCCGCAGGCTGAATTTTTGCGTAGAGGTGAGACGTTTTTATAGGAAACTGCGGCAAGTGAGTAAAAAGTGAGCAAAGTCGGAAATGGTTGAAAAAGTTCCCACTATCGTCGTCGTCAAAATTCGTTGCTAAAATTTACAATAGTGGCAAATGCATCCACGGATTTCTCAAATCTGTAAGTCAGTGTTATATAATCGCAAGGAATCTCTTACTCCGGACTATCTGCAATCATTCGTTGACGGATTATTTATTGTCTCCGTAAATGGATTATATCCAGGCACTAATTTTGAGAAATTTTTTTGAGAAAATTGAAAAAATTGAGAAAATTTGGGAAAATTGAAAAAATTTGAGAAAATTAAGAAAATTTGAAAAAATTTAAAAAATTTGAAAAAATTTAAAAAATTTGAAAAAAATATGAAAAGTTGCAAAATTGAACAAACGTAAAATTTATAACTTTATTTTGAATTACAAAAACCAAAACATTGATTAAAATTGAATTTTTCGCGAATTAGGTCTATTGTAATGTTTTGCTTCCGGAAAATGATGGAAACGCTAAAACTTCGGAACATAATTCATTAAAACGTAAAATTTATATGATTCATAATTGATGGAATTCGAAGCAGACGGTAAGGACAAAGTGTTTACCTATGTTCATAGATGACAAATGTGCAATAAAAATGTTGTCTGTAGTCAAAATAGTGAGGCTAAGTTCGAAGATGGGCATATTCGGGTAGGCCCTTCGTGAGTTAGGGCCGCCTAAGTGTTTTAAGTTCTTTTTTGTGGATATTAACGGCAAAATAAACGATGGAAATGTAGATGAAACGGCAAAAGATAGGTATTGTCGATACGGATCCAGGAAAGTTTATTAAAATTGGGTGAGTGGAATGAGAGTTAGGGCACTAGAAGTGAAAGGCTACTTGGCCCTAAGTGTATTTTGCATATAACTCGAGTAAATTTCAACTGATTTTCCTAATTTTTGTTTCATTTGGAAGGTAATCGAATACCGAATTTTAGGTCAGTTTGAAATTTTTACATTTACGTTACGCAATATTTGAAATTGTGTTACATTTGAAAGGACCGTTGTACGGGGCTTCGTAATTGCGCTATGCGCAATTTCTAAGATGTACACATTTCATAATAATTTTACTTTAACTTCGTTTACGGACCTAATAGGCTTACGGTCAAAGTAGGGTCACGTACGCAATATATACGGCAGCAAATACTACGACTGTTCTGATGGTTCGTTTCTTATTTATATGAACTTATTTTGATAATTTTCTAACATTTTAGGATGCTCTTGATATATCAACATTTTCGGCCTTTAAGTTATAGCTCGTTCGATAGCTTTGGGTGTAATCAACGCAAATCAAATCAAAAAAAAAAAATCAAAAATGGTCAACAGGTGTGTTTTTGGCCTTCTAATTCTGTGATGTCAAAGTCAGCTTCGGTGCTAGACAGTGCGTTGGTGTAATGTGTATAATGATGTCATCAGGGGGTATCAGAGGGGTGATATCAGGGGGTGATCAAAGCACTTTTGTTGAATTGCAACAGATGAAATGCATGAAAATCGATTTTTTTAAAAGTGTCTTTCCGAACCGATTCGTTGAATCTGCATCTGTCGGTTATGGACTAGAAATATGATTCAGACACTTTACGGTGCCATAATGTGAAAGGAACTATTTTAAAATAGGATTTGGTTCCAATTTACTTTTATATTCCAGCGGAAAAGGTCAACTTTTTTCAAAGGGTCCTCACTTCCGTAAACATAAAAGTTCTGAGGAAATATTTTTGTATGTTATTGTGGCTAAGGTCAGCTACCGTTACCAATGGTCGGTCCATCAAAACAATAATCTTGTAGAGGTACAGCTCTATTTGAAAGTTGACCACACTTTGTTTGATGGTTGCTCAAGTTATTGCTAAAAAAGTGTCTTGACCTCGGTTTTGACCGTCCCCTGACATCACATGACATTTAGACAAATTACACACCATTTCATTACATTTCATATAAAATATACCTATTTGCTTAAATTGAACGACGAATCGAACGAGCTATAACTCAATAGTATCGGAGTGAATTTGCTTTGTAATTTTGCAGTGAATTTACTTTTAACAAATTAATCTTACGGAACATGTTGATAAATCAAGATCCAGCATACCATAGACGAAAATGTTCATATATCAAGATACTTTTAATGCTAAATTGAACTTAAAAAATTTAATTTAAAAAAATTTGAAAAATTTAATAAAATTTGAAAAAATTTGAGAAAATTAAGAAAATTTGAGAAAATTAAGAAAATTTGAAAAAATTGAAAAAATTAGAGAAAATTAAGAAAATTTGAAAAAATTGAAAAAATTAGGAAAACATTTTCTCAAAATTAGTGCCTGATTATATCACAGAGTTTAAGATAACTAGAGTCTCATCAGGCTCTGGGCCTACGTTACGCATGGATTCTAGGGAGTGCTAGGCGGATCCGTGTATTGAAAAGGCTTCCATTTTATTTTATGACAGAATTTCACATCTTTATTGATTTTATAAGTGACATGAGTCTAATCTATCTTAAGAATCGTTATGAGTATCTTCACCAACTTAAATTCATTAATACAAAAAAAAGAGTGGAGAAAAACCAGCATCGATATTTTGATCTTCTTTTCAGCCGCACACAGAGGTGTGCGAACACTTACAAAATGAAAATGATTTTTTTGTTGTCGTTCTTAAATTAAATGAAGGAATGATATCAGTCGAGTTCGATAACTTGATTTGATGATGTACTTGTTGCATTGGTTGTATGTGCTTGTGGACTGGACAATCCCATTAAACGATTTTGCGCTTGCATCAACAGATACTGTTGCTGATTCATGACGGCCGAGTACGGATTGTATGTACTCATTCCGACTCGATGTGAATTCATTTGGCCGATCATATTCTGGAAAGCCATTGTGGGGCCTTGTTGGAGATTTTGCAGCAGGACCAAGTCGGCATACATCTGAAAAGGAAATAAAGAAGAAGTTGATTACCTTCCCATGACGTCAATGATGATGTTGAAACTTACGCTCGTGTCGCCCAAATTCATTTTTTCGTGCAATTGTGTCAGCAGCAATGGAACCAGTTGCTTGATCTGAGTATCATTAGCTGTAGGATGTTGTTTTCGTGCGTACATACTCAATAGGTTGAGCATGATGTCCGAGCGGAAACCGTAAATCGTATTGCTTGTAACGGGACCCATTCCGGACACTGGAAAACAATTTTCATAATTAATTTGACCAATCACTATCGACAGCGACAGTTCAACGTACTTCGTGGTGTAGGATTGTAATTGTAGGTGACAACGGGTCGTGATTTTTCCGCTTCGAATTCTTCCCACGCCGCTTTCATCTCTTCCTCGTTCAGCGTTTCTTCGTGTTTGTTCTCCAGCAGTGAATCGTGTTCGTGATATTTGTAGATCACTTTATCGAATTTCTGCAGCTGCAACGCAAACATTCGATCTTTCGGTAACGGTGGTTGTTTCCGCGGCTCGCTCGGAACCAAATCGGTTTTGTACAGCTCCATTAGATCGTGCTCCTTGTAGTGTCGATCGATTTGATGTTCATCGATGACACGTTTCGCGATAGCCAATTTGGTAACCTGTCGTTCGTAGATCTTCTCTTCCATGGAGCCCTAGGTAAGAGTAACCAATTTTTTGTTGTCAATTGAAGCGGAAATTCGTTATTTGTGAATGCTGACCAATAGAGCGCACACACAAATGACAAAACTAAACGAAAAAAAAGTCTCATTTACCAATGCAATGAAGCGGTAAATGTAGCACGGTTTCACTTGACCGAATCGGTACACACGAAAAATGCTCTGTATGTCATGGGACGGATTCCATGAAACATCGAAAATGACAACACGATTAGCTGCAACTAAATTGATGCCCAAACCACCGGCACGTGTCGATATGAGAAACAGTCTGCAAGAAATGAAATTCGGAAATTGTAGCCGAAGGACGTGATGAAAACCGGATTCAGTTAACCGAACCTTGCCAGCGGATTACTGTCCGAATTGAAGTAGTTGCAAGCAAGATTCCGATTTTCGATGCTAGTCGATCCGTCCAATCGAAAATAGTCCACACCCAGTGACCATGAACCTGTATAGCCGCCTAATAGTTCTCCCTCCTTTTTAACCTCTTCGTCGTCGTCGCTGGCATTGTTCTTACGTTGCGTGTATTCGTCGATTCGCTTCAGGAACACTTCTATCACATCGAGCGTATACAGAGATTGCGAGAATACCAACAGTTTATCACCAATAGCATAACACTCTTCCAACAGCGAGAACAGCAACATTAACTTTCCCGAATGCCGTAAATCGTCCAGTTCCTCCTCCGGACACAGTTGCATCCACCATTCGGTCGGATTTTCAATTTTGGCCGTCGGTAGTTCGAGTGGTTCGACCGGATCCTCAACTGAAATCGAAACAGAAGAATATTGATGGAATGGTGGAATAGTTACCGTCATCGGACAAAGCTTACATTCGTCTTTATTGGCACGGGTCCGGCGTTTCACTGGAACTTTTGCTGTTTTTCTTTTCCCTTTTTTTCGACTGTCATCAGAAGCTACGCTCGACGATGAGCTAGAGGTAGATTCAGCTTCCGATTCGTCAGTGTCCGAGTCAGCAATGAAATCTTTTAAGGAACCTTCGGATTCTTCATCTTCAGATAGTTCGGCACGCTGAAATGTGTGCACCGATATATTAGTGGGATTGATTCGAAACGGGGAATTTGGATCGACTTACTCGACGCTGCTCCTTTACTTCATACCGATCACTGTTAAAACGCAACACCCTGGGATGTGTCCAGATGCGTTGCAAATTTTGAAAATCTTGAAACAAAATGGACGATCTGGTGGGCTTGGTGGTGTCGGCAACTGGTCGTTGTTTGATGTAATACTAAAATGTGAGTTGAGTTTAGCGCTCAGTGTGTCGTTGAGATCAAAACGGCTGAACTTATACCTCATACAGCTTAATCTGAAGCGGTGTCAACTGTATCGAGACGACGTATTCATGCTTAATGGGTAGGTAAGGTGCTAGAACCGAATAGTCACGGCGCTGTACACATCCGTCCAGCAATTTGTGCAAGATGTGTGATCGCTTTTTCATCATTTGAATGTCGCGCGGTGTACTGTCCTCATACTGACCGTTGGTGATTGGATTAACGAATCGGTTGAGATATTCGTTGTACTTGCCCAGTAGGTTCGGCTTCACGAATTGCACCATGCAATAGTATTCGTTCAGATTGTTCTGCAGCGGTGTCCCTGTTAAGACGATTCGTCGCAACGTTCGAATTCTATTGACCGCTTTGCTCAGCGATGTTTTGCTGTTTTTCAGCAAATGTCCTTCGTCGCATACGACCAGATCCGGACCGGGATCAACGAGTAACGCGCTAATTGATTCCTTGTCGCGTTTTTTCATTTTCTTCATTTTACTCGTTTCGGACGACAAAATGCGGTACATGTCGTAGCCCATGATCAATACACCGCCGTCGTTATACCATTCACTGATTTTGTTAATTCGCTCGCGAATCAGTTTGTATCTGAAATCAAATTTGGATTATAACATTCCGGCAACAGATGGGTGGCCGCCGGTGACCTACTTTGAGATTTCATAGATTTCAATGTCTTTGTTGTCAGCGCACTCCTTTAGCCAAATACGGAATTCGTTGACCCAATTGAGAACTGTACTAAGCGGACAGATAATTAGCACCTTCTCGACGCCAGTTTCTTCCGAATGGGACAACAATGTATGTACCAATGTCACGACTTGCAATGTTTTGCCTGTCAGTTTACAATTTTCGTGTTATTGGATTGTCGATCTCTTCAACAAACATTCAACTCACCCAAACCCATGCAATGGGCTAAAATGCATCCAGATCCCTTTCCCTTATCGATTCGACTGATGGACTCAAAGCAGGTGTCCCACATGAACTTAACGCCGCTGCCCTGATGTGGTTTCAATTTCTTTACGAGTTTGCGGTCGACGCTGACGAGTTCTTCTTTCGATTTTTCATCGAAGTCCAATACAAGTTTGTCGAGTACCTTCACCTTTTCCGGTTCTTCTTCGTAGTACTCGTTGTACTGAAAACAAATGTTACTTTCGAATCTGTTCCAAACCATCGAGAATCGCGAATTTTTTCCCACTCACCAACTTTTGCCGCTCTTCGATTCGCCGCTTTCGTTCCATCTCCTCTCGGGTCGCCTGTTTGGTCTCATCCTCCAGATCTTTTTCGTCCAGAATTTTGCGAATCTTTTTGCGACTGGCGTTCTTCTCGTTGTCACTACTGTCCGAGGCATTCTTAATGCGACGTCGTTTCTTCTTGGCCGGTTTCTGTTCGACTTTGTACTCATCGTCCGAATCGTCGGACGCGTTTTTTGCCTTCTTCGCCGCCTTACGTTTATTTATTTTGATTTTCTCGCTGTCGCTGCTATCACTTGCTTTGAAATCTGAATCCGATTTGGTGGACGCTTTGCCGGCGGCTTTACTTTTACCGGATTTCTCGTCATCGGACGATGAATCGGAACTATGCACCACGGCGGTACGTTGCTTTACTTTGCGCGTTGGCTTTGATTCGACTATTTCTTCGTCGCTGTCGGCCTAGAAGAGATGTTAGGATTGTTTCACTGGTCGGATGATTTCGACATGTCAGAAAGACTTACGCTGCTCACAAGGCTTATCGCCTTTTTGGTCACGTTCTTTGATGCGCTAGACATATCATTTGAGTCGGACACCTGTAATTGAGAGAAAAAATTAGATGGATGAGTCGAACGCAATCAATTGGCAAAACATTCAAGTGAAGAAGGTGACATAAAAAGCATAATGGTCAACAACAGAAACGAATTGTTTAGGGATGCAAGTTCGATGCTACATTCTACACAGACACATGATGCGATAAGCCGATGGAATGATAACAAAAATGGACAATTCAGGTTTCAGGTGAATTTAGGGCAGCACAAGTGGACACACAACAAAATTTAAGTGTTTACATTAAGTTAGCTACGTACGTTTCGATCATCCCCATTATCGTTCATATCATTCGTACAGTCGTCTTCGCCTTGACTACTACTTAAATTAAGTAAATTTTTCGCAACCTTCTTCGAATTCGATTTCGAACCATTAGTGCGATGGGATTTGGTCGATTTGCAGTCTTCTTTTTCTTCCGATGAAACATCGATTCGAAGGGTGGTCTGTGAATAAATCAAATTAGGCATCTGACACAGTGCAAAACGGTACAAAGATAAAAAAGAAATATTTTTTTTTTGAACGAACCGTTGTTGAGTTTGTCGATGCATCGTTTAAAGTTGGCATTAATTCTAGCCCTTTAGATGCTACTAATTTAGTTAGATCGGTTCGGGATAAATTGATCGTACAATTTCGTGTTCTCTCGGCTGATCGATTCACATGGACGTGATTCTGTGTAGCAATTTCTTTCACCGGATTGAACACACCCTTCAAAATACTAGCTTTGGATGGTGACGTCTCCGCTTCACCAGACTTTGATTGTGCACTAGTGACCAATGGTTCACTATCAGAGTCACTCAATTCAATGGGTGCCTTATCTAATACTATTGTGGCCTCTTTCTGGATCAAATTTTCGATCGGAACCAATTTGATCATTGTCGATCGCGAATCGTCGCCCGTTGATGGTTTATTGCCATTAAGTCGCGGTTTCGGGCGCTTCGATTTCAATTGAGTTGCAATGGTTTTGGAATCTTCGATTATTTTGTCGAAGACTTCAATGCCATCCGCAATATCGTCGTTTTCATCCACAGACTCGTCGGCTTCTAATTTGCTTAGTAATTCGGTGGATTGTTTGATTAATTTCTTAATCGATTCCTTTATGTCCATCATTCGTTCTGTTGGTAAAAACTAAACAAATATTTTAGATTTGTGTTGATATCCGACCAGCGACATAAATTTAGGGAAGTGGAGCTTCTTTTCAATTAAATTGAACAATAAGTGTATGGGGAATGACTGGGCTGTTACATATTACATCAAACATGAACAACCTTCACGCAAACTATTCGAAACGTTATTTGCGACAGTTACACCAAATCTCATCAAACGATAGAGCAAACCGTACTAGCCTCCTTATATCGTTCGTTACTTGACAGTTGGCATGTACAAAAAGTCTTATGTGAGAACTGTCAAGTTACGAATAATTCTTAACTTAAGAGAGAATTCAGACTTTTTGCGCTTTTTGCTAAGGTCGGCAATTCGTATGCGGTTGAATTCATGACTCAAATAAAAAAAAAATCGTCAGAATTGTCGAGTTAGGTGCCGAGACTAGTGCTGTCACCCTACGAATTCTTTAGCATACATTGAAATCTCAGACGTGGTAGTAAATGGAGTTAAGACAAATATTATCCGAAATTAACCATTCAACTCAAGAACCATTCCGATATCTCAATAAACTTGCACTCTCTTCATTTACATAATATTTCGTTGTATCATTGCTTCAGTTCGTTCGTAATAGATCCCTTCATGTAAACAAATAAAAATTTCTCAAAACATTGCGCAAACTAAAGGTAACTTGGCAGTGAATATAAAAAAAATAATCTTTAATTCGATTGCTTTCTAGCTCGTGCTATGTCGGGGAGGCATTTTAGCATGTAAATTAAATATTTTTTTGATTGGATAAATAGTAATAGAAGAAAGTCATCAGTTTCTAGTATTCCTTAAACAGTTTAACAATAGAACAATAGACGACATGTCAGAAATCCTATTGGATGCAAAGTACATGACCGGAAAAATGGAACGAATGGATTTCACCGGAAAATGTCTATTGATCACTTTTGCATAACGCAAAACTGCAACATTTCAAAACCTATCGAAAAGGAATATTTAAAACTACTTTCATGATGTAGAAACAAGTGATTCTATTCAAATCAATTGCTTTAATGCAGCGGTGCCAACATTAATTACAAATGAAACTTAAAACAACCGCAAGCTAAACACACAAAAAATTCTAAATTCCATACACACAAAAAAAAACCATTGGATCAGACACAGCAGAAAAAAATGTATCAGAAGTTACACTTTCAATAAGGAAACGTTTACGGTTGAAAATCGGTTGCAGGTTTACTTACTTGAACTAGGTAAACATTTAATTCATGAGCGAGATCAATTTAGTAAACTATTCATCACTTTCGTCAACTTGTTAAAAATTTCTCAGAGACATAAAAAATGTTCTGATGTGTGTGACACTTCGAACGCTTCGAATGTAATTTTTTTTGGTAAAACGAACAGTAGATTTTTTGTTTTTGTTAGGTTGAAATTCCATATACACACTGTGTATACCGGTAATACCTTTCAGATCATTACCGACAATACCACAAATGTACCGAAATGTTTTTGAAACTGAAGCGGATGGTACATTAATTCTCCAAATTAATTAATAAAAATCTGATTCTTTTTGTAAAAAAAAACTTTGGAAGGAATAGAATGATGTCTACGAGCTGAACTTTTCATTATTCATACCGAAAATCTATTCACAAAAAAATCAACAAACATTTTATAACCGATTTTTGGAAAATAATTGGAAATTCCGGATCGTAGAAATTATTCCACTTGCTTCTTTTGAAGAAAATCATTATCAAAAATTAATTAATTCAATCGTAGAAATAGTATCGGCCAACGAGTACTATCCGATAGACCAGCTGTACTGGTAATCGGTCAAATCAATTGGTAATTTAAATTATTACAACCAGTGTCTACACGGAAATTCAACTTGACAGAACCAAAAACCAAAATCTACATTTTATTGGTTTCATTGAAGCGATTGGAGTTCGTACAAAATGTCACACATTGGTCACTGTCAAAAACTGATCGACATCATACAAGACGTGAGCAGCGAAATCTTATCGATTGTATATTTAAGCGGGAAATTCAATTCTTTTTAGAACAATACCAATTCTTCACATTTTCAAAAATGAAGGGAGGGTTTCACAAAAACTACAAATAATGAAGTCGGCATCGAATATGACCATACGGGCTTCGTATTTTATGTAGAACTCTATAAATAAAATTGAGTTTTCCTTTCAAGAGTTAAGTTTCTGAAAAAGCAGATTTTACACACGTCTGAGTTGGTCAAGTTTCAGAAAGAACTGTTTATGAGTTATGACACCACTGACTCAATTACGAAAGCGATAAAAATTTCTAGGTGCTTCTTCATCGACTTAGAAGAAATATCTGCGCTGATGAAATCCACTGCCTCTTTGTGAGTGTCTCAACCTTTTATTTTGCAACGACCTTCAAAAAACCAGGTCAATTTATCTTAGTGGATACAGATTTTGGCAAGACACAATTTCTTGCAATAAGGCATGTTTTCTGTTGACGGTTTTCCGACAGGCAGCAATTTTTCTATAGCTGAATATTAGGGTGGGTCGTATTTTCATTTTGTTTTTATTTTAAAAGGCCTGGCCCCAGGCTGTACTCAGAATTGACCAAGGAATCCGAAACAGCAAAAAAAAAATTATTTTTTTTAAATTTATTTTTCCCTTGCTGATTTTTGATTTTTGATTTTTGGGGTAGTAGCATGAAATTGCACACAATGTTGACAGATATCTCGGACAGTTGGGAACAGAAGACATTGCTGCTAACTGTAGTGAATAGCTGAGGAGTCCAGCTATGAAATACCATAAGAACGTTGTTGTTCTTCGCCTTCACTCGGGCAGGCTAACTCTGTCAGTGTTCCCAACTAAGACTTTTCAACCAAAAATTTCAACTTTATTTGCAAACAAAATCGGCAAATCACGACATAATACATCGTGTGAGGTATGTCTGAACAGGTAATCTCATAGAGAATCCATTGCAGAGACGTTTTTTGAAAACAAGTTGAGAAAACTCACAGTAGCTTTGTTTTTGAAGCCCAAAGTTGGCAATTTTTTGTTAGAATGAAAAAGTTAAATGAACAAAAAAGGTTCTAATCTGGTGAAATTGATAGTTTTATACCTATTCACCCTAAATAACAATTTTCTGAGCAAATAAACGTAAATTCGTCGATTTTTGTTCATTTAATTCAGTGAATATGGCTCTTTTTTATACAGTTTGTTCATTTCATTTTTACACAGTTTTAGATATGTCAGAGTTTTAAATGTACCCAGTCAATTAAGTTCTTCCCAAATTATGAATTTTTGGCGCAAAATTTAAAATTTCTATCGCGAATTCAAATATTGCGCAATTTGGGAAGGACTTAATTGACTGGGTACATTAAAAACTCTGACATATCGACAATCTTTAGAAACTGTGTAAAAATGAAATGAACAAACTGTAGTTTTCAGTATAAAATTTCACGAAACGACCGTGAGCGTATTCATCGTCGAAAATAAATGTGTCTTTTTTATAGTTTTCAGTATATACTAGTACTACGAGACATGCTCTTTTGATACTTTCACCAAGGAGTAGCACTGCTTCTATAAAGAATATAGAAAATATTTGGAGGCGGATTCAGAAAAACCAGGTGCCTCTCGGGAAGATCATACTTAATAAACAGCAACAGCAACAACAGCAATAAAAGAATCTCCCACTTTTGAGACGATCACACTTTTTTAATTTTTTTTTATTTAAATTTTTACAGTTTTCATTATTTTAATTCGACTATTATTAGTACAATGGGTTTTGTTTTCAATTCTTAAATATCTAAAATGATTTTTTTTTGTATTTTTTGCTGATTTTTATTTGTTTAATGAGATTACACTTTTAGGGTTTTCTTAAAATTTAATGTTCATCTTTATTTTGGTGGCTCGTTTTTTTTACAATTATAAAAGGAATTCACACCGAATCGTTAAATTTAATTTTACTCTTTTAATTATATAACAAAATGTTTGTTGTTGTTGTTTTGACATTGAGTTGCTCATGAAATTATTTTTTCGGCGTTTAATTGTACTTAAGAAGATACAGAAACGAAAAATCTGACTTTAACTTACTTCTTAGTATTATGTACATTTTCTTCATATTTTTTTTTATATTAATTCATCCACTTTGACTTTCTAAATTGAAATCTTTGCTTTATTTACAAATATTGATTTTCTGGTTCAATCAGACCCAAAAGCATTGACATTTTGTATTAGTCTACGATGTATATGGTATAAAACCTTCAATAGATCATCTTCAAGGCCGTTTGAAATGCCATCCACGTCAAGAAATGTCATCCACGTCAAAAAAAAAAACTCATACAAGTGAATGAATGAACGAAACTTAAGTCAGGTTACGTTTGAAAGTACCGTATCTTGAAGATGATCTATGATCGCTCTGATAGAGACCTGTGCGCCATTTCCGACATGCCATTTTATACTGGAGGTTCGAAAATTGGGTCTCATAAGTAATTAGTAATTAAAACTTATATAAATGTTTGACAGTTTACTTGAATGAATTTTATAATGAAGTTCAGGGACCGTTTGGCTACCGGGTTGGCGTTGGTCATTCACTCTATGGACGCAAAATATTACTATAAAGTCGCAAAATTATGTGATATAGGCGCCAATATAGCAATTTTATAGAAACAATATGTATGGCCAATGTGTACGACCACAAGCGACATTTCACAAATGAAATTTTGTTAGAAAATATATATTCGTCGCCTTTAGCATGAAAGGTGTATTCGTTAAGGTTCTGAAAGAACAGGTGAAGACACTTACGAAGGCAGGTGAAACACAAATCTTGACAATTCAGACATGTATATTGTTTGAAAAGTCAACTTGAAAAGATTTTTTTTTTTGTTAAGTTGAAATCGTCATGTAAAATTTTTCCAAACCTAGTTGGCGCTACAGGAAAATATTGATCACACCGCCTTCGTGATCAACTCGAAAGTGTCTTAACCTGTTCTTTCAGAACCTTGGTATTTGTAACATTGCATGAAAGTGTTTTTGTGCCAGACAGAGCCAGACCAAGGATGTATATTGTTAGGGAGGTAGCGTTACAGATGCGCAGATTGGCATTTGTTTTTCATTTCAAAGTTTCAATACAACCGAGAATACAACATAGGAAGGCATCGGGGATCTGGCACACCATCAATTTGTATTTACCCCACGCCCATAGGAAATAAATTATTTTGAATGGAAGGTAGCGTATCAACGAAGCTTCGAGCTAGACACGTACGAGAAACACAGTACATGTCTTAGTGCATGTCCATTGTCCAGGCCGTCACACCTCGAGGAGAATCTAAGTTTATGTCACAATGGAGTTAATTGAAGCCAAATAAAGGGAGAAATTGCAACAACAAAAAAACTGAAAGACTGTCGTGTCAGACAGGTTTAAAATTGGTCAGAGTCAAAAATGAAAGTCGACAAAGTGTCGCGCCGTGGTGCACCGATCTAGCATGTTATTTTTTTTTTTTTTAAATATAATTTCCACCTGCCATGAGTGACAAAAAAATCTTCGCCGAAACTGTCGGTTAGACCCAATTTTAGGCGTCGGAGGTGGCATGGCGATGTACAGGTTTAATCAGAGCGTTCGATTAAAATTAAATTTGATTGGAACGAATATAAAACGTGACGCGATAAATTGACGAAAACGTTGATTTACATGAGTATAGGGTGTAGCGGTTTTTACAAAATGTCTTATTTCTTTTAAGGCTCAGCCGGAAATCCACTCAGCTGGTCCAGCTGATCATTTTATGGAAGAAAAAAAATTTTTAAACTTTAATTTTGTGCTGCCGCCAGATCGATTTTTGAAAATTTCGTCGTTTTCGGTCCACGTCACATATATCGATTTTTTACGGTGGGCTCAGAGTACATAAAAAGTTGGGTCTATATGGTAATCTAATCTCCAGACTTCATAGATTATTTAACAAAAAAGATAAAGTCTAAAAAATATTTTTTGAGCTCGTGACTGATTGTCAAAGTTCCCCGATGGTGATTTTGAGACCTTAACCCTTGATTTCATAGCATATCATATTTGATATTACAGCTTAAAGTGTTCAATTCACATATAGTAGGCCCTCCTTTTTGATTTCTTGACAGAGAGAGCCTCTTTTATAAGTAAACGTAAACTTTCAGAATGCGTCTGAACAAGTCGCGTCTAAAGAAAATTGTTGAGAATTGGGGGGATAGCGAAGATGAGTTTCTTGAAAATGAAGATGATGACGATGATCTGGATTACATACCAACCGTTAACCGAATCCGTAACAAGAAAAGGAAGGAAAATACACCGAAAAAAAAGAGTGTAAAAACAAAACGTACGAAGAAAGTCTCTTCTAAAAATCTAAAATGTAAAACTAAAAAGAAAAATAAGGAAAAACCTTTCTGGTATTCTGGCTATGCAAAGTCATTTCCAGTAAATGAAAAAGAATTCCTGGGTGATGTCACCTTACCCGATGACATTATGAGTTTGGAGACTCCATATGAATTCTTCAAATATTTTTTCAATGAAGATGTCAGCAATTTAATAATAACCGAATCAAACAGATATTGTTCTCAAAACTGGCCAGAAAAACGGTTGCAACTTTCAAAAACAGAGCTTGATCAATTTATTGGTATATGTTCACTAATGTCTGTGATTCAAATGTCTAACACGCGTCGCTACTGGGCACCTATCACAGGAAATGCACTAATAAAGGAAACAATGTCCGTTAATAAGTTTGAGCAGATAAAACAACAATTGCACTTCAATGACAATGAGAATATGGTCCCAAAAGGTGACGTAAATCACGATCGGATCTATAAAATTCGTCCGCTCGTCAACGCACTCATCAAAAGATTTCAAACAGTTCCATTGGAAAAAAATCTTTCTGTCGATGAACAATTATGTTCAACTAAATGCAAAAGTATCATCAAGCAATATTTGCCCAATAAACCTCATAAATGGGGATTCAAGCTGCACGTCCTTGCTGGAAGTCATTCAGGATTCTGCTACACTTTCGAAATTTTTACTGGTTGTGAGAATGACGCTCGATTCAGACTAGCTAATGAAATGGATCTGGGATCGAGTGCAAATATCGTTATTCGGCTGCTGAGAATCGTACCCGACTTTCAAAATTATATTGTATGTTTCGATAACTATTTTTCTACCTTACCACTTATCGGCCAGCTATCGAAGAGAGGAATTCATGCTGTGGGCACAATGAGACGAAAGCGGCTCCACAATGCAAAATTGCCGGAAGATAAAGTTATCATGTCTCTTGGTCGTGGCTCGTCTTTTGAAATGGTTACCGAAATAGATAAAACTGAAATGGTCTGTGTTACCTGGCGAGATACAAAGGTCGTTAATCTGATTTCAAATTTTGTGGGCGCAAATCCGTTGCAAAGTGTAGACCGCTTCGACAAAAAACTAAGCAAGAAAATTACTGTTGATTGTCCAAGCATCGTAAAGCAATACAACAGTTATATGGGTGGAGTGGACTATCTCGATAGCATGATTGGACGAAATAAAATTAAAATGCGTTCCAAAAAATGGTATATGAGAATCTATTACCATCTCTTGGATTTAACCACTACAAACGCATGGATACTATATAAAAGAGTTAATTTTCATCGCGGTACACACCGAAAACATCTGTTATCATTGGCAGATTTTCGTCTCAAGTTGGGCGTAACTTTATGCAGAGTAAATCACGTTGCTCGAAAAATTGGACGTCCTCCAACCGAATTGGAACGCCAAATCTCACTAAAACGAAAGCATCATAGCTGCTCGCCGATCCCGCCGAAAGAAACTCGAATGGACAAAACTGACCACTGGCCGATGTGGTTCGATAACCGTGTGCAATGTAAAAAACCCAAGTGCAAAGGGCTCACGTCAGTACGATGTTCTAAATGTCATTTGGCTTTGTGCTGCAACAAGCAGAGAAACTGTTTCCACGAATTCCATAATTGTTAAAAAAAAACTCACATTTGGCCCGATGAATTTATATTCAATACGCGTTAGTTATAAAAATTTGTTATTAAAACATCTGTTGTCGAAATATACAAAAATTAGAAAATATACTTTGTGTTGACCCTCAAAACCCTGGTGTTTATTCCTGTACGGAATTTTGAGAAGTGAATTGTTTTTGTTAGTGCAAGCGTGGATCGGTAATTTGTCTTCTTCTTCTTTTTCTACTACTCTCTCTGAGTATTTTTTTTCGACACATAATCATTATAAAGCAAGGTTTTCTTTGATTGTTTCTCAAAAAAATTATTCGTTCACTAAAAAAACTCATGAAGTAAAGGGTTAATCTCTCTACAAAATTTGATCAAAATGTGCAAAAATGTAAATTAAACTTTAAATATGCTAAATGGACCGCTGTGAGTCAAACAAAACATCTGATTTGATTTGGGGTATCTGAATTTGATATTTATCTGACAAAAAGTTGTGATTTTGGTACATGGGATATTGGTGACGAAAGTCGGATTACCTCCAATCAATAATTTTTTAGCTTACAATGTATTCCCAGGTTCTGACAATACGAAACCTTTAATTTTAAACGTTGTCTAAGCTAATTTACATCATTAAATACATTAAAATTTGAAAATGTAGCGAGACCTACTCACTAGCACTAGAACTTGTCAACAGTACTTAAATTTAACAAAATTAAATTTAAAAAAAAAATTTTCTTCCATAAAATGATCAGCTGGACCAGCTGAGTGGATTTCCGGCTGAGCCTTAAAAGAAATAAGACATTTTGTAAAAACCGCTACACCCTATGAGTACAATCCATTGGTAAATGTCGGACTGTATTAGCATTGTAAAGATAAAATCGATCGATTTAACTGAAAACAAAATCTTCTCTCAATGCCATGACCCATTCAAGCAGTGCATCCACACGAACGAATAATAATTAAAATTTTTAGATTGAAAAACAGAAGCAAAATAAAAAAAACGAAAATTCTCGTCAATTTGAAATTCCAATCACAAAATTCCTATTTTCCCTAACATGCTTGATAAAAAAATAAACAATTTTCGTACAACGAATTATTTTGCATTTTGTAGTTTGTTTGTCGTTTGGCTGTTTTATAAATTCTCTTCATTGTGGCTATCATTTCTCTGATTTTCCATTTTTAATTATGTTTGATATTGTAGCATCGGTGCCGACAAATTTGGATGATGTGAACTGTTCATTCGGAGCGCCGATAAGCTTTTATTATACCATTCATCTTCAGCGGACATCCCTGTAAAATTGAAATTTTAATTAATTTTTCTCGATTGATTTAAATAGTAATCCCAGTGCTTCCGACTAATCGAATATCTTAAGTGAAAATTTACTTCATTTGCCGTCAGCACCATTACCCAGTTCTACAATATTTTATGCATTAAAGTTATGAAAATCGTTTAACGGAAGACGAGAGAAGAAATAAAAAAAAACGAGCAACAAGCATTTCCTAAATCTTAAGACGTTCGTGCCAGTAGGATGTAACACGTCTTGGCTGAATACTGTCATTTCCGGTAGGGCGGTCGTTTATGTATTTATAGAAAATATTACAAGACTATTTTGTAGTGATGCAACTTGCATGCTCGATTTTGTAAACTATAAGCCAATATCTTGAAAGGAATAAAGGAAGTGAAATCGTTGAGAGACACATCATGTTAAAGTGGAGGACTCTAATGTTAATGATAAAGTTTGGTGTGAAAAACATTTATTAACTTCCGGCTGTAGTGGGAAATAGAGAACTAATCTGAGGATTTACTTCGAAATATTGAATTTAGATTTGATTGTTGCATTCCTTTGTGAAGGAAGCCGTTGATTACACAAACAGCTTTCCAATCTATTTAATGGCGGATATGAATATTCACAGTATTTTATTGTAATGCTTTTCGCACTCGGATACATCATCGTTGTTAGCTAATTGCATCTAGGTAAATCTCCGGACCTGTACCAGCAATTGTTCTTTAACGGATAAACTTGTTTATGAACTGGTAAATGTACGGAGACTGGTGCCGCCATGATATAATGATTCCAGGCCAAGTATCGATGACTTATAAAATGGCATGGACTTACGAGGACAGACTTTTGGACTCAAATCAATCAACGACGTTGGGTATGCTCATGAGGAGCAAGAAGCTGTTTCTGAACTAATGAAAGTTTACTGTAAGAAATCTGTTTTGGTAGCAGGTTTTGGTAGACTCTCTGGCAGATCAAGTTGTCGCACAGAATATCATGATTCACTAAACACTCCAAACATCTTGGTAGTTTTTTGGTAGGAATTTTTTGCTTTGACGAGTGGAAAATGCAAATTACCGCAACTGTCATCAGTTGGGGTGATGGGAGTAAAACGATTTTGCTCGCTGCAGCCCCTGTAAACTCGTTCTCCGTTAATGACAGTACAGAGTTTGGAGATCATTTTGTTTGACTCGTGTGGTCGCCTCGGATCGATCCGTTCACTCCATTCACTCATCAAAATAAAAATCTCCGAACCAGTACGTAATCTACTATTTTAGTCAATTCAAGAAATTTTCCCCTCAGAAAAAGGTTCTTGCCATTTGAATCAATAACCTTGGCGAAGCTCGTTGCTTTCTTAATATAGACAACTTGGAATATTATTTCCAATTCGACTCCTACTGTTTTTCACAATAAATAATTTAAATTTGAAATTGTTTTCATTTAAATGAGGCAGCTAATTAAGATAATGGCCAACCCAAATATCAAGAGCAGACAACGTTTTCTTCCAGAAAACGTTTGTGCTTTATTATCAACATTAATCTTAGAGCATTCATGCATTTTCCGACTAGAAATTATTAATGAGTGAACCGAGGGTGGAGATTTACTAAAGTTGTCGGAATAAAAATTATTTTTGTGAACAGTTTAATGAAAAGGGATGAATTTTATAAATAAATTATTTGGAAAGGTAAGATACGATCCAAACTTGGCGTGGAGAAGAAATAAAGGATGATAAACCTTTTTCTCTTTTCTTGTCTTAACAACCTTGAGTAACTAATTTTGTAACTACGCATACGCTAATGCATTATCCTATGGCTAGGCATCTGGCTTGTGACTTCATTGCAAACGCTAATGAAATAGATGATTTTGAATCACGACAGAGTAAAGTTATTTTACTCTGCCGTGTTTTGAATGAGATAGAAGAAGTGTCAGATTACAAGATCCTCTCTGCCTGTTTGCAAAAATTTAAAAATGGATTACTATTTTACGCACGAAAGTGTGACCAAATTAGCGCGTAAATCGGGGTTAATGAATACTCACTTTCTGAAACAACACTTTTACGCACACTTCTAGTACATAAAATCTAGATCAACTTGTGCTTTTTGCCTATGAAAATGGCTTACGGTCAGAAAACGAGACTTTGTTGTTTCTCCTCATAATCGCGGTTATTCCAAAGTATAAAAACAACTGAAGTTTGCACATCCTTCTTTCGGGTGAATGTTTTTTAAAGTTGTTAGGCAACACGTGCTAAAACTCAATACTAATCAACGCCGTTCCAACAACATTATTACGCCAAACGTCACTACTTTGAGCCCGCAAGCGAGTAATAGATATTTACATGCTTTTATTTTCCCTAGGGTCGAAAGTCGCTTATTACACACCTAGGGAAAACAAGAAATTTGGTTTAGGTTTCAAAAGCATGTAACATATATTATGCACCTGTTGCCAAGATTGATATTTTGACGTGTGGGACATTATTGCCCTAGCCGAAGGCGTGGGCTATAATGCCTACACGTCAAAATAACAGTCTGGCAATAGGTGCATATCATATTTTATCTGTCGAGAACAGATATATCGAGATAAACAAAAACTCCCTAGAGGGATAAGCTCGAGATTATAGTTCTAGACAGATAAAATCCATTACATAACTCGGGATAAAAGTTGAAAAGTCTCGTTTTCGTATGCTTATTGACCTCGGCTTCGCCTCGTATCAACAAAATTCATACGAAAACTCTACTTTTTAACTTTTTATCACTTGTTATTTAAATCACCATTACGTCACAAGGACGGAAAAGTTGAAAAGTCGAGATTGTTAATCCGAGGCAAAACCGAGGTCAATAACCACGCGAAAACATGACTTTCTTACTACGAATTTCCCACACGTCACAGAAATAAATATCTAGGCAAGAGATCAGAGTGCACTACTATCAAATTTGTGAGTCATTAGCAACTCCATCAATACATCAAATATTGATTATCATCCCTATTCATATTTCCCTTAATCTTTGATTTTCTTTAAAACTTACCCATAGAGTCTTGTCGAACACCAACTGAACCCATATTAGAACTATGACTCATCGAAAACGGTTGCGTCATTCCGGGATACGATGTTGCTCCCATTTGAAAAAGATCCTGCAAAAAATTGTTTTTCTTTTCATTTGTATTTCGATGATGTTAAGTGATTGGGCAAAGAGCCATGCAAAAGATACGATAAATAAAAATACGAACGGAAAGTTATATTTACCTGCGGATATCTATTTATTGAATTTGGGTGTGGATAAGGTTGGTATCCCCGTGAGACGCTGTATCCCTGTATATTTCGCATCATTCCATTACATGATGGGATTACCGATGGTGCTAATGCTTTTTGAAGTTGCTTTTCCTGTTTTCGATATTTTGCTCGTCTATTTTGAAACCAGACCTTTTTTGGAAACAATTGTGGTTTTCATATATACATTTCGACTGTTCAAGTATAATTTTTCATTTACAATATCAAGATAAATTACATTGTCAGTTAGATCAATACAATACAATCAACGGTTGAATTTGGATCATTATATTGTATAACAGAGATATAACTAAAATTTCTATTAACCTGTCACATACGGCTATTCATCTGTTATCGAAAAAGACAACAAAAATAACGACAAAGTCTGGTACTTGTTTTAGTAAAATGCATGATAAAAAAATTGAAGTACAAGATTTGAAATCAGCCGATTTAAAATATTTTGATCGATGGAAGTAATAGACCTGATACTGATACTGGTCATATGCTTGCCACTTGTAACAGGTGCAATGAGCCTGTCAGGGAAGCTGAGGAATTTAGCGTTTTCCTGAATGTCTGTATCATAAATCGTAACCTTGTCTGTAATATTAGCTGTATCCGAAAATTACAAATAAGTAAAAAGCGATATTAGAGAGATTGAATGCAAAAGGGAGACCAGGAAAATATAATAGGGTGGCTACACATGTCAGTGGATTTTAAAGTTGGTAAAATGGACGTGTATACTTTCTGCATCAATCTCTTTTATATCTCTTCCCCTTATTCAGAGTTTTCTAGCAGCTCGCACTACTCTATTATTTTGTGAAAATATTGCAGACGATGTCCGATTAGCGATTTAGTCTCGTTCCCAATATTCTTCTTTTGTTCTTCAAATTGATTGTATAATTATGAAAAATTACGAATTATCACATTTTTGTTTTATGTTGGATCTGATATTACTAGTCTTACAGATTCTGACAGCTGTTGTATTGAATATAATTTTTCAATTTTTTCGCAGGCGAAATTTATGTCGCACATATATAGCGACCAGTTTACTGGGATAAAAACCGAAAAACCATTCAATATCAAGACTGTCTTTGTGGATCTAGAAATTATGTAGAATCTGTTGAAAACGAAAATGTGATAATTCGTTAATTTTGTTAAGTGTACCAGCAGTATTTGTAGAGCTCCGTTTTCTCTTTGTTTCAACTTTAAACAATAGCAAAAGGCGTGGTTTAGATAAACGGAGGCAAAACGGAGTGGATTTTTGTAAGTGGAAATCAAGACTTACTGTAGATGCACATTGCAACGAGAGCTTGACATAAAATTCCTTTGTTTTTGGGCCCTTTTCCAATCCACGCCATTAGTCGTATAAATTTATACGTCAGATAGATTTTTTCTCCTTTGTTACGATCTGTCAGTTTTTATATTTTGCGATTTAGTATGGAAATGAAAACTAAAATTGAGATATATTTGCTGCTTTAAGTGGTTTTTCATATTTTTTTGGACCAAAATGTTTTAAAGTGTGTTTGGAATCGATTAACATTAATAAAATAATAAAATAGAAAAAAATATTGTCACACAATCTGTTTAAATTTATTCGTCAGAGAGAGCTTTTTCCTCCTTTGTTACGATCTGTCAGTTTTTCTATTTTGCGATTTAGTATGCAAATGAGAACTAAAATTGTGATATCTTTGCTGTTTTAAGTGGTTTTTCACATTTTTTTGGACCAAAATGTTTTAAAATGTGTTTGGAATCGATTGACATTAACAAAATAATCAAATAGAAAAAATATTTTCACACAATCTGTTAATGCCAATCGATTCCAAACACACTTTAAAACATTTCGGTTCAAAAAATATGTTAAACCACTTAAAACAGCAAAGATATCTCAACTTTAGTTTTCATTTCCACACTAAATCGCAAAATAAAAAAACTGACAGATCGTAACAAAGGAGAAAAAAACTCTCTCTGACGCATAAATTTATACGACTAATGGTGTCAGTTGTAGTCTTTAGTTTTAAGTTAAGTCAAGTATTAGAAAAGGTTTTTGTCTAGTTTTCCTTTCGCCCTCTCGCTCGTCAGTCGCCATTTATATAAATAACTAACACATTAACGCTGAATTAAGTTGAAAAGCCGTCCTTAGGCTAAACACTTACTGCAAGTGAAATATTATTATTATATTCGTAATTTGTATTTTTTTTTTGAATAATAAAGTTCGTTAAAAGTATACGACTAATGGCGTGGATTTGCCCACCAATTCTCACACTATCAAATAATTCGTTTTTTATGTCGGGGACACAATTTTTACGTAATTTTGTTCGTAATTTCCAGTCTATATATATATAATTCGTCTAAGGTATCATTAAAAAGCTGTGATGTTATATTACAAGTTAACGCTCAGTTCTGAGGTTCATATCATAAGAATCATATGTCAGTTCGTTAAATATTTAATGAAGAAATGTTTGCGAGGTGTGTGAGTTTTCAGGGTTTTTTTTTGTATTGGGTAGCAGCTGGGTTGATTTACCTAAGCTTTGTTTTTAGATCTCCTGCATCTCCTCTACTGAGAACCATAGTCTCTTCTTAGGTACATTGAGTTTAGACTTTATCTTTTGTTCAGTAGGACCGTGTGTAGTAGTTTCACCATACCTAAGAAAACTGCGCAGTCTATGAAAATTTCGGTAAACTGCACAATTTCCTCAGAATAAGTCAATCTTTTTCAACCAAATATATTTCAAAGTTAACACATTCGTGGTCGTTATTGCGGTCGTACATTTTTCAAAAAGGATTCTGCTGAAAATTTATCACCGAAAATAAAATACGAAACACACAAATGTAAGCTTACAATTTCAGGTAAGTATCGGGTGCTTCTTAATGTACAAGTGGAACTTCTGACAATGTTTACTTCTGTGAATAGCTTTCTTTCGCAAGAAGCTCAAATTGATGATTTTATCAGGCCTAACAATATAAAATTCGTATCAGAAATAAATACACCCAAAGAAAGCCTCAATAAAGAAACGCGAAAGAAAGAAAAACATTTAAATTAAGAGAGTAGAAAGAACAACATCATGAAGTCTGACGACTAACAGCGAATGGGTATTTTTTTAAAATAGGAATTCAAAATGAGCCATTCGTCACAGATTGTACTTTATACTTTTTGAATGTTGTAAAATAATACAGAAAATCAACCTATAACTGCAACATTGTATATATACTCACAAATTCAAGTAGAAATGCTAAAGACGAAAGCTTGTAGAATTTTTTTTCTGGCTGTAAGCACAAGGGATATGCTTTACGAGTCTATACCATCAAATGGATACGTAATGCAATTACTCCGCCCCGAAATTCCACAATTTCTCATTCCAATTTCTATTTTCAGTTCAATTTCTTGTATAAATCTATACACAAACGTCGGTACATATTCACAATATAATGTATAGACGTCTATCGTATTCTGCGTACTTTAATATTAACATGAAAAATGGCGACAAAAACAACAACAACAAAACCCCCCCTAATATAACAAAATGTATACGCTAGCTGTGTGTATATACATATGGAATAGCTAGCTACATAGCTTCGGAGAATCTTAGGGTTATATGTGCTCAGTGTTACGACAAAGAAATCCCTCATCTCATACCCTAATTTATCTTTACATCTCTAAACGTACAGCAATATATATATATAGAGGTATATTCCATGTATTACATAATGTATACGTCCATATACATATTCCATTAAAACGTATATGAATGTTTCATCTTCATTCTCAATCCACAATCCCCATACTAAAATCCTACCCCACATAAGTTAGTCACTCTGTGTGGATAGGACTCGAGATCGAGAGGGTGGAACTTTAAGAGAATACACATATAGTGTACAATTTATATCTCCATGGTATGTTATTATGTACAGCCGAGATATTCCAAAAATTAATCCATGATACGCGAGGGTGGATTTTTTTTATGATAATAAATAATTACATACTTTATGGGCGAACAAATATATGTCGATATAATGGCAATGTATCCATTAAATTGTATTTTGTGTTCCGGTATATTTGTAATCAATAAACTTTCGCTCCAGACTAAAAAAAATAGTGTCGCTGCTCATTGATTCGCAATTGTCAATTTTAAAAAATCTTTGTCGCATCCATCAAATCAAAAATAACCGGAAAAAATGCCTGTTTGTACTTGGCTTTGTGTATACAGATTTACGGTTTTCAGATGTAGAGCGGCAAACATTTTTTTATTTCCGTTTCTTGGTTTTTTTTTGTTTTTCCTCTTAATATCGAATTTTCTATAATTTCCGGAATATGGTAAGGAGGCAACGAAGAAAAAAAAGAGAGAATAGTAACTGGTTTTTGGCGCGCTGGAGCGTAAAATTGAAAATTTAGTTTTTCTGTATTCGTCTCAAGGTGTTCACGCATTGATAATGGAATAGGGAGTGAAATGGCGACAGAATATAAATTTATTTTTTTGAAGTAGAATACATTGCAATTTTACGATCCACCGATCATCTGAGGGAGTTGCGGGAAATGACGTAATTTAATGCACAACAAGCTTTTTAATTATATGTTTTATATTTATTTGGATGGGGGTTATTCCATGATGATTTCTTTGAAATAACCCATTATACCCAATTACGAAAAAATTGCGTTTAAGAGCTACATGCACGGAATTTTGAAAACCGACTTATTTTCTGTTTCTGTGTCTCAAGTAGTGGAGTTTTTGATTACTCCATGTAACAATACATGCAAAATTCATTAAAAAAATCAGCAAACCACAAAACAGAAAATGTGTTGGTTTTCAAAATTCCGTGTGTGCAAGCTTTTCAGTCAGGGCATAATAAAATGAAAGCAAAATAAAACGATCGATTCTAGTTTTCGACAATTGAATTTCAATTGTCAAAAACCAGACTCGATCATTTTATTTAGCTTTCATTTTATTAGCGAAAACTTTCACTAATTTTCGCTAATATTTCAATAATTCACTAATTTAAATTGGCGAAATTTTAGTAAAATTTAGTTGAAACTTCTCGCTAATGATTAGGTACTGCTTTCAGTCTACAGTCGAAGTACCGAATAGTGAAATGAAGTTTAATCGCACGAAGTGCGAATAGGGAAGAAATGAGGACTATTCTACTACTGAAGTGGTATTAGTCTTTGTTTCACCATTCGCACTTTGTTCGATCAGCCAAAATAAGACTAATCGCATGAAGTAAGAATAGTACCTACCAGTACTTTGATCACCATACAAACTTAAGTTTTTTAGAATTAGAATTTTTTAGGTCATCAAACTACACCATGATGTTGCTCAATGCAGTATTTGCCACACACACCCGACCAACCATCAAACATAACTTGCATAACTAACAAAATTTTGGGGCAGAAAATGTGGGGAAAGTACACGAAACTCGGCAAAAAATTCAGTCAGGAAAATTATCAATCACAAGTAGAGAGCTGAGGCAACGTAATAGTATATTACTTCCGAGGTTCCAAGTTGTGTATTTGATAAGTGGGGTGTTACAGCCCGACCCGAAGGGCTGTATTCCCCACTTGTCAAATAACAACTTGGAACCTCGTAAGTACAATGCTTTACGTGATTAGGCAATGTAAAGGAAAATGAAACATGCCGTAACACGTAAATGATTTTTAATGTAAAAAAAATAGAATTGGTCGGCAACTTTAGAGCACCAGCCAAAGCTTTTTTTGTTTTAGTAACTCGCGAGCGTTTTCCTTCTCAACGAGCCCTCAAGAGCCAGTTATGTCTGAATTTGGCGGCAGGAAAGCATCTCTCTTTCTTGACGGATTTTTTTTTTGATGAGACGGGCTTAGCTTTTGCAGCTCCCTGGACAATGAACCTCACAAAATTCCACAAAAAATACGCCTTACAGTGTCACATACAACATTTTTTAACGAAACCTATACGGTCATGTTCCACGAGCTCATGGCATAAACCGGCCCTGTGTGTGATTGATCTGACCTTGCACTACAATCCGGTTTTGGAAGAAATCGACGGCTTATCACCGAAGATAAACGATCAAAATGAGAGAAAATATTTTCAAACAACTCTACCGACTTTACCACTCAAACGCTTCTTAGGATAGAGACAGGGACAGACTAACTGGAAAAAGCACTGTGACTACACACAACTCCCTTGTAGAAGACCCTAAAATTAAACATTTTCAAATAAAAATTCGAAAGAACCTTCAGGAATCGGCTGAATGCACAGTATGGCCAGTTCGGACACTTCGTCATTTCCCTCTTCACGAATTAGCTTCGAACTCTTAGCGAAGAAGAGGCTGTCAGTACGAGCCGAAAGCGAGTTCGCTTAAAAGCCCTTCAGCATAAAACTTAGGAACAACGATTTGTTAATAAAAAAAACTGTTATCACCGAGTAGCATACGATGTTTTCCTCAAAGAAGACAACTGAATATTTTTATTTTTTGTCCACATTATCCCTGGAGCGATTAAGAATCATCTCAGAACATTGACATTGTTGTTGAATTATTCCATGACCATAAAATCACACAATTGGGTGCAAAGTGAATGCCCGTACATGTACATACTATCGTCAATAATTGATAAAACTAAGAACTACTCTGGTGACGCCAGATAAGATTCAATTGAAATCAAAACCCGTAATAACTATGTATTGTATAACACTTCATTGAAGGTAAAATGTACCAGCATTAACCGCATACACATACACACTACGTAAATGCAAAATATATTTCCCCTTCAATCCACCCCCTGTCTTTTAAATAAAATTCCGAAATAAAAACATTTGATTGAATTATAGACTTATAACAGTACTTTATTGTTGGTCCTTACATCCATAATATGTATCCTGTTGTCTTTTAACCATGGGGTGAACAACTGTCACTTTTTTTCTTTTCCTTTTTTTTCAGCCCTTCTTTTGTTAAAGTGAAACGGTGTTAGGTTCACTAATTGTGGGTGATTTTCATTCAAATTGGGAAAAGTCTTTAAAAAGCGAATCTCGTTGATTCTATTCGAATTGTCGTTTGGGATAAACTAAATGTTGAACGACGACGTAGGAATATATAAATTTAAAAACTTACTTGTATTCTCGCTTCGTTTAATTTAGTTGTTCGTGCTAGTTCTTCTCTACAATATATATCAGGATAATGTGACTTTGCGAATGCAGCTTCCAATTCAGCTAACTGTTCCTGTGAAACCGAATGCAACAATAACTTTGTTGTAATGATGAATGCAACTAAAAATTTATTCCGGGTAAAAGTCAATACCTGAGTAAACGTTGTCCGATGCCTTCTTCTAGCTGGAGTTGGACATGAAGCTGTGGTTGGTGTGTGTCCGGCATGTTGAGGTAACGAGGAGACTCCACTTCCGGGCGAAGATACACCACCGGAAACGGACGAAAGTCCACTATTTGGTTCAGGCTTTAGTTTCTTAAATGCACCTTCCGCTATATTAATTGGAAATAGAGTTTCAGAGGTCAGTGTTGCTGTGGACAACCATGCTATAATACTCAATTTCGAATTCCATTTCATATTTAGTATTATGTCCATTTACAATATCGTTTATATAAATGTTGCAAGAATAAACTTTAAGTTTTGCATTGACCGACGACGAACGAATTCGATTTACATTACAGGTAATTTCATTTCCTCAAAAATCCTTTTGCAAACCGCAAATTTTGCTTTCCCTCTAAACGATTTTATAAATGCATATCGACTATATGTATATTCCATAAACGTCGTATGGAACGGTTACGGAACACACATGTGATGGATTGACCTGCGTATTTTATGTTGGTACAATTTTGTTATGATTACATGCAAAAAAAGGTCATTTTATTATTTAATGTTGAGAGCAAACACGGAAAATGGGAAATTTCCCCATCGAATTTGGGTTTATTGTTTTTTTTAAACAATTTAACGCTGCAAGGTTTTTTTGTTGATTGATTTTTTGTTTCAAGTACATACATTACTGCTATACCAACTAGTGGATAATAGTAGATTACGTACTTAATTGGATCATTTGCTTTTGGACCATTGAGAAGTCTGTGCTGGCTGTAGGCAAAGGGTAGAATTTCAATACAATCAAAATAAAAAGGTCCAGACAGGCGCCTAAATAACGCACTTCAATCATGAGTGGTTCTCTAAAAAGGAAAAGGCCATTTTATACAAAATAGTACTCTTTTTGGCAGCTGTCAAGTATGATCACTTTTGCTTGAGGTGCGTTGGCCTAAGTTATTTAACTCACGAATAATTTCAGTGAAGTGAGACCATGCTTATCAACTCAACAAAACTCAAGTAAAATTTTAAGTTATTTCCTTGTACAACGTTAAACAAATTGTATGAAAAATAACCATCAGGAAGTCTCATTCTTTAGTAAGCTCTGAAGATGACAACAACTTAGTTGTCGAAAGCTAATCAAATAAAACTAAAAATCACTAAACCACTTATCCAAGTATCTTAATAATCCAACCATCAGGAAGTTAAACAATTACATTATGTTAGAGAGAGTGTCTTGGTTTGCATTTAATACGTACTAAGAACAGTAATATTCCATTTTCATGCTTCGGAGCCGAAAATGAGGGCAATTTTTCGAATTTTCTCGGGTTTCCGGCCCTCTGCATGAAAACTCACATGTGCACCTGTTTGGGACGGTTGATTTAAGGCACTTTCGCTTGTAGACCTCACTTCGTTCGGCCTACAATCCGCGAAATTGCCTTAAATCAATCGTCCAAAACAGGTACACAAATGACTATTTAATTGTAATGCTGTGTTGCACATGTAAAAAGTGCCACTTCGTATCTAAATTGTTCTTCTTCGTCGCCTTCTTGATATCTCTGATTTGCTGTTTAAAACAACATACGAAAATAGAGAAATGGAGAATAACGGCAAGAACAGAACAGCTTAGACACGAAAGTAGCCCTTGTTACATATGCAAATATTTTTCAGAATATTTTTCTCATTATTTGCAACATATATCATCTAAAAATGTCAGTCCTCATTTAGCGGTGAAGAGACCACTTCGCTGGTATAAACAGAGCCAAACATACTTATATACCAGTTCTTTTACAGACATTTCGAGAAAAATTATCCTTAAAAGATATCTAAAAGATCTCATAAGATCATCCGTCTTCAACAAAGACGACAAAAGTAAGCGATAAGTCGTGGCAGCTTTTTTTCAAAATTCGTGCTGAAACTGAAGTAATAGATTTTGTATTTTGTAACAATATGTGAAAATTTGAAGCATAGCACTGGTTGTAGCAATAACATCGGCGACTTTTTTTACGATACAATTTTCCCAGTTGTCAGAAATTTTAGTGAAATTTTTTTTTGGAAAAAGACTAGTCATTTCTATGGAACCATTTCTGACCATTTGTCAGTTTTCGAGTTGATCTTTCATAGTCACGTCAGAATGGGTCATTTTCGCTGATACCTCACAATCCGAGGTTTTGAATCAAAACCTCAAATCGTGCAATATATAACCGAAAATGTATAACTGAAAATGAACCATTCTAGCGTGACCATTTACCACCCCTTTCAAAATCTCAAAAATCTTGAGTTGTACTCTTTTTTGTGAAAATGTAAGAAAACCTGTGCAAATTTAAAAAGAATGTCAGAAAACTTTTTCCCAAAAATAGTCCCCGACGATCATAATTTTTGGAGTAAAAGCTACCGTTTTAACCGTGTCATCTACATATGTTTTTAAGCCAAGTGTTGTTCCATTCGTCTTCCAAATATTTTCTATGTTAATGCTAGGAGCAGCGCTATGCTTGAACTAAAGAATTATCAGATTTAGTAATATGAGCAGATATAGACAAAAAGACAATGACATGAGTCGGCTAGCAGAAAAACCGAAATTTAACTTATATTTTCATAAAAAATAGCAAAAACGTAGGTGCAACCGTCAGAATAGATTGATTTCAATGCAAATAAATCTAGGGGAAAAACACTAGCAAATGTAGGGACAAGGATTGGTCGAATGAAGATAAATAATGTGCGAATAAAGGGAAAAAGAAGCAAATAATAGCGAAATAATAGGCGAATAATGGGAGAATGGTCGTACGGTGGGACAATATTTTTCATTGTTTATTCCGCGAAGTGCATCAAACCTTAATTGCATTTGAGAATATTTCCAAAAATTGGCCCTAAGATTGAGTCAAGTAAATTGAAGTTGTAATTCTCACTTTCAGCGCACTCAAGAAATAATATTTTTAATCAATAAGTATGAGAAAACTTCGATAGCTATTGTGATGTTAAATACTAAAACGTGAACGTAATTCGATTTTTAAAAAGTTACATAAATATTCCGTAAATATCGAACCAATTGTAGTGTACCAGACAAGCCGAAGATAATCAACAATAAACTTTTGCAGAGTCTGAGCGCAAGCGCGGTAATTTTTATGTTTACCATCATAGGTGCAACACAGCACATAGACACATATCATATTGGAAAATTGAACAGTCCTCGCTATCAATATGGTAACTTTTTCACTGCAGATTTAAATGGAGCACAACTAATTAGTTAGTTGGACTAAACATTCATTGTTTACAGTTTATTAAAAATCATATTGCCATGTAACATTAATATAGATTTGTTGTACCAAAATTGTTTACATATTTTGAGCTAACTACCCACCAAAAGCAGCCTTAGGGCTTTTTATTTGCATTTTTTTATGCCAATTTTATTATTCTAGTTGGAAATTACGGAAATAAAATTGGAATTGGAATTTCAATAGTTTAAAAAAAATGGTTTGTTTTTGGGTGCACATCGGGACAAATGTATCTGTAATTTGTTTAGTCCATTTTATGTATGACTACAGGCAACATCCTATATTAAAATTTAACAAATGATATTAACAGCGATATTACAAATAAAAATTTAGCAAAATAAAATTATTTTATCAAAAAAAAACTTTTACAAAAGAATTAAAACAAATTTGCAAACAAAATCAGTGGAAAAAGTGGAACATGTCAGTAACAAGGTAAATATTACCCGAACAATATCAAATATCGATTTTGGTTCATTAAATTTAAGAAATTATGTAATATGTCATGGATTTGCATACATGTACGCAATACTCTTATAGAGGCAATAGGAAAGAAAAATAGTTGGAATTTTCACTTAGAGGAAATGACCCGAGAAAATGAAATTTCCAACTTTCCTACACTTCGTTTTTCACAAGAAAGGTTCCCGCAGTTTCGGCTGAGGTGAGAAAATGACTACTTTCTCAACTGCGTTATGAAATAGTACATTATGTCCTAGTTTGGAACATTTTATTTTGCCAAGTGTAGCATTTGTAGCTCGAGCAGACTACGAGGGATGCAAACACACAAAGTTCCTAACAAGGAAGTAAGTTATTTTCTGCGCCTGAGTAACACATTTCGACGTTTTGCGTCACGGCACTTACAATCGAAAAGTTCGATATTTTACCATATGCGGCGGTGAAGGTGAAAGTAAGTTTCTCGGGTTATAAACAATAGAAATTCATTTATATTTTTTCGAACGCGATCGAGTCTGCAACGATTGGCTGCCAAGAAAAATTGAAGTGGCTGTAGTGTAGAGTGATTTATTTGTTTATCTTATTGTGGTTTCATCTCATTATGTTCCTCAGACGCAGAATAATTATTTATGCAACCGAGTGATAAATGCTGTTTTAGGCATTATATGTGTAGATTGGGACTCGAGGCCGCAGGATGAGTGAGATACAAATTTTATCTCAAAAAAGTCAACGAAAGCCATATTGTTTAGTAAACAAATAAAATGTAAACATTTGTTGACTAAATATGGGAAATTTCGCGATTTTCTTTTATAAGCTTTTCATGCACAATTACCAATTCTTGGTTTTAGAGTGTTTCCAGTCAAACTGAGCAAATTTTCTTTTTACAGAACGGGAAGACTCAATTTTCTTTAGCACAATGTTTCTATTGACATATTGGATTCGAACTCATTTCCAATTTTTGTTTCGCCTCTGAAGACTCTAAATCGAGTTTGGTGCCACTTCTAAAATCACGAAACTTGAAACGTTAATGAATATGCGCGAATTTCCTAGCCAAGAGTAAGAATATCACCCGGCGCGAGACTCTTTTTTTCGCTATATAAATGTGAGATTTTCGCTATCTATGGGTTTTTCTTAGAAACCAACCAAACTGCATACCGCATTAATTTAGTAATGTCGGGCGTTAAAGATATGTGAAAAATATTGTCCTAAAGTGGCTAACAGTTTCAGCCTCTTGTTGTAAATAAAACCACAAATTAACCATTAATGAATGGCAAGCGTATTGCAATTAAATCTGTTACTTCATTAGTGTAAATTTCATAAGTATGATTGATGCAAAATCTATTACTTCAATAAAAGATAACAAATATTTCACTATAAACACTAGTCCGAGTAAATCGCTCATTCTTGTCGTTGGCGTTATTTTGTCGACAGCAGATGACTATTTCCGAAATATGTGACTGAATCCCAACTGCTGAAATTTGTATTGTACAAAGAGAACAACAGTCCGATTGGTTACAATATGGGGGGATCTATCTAAAAGACAAGCTCATTTCATTTATACTTCTTACATCTAAAAAATTCACTTCAATTGCTTAAGTGGGATAATTTATGTAAACCATTCCTAAATGACCGCTAAAATTATATTTCATCCGTTCATCTCGTTTGTATCAAAATTATGTTATGTATACACGAAAACGACGATGGAAGTTCAAAAGCTTTAAAATGGGATAATTTTCTGTACATTTCTAATATGCTGGGAAATATGGCATTCACCAGATTATATTAGAGATGCAAATTTCGAGTTTAAGTCTATGTAATTACAAATGTCCGTGACAGACGATTTTCGGCATATTATGTGCTCCGTTTCGTACATGTTAAATTCCAGGTTCAAATGTATGCTAATTTTTTGGTCCAGGTAGTTGGTCTAAATTGTATTCTCATTGCATTTATATATACACGAGATGTATTTACTGGTGTAGTAGCAAACGTTGTCGGCTAATTATCTCATTAATACGGGCAACGGTAACTTTCACATCCCATAGATCCGAATGCATGAATTTCATTTAATTAACGACTGAATATTTCAGCGCGTGTTCGGTGTTGTCCTTTTTCGAGTTTCATTTCCACAGACAAGAAATTTGGAATGAATATTAATGTTATGGTCTCGTTTTTACCGGCATGATTGTCGTACTTTAAAAAAGAAATCAAAAAATGAGAAATTAAGAACAAAAAAACGAAGGTTAGTCCGATGGCTTAGGCTTAGGCTATAATACTGTCGATACGAAGAACTAATAAAAAGTAGAGTGGATGCTTATCTCTTGGTATACTAGCACAAGAATGAGGAATGGTTTTGCTAGGATTTACAACTACGGCCATAACTGTCAGTTAGTAACTGATGCTACACTGCAATGCGAGCTTGACATAAAATTCTTCGAACTCGCGAAAGCTACGCAATTTTGATTATTGAAATGAATTAATCAACCAAATTGTGTATCTTTCGCAAGTTTGGAATTTTATGTCAAACTCGCGCGGCTACAGTATCTACAGTAAGCCTCAGAATAAGATTTGTTTTAAGAAAACTTCACGTTCTGTTATGCAAAAGCTTGGTTAGATTAACACATGCAACCTCATCAAGTCCTAAATTAGTCTTAAATGTCCTTTTGACAGTATTTACAGAATTAAGAATGGTCGAATCGTAGCTATGAAGCCCCGACCGACCCGTAAAGACTGTTCGATTCATCTTGATATTTCATCTTTAGCTTGACCTGAATTTCACCCGATTCTGAGCCCTAACTACGACTAAAATTGACATTGTATGCTTTGCGATACGGGAGATAAATGTATGGAACGGCTACGGCACATTCATTTGCTGCCAATTTTCTTTGATTGAAAATGTATGGTCAATGACCATTATTCATACTGTCAATATTTCCGTTCACACGAAAACATCAATGACACTATGTCCATATGTTTTATGTCAAATTTTTATTTTCGCTCGATGAATAAACCGGGCTTTCATTTCAGTTGAGAAAATTTAGCAGTAAATACAAGCTTGACATCTTAAAAGTCAATGCGAAAAGTGCTTGAAAACAAATGAAATTTTTCGTTGACTTTACATTGCTGTCTAAATCAGCTGTAGTTGTAATCTGGTACGTAATTTGTAGGAAAATTCGACAAATATGTGTATGGCAGTTTCCACGCTCAGTGAGAATTCACAATTTGTACTAACACACAGGGACTGTCGTACTAGTGTTAAAAATATACATTTACCGGTATTTTACAGAAATTTGTAGCGGATTTTTGGTTGCTACCGGTATTTGGCGTCATTAATCTTTTGTTTTCAATGTAAAATAGCGCGCAAAGCGCTATTTGTATACCAATTTAATGCACTTTAGTAGCGGTTTGTTCGAAAAATGTTTGCCTATCGGTATGATGTTTTGGATTTTTTTACTAAGGAAACGTTCGGAACGGTGATATTTTTAATTATTTTATATTAATTTTTCAATCAAATTTAACTTAATCTGTGATTAAAATGAAGTTTTGCCCTTCTTCTTATTTTTAAATTAAGTAATGGTTCAAATTTAATTATGAAACTATAAGAAAACACCTTTGCCGTCGATGACTGCATACAATTTTTCTCACTTTAGAAACGTTCGGAACGACGATTGATTTTGTTGTACTTGGCAGATTTTGCATAAAAATTTAGATTTTTTTGTCTTAATATGAAGATTCATCCTCATTTATCATTAAGAAACAGTTTTCAAATCATTTCCAATGTTTGCAATATCTTTATTTTGTATTGGAAAAACACCATGCACGAAAATGTTACAAAAGAACATGCCGTATACAATACGAGTGTGGCTCGAAATACAACCTTCCCACACGCCTTAACAGAAAATGCCCTGCAAAGTACGGTATTTGTCTTTTTGAGGCTTGAAAAAGCGAAAACCCGATTTTGACGAAACAGTAATGAGGTATTTTCCTGAAGACCTTACAACCCTCCAACTCAGATTTTTCGAAAATATCATTGACCATGTCATCGCTCAACAATTTGCTGATGCAACCGAAAATCTCCCAAATCCTCCCGTTTCTAAATAAATTTTGTGTCGAAAACTTTCACTTTTCCCAATTTGTCCCGATTGACAACAAATGCATGTAATGGTAGAAAGGGGCATATGTTAACTGTGAAATTAAGAGCTCTATTAAAAACTCATAATAAACTATCAAATTGAGAGGGTCGACTGCACTTATTATTATTTTATAGCAAAAAAAGGGTGCGAATTCGAGCATTCGAACACATATGCAGGTTCTTTACAAAACTGATTTTATATCAGATTTCACTTGACATTTTATACAAGAGCATTTATGAACATATGAAAGAGTGTTTTTTTTAGAGCAATAAATTGACACCTATTGGGATTTGATTTCAAATCGCAAACATAAATCTTTCCAAGTAAACAACAATATCAAATTTTCTGTATAATTTTAAATGATGTAATGGATTTTGTGTAAAATTAGGTGCAAACTTATATGCAGTAAATACAACCTCATCTCACCACCAAACCACAAATTTGTAGTTTTTCGCACGTAACAGTGGATTGATTTATAAAGCCTCACATTAATTTGAAAGCAAAACAAAACAGTTTTCTAGAAATAGACAATTTTGTGATGTTTTTAATAAACTAATTATTTGATCGATTTTCAAAAACGGCCGCCACTAATTCAGTTATATTATACGGCCAGTCATTAAATAATAATTGTTGTAATGTTGGACGTGATAGTGACATAATTTATTGGAACAGAATGATGTTAATTGAAATATCAGTTAATAGGGTAACGACTTCGGTTACGAGCCCTCTTAAGACCTGTTACGAGCCTACCAAATCTATTGTTCTGGGGCTCGTAACTGATACATTGTTTTTTATGGTAAGAACTGAGGGGGGCTCGTAACTGAAACATTGTTTCTTGTGGTGAGAGGGGGCTCGTAACTGGCGGACGGCTCGTAACCGGAGTCGTTACCCTAAATCTTTACAAAAAAAAAAATCAAACGAAAATTATTGTGTTTTTGTGCCCATGCACAAAACCTATCAACAGTCAAGATTTCTTTCATCCATAGAGCAAAGAAAACAAGGACTGAAGGAGAATGATTTGATTACTCATACTCATTCGTCGAAATTATGGACATCCGACAAAAAAAAGTTTCCGGCTTGTAACTGCTGATTTAGATAGCAATTTAAAATTAATAGAAAATGTTTTTTACATGCTTTTGTTTTCCCTAGGGTCGAAAGTGGCTTATTACACACCTAGGGAAAACAAGAAATTTGGTTCATCAAAATCGACTTTCAACTTTTTATTCCTCGTAACTGTTGTTTTCAGCTCTTTTCGCATTGTTTCCAAATGTCAAACTTGCATTTGCTACCAATTTTCCTTGATTGATTCAATTCAATTGAGAAAATTTAGCAGCAAATGCAACTTTGACATTTTAAGACAATATGCGAAAAGAGCTGAAAACAAAAGAAATTTTTTGTTAAATTTACATTGCTATCTAAATCAAGAGCAAGGAACGCTACAATTTATTGGTAATTTAGTACCCGGCGGAGAATATCATTTGGAAATCGAATTATAGTCATTAATTGAACACCTAATGATGCCACCAAGTATGGGTCTCTTATTTTTATTTGTCCAATTTGTTCCACGCATTCACATTATTTGAATGAGTCAGTAAGATATGAATGTGTGACAGAACTTTTTCGTGCTGACGACTGTATTCAACGCACTTCAAGCAAACGTGATCATAGTCGACAGCTGCCAAATAGAGTACGATTTTGTATGAAATTGTTTTTTTACAGTCTTTTACAGTTATATGACACACTGTCAAGTTTCAGTACCCTATTTAGAGTAACGCTCATGCCGCTCATGCTTGAAGTACGTTGTTGTAATAAATTTTGTAAACAAAAAAAACAGATAAATTAGGCCAAGAGAAGTTTTCCAATAGCAGTTTTCACAGCGGTTTTTGTGAATTTAAGAATTCTCAAGTTCACGATAGTCTTCAAGGCGGCAATTGTCGAAACATTCGTAACTTTAAGAATTCGTAACTTGACAGTTCTTATGTAATTCTATACATGCAACTGTCAAATTACATTAGTGTTACGAATGCTACGAGAATAAATAAAAATAATTTCTAGACAATGGTTTGTGTATTGTTTTGGGAACTCTAGCAAATATTGTAGCTCTAGAATTCGTGGTCAGTTTTTCATTTTGCATAAGCAAATTCATCTTCTGATAGAAAATGGTTAAAAAGCCGGCAAACTATTGTCTAATTTAACAGCATTTGCGTTTGTCAAAATATTGCCACAGTTTAACTATAGTTCGCAAGAACTCACGTGTACAAAAGTAATAAACGTTGCACTATAAATTTGTCTAAAATTTTGGAAAATTGCTAACAAGCTTCAAATAGTGCATTTCTATGACAAAGGTTAAGATTTTTATGGTTAGATAGGCGGATATGGTGAAGCTTATTTAATTTACCGACGCACAAAATAATTATGTCTTGGCATTGACCCGGTTACCAGAGTTTTCCAGAGCTGGTAAATTTATCCCTCTGAGTCTCTCTGCTAGCTCAGCTGCCTGCTGACGACATGTCAGTATCATCATACTTAAATGATAGGAATCGTGTTATTTATCATTTGTTGCTAGCTTAAGATTTTATTATCAGCTGAAAGCTCTATCGGCATTCGTGTTCACTTCAAAATTAGTTCTAAACACATGGGAAGCCCTAAATGAGCTTGCATTAACACATAAAGTAGAAATCATTTGGATTCCCAGCCACTCTGGCTTTGAGGGAAATGAAAGAGCGGACGAACTAGCCAAAATGGGAGCTCTTAATTCATTTAATGGGCCAGAACCAGTGATAGGTATACCTGATTCTCTCATTAAAGCGAAAATTAAGAAAATAAGGGAAAAAACATTCACACAATACTGGCAGAATATTCCTGGTTGTCGACAAGCAAAAAAGTGTATCAATATAAATAAGAAAAACTCAAAGTATCTCATAAATATCAGCAGAATAAGACTAAAAATATTCACAGGAGTGATGAGTCATCACTGATGACTGGACATTATGGCTTCAACAAACACTTATATACCATTTGAAAACGCATTAGTTCAAGCTGTGATTTGTGTGACTACCACACAGATTCAGCCGAGCACTACCTCTGCAACTGTCCGGTTTTTATCGAAAGTAGGCGGAAGTTCCTAGAGGACTATCTAATCTCTCTCAAAAAATTGATTATACATTTGGAACCACAAAACTTCCTCAACTACATAGCTAGTACAGGCCGATTCACTAAACCACAAGTGTAAGAAACAAGTAATAGTAAGCATAATAAGCCCACACAGATGGCCTCCGTGCGCGCTCGACTAGCTCGAGCTACTATCTTTAGTTAAAAAAAAAATTATCAGATTAAGTGACTGTATTACACAAGGACTATTTTTGGGACTATTTTCCTGAATTTTCTCAAACTTTTACAAATCTTCTTGAATTTTCACACATTTTCCTAGTTTTTCATATTTCCGTTAATTTTCCATAAAAATATTTTCCAAAAAGAGTCCCCGGTTTTGTCTAAAATGTAACGTTGTCACTTCGATTCGGATAAACCTTTTCAGTTTCAGTTCATGGACTCTCTGGCATGCCAGAAATTTAGACCTTCAAGCAGAAACTTTTCACATACTTATGCTTCAGACATCATTTCGAATAAACATCGTACCATGACCAACGGCCTCACTTTTTATTATTATAAAAAAGACGAACATCTGACGAAGTACGTTGTGTTATTTATGTGCTTTTTTCTCATACCATCGGTCAGTCCTTTGAATCAGAAATTGTCTGTTCCCATATCCTCAATCGTCATCACATTCTCATTTTCAAAGGAACATACCACTCTCTGCTAACCGGAAACTAACATTATATTCACAAATTCAATTATAATCCCATACGCGTGGCACTTCATTAACAAGTTCCACAACAAAAACATTTCTAGCAACAAAATCCCTTTTAACAAATAAACCAAATGGCCATTAATCGGATCGACCATTCATAATAAAAGGATTTAAACCTTTGCGTTACTATTCACACAATCATCTGTCCATAAAAGTGACCATTGACCATCGTACAATGTAGAAAACATTGTGAACCGCTCACAACAATGCATGTAAATTTATTAAATGATTTTTTGCCATCTCACCTGTTATCGAATGATCGCCTAATCGTGATGGAGGCGTGTGTGCTGGAGTATGATGATGCGATGATGTATCACCAATTCCAGATGTCGATAGTCCTCCATATAATGCACTGAAATCCTCTGGCGTATTACTACATTTACGTTGGCCGGAATTTTTGTTATCCGTACTAACCGACGATCGAACATCTTGTGATAATCCTAAAAGGCGATTTTCATGCGTCGATATTCCCATTAAGCGGTTGTCTTGCAGCGACATAAATTTCGTATCCTGACTACTATGCTGCAGGTTACCATGAGACAAAGCATGATCTTCGAGCAGTCCTTGCTGTAAACCTAACAGTCCACCAACCAAATTCGGTCGTAGTTCATCCATTAATTTACCTTGACCGCCCGAACCCGCTGTAAAATTTAATTGACGACTAAAAATAGCTGGGAAAATATTGAATTGTTGTGAGTCCGGACTCGACGAACTGATGCAAAGATTTTGACCGCCGGTGGTCGAAGCACAGCCACTACTGCCACCCCCGGCTCCGATGCAATTATTTTTGAAATCCAATTTGGTGCCGAATAGCTGCTGCTTTTGGGATAATGTCAGGCTATTATCCAATGACGCTGTTAGGTCCGGTGGTAGATACAGTTTGAAGCTGTTTTGGTTAATTTTATTTTGAAATATTCACACAATTTTCCACCGTAGCAAAGACGAGCCCTCTTTATTTGTTCTACTAATTCTTCAGATCCCGATCGAAATTAACATTTTCCCATCAACATCACTACGTGTCATATCTCTCACAAGTTAACCACAAGTTAATCCAGACGTCCACATACAAATCGATCAACCGAAAGATGTAAATTTCAGGAAAATAAAATTTCAACAAAATTCTTCTTATCCACTTCGATCATTCATTATCTTTGCATTCACAATTTTATTATACATAAAATGTATCCCTTTTTCTCTTCTGTATATACCATAGAATCCACAACACAATCACAAGAAAATACCGCACGATGATATGATTCCACTTAGCTTGCAAATTAAATAATTAGATAAAAACACTCAAGGACATAACAATATCCTTTTGATTTCTTATCACAAGTTTACGGAACTGGATTATAACTGTACGGATCAACTGTCGGTCGGACTAAAAATGATTTCGGAGAGTAACAAAATTATCATGTGCACAACAGAGTGCAGACCTGCTCCCTGATATAAGGGATAATACTGTGTGTGTACTACAATTTTGCAATGTCTCCGTATCAAAATAGAAACAGCAATAAAAATCTAACCACCGACGACATGTGTATGGCAAGCGAAAAGAGAGACAAACATAAAATTATTATTTTGACTACGAACATTTCCAATTTTCCACAACATATGTGGATACTCTCTTCATGGCCTTTCAATAGTGCCTTAATCCGTCGTTTGTAGCCGAAAATTTATTCAGTTGACTGTACCAGATGAAAGGCATATAGATTGTTTGCGCTCTTTTTCGAACACACACTGTTCAACCCTTACATTCAGCCAATCCCATCGAAGGTATTTATCCCCTCCTGTTGCTATGGTCACCAATCATATAAGCGGGGATATAACACAACGTTATATATTGTACATGCCGTGCATATATTCCGCGAAGGGATGAAATTTCGTACGTACATATATATTGTGTTTCGTTTACTATTGCAAAATGGTGGTTTATATATTGGTGTATAGCTGCTAGCTTATTTTATGACGTGATATTGTCGAAATACTCATTTTTGGAACGGGAAAATATACGAGAAAAAAAATCTTTTGTTTTATCTGAAGATAGAGATATGTCAATTTTGTGTATAACATTAGAAAATTGTAGTTTTTTGGGGGGGAAGGGATCGTTGGGATTCATTGAAATAAAACTTTTTTTTTATATCTCTTCGTCTTCTTCTTTTCGTTTTGATGGAATGAATAATATCGATAAAAGTTAAGTAATATGAATACCAAATTTCTAAGGCAAAACTGTAAAGGAAAAACATTAAGAGTCTACTGGTGGACAATGTATGTATGGATTTTCCTTGAATTTCTGTTTTCATTTTTAATACTTAACGGGTAAACCGATTAGGACGATGAGAGTTTTTTTTTTCGTATGCATACCTTTAGTGCTGAAGTTTCGGTAAAAAGTGAAACTTTTAAACTTTGACTACTCTACGTTTTTATAGGTTTACTAGGGTGGGTCGAATTTTACCTTTGATTATTTTTTAACATCTGTCAGCTGGTTGTATTCAAAATGAACCAGAAAAATTTTTTACAGAAGAAACTTTAATTTTAATCATATCAAATGGAGATCAAAAATTTGTTACAATTTAGCATTGTGTTGATTTCTGTTAAACTGTAAGAGGCATCGGTACTTAGCTAAAATTGTAGCCTATATTTGTGTGTCTCGTATTTCATTTTTGATGATATCTTTTCATCAGATTCCTTTATTTAAAAAATTTACGACCGCAATAAAAGCTATTCAAAGTTAACGCATTCTTGGCCATTTGTAAGCTTTAAATAAAAATTAATTTTAGTTGTAGTCGTTTGACTGGCTCTGAGAAACGAAATTTTCATAAACTTCTCAGTTTTCTCAGAGCTGGTTAAACTGTCACATCACATTCGAGGTCATAACTGCGGTCGTATAATATTGAAAATGAATTACAGTGGAAAGATATCATCAAAAGTATACTAAAATCCAGTATTTAAAAAACGCCTAAATGTATGCTTTTCAGCAAAGCATCGATGCCTCTTAATCCTGACATATTAAAAATATTAGTTTTGAGACATGAGAAAAACGATTTAAAAAAACATCCTTGAAATGCAACGCTTAAATTAAAATGAAGGTAAAATTCGACACACCCTAATTGATACACATATATGTAAACCTGACGACAAACAAATTAATGTATTTAATTTCAGGAGCTTTATTCCTGAACTTTTATACCAAAAAAATGTGAAGTTCACTTACAAGTACGATATTACATCATATGACATGAGTTTGGATTGTCTAGTATTGTCTACTTTAGAAGTGTAAATTAGCTATGCATGGCGGAAAAAATGAAATATTGCTGGGCATTTTTGATGAGAGGTGAGTTTGTTTATATGAAATCACTATGTACTTCCGCTACATACAAAGTTTGACATTCGACCATACCTTGTGTTGACGTTCATTGGGTAGAACATAGTCTTAACTTCGCAAATTGTGTATGAAGTTATATAAGTTTTAATTTTGATGACAGCACTGAAAAAACGCTACAAGATCTTTCACGATGTTAGCCCTTTTCTATATCTCCGCTGTACGACATCAATGACCTGGTCAGAAAAATCAAAGCTGTAAATTTTGGGGAGGTCACGCAGATCCCCAAAGTTTACAGCCTTGAGAAAAATAGCTTTAAAAAACTCATAAAGTCCATCACGTGGACAACTAACATCAGTTTCGCCAACAATTTATTTAATTGCCCAATTTGATATCATGACTACGAAGTTAATCGTTATTGACCATTATGCGACTTTAATGACGGACACTGTAATTGCAACATAATCTAGATAAATGCACATTATCGATGTACACTGTGAATTTAGTGTTTCACTTAATTCATTCGATCATTGTGTTTAAGATTTCGTATGAATCGGACTTGGCAGTTGTTTTACGCTATGGAATTAATAGAAAATAAACTTGTTTTGGTTTTACTGTTAACCACACTCGTTTTTTATCAAGTCTCAACTTATCAGGTCGGTCGGTCTGTCCTCCTTTGTATTTTTAGAATTTACAAGCAATTTGTGAAAGATGTTGTGGAATGTACAATAACAATTTTTGCAGCATCGACGCAAACTGTCGCCCGTTGAATAGAACTTCAAAAAGGATATCATTCGATCTAACTTTCTAAAAAGGAGTCATCCTTACAGCTCCGTTGATTGTTATTTTATCAAGAAATGGCTCAGTTTATTGGCTTAAATGTCTACAATTGCAGGCAGAGGTTATAGCACACGAAAAATTTTGAACAGAATATCGTCAATAGACTACACCAAAATGATTTTTTTTCTCAAGTTTTTTACATAAAGCTGCTAAAAATTGAAAATAAAGATACCCGTGTCTCGTCTTTTGACGAAAAAACTTGAAACCGGAAAGATTTTTAACTTTATAAATTCCTGAAATATGTGATTTGCGCCATTTTCCACCCAAATTCCACATAAGGTCTTAAGTTTGCCACTTTGCAATTACAGTAGTATGAGTAGTATTGTTCACTCAGTTCATCCAGTTTTGACTGATTCACTGAATTTTGTTTTGATGAAATGTCAAATCGGGACAGTAAATTTTAAATCTCAAACAAGTTTGTGTCGAAAATTTGGAGTATTTCGCGTAAAACAAAGTGATTCAGTTTAAATTTCGCACAGAAAATAGTTCCGAGTGTGCTCATGCTAGTGTCTTAAACAGAATTTAGGACAAATTCTCCGAAATACTTTTAAAGACAAATTAATTTGGTCAAACATTGTAGGTGTTGTGAAAATCTCATTTTTAAAAGTAATTTGGTGTGAATTGTGCCATTCAGTGTTCAATTCCTTAATTTTATGTGCCTAGAAATTGCCTGCAATACGTTTCGTGCTAATTCAATCGGTAAAATGTGAAGAAAACATACAAAAATATGTTGCCATGCAGGTAAACAAAATTCTTGACATGTCTGTTGTGAAGATAGTCGTAAGTGACACCACAAAACTGAAATTTTTTTATCCGTTAATTTAAAAAATGATTTTTTTGGCGGAAATGCTTTTATTTGAATGTGTGCATGATTCCGGTAAAATAAAATAGTGATAAAGTCACCACTATTGATGACCTTTAAAATGGCATCATTGGTTAAATATGATTGGCATAGTCTATTTATGGTGAAATTGGAAGTCGAATTCTGTTCTGCAATTGCGGAAAGAAGTCATCCTTTATTCAAATTTTTTGATTTTAAATCAAGATCTGGGAACATTATTAGATCCGTGTCCGTTAAAAGTAATAAATGTTACAGTTTCTATGGAAATACGATAAGTAAAATGTCTAAAAATTGCAGGGTCGTAGACATATAGTACCGACAGCAACGCCAGCAACGACAGCTGAAGAATTTTAGTTTGCTTGTTTAAGATTTCACCTATTTCTGTTTATCCTATCCTAGCCTAATAAACTAACTAAAACATCTGTCTTAACAGGTCAGGTTTACCCGATGCCTGATACCTATTTCTGCGTGAACCTGTCCTGTTATCTTAAATATCTTTGTGAACGTTTTCTGGTTTCCTTAAATCTGGCCCGACATTTTAGCGAAAACACAAACGGAAAGGGTACGTTTGAAGGGTAAACTGAAAAATAATTAAATTTTGACTGCACACACATTCTAATCAAATAAAAAAAATGTCAGTATATAGCCCATGATGTCAGGACTTCGGCAAACTAATAGTTTTTTCAGTTGGACCAATATCTCCCAAGCGAAAAAGCACGAAGTAAAAACCTTTTTTTTGTATTGACCAACATCGCTTTTTCAACGTCTTATCGCTTGAGATATATCAGTCTGATTGAAAAACTAATTCGACGAAGTTCAACGAAATTCTTAGAGAATATGGAACCACAACAACTCCCAAATCATAAAACATTTCGAATTTCACTTTTCTCTATCTGTACTCGTGAGTCAAAAGTTTTCAGTTGATCAATCAAACTTACCCTTTCCGTTTGTATTTTCGTTTGAATTTATCGTTAGAAAAATCTGACGTTTGTTTTCTGAACAAAAAATCCAAACGAAACTCAACGGAAACGGAAAAGGCAAGTTTGACAGATTCACTGAAAAATATTCAAATTCTCATTACAACAATGGTAAAAAAATAATCGTCAACATACGTCCAGTATGTATGAGATGTACATATCCATGTCAGACGTTGGAATATACATATCCGAAGCAAGGCAGAAATGAACCTGTCGGCCAGCCATTTCATACATACTGGACGTATGTTGACGAAATTTTTATCAGTGAATTATTTTTATTAAACAAAATGCCATTGTGTAGTGCATATGATATCAGGAGTCTTGTAAACTAATTATTTTCTCAATCAGACCAATATATACCAAGCGATAAGCATTGAAAATGCGATGTTTGTATTGGTGATATCAAAGATTGGGACGACAAGTATAGAAACTAATCAAAATCTTTCATTCTAAATCTCATAGAAAATGACAGAATTTGGATTTTTAAACGGGAAGTGCATCTCGTTAGATGTGACATTATAACACAATAAAAAATCATTGCTAATTGTGGCTACGCCCCGGCCTATGATGATGATCTATAATTTGATTAAAAACCGTTTTGAAATATTTTCCGTCAACAATGCATAAGTAGATTCAATTGAAACTTTTCAATGTGAAATAATAATAATAAAAAACTGTTTCCTATGCTGCACTGTAATTACTCAATAAAGACTATATTAAACGAAGCTTGTACCTATACCATCCCTCTCCGTATAAATATTTTGACATTTTCCTTTTCATTGAGTTTATTTCATTCACTCTTTGTTGAACTTAAATGACAAATCGCGCGCACACACGTGCCTAAAGTTAAGACCGTGTAAATATGAGAATTGACTTTTATATCGCTTATTTGCACAGTATGAGGTTTCACAAAAGAGCATAATTACATGTTTTTTGGTTACGATTGGCACACGCATCAAATTAGGTAGGTGTTTGGTTAAAAACGAAATTGCGTATGTGAAATTCAATTATTACTTGCGTACATAGCAAAGCCAGCAGGATTGGATTACCTATCATTAAAATGTGACTGTATCGATGTAGAATACATGAGAACATTTAGGCGAAAGAAAAATAGAAAAGCAAGAACTTAGAGAGTATACTCATGTTAAGGCCCGTCATTGGGAAATGACAGGACAGTTTCCCGAAAATGTATGGAAAATTTTATCACAAAAATTCACCGAAAAAATTTAAAGAAACTCACCTCTTATGCTTTCCATTGTATTCGGGTATAATCTCTTTAGGTCGCCAAGGCATATTTGAACACTAAAACACTTTTTACTCGATGCAAAAACAAATAGTATATTTCGACATACCCCACTACACACAAGATGTGTTTGCACAAGCGAAAACACACATCGAGTGTGTATTGGGGCATTTTGAAAGATATTTTCTGTAATAGTGAGAGTGTGTTGGTGCATTCCTTCCCAACCGTTACTTTCCTTCTCGACTGTTTACTTTCCCTACCGACCGATTCATATCAGGGCTCATCAATAAACTCTCACGTATACAGAAAAAGTTTTTTTGTTTTGTCGCGACAAAAACACAGAAAATATTTCGACACAACTGTGACACCTTAACAATAGCACATTATTTACCAAAAGGTGGAAATGACACTTCTTATCGAGGCTAAGTAATTTTCATGATTTACGCCATTGTCAAGCAACACTTGAGGTAGTGGTCCGGATTGCTATGTCATCTCGTTTGCTTTTTTTTGGGTCTCATGTACCGGTGAAAATCGGTTTTTCTCTAAAACTTTAAACTTAAATTTCTCCGTCAAATCTCAACGTCAATGGTCGTGCTATGGAGGATTCTCGAGAAAAAGATCACGAAAAACCGATTACTTTGAGACTGTTGTCCGTGGTCATTTCTTAATTCATTTTGACGATTGGAAGCGTTTTGGAAATCTGATCTCAAACCACATCAGGGCCAAGTACTGGTACATGGTAAAGGACCGGAAACCTCAGCTCTACTAAGCATCATCTGTACTTTCCTGCATCCTCTTCAGGAAAATGTCAGCATTGGCTAAAGCTTCGAAGGATTTCATCTATGTGACTTTTCCTGGGTCTTCTCACACTCATTCCGAAGCTAGAATTTCAGGACATCATTTTTTTTTTGCAGTTTTCTCTTGATTTGGCGAAAGATTGAGGTGGTTAGAGGGTAGTTCCTGAATTCTATCACTCCAGATGGTTTATCTTCTTCCCAGCTCTAGAACTCAATTGCTATCTTTGAGTTCTAGAGCATTTCCTTCAGTTTCTTTGATTTTTTTTTCTGTACTTGGGTAAAGATTAGAGCGTCCAAAGGTCAGGTCCTAGAATTCCATCATTCCTAAGAGTCGATCTTCTTCCCTGTTCTAGATCACAAGGACGATAAGCATTTTCATTTGTTTTCTTGATCTCTTTTCTGGATACAAGAAAGACAAAGGTCTCTAGAGGTCAGTTCCTACAATTTCATCGCTTCTGAACGTAAGTTCCCGAAACAGAAAGATGAAACTGTAGGATCCGACCACTAGATACCTTACGCCTTGCCATAATAACATCTCGACGCATCGTGTTTCACAGTACTTCGCGCAGTGCTTCGATTACATGTGTAGAAATACTCACGTTCTCTGAAATTTACTTTTTCTTACAATGTAATTTCTAACAAATTCCAACCTTAGGGCAACAAATTATGAATTGTTCCGGACGCTATATGAACATTTTCATTCAATTAACGGCAATGGTAACAGCTCTTAGAATTATGTAGGTATACGAATCGGCAGGGTCTTTGTATAAAAGGATCTCAGCCAATTTTTGTGTGTGGTTAACAGAGGTTTAATAGTCGTGTGTCGTTTCTTCAGCATTGTATCCAATAAACTCTTGAATAAAGTCGCAACATTTTGTGTCATTATTAAAATAAACGCGAGAGGAAAATTGTGCAAATTTATGTATTTCCCGCCAGCAATATCATAATGTATGTATATATTCCGAAAATCCGTAATAGAAATAGTACACACAGAGAGATGAGGACAACGCTTCATTTGTGGGTAATATAGTCATGCACCCATTCTACCCATTGTTTTTGATGATGAATAAATTTCAATTCCACAGTTTGATATACGGTGTATGTATATTTAGAATTCACATGCATATAGACGACACTGCCTGGAGAACGTATATGTAATCTCAACGGATGAAATATTCATTTTGTATATTATGTATTGCCCGAAGGACATTTTCTTTGTTTCCAAATTTTGTATATAATTTAAACAAGGCCTTTTCATAAATTCGTAAACAATCAGGAAATGCAAAACTTTTACATTATATTGTTTTTATTGGTTTGAAATTGTTGGAGGGACACATTACCACCGGCCGGCTCAAAAAGATGAGAAATTGTTTCGTTTATTAAATAATTTCGATTTTTAATAAATTAGATTTGGAAAAACAAAACCTGATATTTGTCGCGATTAAATTGCCTCTAGATTACATATATAATTACGTATCGCAAGGATATCATCTCTGTGAAATGTCTCTCTCAAATACACATCATAATGCATATTAATGATATGTAAAGCGCCATTCATCAAATATGTTAAAATTCACCCTTCCATGAATCAAAATTGAATTTTTGAAATTTATTCAAATTACTAACTAGGCATATTATACGTATACGTATGTACATAGAAATGAAGATATCCTACCCTTTCATTTATTATCATTTGATCACGAGACATATGAAAATTGTTGCGGTTCCTAATCTTTAATGAAGATCGAGATGGAACAAATGTTTCGAAAAATCAGTAAATTTATTTTATCAATGCGATAAAAACAATGATAGAAATTTGGCGGATTAGGGGTTTGATTATGCATTCGGAGATTGATACAAGAAAATAGTATTCATATTAAGTGCAATGAGTAAATTGATTTATGAATTATACACCGAGTGAAGGAATGGGTTTTACACTTGAGCTGTGGAAGTTCTTGTTTAGCTTGTCTCGAGTTTTTCTTTAAATCAAAAAGAATAGACGGCAGCGTTTCTTCAATTGTTAGATCCTTTTCTAATTCTGATGAAGATTTCTTCTAAAAAACCTGCCTGAGTAAACCATTCCGTATAATTTGACCGATCTCTCATTCACCATATAAAATAATTTTTCTGTAAATTTTTATGTTTTTTATTTATTTGAAAATGACTGGAAAATATTTACAAGTTTACAAATTTGTCATCAAAAATATTGCACCCGCCACTCTAGCTATCACAAATTTTTCAAATATCAGATTCAGATTATTTAACCATTCCAAGGCGGCAGTCGTTATCGTGTGAATCTCCTCGATATTCCCGTTAAATCTGCGTATAGGGCACTCCTCCACCAGATGTTTCATTGTTTGTAATTCACCAAACTGGCAAAGCATGCATGGAGACGGGATAACTCACTGGTTCGATTCCATCGACAGAAAAAACTCCACAAGGATTTTCTGGCGAATGTGTCGCATTGTAAATGTTTTACAAATTCTTTCGTTTAAGTTTTTCACTAAGTTCCTAATGCAAATTACGCCAGAAATGTCGAAAATCTTGCAGATTTGGCGATGGCTTTAAACTACGAAACGAAATTCTATGATTGAATCGAATTTTCCGGTGTTTTAAGGTGCTGACCATCACATCGTTAGCTCAAAATTCATTACTTACTTCTGACTCCCTTTCACGAAAAAAATGGATTTTAGTTTACTTTTGATGATATCTGTCCTTCAGAATTCTTTTTCAAAAATATATGACCGGAATAACGACCACGAATGTGTTAGCTTTCAACAGAAAATAGATTTACTTGCAGCAGTTTGACCAGCTCTGAGAAATCTGAGCAGTCTATGAAAATTTCGTTAAAGTGCTGACTTTTTTCGTAGCTGGTCAAACTGGTACAACGAAATCTATTTTCTGCTAAAAGCTAACAAATTCGTGGTCGTTATTGCGGTCCTGTATTTTTGAAAAAGGACTCTGGCGAAAGATGTCATCAAAATTGAACTAAAATCAAGTATTTTAAAATCGCCCGAATGTAGGCTTTTCAGCAAAACATCGATGACTCTAATCTTAAGATCTTCGCAAATTTGTAGCCTACATTTAGGCGGAAAAATATTAGTTTTGTGATTATTTCTCTGAACCAAAATCTTTTTCAAACGCGAAAACGCAAAAATTGGTTACTTTTAAAGGAAAAATTAGTTTGTCAGTCAGATTACATTAATTTACACAATCTGCAAAGGTTTCTTAAAGTGGGCTTAAGTTATCGTCCACAAACCAGTGTGTCCTTAAAAAGTAACAAAGTAACACATTTTTGCGCGCTTCAATGGTCTTACTTTTTCAACAAAAAAAAAACATTTTGGTTCAGAGAAATTACCAAAAAAAATAATATTTTTCCGCCTAAATATAGACCAAAAATTTACAGCGGGTTCATTGATCTTAAGAGGCGTCGATACATAGCTGATTTCAGAGTCTACATTTCCTGATAAATTGTAACGCAAGACTACAATACCAATAAAAAAAAAGTTTTTTGCGGCAGTTTTACCAGTTCTCATAAAAGTCAACGGTTGCTAGGAATCTCGCGCCGCGTCATTCACAATGATTCACATTTTGACACATTTTGTATAAGGAAGATGTCACTTTGTGAATTATTGTGAATGACGCGGCGCGAGATTCCTTAACACCAAGTCAACAGTTGTACTAAATTTGTATGCTAAAACTGAATTTTCTCACAAACAAATCTATTTTCTGATGTAAGAATTACTAAATCTCTTATTAACCTAAAAATCTTTACTAATATGATTTCAAAATATGGCCTACCATAAGTCTGAGTCTGAGATAAAAATGTCCTAGAATCGATGATAGTTTTCGGCTGAGAGATTTATTCGATTGGGTTCTACAAAATGTTAAGTAATACATAAAGCATAAATAAAATTGAATTTTAATTGCATAACATGAATTAATTCATATTCACATGACTTGCTAAAACTTATAAAACTGAAAATTCGTACAGCGTTACGAGCGAATGTATTTGCTGAAAACTGAAAATTCGCGACTGAATATTTAATAACTTTTCGGAAAATTCACGGTGCACTCATACAAAAAGATACATTTGCATTTTCTCTTCATTTCCCTAGTCCTATTATCGCATAGAGTACAGTAGTCACACATACACACATATAGTGCAATTATTTATATGTGATTTTCAGTCAGTAATGTGTTGTGCTTCCGGATGAAATTCTCCATAGTTTTATACTACTGTCGTTCCGATGATGTAGTCTAGTATTACGATGTTGATTAGATGATGCTAAGTGTCGCATTGTGCTGTAACTTGACGCGCAAGAGGAAATTTTTTAATTCATTTAACTAATTAAATTAATCCGAATTCGAAAACTTAAAAAAAATGATTCTGAATTGCTGAGCATCGGTAGACATGAATTGTGATTTACGATGCTGCTATACCAATTTTTTCGTACTTATTGAAATATAATTCGCAAGAATTCCCGACATAGAATTGCTATATTTATGATAGGACTCGACTAAAACAAAATTATCCATACAGCGTTGTGTATACCTACGTATGTCTTCCAAAAATCTCCCCCCAAAAAAAAACAGGATAATATCATTCGGTAGGAAATATTCCGCCAGTGTATCGTATCATTCATCTATATAACTGTACAACGGAATATTCTATATAGTTGGCAGCTTTTTAGATTAAAATCTAAAAACTTTTCCATATATTCGCTTTTATATTAGAGGGTTTCATGGTTATCTGGAAAAATATGTGTATACGGGATACATGTACGACCATCACAATGATATAATGGATGTATGTGTAGCATAAATAAGATATACAACACAAAGTATCAAGAGAAAATTGGTATTTTATATAAAATAAAAATAAAAAAAAATAAATTGAAATTTGAGATCGGAATCAGTGCTTTTGATTAATTTTAGATGTCCACTTAACCTAACCACAGAATTGGATGTGGGGTGGTGGGTATATTGCGACGATAGAGATGCTGAACGACCGAATGTGCAATATGTTTACATCAAATTGTAATTTCAGCACTCTAAATGCATGCTATTAACATTAGGATAATATTTTCCGAATGCTGGGAATATGAGGTCGAAATAGCACAAAATAAATCTCAAAAATGAAGTATCGCTGAAGTTTAGCCGACTCCAAGTAATAGCCAAAACAGTGGACTCTAGGGCCTGCGGCCTTGTGTCATAATTGCACATCTATAGCCTAATAAAGTACTTTGCACTCGATGTCATAAGTAATAGTAATAATAGTAAATTATTTGCTCTTCCGTCCAAAATGCTTATTTTGACGATTTGGAAATTATGTACCGAGCCGAAGGCCGAGTCATCCGAGAGAGAAAGGGATAGAAAGATGAAAAGTCGAGTTTTCGTGTGAATTTTGATGATTCAAGACGTACCAGCGTTACAATAGTTCCACTCTTTTAGTTCCACTTTTTTCGTAAAAGGAAAAAGTGGAACTATCTTCACGCCGCATAGCCGCGATCAATAAACACACTAGACTTTTCATTTTTATCCCGAGTTATGTAATGGATTTTATCTGTCTAGAACGATAATCTCGACCCCTCTAGGGAGTTTTTGTTTATCTCGATATATCTGTTCTCGACAGATAAAATATGATATGCACCTATTGCCAGACTGTTATTTTGACGTGTAGGCATTATGGCCCACGCCTTCGGTTGGGGCAATAATGTCCTACACGTCAAAATATCAATCTTGGCAACAGATGCATAATATATATTACGATGTTGTGACGTAAAATAGGATATCGATACATGAGAGGCAACCTCGGCAAACCTCGATTATCCGTCTAATGTATCGATAATCTTATATTCTATGTCTTTGCGTGGTAAGACTAACATTATGCATCAGCTCGGAGAGGGAGTTTAGGTTTATATTTGCATCGACACATATAAAATGATATGCAACCATGTCCAAATGTTTATTTTGACAAGGTAGATTATGATCCACGCCTTCAGTTTAGGACCACAATCACCAACTCGTCAAAATAAACATTTGGACACAGGTGCATCATATTTATTGCATGATGAGGGTGTCGAATGAAGTGGTTGAAACATGAAAAGTATGGTTTTCGACGAATGTAGCATGTAATAGTAGATTTAGGATTTAGGATTAACTACGTCCGTTGCTGGAATTTGTGCATATGTTATGTTCGGAGGCTTTGCAGTTGATTCTGTGTTGCTTGGGGCAGCAACTTCAGTTTCACTAGTCAAGGCGATGAGTGGCTCTTGCTTATTTGTTGTCACTTCCCACAAAACCACTCATGATTGGCAATATCACTGGCTACGTTGATACAAGCAAAGTGTGACCATAAGGTACACGAGTCACACCAAACTTTGTCGCCTTTATCGGTGATAGTGCACACGTCACACTGATACATTGACTCATCAGCTGTGACGGATGTTTTGTTTGCTGTCTGACTTGTTGTTGGTGGACTTCGTGATGTTTTGCCAGAGCGACCAGCAAAATGAGGAATCGTAAACGTACATCTGGTTGCTTTTGGTATTGCTCCTTTACGCTTATCCATTGCGACCAAATGACTTCGAAAAGTTGATTATCCAAGTGTCAATCCAAGTTGATCCAAAAGTAAACAAATTTGAAGCCGAGAGACTCAGCCCGATTATATACCTCCCTTGTAAAATATTATCACATGCTTTTGAGCTTGTGGACTGTTTACTTTTTATTCATGAGGTTGCAATAAGCCACTTTCGACTTTGAAAATGGAAAGAAAAGTCTTATTCAAATATACTAAGGAGACAGGCGAATTTCAACGACTAATTCGTTCGTAATTATAACATGAGAAAATTTAAATCAAATGTAGAGTGTCTACAGTGTCTACTTGACAGAATATAAACTCTTCCCTTTGTAATCACAAATTTTTCGAATGCTGCCAACTGAAATCGAAACAAATTGCCAAATACCTTTTAACAATGGAAAAGTGTTCCGCATTTACATGTGCAAAATGTTACATTGTTCATGAAATTCAAAACATTCTTAACTATCTTAAATATGCTGGCATATGTGTACCCTCTGGGCCCAACATGTTTTAATAGGGCGTTTCTCAAAATGATTTTTCTCCTGTGAAGCCATTGTATATCTCGGCATTGTATACGTTATATATATTCTGATTTCCCGGTTTTATACAGATGATAGCGATCTTTGCGTGTGTTATTTTGGTGCTTCAAATTCAAAAATTTAGTGTACTTATGCTTACAAAATCCGATTTGAGTGTCGTGTTGATTTTTTTTGTACAACTTGTCGACTTCTTTTGCACCAATAATTTTGAAGAGAATAAAACAGAGCTGATTAGACGAATGTTATTTATTCAACAGGTTGTATTGTAATTACAACGAAATTCGGTTCAGTCAAAATTCTGAGCTCTAGCCAACGTCTTCTTATATCATGCCTGCTGCACGTTAGTAAGCAGGTGTGACGCAAGTCCACACTACAAAAATTTAAAAAAAAAAATTTAGGGACTAAGGAACATATAACATCAACTTTTTGACTTTTCCTCCTTGGCTCCCACGACTCTTACGACGTATGATTATCGTATTCTGGGCGTCAATACGAGTTCAACGAGCTATCGCATGTCTCATAAGGTTCAAAATTTCCCGAGATATTGCATTTCAAAATCTAGATTTTTGTATGGGAAAGGTCAGATTTGACCCATTCTGAAATGATGAATTTTACCAACCTTTGCTTGTTTGTTTGTTTGCTTGTGGAATCTATCTCGAGAACGGCGCCTACGATTTTGCTGAAATTTTGGGAGTAGTTTCTGGGCATGATTCTAAGACTTTTGGCAAAAACAAAATGTGAGTCGACATGATCTCGTTTAGAAGCTTGGGCTTTCGGAAGTTCCCAT